>NC_072392.2:7512500-8137500 GCF_028885625.2 Pongo pygmaeus | reverse complement strand
AATAAAGATGACATCTCCCAGCTTCCCTCCCAGTTATGATTAAATTGTGGCCAATGGTAGAGAAAATGATGTATACAATTTCCAAGTGTTCTTAGAAGAAGGGTACATTTTTTCCTTTATCCATTCTTGCTTCCTATTGTCTGGAATGCAGACACGACAGCTGGAAGTTCAGTAGCCATACTGAAGTAGCTTTGGGAATTGGTACCATGCAGAGCAACAAGAGGAAGCTACTTGGGAGGCTAAGGTGAGAGGATCACTTGAGCCCAGGTGGTTGAGGCTGCAGTGAACTGTGATCATACCACTGCACTCCAGCCTGGGCAACAGAGCCAGACCCTGTCTCAAAAAAGAAAAAAAGATCAAAGGAGACTGGTTTCACCATGTTGGCCAGGCTGGTCTCAAACTCAGGTGATCTACCAGCCTTGGCCTCCCAAAGTGTTGGAATTACAGGCATGAGCCACTGCACCTGGCAGGAACATTCTATTTCTAGAGAGGAATCAATTATTGAAGAATTGGCACCCTCTCCCACCAGGAGCGCTGGGGAAGTCAATAGAACACAAAGAATTGGGTGAAAGGGATGTAGTAGAATGGCATGAGCCTGCAATGGGCAGGGTTTTCTTTGAACTGGGTGAACAGTCTGGCAGTGGTACGAGGACCCCAACTCCCCAGCCTGGGGAAGATGAGATACGTGAGGTTGAGGTTTGAGAAGAAAAGCCACCACTTGGAGGGGCTGCAGAAGTTGCTCTCAGAGGATAGCTGGTTTCCCATGAAGGCAAGGAGGGGGCAGAGAGCTAGCCTGGAGGGTTCACCAGACGGCCCCTGGGAGTGGGTGAGTGGGAATGGAGCTGGGTGGGGGTCGGCAAGGACAGGGTTACATGGCTACTGGATGAAAACACGGATGAAAAGCCAATGGACTTGGTCTTGATAGTGTCTGAGGAGGGTGGGTCTTACGTGGCCATTGCAACCCAAACCAGAAACTGCTCCCCCTTCAAAATCCACGAATTTACTTATCACAGCCAACCAGGAGGTTACCTCACATGCCATCCTTTGACTTTTGCATCAAGCACTTAATAAACTGGATATCTCAGCCTTGGTACCAGCCCCCAAATTGTACGTTCGATACATAAATTTGACACATACATATATCCTTTCCAAGGGTCAGGAAAGAACATTCAAATGTCAAAAATGATCCGGAGGAGTCCTATATTGCTCAGAGTAGGTCACTTTGCAAAGCAATGAGAAAAATCTCTGAAATAAGTTGTTTTCCCCATAGCCACCATTTAACATTGTTTCATTATTATCAGTTTCTTCTCAGGGTGGCTACTCTACCAGGAGCACACAGAAGTGCTCAGCTCCCCCACCCAGCTCTCCTAGCCCTCAGGGATATGGGATTATAGTCTCCATTCTCAGGCAAACTCCTTTTATCAAGATGTTGAACATTCTAGGGAGCCAACTGACTTGAGGTGTACAACAGAACAGTCATGAGGAAGGGACCTCTATCCAAAGTCCTGTGAGCAAAGGAAGCAAAAGACAGCAAACGAAGCAAAGACAGTTGCCAGCACAAAGTCTGGACACACTGCCTCCAAGAAGTGAGACTGCAGGATGGCAGGAAGCAGATGTAGTATGGGTGAGCCCAGCCCCCCTCACCATCTGTGGACCCCAGGCAATGCAGTCAACCTTCATCCTTTACTGAACAGGCGGGGAGGGGCTATCAAGTCCTTTGCTGAATTTTAGTGAGAATTAATTCAGATACATACAAAATGCCTCACACATGCGTGTGAGGTAAGTGTTATACGCAGCTATTATTTTTAATTCTATTACACATAAACTCCCTGAGGCCGTGACAGTGCTTTGCAATAATAACTAATCAACAATAGTCAATGGAGTAAGTGAAGAGTAGGGTTAGGATCTAGGGATGAGAGCGCCAACCACCTCTATCAGAAACAGAGCTGCTGGGCCAGGTGTAGTGGCTCCCACCTGTAATCCCAGCACTTTGGGAGGCCGAGGCAGGCGGATCACTTGAGGTTAGGAGTTTGAGACCAGCCTGGGAGACATGGTGAAACCCTGTCTCTACTAAAAACACAAAAATTAGCTGGGTGTGGTGGTGTGTGCCTGTACTCTCAGCTACTCGGGAGGCTGAGGCAGGAAAATTGCTTGAAGCCAGGAGGCAGAGGTGGCAGTGAGCCAAGATCACGCCATTGTACTCCAGCCTGGGTGACAGAGTGAGACTGCCTCAAAAAAAAAAAAAAAAAAAAAAAAAAAAAGCTGCTAATTTAGAAGCAAATAACAGGAATGCTGGGTTCTGAGGCCAGCCCTGAGACAGCCAGAAACGCTGAGAAACTTCCACAAGCAACAATTCCTTACATTCAGCGCAGTGTAGCACTTCAAGAGAAATCCAGAAAGTTTCAGTTCCAGATGAGAACAATGAGGTGGTGAGGGGCTGATCTGCATACTATTGCTGAATTTGTCTGCACCCCCTAAACCCCAATGATGAGAAAAGGGAGCGCAAAACATCCCTCAGAGCCAAGGAGGCAAATGCATGCCGGTGATCGGTGGGTGTTGTGAAGTAGGCAACAGAAGCCCCTGTTGGGACCTCAGGAGTCCTAACTTTTCCTTGTCGCTCTTTTCTCTGAACCACATGCTGTTTCCTGGGCTGAGAAAGGGCATGCCATGTTAGAGCAGAACTGAAAATAGACACAGCCGCAGAAGGAACATCAGCAGGCAGATCAACGAGTCCACTGAGATTTTGGCATTTTGGTCCTTGTCTGTCCAAGATATTTTTGGAAATACTATGCAGTGCTCCTGAAGGTCATGGGGGAGGGGGCAGGACCCACTTAGGGGAAAAGCCATAGGGCCCAGGTGAGCCCCTGTGGCCAGTCAGCAGCTCCCTTCCAGGGTCCAGTTTCGGGCATTGATAAAGAGCTGGAGCCAGGGGGAGGTGGTCAGAGTATCAAATGGAGGGGGTCGCCATGCCCACTGCCAAGGCCTCACGGCTCGCTCAGGGTGAGGCATGACAGCCAGGTGGCGGCCATCATGGGAGCAGATGCCAGCCACGCCCCCTGGGGACCCATTGGGATTCAGAGGGTACTGCTCTGTGGGGTTCCCATCATCATCGGCCCAGTGCAGAGGAGCCAAGCCCCTGGCCTCAATCTGAGCTTGGAGTTCCGGAGAAGAAAATGCCACGTAACCTGGGATGGAAGGAGGAGGGAAGTGAGAGCCAAAGTCCTTCATGCCAACCCTTGCCCCCAACCCTCAGGCCCTCCCCCAGCCTTCTTTGGGCCTGACCTTCCCCGTGTGCACTCCACACGGGCAGCACGGCGCCCTCCATTCCTCGCAGCATCAGGGCTGGCCCAGGCCCCACACGCACGCTGGCCCAGCGAGACTCGTAGCGCCCAGACAGGTTGTGACGTAGCAGAAGGCCTGGCCGGGCTGGCTGGGAGTCAGGGCCCATCTCTGCAGCATCCTCATTGGGGTCGCCTCCCACCCAGCCCAGCAGAGCCAGCAGTTGACAGCCATTACACACGCCCAGGCTGAAGGTGTCTGGCCGCTTCCGGAAGCGCCTCAGCTCAGCCCCAGCCCTGGGATGAAAGGTCACAGCAGCTGCCCACCCTAGCAGGGAATAGGGAAGTCAGGGTGAGACGTGGAGGACCTCAGAAAAGGGAATTGGGAATGAAAGGGAATAACTGCTCTTCTGTTTCTTTTCTTTTTTCTTTCTTCCTTTTCCCTTCCTCCCTCCTTCCTTCCTTTCCTTCTTTCTTTTTTTTTTTTTGAGATGGACTCTCACTCTGTCACCCAGGCTGGAGTGCAGTGGTGCGATCTTGGCTCACTACAACCTCTGCCTCCTGGGTTCAAGTGATTCTCCTGCCTCAGCCTCCCAAGTAGCTGGGATTACAGGCGCCTGCCACCACGCCTGGCTAATTTTTGTATTTTTGCATGCCTCTAATCCCAGCTACTCGGGAGGATGAGGCAGGAAAATTGCTTGAACCCAGGAGGTGGAGGTTGCGGTGAGCCGAGATCGCGCCATTGCACTCCAGCCTGGGCAACAAAGGTGAAACTCCGTCTCAAAAAAAAATAAAAATAAAAATAAAAATTAAAAAATATATATATTTAATAATATATATTATTTAATAACATATATATTTAATAATATATATATTATTTAATAATATGTGTATTTAATAATATATATTCTTAAGTATATATATTTTTAATTATATATATATACTTTTTTTTTAAATGAAAAAATTAAAAATGTACTACCAGCCTTCTGTTGGCATGTGGCCCGGAACGAATGGGCCCACTCTCTCCTAGCTCGGTGGAGTGAGAGGCCAATCCCCAGCCCAGGAAGAGGGGGCTAAAGGCACCTCTTCAGGAATGTGAGGGAAGGGAGTGGGCAGAAGCCTGCACACTGACCTTTGGCAGAGCCCAGGACATCAGCATAGCTGAAGCCGCCCACGAAGGCCACGCCACGGAAAGTGTCCAGCCCAATTGCCCCAGAGCAGAGGTCCTGCATGGTCACGTCCCATACCTGCGAAGGTGGGGAGTGGGAGTGTGGGTGGGAGGACACACAGCTGAGGCTGGACAACCACCCCCCAGCTGCCCCCTACCCTGCTCACCTCAAACCCAGCCAAGTGGAAGGCATCGGCCATCTCCCGGTCTCCATTACTGCCCTCCTCTCGCAAGATGGCGACTCGGGGGCTGGGACCACCTTGGGGGAGAATAAGTGTCTTTGGGCCAGAAAGTTACTTCCCCACCCCAACTCCCCAGACACCTTTTCGAGGGCAGGCCCAGGCATCCAGGCTCAGTGCCCCCAGGACGTGGAGCCTCTGCACACACTCCCTCACCAGGCTCACGGGGCACGGAGGCTTTGGGAAAAGTGGGGGGCAGGCAATAGCTGGGCCCCATCCGCTCCCTCAGGCCCCGTTCCTCCTCTGCCACACAGCGAGGCTCTGCCTGTAGCCGGTCCAGCTGGAAACTCGTCTCCTCCCAGAGGGCTCGCAGCTCCCCAACAGGCTCCTCCAGAACCACAGCCCCATTCACTGACACCCGGACCTAGGAAGAGGAACAAATCTCCCACGGGCTAGGAGAAAGGACGGCCCCCTCCACAGTGGGAGAGGGATGGACCGCGGCCGCCCCACGCTGACTGCCCACTGCACACCGCTCTCTCCCTCACTTCCTCACCATGGCGTGGGGCCCGGCCCCGCCTGTGTGGCCCAGCTCCAGGCAGTGGAGGCCAGCATCCCCGTAACGCTTCAGCACCTGGGCCAGGTCTGGCTCCTGCACCTCCAGCACGAGGCCTGGCTCCTCAGCGAACAGCACAGACAGGACTGGGAGAGCAATCAGGGGAGTCAGGGGGATGCAAGAAGGGCCAAGGGAGTCGGGGCGGGGATCAGGGAAATGCAGGAAGGGCCGGGGCGGGGGTCAGAGGGATGCAGGAAGGGCCGGGGCGGGGGCCAGACGGACGCAGCCAGAGAGTAGCGTGGGGATCAGGGAGGATGAGGGCTGGGAGGGCAGGACTGAGGATGTCTCATCACGGACATCTCAGGGATGGGAAGTCTCAGAGGGGTGCAGTCAGGAACATGGCAGGTGTCAGCCAGTTCCATCCAGTTCAGCTGTCAGAGAGACGGCACAGAAAAGCTAGCCAGGGAAGACTCAGGGAAAGGGGATTGGAGGGCACTCCACTCTTTAATATATTGGAAATGGGGTCTGCAGGGTGGAGAAGGCAGCCCAGGCCTCAGACTAGACCCCAGGTTCCTTACCATCAACCCCGGGGACAGGCACATCCACCTGTAGCCCACAATTTCCAGCAAAGGCCATCTCCAGCAGGCATGTGACGAGGCCTCCGTCACTGACATCGTGGCCTGAGCAGAGGAGGCGGTCTGGAGGAAGGAGAAGAAAGCTCAGCAACCTCACGGCCCAAACCTGATAGCCCCGCCCCACCTTCTGGAGTCAGTCCATCAAGAGTGTGTGTCAGAATGTCAGGGGATCTGGGGTACATCGTCCATTGGAGTCCCTTTTGCCCCACTGCTCAGCTGGTGAACGCCTGCTGCACGCCTGGCACCCTGTGTGCCATCTTCCCAGGGGTCTTCACTCACCTTTCAGCAGCCCCTGGGTGATGCTGAAGGCCCACACCAAGTTCTCAGGAAGGTCCAGGTCTGGAGGGTGCTCCCCGAGCTGGGAGAAGCACTGGGCCAGAGCTGTGCCCCCCAGCCGGTGCTGCCCAGGGCTCAGAGGCACATAGAGCAGATGGCCTAGGGAGACGGGGAGGGGAACAGCTCAGGAGGACCCGTCCCTGAGGTGCTCACAGCACTGCTATTCCCAGCATGTGGTGAGACACGTAGACAATCAGTCCCAGAAAACACCACAGCCCAGTGTTGAGATGGGGGCCCAGCACTCACAAAGCAGGAGCCAAGCAAAGATCACACAAGCAAAGATCACAAGGGATGGGGCCATGTCCATACCTCTCCCTTCAGGATGCTTGAGGTCTGGGGTCACGGTGGCTGTGATGTCTGGGCAGACGGCATAGGCTGAGATGACCAGTGACCCTGTAGAGCAAGGAGGAGTCCAAAGGAATGAGTTGCCAACCCAGCTCCATAGTTCCTCCTCCCCTCCCTGGGGCTCCCACACCTCACCAGGAGCCCGCACGGTCTCGGTGCCAACCCGCGCAGCCATGCTGAGGGAGTCCTTGCCACCGTCCACTGCCACACCCAGGGCTGCCATCACTGCCACCATAGCCTCACAGGCATCCGCCAAAGCTGCGCCCTCCCCTGGGAGCTTGGCTGCCCACATCCAGTTCCCGCTACACTTCACATCCTGGGGGCGGCAGAGGCACAGCATTAGAGGGGAAGAGAGATGTGGAGAGGCCAGGGGTGCAGGGGGACTGGGAGGTTGCAACATGAAATGAAGGGCTACAGATGGATGCGGAAGGGTCCTGAAGCCCGGGGGCTCCAGGATAGAAGCTGTGGGAGAACTCACCCGGAGGTCAGTGACCACAGCAAACACCAGATTGGTGAGGGCTTCGGCCACGGCCAGCCGGGCGGCGACCTTTGGGTCCAGCAGGCTCTTGACTGGCTGTTCTCCCAAGGCTGTGGCAGCCCCTATGAGCTCCTCATGGCTCAGTGCCACAACCGCTACATCTGCCAGAGGAGTCTGCAGGGGCCCCACGCACTGCTGCTGGGCCACCAGGCCGCCCACGGAGCGGTCCACCTGTGGAACCAGGTGGGGTTAGCAAGACAGCAAGGGACAGGGACAGCCTGTGCTCCCGCACATGCCCCCAAGGGACCCAGGGCGGTGGGAGGCCTGTCTTTCCCCCAGTGCAGACAACAGCTCTACTCAGAAGGTGGGTAGCAGGGAGACCAGGCCATCAGGGTGGCTGCCCTGCCCCTGCTGCTTCCCCCAGGGCCAGGCAAAACCCCCCACAGCAGTTTCTAAGGGTGGGAGGGCAGAGGAGGCTGAGCGGAGGAAGGAGGCAGGGGGCAGAGGAAGGGTGCAGGGAGGACCTTATTGGTGAGGTAGCGCTTGCTGGCCACGGCAGGCAGCCTCAGAACCCTCTCCAGGGCCTGGCGCACGCTCAGCCCTGGGGGCAAGGCCAGAGGCTGCAGCACAGGGGGCTTCCTCTGCAGGAAGAACTCCTGCAACACAGACAGCAACAGGCAGTGTGAGCACCTGGGGCGGGCTGGACACACAGGTGACAAAGTGCACGGAGGGTAAAGGGTGGTGTGGAGAGGACCACAGGAGAAACCCATCCCCCCAACCCCACATACCTTCCGAGGCATCTTGCCCAGCACCCATTCGAGCTCCAGGTCCACAGGGGTTGGCGGGGGTGTCGGGGGGGCATCCCCCTGGCCATTTCTTCCGACAGGACACTCTCGATCGTCCACCAGCACTATCTGTAGACCGCAGGGACCCCACCCAGAGAGGATGAGACTATGAACACCAGCAGGGAATGTTCCTAGAAATCAGGGCACAAATGTGCTTTCCACTCCTTGTTTGGCTTCCGTATTAAGTCCCTGCCCCTCCTTGGATCCTACATTCCCCACAGCTTGTTTGCCACTACCTCCCATCTTCCTCTCGTCTCTCTCCCTTGACAGCTCTCCCTCTAACCCGTACCCAGGTGGCTCATGTCTGCCCCAGTGCTGCTCCCAACTCCCTGGGCCAACTCACTCTCCGGTCTCCAGTGATGGTGCCCACGAAGCAAGCCGGGCAACGTTCACGGGCACTGACATGAGTCAGGAAGTCCCGGTCGTGGGACCTCAGCAGAAGTGCATTTGATTCCTGGTACTCAGCCCCCCAGATTTCCAGGGCATTCAGGGTTGGGTCCCCAAGCTGCACAGCCATGGTGGGGAGGAAAGAGAAGGGCCAGTGGGCACTCCCACATCTCATGTTGTTGCAAGAGAGATGGGTGGAAGCGGGCTGGGGCTGGCAGGGGTGGGAAAATGCCAGACTTCAGGGGACAAGACCCACCTGGAAGCGGCTGGTGTAAATGATGGCTCCAGCTGGGTCACTCAGCTCTTTTAGGACATTGCCTGGTGAGAGGGTTGCAAGGAGAAGCAGTGACCTAGTGGTGGTCAGGCAACAAAGGGCAGTCCCTGGACTCCAAATGAGCCTGTAATTCGGTGTGTCCCTGTGTCAACTGCTGCCGCACCCTCACCACCAATCATCCCACGGCAGCAGGCTTCCGCCCTTCCAACCCTGAACCTGTCTAGAATGTACAGAGCATGGAGAATGGGACCCAGAGCTGGGTGGTTGGTTGGAGATTCCTGATACCTCTCCCTAAACCAAACCTGGCAGGATACCAGGCAGGCCCAGTCTCTTGTTCCAACTCCTTTCCTCACCATTGCCACCAGCGCCCTGATCATGAAGGCTGCAGATGGGGTTTCCCTCGGGGGCCTCCACACAAGCCCTGATCACACGGTTCATCTTCTGTTCCATCTCCGGGTCTCCTCGCTGCACAGCCCCGAAGTCCAGGTCACTGGTGTTATCTCCCTGCACCTGGGGGCATATATGGCATAGCTCAGCTCAGCGAGGCTGGAAGCTCCTGTACGCTCCCCTATGCCTGGGGCCCGGTTATATCAAGGATTCTGCACCTTTAGCAATTCCCACTCACCTGCACAGATGAAGCAGCTCCACCTCCAACTCCAATCCTGTAGACGGGACCTCCAACCTTTACAACTTCCATGCCTGTAAGAAGGGAAGGCAGAATCAGAACACCGGGGAAGCCACAAGAAGAGGCCTCGAACGCAACGCAGCGTGAGCACAGAGGAAGCTGATGTTAGGGAGGAGAAGCCTGACCACCTTTTTTTTTTTTTTTTTTTTGAGATGGAGTCTCGCTCTGTTGCCCAGGCTGAAGTACAGTGGCATGATCTCAGCTCACTGCAACCTCCGCCTCCTGGGTTCAAGCGATTCTCCTGCCTCAGCCTCCTGAGTAGCTAGGATTACAGGCGCCCGCTATCGTGCCCAGCTAATTTTTGTATTTTTTTAGTAGAGACAGGGTTTCACCATGTTGGCCAGGCTGGTCTCAAACTCCTGACCTCAGGTGATCCACCCACCTCGGCCTCCCAAAGTGCTGGGATTAGAGTCGTGAGCCACCCTGCCTAGCCCAGAAGCCTTACCACTTGACTGGGTTGATAGGAGAGTAAACTGGTATCAACTACGGAGGACGATTTGGCAATAACAACCAAAATGACAAATGCACACAGTCTCTGATTGGGTAAATACACTTTGAAGAAGTTATCTTGCTGATTTATTTGCACAGGTATAAAATCACCTACTTATAAGATTAAACACCACAGGAACGTTTGTATTAGCAAGTACATGAAATAATCTAAAGATTATTAAGTAAAGGCCTCATTAAGTAAACTATGGTATGTCTATACAATGAAAGACTAAGCCACCAAAAAAAGAGAATATAGGAATGTAATGAAGTAATATGATTTCATCAATATGAAATTATTTCCAAGATATACTGCTAAGCGAAAAATGAAAAAGGCAAAAATATGTATGTCTATTTACAGTAGCATCAAAAAGAATAAAAATAATTAGGAATAAATTTAACAATAGAAGTAAGGCTTATACACTAAAAACTTTTTTTTTTTGAGATGGGGTCTTGCTCTGTTGCCCAGGCTGGAGTGCAGTGACGCAATCTTGGCTCACTGCAACCTCTGGACGCGGAAGGGTCCTGAAGCCTGGGGGCTCCAGGGTGGAAACTGTGGAAGAACTCACCCACACTCTCAGCACTTTGGGAGACTGAGGCGGGCGGATCACTTGAGCTCAGGAATTCGAGACCAGCCTGGCTAACACAGTGAAATCCAATCTTTACAAAAAATGCAAAAATTAGCCAGGCATGGTGGCGGGAGCTTGTAGTTTCAGCTACTCAGGAGGCTAAGGCGGGAGGATGGCCTGAGCCCGGAAGACGGAGGTTGCAGTGAGCTGAGATCTCACCATTACACTCCAGCCTAGGTGACAGAGCGAGATCCCATCTCAAAAAAGAAAAAAGAAATAGGAAAGGATCTGAATAGATGTTTCTCTAAGGAAGATATACAAATAGCTAACTAGCATACGAAAACATGCTCGGCCAGGTGCGGTGGCTCATGCCTGTAATCCTAGCACTTTGGGAGGCTGAGGCAGGTGGATTACCAGAGCTCAGGAGTTCGAGACCAGCCTGGGCAACACGGTGAAACCCCATCTCTACAAAAATACAAAAGAAATTAGCTGGGTGTGGTGGCATGTGCCTGTAATCCCAGCTATTTGGGAGGCTGAGGCAGGGGAACTGCTTGAACCCGGGAGGCGGAGGTTGCAGTAAACTGAGATTGTGCCACTGCACTCCAGCCTGAGCAACAGAGCAAGACTCCATCTCTACAAAAAAAAAAAAAGAAAGAAAGAAAACATGCTCAACATCATTAGTCATCAGAGAAAAACAAACCAAATTCACAATGAAATACTGCTTCATACCCACTATTATGCCTTACAATCAAAAGGACAGATAATAACAAGTGTTGTCAAGGATGTGGAGAAACTGGAACCCTCACACACTGCTAGAGGGAACGTAAAATGGTATAGCTGCTTTGGAAAACAGTTTGGCAATTTTTTGAAAAGCTGAACATAGTTACCACATGACCCAGCAATTCCACCCCTAGTTATATACCTGGGAGAAATGATAACATATGTTCATACAAAAACTTGTACATAGGCCGGGCGTGGTGGCTCACGTCTGTAATCCCAGCACTTTGGGAGGCCGAGGTGGGCGGATCACGAGATCGGGAGATCGAGACCATCCTGGCTAACACAGCGAAACCCCGTCTCTACTAAAAACACAAAAAATTAGCCGGGCGTGGTGGTGGGCACCTGTGGTCCCAGCTACTCGGGAGGCTGAGGCAGGAGAGTGGCGTGAACCAGGGAGGCGGAGCTTGCAGTGAGCCGAGATGGTGCCGCTGCACTTCAGCCTGGGCGACAGAGTGAGAATGCATCTCAAAAAAACACAAAACAAAACAGAACAAAAAAATTTGTACATAAATGTTCATAGCAGCATTATGCATAATAGCTAAAAAGTTGAAACAATCCCAATGTCCACCAACTAAGGCATGGGCAAACAAAATGTGACATAGCTATATAATGGGATATTATTCAGCCATAAAAAGAAATAAAGTACTGATGCAACGGATAACCCCTGAAAACATTAAGCTAAGTGAAAGAAGGCAGACACAAAAGGCCGCATATTGTATGATTCCGTTATGGTCATGGGCTGACTAATGACATTTTGCTTAACAACAGACCACATATACAACAGTGATCCCTTAAGATTATAATTGTGCTGAAAAGTTCCTATTGCTTAGTGGCATCGTGGCACGCTGGTGGTGATGCTATTGTAAATAAACCTACTACACTGCCAGTCACACAAAAGTATACTGCAGCCATTATTGTATGTATACTACATAATACTTCGTAATGACAATAAATGACTATTGCTGGTTTATGTATTTTTTTTTTTTTTGAGACAGAGTCTCACTCTGTCATTCAGACTGGAGTGCAGTGGCGCAATCTTGGCTCACTGCAACCTCCACCTCCCAGGTTCAAGTGATTCTCCTGCCTCAGCCTCCCGAGTAGCTGGGATTACAGGTGCGTGCCCCCACACCCAGCTAATATTTGAATTTTTGGTAGAGAGGCGGTTTCACCATGTTGGCCAGGCTGGTCTTGAACTCCTGACCTCAGGTGATCTGCCCACCATGGCCTCCCAAAGTGCTGGGATTACAGGCATGAGCCACTGCACCCAGCCTACATTTATTTTTTATTTTTATTCTTTTTTGGAGACAGCGTCTCACGCTGTCACTCATGCTGGAGTGCAGTGATATGATCATAGCTCACTACAGCCTTGAGCTCCTTGGCTCAAGCGATCTTCCCACCTCAGCCTCCTGGGTAGCTGGGACTACAGGTGTACACCACCATATCCAGCTAAGTTTTATTTCTTAATTTTTTTAGAGACAGGGGTCTGACTATATTCCCCAGACTGGTCACAAAATCCTGGCCTCAAGTAATCCCTCTGCCTTGGCCTCCCAAAGTGCTGGGATTACAGGCGTGAGCCACTGTGCCCAGCCAACTATACTTTTTACTGTTATTTTAGAATGTACTCATTCTACTTATATAAAGCAAGTTTATTTTGGCTGGGCACCATGGCTCACACCTGTAATCCCAGTGCTTTGGAAGGCTGAAGCAGGACAACTGCTTGAGTCCAGGAGCTCAAGGCCACAGTGAGCTAGGACAGAACCACTGTTCTTCACCCTGGGTGACAAAGTAACACCCTGTCTCTAAAAAGAGAAAAAAAATCTGACTTAAGAAAGAAAATGCAGATTAAAAATAATAATAATTAACAACAAAGAGAAAAAAAAGTTTACTTAAAAACAGTATGCCATGTTAGATTGACAGTAGCTTCATATATCTCATATTTACCATGTCTTATTATTATTATTTTTTTTTGACAAGGTCTTGCTCTGTTGTCCAGGCTGGAGTGCAGTGGTGTGATCTCCACTCACTGCAACCTCCACCTCCCAGCTTCAAGTGGTTCTTGTGCCTCAGGAGGCTGGGACTATAGGCGTGCACCATGACGCCTGCGTAATTTTTTTTTTTTTTGAGACGGAGTCTCGATCTGTCACCCAGGCTGGAGTGCAGTGGCGGGATCTCAGCTCACTGCAAGCTCTGCCTCCTGGGTTCACGTCATTCTCCTGCCTCAGCCTCCCAAGTAGCTGGGACTACAGGCGCCCGCCACCACGCCTGGCTAATTTTTTGTATTTTTTTAGTAGAGACGGGGTTTCACCGTGTTAGCTAGGATGGTCTGGATCTCCTGACCTCGTGATCCGCCCACCTCAGCCTCCCAAAGTGTTGGGATTACAGGCGTGAGCCACCGTGCCCGGCAGATGCCTGGCTAATTTTTGTATTTTCAGTAGCAACAGGGTTTCAGCATGTTGGTCAGGCTGGTCTGGAACTCCTGATCTCAGGTGATCCACCTGTCTCAGTCTCCCAAAGTGCTGAGATTACAGGTGCGAGCCACCCTGCCCAGCCCACTACGTCTTGATTGCATTATTTTCTCTTGTGCTTAATTTATTCTCAGGCTGTTTTGTTCATCATGGCTCCTAAGTGTATAAAATTCCTGGATAATATTGCCAGTAAGAGGCTGTGTGGATTGTATAGCAGGCTATGCCATCTAGGTTTGTGTATGTACAGTCTATGAAGCGGGCACAATAATGAAATTACCTAATAGCCACATTTCTCAGAATCAGTTGTCCATCATTATGTGACACATAACATAAGCCAACACATTAAAAACTAACCACTGAAGTGTTCCCGAAGTTCCCTCCCTGTAGCCATCCTGTGCTGGGGAGAAAGCTGGCTGGATCCAGAGAAAGGTGGCAGGCTCTTACCTGGCTCTGGGGCCTCCTTGCTTATGTGGTCAGCTTCCATGGACCCAATGCCCCCACTAAACATGATGGGCTTGATCCACTCACGCCGCTGGCCGTCTGGGAGCTGGAGGCCCAAGGAGCGGGCGAAGCCTGGAGTGTGAACATCAGAGGGACCCGTCACTCAGTTGCCCCGTGCTCACCCAATAGCACAGTCCCCGGGTTGCACACCCCACCCACAAGCCCCTCTGGGTGTCTGTCATCCCTCCACACCCCCAGCCTCACCAGCCAGCACTGGTTCCCCAAACTTGTTGCCATAGTCAGAAGCTCCATTACTGGCTTCAATGGCAACCTCCAGGGGCCGGGCAAAGTTCCCAGAATACTGGAAGCTTGGATCCTCCCAGGGCAGATTGTAACCTGGGAGGGAAGGAGAGAGAACTGAATGAACTGAATGAACTGTGAAGACAGGCCGGAGCAGCCTGCATCCTTCAGGAAGAGTCAAGGCCACCAAGGACCACCTGCATGATTGCAATGTTCCACTTCACGAAGTCCTGTTTTAGGAAGCCGTAGAGCCTGCAGTGAGGCACTGGTCTTCTCTCCACCACCCACACCAGCCTTCCCTCTGAATCTCGCGATCAGAGTTACACAGGCTTTCTGTTTTTTTTTTTTTTGAGATGGAGTCTCACTCTATCACCCAGGCTGGGATGCAGTGGCGTGATCTTGGCTCACTGAAAGCTCCGCCTCCCGGGTTCACGCCATTCTTTCGCCTCAGCCTCCTGAGTAGCTGGGACTACAGGCGCCCGCCACCATGCCCGGCTAATTTTTTGTATTTTTGGTAGAGACAGGGTTTCACCGTGTTAGCCAGGATGGTTTCGATCTCCTGACCTTGTGATCCGCCCACCTCAGCCTCTCAAAGTGCTGGGATTACAGGCGTGAGCCACCACGCCCAGCCAAGTTTCTCTGGCTTTCTAAGAAATCAGATTTGAGGGGCAGGTGGTGATCATAAGACCAACCCAATATCATGCTTTCTGGCTGAATGAAGGCTAGTTTCTAAAGAAAATCATGGACCTGCAAAATCAGTCTGGCCACCTCATCTCCCCAGGTCTACATTTATGACCATAGTTAGTGAAAGACCAGCTATCCTAGAGCCCTTCCTCCTGAGAAAAGGCACACAGGATAACCCTATGACCTAACAGATAGAAGTCTGGTGCCTGCCAGGACAAGGAATCTGGAATGGAAGGTGGATAGAGAGGAAGGAGATGGAACCTGGAATATGCAGATTTCCAAAGCAATAGCCGGCAGTGCCAGCCACCACATGGGCCCCGCGGCCTGTGCACTGGACATCTCGAATCCGGCCCCCTGTGCCAGTGGTTGCACCACTAAAGGGGCATACTCCTGCAAAGAGAGAGTGGGGAGAGGTCTGGGTGCCTCAGAGACAAACCCCCATCTCTGGCCACCCCCACTGAAAATAAGGACAACCAGCTTCCCCGATTATTTTCCCCAGGCCCACCCCTACCCTATTCTGTGATCTGACGAATTTCTGCAGGGAACCCAGCTCACCTGTGGGAAAGTTGTGAGTCTCTGCTGTGAAGACAACGTGTCTCAGCCCTTGCTGTTGCTGGAAGCGGCTTGGCCGTGTAGGGTCCTCAGGCCGTAGGAATCGGACTTCCTTTCCCTGGATTGCACTGTGGACATATCCGTCGTGGACCCTGCTTCCTTTCTGGGACCTACACTAACCCAACCAGGGCCTGGGGCCTCCCCTCCCCGGGTCCTGACGCCACCCCAATCTAGGGCACAGCCCACCTGCTGTTATCACAGAATTTGAGGATGTTGTTGGGGTTCGAGGATTCCTGGGTGCTCATGATGGACTCAAACAGTGAGTGCACCAGCTTCTGCCCATCCACGTGGAGCTGGCCCTTGAAGAACCAGTGTCGGCTGTGCTCGCTGCAGGGGGCGACGCAGGGAGGGGAAGGCAAGTGGAAACGGGGTCATTTCTTAATGCCATGTCTTCTCACCAGCATTTAACAGCAGAGTTACAGCCAAATTCATACTTAGATAATAGATCAAAATATATTCCAAAAAGTCATAATCTTCAAGTATTCTGTCATTTCGGGCTATCCAGAGCCAAAGTGAAGATAAAACCAAGATTTGAATGTAGACTCCTTGATGGATGATGGGAGCCCAGGCCCTCAGAGACTCAGGGAGGCCCCTAAGCCAAGGGAGGGCCATAAAGGCGAGTCCCTGTGGTACCTCCCAACACCCATGGGCTCAGGTATGGGAACAATCCCATTCCTCCCCACCTATTGGACTGCGCCAAGTCAAAGGCCTCCACAGTGCTCGGGTTCCGCTGTAGCTCCTGGAAGCGCTTGGTGTAGAAGTCTAGGTCCCAAGAGTCTAAAGCCAGACCTAGGAGACAAATCCAGGAAGAGGTGACTATGGAACTCAGGCAGCCTCATTCCAGATCTCAGCACCCCTACTGGCCTAGCCTGGGCCCCACACCTCCCTCCCCAGCTACTCACCAAGCTCCTGGTTGGCCTTCTCCAGCGCAAGCCGGCCCTCGCCCAGTATATTGATAGGGCCATTGAGGGGTTCAGGGATGCTCTCAGGGGAGAAACTCTGGATGGGATGGGGGAAGTGCTGCTCTGTCATCCGGTCGTGCAGGGTAGCCAGAGCAATGGCTTCCACCTCAGCTGACGGGGGGTGGGCAAACTAGGGGTACAGACACACAGAGGGCAAGGGGTGAAGAGTTTGAGAATGGAGAGAAATGGTCCACCTCCTACCCCCTTAGTCATACAAGGCTAGCCCACTGCCACACCATATGGCACTTTTTCTCAGATTACAAAAAGACGCCCTTTCCAGGTATGAATCCATGCCAGGATGCACAGATTAAAGGAAGCATAGGCTGGATTTCTGCCCCATTTACCCCTCAACCCGGTACCTTCAGGCAGTGAACAACTTGTACAACCATACAGAGCAGGCCTAAAGCCAGGAGCATCTGTCCCTGCTTCTCGCTAGAACTTAGGATCTAATCTTGTATCTCTGGCTCATCTCCTACTCCTGATTCCCCATCACCTCACCGAGAGCCGGTAGCGCCGGGTGGTCTCCACACGATCCACAGGCCCCAGCCCAGCAGCGCGGCACACTGACACGATGTTGGTGGATGTTGGGGTGGAGAAGTTCAGCCTGAACAGTGGGCCTGATGGTTAGGACTGGAGAACCCCCGGCAGGCCTCAGCTGGGAGGGTGGATCCTGCCCACTGCTGTCTGGACAACCTCCCACCGCTATCCCCTCACCATTGGCTTTCAGCCTCAGGCTGGGCAACAAGAAACCTGCTTTCAAAGTACACTTAAACCATACCAAAACTGTCCTCTAGCATCAAAACTATTTGATTTTTTTTTTCTTTCTGTGAGACAGAGTCTCGCTCTGTTGCCCAGGCTGGAGTGCAGTGGCGCGATCTCGGTTCATTGCAACCTCTGCCTCCCGGGTTCACGCCATTCTCCTGCCTCAGCCTGCCGAGTAGTTGGGACTACAGGCACCCGCCACCACACCCGGCTAATTTTTTGTATTTTTAGTAGAGACGAGGCTTCACCGTGTTAGCCAGGATGGTCTCGATCTCCTGATCTGCTGATCCGCCCGCCTCTGCCTCCCAAAGTGCTGGGATTACAGGCGTGAGCCACCGCGCCCGGCCAAAACTGTTTGATTTTAACTTGGAATCTAATTTACTTTGCTTGGAGAACATGTTTTGGAGCAGGCTAGGTCTTCGGAGGGATCTACCCAAATGGGGAAAGCACAGGCGTGGTTTCCTGGGCAGGAAGTAGCAAAGAGCAAAGGAAAAACAAATCTCCCAAGGATCACAAGAGGAAGCAGAGGAAAGCAGGAGAAAGGGGTGGGTAGGATGAGATACTTACCTGGGCCCGACCTCCAGCAGCAGGTCATTGGAGCCAGGAAGGAGCCAGGACTCCCGAGCAACATCATCCAGCAATAAGGGGCAACCAAACAGCCACATCAGCTTCTTTGTCTCCTCAGCACTGGGGAGGGCCTCAGCTGCAGGGAGACAGGGCAAGGACACCTTGAGACACTGCCCCCAGCACCGAGGCATGTCCCCCAAGAATCTAATAACTGGGCCCAACCTGTCCAGTTCACATTGTAGCACAGTTCAGTCTCGACGCCCTGCAGCTCTGGCAGTTTCCCTTGCAGTTTCCTTCGAGTGTGTCCAGTGGCTGCCCCCTCATGGCCAGAGGGACGAACATAGAAGTGAAGGACTGGGGACATCTCTGCAGGTGTCCTTTGCTGGAGAGATGTGTCCTTTGCTGGAGAGATGAATTAGGTTCCTAAAAAATAACATTAACTGAGCCGGGCGCGGTGGCTCACATCTGTAATCCCAACACTTTGGGAGACTGAAGCGGGTGGATTGCCTGAGGTCAGGAGTTGAAGATCAGCCGGGCCAACATAGTGAAACCCTGTCTCTACTAAAAATAGAAAATTAGCTGGGTGTGGTGGCAGGCGCCTGTAATCCCAGTTACTAGGGAGGCTGAGGCAGGAGAACTGCTTGAACCCGGGAGGCAGAGGTTGCAGTGAGCCGAGATCGCGCCATTGCACTCCAGCCTGGGCAACAAGAGCAAAACTCCGTCTCAATAAATAAATAAAATAAAAATAACATTAACTATGTCCTATCTGTTGAACTGATTTCAGATTTCAAGGAAAGTTGCGGCATTAGGGATAGGGTAGGGGAAAGTAATATGGACATTTAGAGAAACAAGATAACCTGAAAAATGTAACCTTGGAGATTTTAAGGAATCTTGCAAAATGTGGTCTTTATTAATGTGGTAGGGAGGTGTACAGGTACATGCTTGACACGTGTTCCTGGAGTACATGCACTTTGCTGGGCCCCAGGCAAGGTCTTAGGAACACTGCTGTGAATCAAGACAGAAACTATGTCTGCTCTCACAGGGTTTATATTTTATTGGGGGAGAAAGGCCAAGTACCCAGACATTTCCAGTCCCGTGTGGTGAAGGTCAGCGGACTGTGGACACCAATACTGCACTTCAGGTGTCAGGAAAAATTTCCTGAGAGAAATGGCATCAGCCATGGATTGAATGTTTGTGTATCTCCCCCTCCCAATTCATATATTGAAACCCTAATCCTCAATGTTATGGTATTTGGAGGTGAGGCCTCTGGGAGGTAATTAGGTCATGAAAGTGGAACTCTCAAGAATGAGCTACTAATCTCACCAAACCTCTTATAATCTGCCCCTATAAGAAGAGGCCAGATTGGGTGGGGCATAGTGGCTAACACCTGTAATCTTAGCCCTCTGGAGGCTGAGGTGGGAGGACTGAGCACAGGCGTTTGAGACCAACCTGGGCAACATGGCAAAAACCCCATCTCTCTCAAAAAAGATACAAAAATTTGCTGGGTGTGCTGGCATGTGACTGTAGTCCCAGCAACTAGGGAGGCTGAGGTGGGAAATCACTTGAGCCTGGGGAGGCAGAGGCTGCACTGAGCCGTGATCAAGCCACTGCACTCCAGCCTGGGCAACACAGTGAGAACTTGAGATCAGGAGTTCGAGACCAGCCTGACCAACATGGTGAAACCTCATCTCTACTAAAAAAATACAAAATTAGCTGGGCGTGGTGGTGCATGCCTGTAATCACAGCTACTCAAGAGGCTGAGGCAGCAGAATCACTTGAACCCGGGAGGCGGAAGTTGTAGTGACCTGAGATCGAGCCTTTGCACTCCAGCCTGGGCAACAAGAGTGAAACTCTGTCTCAAAACAAACAAAAAAGGATCTCTGATCACAAAGCTTTTGTTTAAGAATTTACTGCTTGATGATATCATGTCATAAATTATTTATTTATTTACTTATTTTCTTTTTCTTTTTTTTTTGAGATGGATTCACTCTGTCACCCAGGCTGGAGTGCAGTGGCACAGTCTGGGCTCTCTGCAACTTCTGCCTCCCGGGTTCAAGCAATTCTCCTGACTCAGCCTCCCAAGTAGCCGAGATTACAGGCATGCGCCACCACGCCCAGCTAATTTTTGTATTATTAGTAGAGACGGGGTTTCCCCATGTTTGCCAGGCTGGGTCTCCAACTCCTGACCTCAAGTGATCTGCCCGCCTCGGACTCCCAAAGTGTTGGGATTACAGGCGTGTGCCACCATTCCGACCCATAAATTATTAAAAAAAAAAAAAAATAGAATTGCTTAAGCAGGGCTGGGCACGGTGGCTCACATCTGTAATCCTAGCACTTTAGGAGGCCAAGAGGGGCAGATCACTTGAGGTATGGAGTTCAAGACCAACCTGGCCAACATGGTGAAACCCTGTCTCTATTAAAAATACAAAAAATTAGCCGGGTGTGGTGGCAAGCACCTGTAGTCTCAGCTACTCGGGAGGCTGAGGCAGGAGAATCGCTGGAACCTGGGAAGCAAAGGTTGCAGTGAGCCAAGATTGAGCCATTGCACTCCAGCCTGGGTGACAGAGCAAGACTCTGACTCAAAAAAAAAAAAAAAGAATTGCTTAAGCAGATCCTGAATTCCAGCAGAACAGCTGACTCCACCAGCTCAAAGACTCCCACAGAAGCCAGGAGCAGTGGCTCACACCTATAATCCCAACGCCTGTAATCCCAGCACTTTGGGAGGCCAAAGCAGTGGACTGCTTGAGCCCAGGAGTTTGAGACCAGCCCTGGGCAACATGGTAAGACCCTGTCTTTATAAAAAAAAAAATTAAAAATTAGCGGGGCATGGTGGCATGTACCTGTGGTCCCAGCTACTCAAGAGGCTGAGGCAAGAGGATCGCTTGAGCCCATGAGTTTGAGGCTGCAGTGAGCTACGATTGTGCCACTGCACTCCAGCCTGGATGACAGAGCAAGACCCTGTCTTTCTTTTTCTTTTTTTTTTCTTTTTTTGAGATGGGGTCTCACTCTGTCGCCAGTCTGGACTGCAGTGGCACGATCTCGGCTCACTGCAACCTCTGCCTTCCGGGTTCACGCGATTCTCCTGCCTCGGTCTCCCGAGTAGCTGAGACTACAGGTGCACACCACCATGCCCAGCTAATTTTTGTATTTTTAGTAGAGATGGGGTTTCACCATGTTGGCCAGGATGGTCTCGATCTCTTGAACTCGTGATCCACCCACCTCAGCCTCCCAAAGTGCTGGGATTACAGGCGTGAGCGACTGCGCCAGGCAGACCTCATCTTTCAAATTAAAAAAAAGAAAAAAGAAAAAGACTCCCACAGTGGAACCAAGTGAGCATGAGAATCAGTTTCTTCATCTCCTTGTCTCATGACCTCACCCTGCACTCTTCAATCAATGATTTTCACACTTCATCCCAATCCTACTCCAAATCCTTTTTTAAAAACCCTAGCCCCAAAGTACTGTGGGAGATGGATTTGAGGTTTCCTCCTGTCTTCTTGTTCAGCAGCCCTATCATTAAACCTCTTTCTCTGCTGCAACCTGGTGTCTTGGTGTATTGACCTCCCGTGTGCATCAGGCAACAGAACTATTACAGTTAATACTTTTAGCCTAACATTCAAAGGCCCTCCCCATCTATCCCAAAGTACCTATCCAATTTCTGGTCCCACTGCCTCTCAGCGGGACCCTGGCTTTACTCACCAAACTCTGCTGTTCCCCTAGTCTTGCCATCTCAGTAAACACTACCATCATCCAATTTGTTGCTCAAGACAAAAACACAGACGTCATCCTTAATTCTCTTTCCCTCAGACTCTCTAAATCCAATCCACCAGGAAATCTATTTCCAATCATGTCTCAAATCTCTCATCTCTTCATCTCTACTGCCTCACTCTAGTTCAAGTAAGCCACCACCATCACTCACCTGGACCAATGCATTAACCTCCTGACCACCGCATAACCACAATTCATTTGTCACACATCAGCATAAAGTGGATTATGGCTTCCCATTACACATGGTATAAATTCCAACTCAGCAACCTGGTTTACCAAGTCTGGCCACTCTCTGGCCTACCTTTCCAACCCTATCTCACACCATTCTCTTTTTCACCCACAATGCACCAACCACACCTTAGCTTCTTTTTTATTTCTCTAACTTGCCAAGCTCAGTCCTGGAAGGCATTTTTTTCACCCTGACATATGCATGGCTAGCTCTTTCTTGTTATTTACATTTCTGGTGATTCGCCTTCGTGGAAAAGGCTTCACTAGCCACTCAAGTAGTTACTATCAGATGGCCGGAACTATTTTAATTTCCTATAAAGCGCTTATCACTATCGGATGTTTTTATTTTTCGCTCTGTATTCCCCACTAGAAAAAAATCTCTACGTGGGCATGGGATGTTGCTGCTTCGCTTCCATTGAATTACCAAGGCTTAGAACAATACCAGGGCTTGAAACGCAAAGAAATTCTAAAACTTGTGGACTGACTAAATGAACTCTTGATTCTCACCACTCTTCAGCCCCTCCCCCGCTTTCAGGACAGTCTTCCTGAAGGCATTTTGTTTATTAAGCCACTTGATTTCCGTCTATCATTCCCAGTAAAATATAAGCTTCAAGAGCTCAGAGACAGGGTTTGCGTGCATGAGGGCTGTATCCCATGACCAGCATGGTGCCTGATATAAAGTAGGCGGCCGGCAGACTTTGTTAGTTGAATCCATGAATGGGACAATGGAGCTAAGTTTACATGGGGGTCGGCCATGCCTGGGGTCTGCGGAACGCACGCAGGATAGGACGAATGGACGCCTCCACTAAAGCAAATACGCGGGCACCAAGTAGACACAGCTCGGCCCGGTGGGGATACTGAAGCGGCCAGACCAGGCTTGGGCTAGATGACGAAACGCTGCACCTGGAGGAGGATCCAGGTCCGCACGCGGTAACTATACTCACGTGGAAGATGCACTCGCGGCCACAGAGCACCTCGAATCGTCGCGCGCGCTTGTTACGTCATCCGGGTGAGCCGCGGGCAGAAACTGGACCTGCCAGCGCCGGGGCGACTACGCCCCTCCCACTTTTCCCAGCCACCCGGCAGAATTCTAGGTTCTTGGTGGGGAGAGGTTTATCCTCAGGTGGTTTCTCCCACAAATCTGTCTTGAATTGACGTTTGTGAAAATACATTCAGTTCCCCGTCCCTGCGGGGACAGTTAAGTAACGACATCAGTTAGTTAAGGCCATAACGCAAGCATGTGAAAGTTGTGCTTTGGTGGCATTACGAGAAAGCGCTTCTCTGCTTGGCAAGATCAGGGAGACTGAAAGATGCTTAGAAGTCATCCACCAGGCGGGCTGTGTTTGAGTTCCTGAGCTCTCCCACCCCATCCATCTGAAGGCCTGCAGGATGCCGGAGAGGATGTCACTTAGAAGGGAGACGGAGGCTGGGCGCGGTGGCTCCCGCCTGTAATCCGAACACTTTGGGAGCCCGAGGCGGGCAGATCGCTTGAGCCCAGGAGTTAGGGACCAGTCTGGGCAACATGGCGAAACCATGTCGCTACAGAAAAATACAAAAATTAGCCAGGTGTGGCGGTGCACGCCTGTGATCCCAGCTACTCGGTGGGCTGAGGTGGGAGGATCGCTTGAGCCCGGGAGTTCGAGGCTGCAGTGAACCGAGATGGCGCCGCTGCACTCCAGCCTGGGCGATAGAGCGAGACCTCGTCTCAAAAAAAAAATCAGAGGGCCAGGGGCTGTGTTTTACGCCTGTAATCCCAGCACTTTGGGAGGCTGAGGCGGGTGGATCACCTGAGGTCAGGAGTTCGAGACCAGCCTGGCCACATGGTGAAACCCCGTCTCTACTAAAAATACAAAAAAAACAAAAATTAGCCGGGCATGGTGGCAGGTGCCTGTAATCCTAGCTACTCAGGAGGCTGAGGCCGGAGGATCCCTTGAACCTGGGAGGCGGGGGTTGCAGTGAGCCGAGATCGCGCCACTGCACTCCAGCCTGGGAGACAGAGCCAGGCTTCGTCTTAAAAAAAAATCAGAGGAAAGAGACAGGGGTGTCGGGAGTTGGGATGGTGCACCGAGGCGCCTCGCGGAGTCTCTAGGATGCGAGGGGGTGAGCAGCGAGAAGAAGCTGGAGGTGGAGAGGAAACCCGCTCACCGGTGACGTCACCGAGCGCCCCCCCCACTCCCAGCCCCACCCCCACCCCCACCCCCAAGCGAGCACCTGCCCCTCCCGGGGGCGGAGCTCCGGCGCATCATGGCGGCTGGCCGGGCCCAGGTCCCTTCCTCCGTGAGTGCTGCTGTTACGTCCCTTGTTCCTTTTTTCCTGTTTGTCACAGATATTCTTTCTCTTCCTATTTCTTCTGTCTTGTCTCTTTGGGCTCGCTGGCCGCGTCCGGCCCATGGGTGAGGGGGTTGTGAGTCGGTCCGCTCCTACCTCTTACTGGTTCTGCGAATGTTTATTTCCTCATTCACGCGGCGCCCGCTGTGAGCCTTAAACTGGTCTCCGTTCACTCTCTAGGGTTTAAGCCTGGTGGGAAACCAGGAGCAGGTTAATGGGGGAACTATGGGGCTGTGGGTTCCTGGAGAAGACCCTTGACGGAGCTGTAGGGGAAAAGGGCAACCATAATAAGAAAAAGCGTCTGAGACCCGAAGTGCGTGTAGAAGGCAAAAAGCGCCGAAAGGGGCCGGGTGTGGTGGCCCGCTCACGCTTGTAATCCAGCACTGTGGAAGGCGGAGGCGGGCGTATCACTTGAGGTCAGGAGTTCGAGACCAGCCTGACCAACATGGTGAAACCCCATCTCTACTAAAAATACAAAAATTAGCCGGGCGTGGTGGCGCGCACCTGTAATTCCAGCTACTCAGAAGGCTGAGGCAGGAGAATCGCTTGAACCGGGTAGACGGAGGCTGCAGTGACCTGAGATTGTGCCACTGCACTCCAGCCTGGGCAACAGAGGGAGACTCTGTCAAAAAAAAAAAAAAAAGCGCCGGAAGGGGTTTCAGGACGGAAGCAAACACATGTTCAAAGGCAGGAGGACAGAACAGGTGTCTGAAAAATTCAGAAGTTCAACTGGGTGGTGGTGGAGGGGTCAGAGCTGACAGTTTTGTACCTCTTGCTAAGCAGCGACTTTAACATGAGGGTAATTGGGTGTGGTGGCACACGCCTGTAATCCCAGCTGCTCAGGAAGCTGAGGCAGGAGAATCGCTTGAACCAGGGAAGTGGAGGTTGCAGTGAGCCGAGATCGCACCACTGCACTCTAGCCTGGACGACAGAGTCAGACTCCATCTCAAATAAATAAATAAATAATAAATAAATAAATAAGATGTTAAGAAAATACAATCTAAAGGATTGGGGGGGGTGTGTGTGTGTGTGTGTGTGTGTTTTTTTTTGAGACAGAGTCTAGCTTTGTCACCAGGCTGGAGTGCAGTGACGTGATCTCGGCTCACTGCAACCTCTGCCTCCCAGGTTCAAGCAATTCTTCTGCCTCAGCCTCCCGAGTAGCTGGAATTACAGGCATACAGGCACGCACCGCCATGCCCAGCTCATTTTTGTATTTTTTTTCTTTTTTTTAAGTACAGACGGGGTTTCACCATGTTAGCCAAGATGGTCTCGATCTCCTGACCTCGTGATCTGCCCGCCTGGGCCTCCCAAAGTGCTGGGATTACAGGCGTGAGCCACCGCACCCAGCCAGGACTGGGACCTATGTAGGGAAAGGAAGGAGTTAAGGAGGACATCTAGGTTTCAGGATAGAACAACTATTTGATTAAGGGTACTATTTGTTAAGTTAGTGAACATAACACTAGAAGGGTTCTAGAAAAGGAGAGGGTTTTGTGGAAAGTTCAGTATTGGGCATGTGTGCTGCCTGTGGATTGGCCATGGAGAGTCTGGCAGATGGATAGGACTAAAGCTCAGGAACGAGATCTCAGCTCAAGTAGACATACAGGAACAATCATCATCTGGCCATGTCTGTTAAACCCATGCAGTGGTTGAGATAATTGTGGGAAAGCATATTGTGTTCTTAAACTTCAGCCTGTATTAATCTGGGTCTTCCCCCCTCCTTTTTTTTTTTTTTTGAGACGGAGTCTCAATCTGTCGCCCAGCCTGGAGTGCAGTGATGCGATCTCGACTCACTGCAACCTCCGCCTCCAGGGTTCACTCCATTCTCCTGCCTCAGCCTCCCGAGTAGCTGGGACTACAGGCGCCCGCCACAACGCCCGGCTAATTTTTTGTATTTTTGGTAGAGACGGGGTTTCACCATGTTAGCCAGGATGGTCTCGATTTCCTGACCTCGTGATCCGCCCACCTCCACCTCCCAAAGTGCTGCGATTACAGGCGTGAGCTACCGCGCCTGGCCTTTTTTTTTTTTTTTTTTTTGGAAACAAGGTCTTCCTCTGTCACCCAGGCTAGAGTGCAGTGGCACCATCATGGCTCACTGCAGCCTCGACCTCCCTGGGCTCAAGCGATCCTCCTACCTCAGCCTCCCAAGTAGCTGGGACTACTGGCGTGTGCTACCACGCCCGGCTAACCCGGCTAATTTTGAATTGTTTTAGAGTTTCACCATGTTGCCCAGGCGGGTCTCAACCTTCCCAGGCTAAGGTGATCCTCCCACCTCAGCCTCCTGAGTAGCTGGGACTACAGGCACGAGCCACCATGCCCAGCTAATTTTTCTTTTTTGTAGAGAGGGGTCTTTGCCTTGTTGCCCAGGCTAGTGGTGAACTACTGGGCTCAAGTGATCCACCTTGGCCCCCGCAAAGTGCTGGGATTACGGTCGAGAGCCACAACATCCAGTCTGCTCCATTTTTACTCAGTAGATGAAAACATGAATTTGCGTTTTTAACAAAACTTAGGTAATTTTACCTTGAGGCCATGGGATCACTTTGAGAGACAATAGTATTCAGTGCACCAAGCAAAGGATAGGCCATCCGAGAAACAGGAACTACAAAAGAATACTGGGAGAGGAAGACAAAAAGTGTGAGAGTCGGAACTTTGCTTAGACTGGTGGGGCAACTCTGAATGGTGATTTGGTCTGCTTTCCACAACTGTGACCATGAATGAGTGTGTGGCTGAAGTGGGCTGAAGGTCAGTGGTAGGGCTGTCCACAAGGATGCTGAAGACATCTAGAACTTGAAGACTTTTTTTTTTCCTTTTAACTTTTATTTTAGATTCAGGGGGACGTGCGCAGGTTTATTATGTAGGTAACCTCATGTCATGGGGGTTTGGTATAGAGATTATTTCGTCACCCCCTGTACTAAGCATAGTACTTGATGGGTATTTTTTCCAATCTCTCTCTTCCCACCCTCAAGTAGGCCCCAGTGTCTGTTATTTCCCTCTTTGTGTTCATGTGTTCTCGTTATTTAGCTCCCACTTATAAGTGGGAACAAACATGCAGTATTTGGTTTTCTGTTCTTGGGTTAGTTTGCTAAGGATAGTGGTCTCCAACTGCATCCATGTTGTAGCAGAGAACATGATCTCATTCTTTTTTATGGCTGCATAGTATTCCGTGGTGTATATGTACCACATTTTCTTTATTCAGTCTACTGTTGATGTGCATTTAGGTTGATTCCATGGAAGACTGGCTTTTCTAGCTCTTTTCAAGCTCCTTAAGATTAGAAGAATGTGAAAGGCCAGGCGCGGTGGCTCACGTGTGTAATCCTAGCACTTTGGGAGGCCGAGGCGGGCGGATCACTTGAGTTCAGGAGTTTGAAACCAGCTTGGCCAACATGGTGAAACTTCGTCTCTACTAAAAATATAAAAAATTAGCCGGGCGTGGTGGTGGATGCCTGTAATCCCAGCTACTTGGGAGGCTGAGACAGGAGAATCGCTTGAACCCAGGAGGCAGAGGTTGCAGTGAGCCGAGATCTCTCCATTGCACTCCATCCTGGGTGACAGAGCAAGACTCCATCTCCAAAAAAAAAAAAAAGAGATTGTGAGAGATTGACCAGGATGTTAATATATGAGCCTTAGAGGACCAGGGAAGGAGCTGTAATGGCTTAGAAGTAGCATTAAGGGAGAAGGCTAAAGGGCCTATTGCCAAGTGTGTTAAAGCTGTCTAGCAATGGGAGTAGGCCAAACTGGTCCTTTTCCCTAAAGTTATCTACATATAATGGCAACTGTGTGTCCAGAATCTGTGTCTGGTATACAAAGATAGTCCATATCCTCCTCAGAAAGCCCACACCTTAGCTGAAAAGACAACAGGAAACAAATCAAGTGAGGTTGTATCTTGCATATATTTAGCTTGTGGGAAATGTATACATTTGAATTAAAAAAGGAGATGATTAAAAATTATACTCCGCCTATGTCCTTTTTATGTACTGTCCACTATTAGGTGCTTATACATAGTATGGCACTATGTCTTATTCGTTTTTGGTTTTGGTTTTTTTGAGACAGCGTCTCATCTGTCACCCAGGCCAGAGTGCAGTAGCGCCATCCGGGTTCACTGAAGTTTCAACCGCCCCAGGCTCAGGTGATCCTCTCACCTCAGCCTCCCGAGTAGCTGGAACCACAGGCATGTGCCACCACGCCTGGCTTTTTGTATTTTTGTAGAGACATGATTTTGCCGTGTTGTCCAGGCTGTTCTTGAACTCCTGGACTCAAGCAATCCACCCGCTTTGGCCTGCCAAAGTGCTGGGATTACAAGCGTGAGCCACTGCACCCAGCCTGTCCTATTCTTTATGAACAGTTTAAAGGATTGTTCAACAATGTTTTTGTCCATTCTTGCTCTTCAACGTACTGACTTTAGAACCAGATTCCATGTAAGATGGCATGAGTACAAGTTTGTTAGAGAAAGGGGCAAGACCAAAGCTGGATGGTCAGCTGTCTACGGTATGGCTGGACTAAGACTTTTAAGGTTTCTTCAAGTTCTAAACTCCTTTACTTTTGATCTTCATTTCATGTGCCCTCTGGATATTCTTTTCTTTTTTTTTGAGACGGAGTTTCGCTCTTGTTGCCCAGGCTGGAGTGCAATGGCTCGATCTTGGCTCACCACAACCTCCACCTCCCGGGTTCAAGCAATTCTCCTGCCTCAGCCTCTCAAGTAGCTGGGATTACAAGTGCGCACCACCACCGCCGGCTAATTTTGTGTTTTTAGTAGAGACAGGGTTTCACCATGTTGGTCAGGCTGGTCTCGAACTCCCAACCTCAAGTGATCCACCTGCCTCAGCCTCCCAAAGTGTTGGGATTACAGGCGTGAGCCACTGCACCCAGCCTGGATATTTTTTTCTAGTCCTTTATTCTTCCCAAGTTTCCTTGGTGGGCCGGATAGTCAAGATGTTTTAACTAAATTCACTTTCCTCAGGAACAAGCCTGGCTTGAGGATGCTCAGGTCTTCATCCAGAAGACCCTGTGTCCAGCTGTCAAGGAGCCTAATGTCCAGTTGACTCCATTGATAATTGATTGTGTGAAGACTGTCTGGTTGTCCCAGGGAAGGAACCAAGGTTCTACACTGCCCCTCAGCTATAGGTAAGGAGAGGTGGTGGTTGCGGGGGCTGGGCAGGGGCGGATATTGAATTCAGGATTGAAAAGTAAGGTTCTATAGTTAGAAAAAAGGCAAGTGAGAGAGTGAGCAGAGGACAAGGTCGTCTAAACATACCCCTTCTGCAGAGCTTTTCTGTTCTAACACTATCAAGCTTTCCTTTTCCTAAAGTTCTCCCGAATTGGCTTTAGATTAAAGAAAAGGAGAGGAAGAGGGGAAGAGAGAAGGAAAATTTGGAAAAAGAACTCTCAAAGTGGGGAAGAGGCTGGTGTTATCTTTATTTTGTGTATTAGGAAACAAAGATGCAGAGAGCTGTTTGACATTACCAAGTGCAGACCATTGTGTTTAAGATGTGAGTTTTAGGGCTTCCGAGAGTGTGTTTATGTGTATATATATATATGTTTTTTTTTTCTACACTATCATTTCCAAAAGTGTTCTAGGTAATGTTAGTAAAGCACAAGAAAAGGGGTTCATAGCTAAGTAAGTGTGAGGGACATTGAATATGATAAACTTCTCTGGGAGAGTCATAGGGTTTATTAACATATTAGAGGCCATGACGTCATAAAGTCCTGCAAAAGAAACCTATTTATCTCCTCATAGAAGTAATCACTATTGGCCAGGCGCAGTGGCTCATGCCTATAATCCCAACACTTTGGGAGGCCGAGGCAAGTGGATCACCTGAGGTCGGCAGTTCGAGGTCAGCCTGGCCAACATGCTGAAACACCGTCTCTACTAAAAAAATTACAAAAATTAGCCGGGCATGGTGGTGGGCGCCTGCAATCCCCAGCTACTCAGAGGCTGAGGCAGGAGAATCGCTTGAACCCGGGAGGCGGAGGTTGCAGTGAGCTGAGATCGCACCATTGCACTCCAGCTAGGCAACAAGAGCGAAACTCCATATTAAAAAAAAAAAAAAAAAGTAATCACTATCTTGGAGATGGGATATATTATTCCAATAAATATTTTAATATTTTTACTACACATGCATCTATCCTTAAGCAATATAATGTAGAGTTTTGCATACGTGTAGACTTTAAATAAATGTTACCGTACCCTATGTAAATACCCTCTGTGATTTGCTTTATTTATTTATTTTTTTTTGAGACAGGGTCTCACTCTGTCCGCCAGGCTCTAGTGCAGTGGTGCAAACACGGCTCACAGCCTTTACCTCCTGGGCTCAAGCAATTCTCCTGCCTCAGCCTCCCACATAGCTAGGACCACAGATGCATGCCACACTGGTCTCGAACCCCTAGGCTCAAGCAGTCCTACCGTGGCCTCCCAAGGTGTTGGCATTATAGGCATGGGCCACCGTGCCTGGCCTGCTTTTTTTTTTTTTTTCTTTTTTTGAGACAGTCTCATTCTGTTGCCCAGGCTGGAGTGCAGTGGCATGATCTCAGCCCACTGCAACCTCTGCCTCCTGGGTTCAAGTGATTCTCCTGCCTCTTGAGTAGCTGGGACTATGTGCCACCACACCAGCTAATTTTTGTATTTTTTAGTAGAGATGGGGTTGCACCACTGGCCGTGCTGGTATCCAATTCCTGACCTCAGGTGATCTGCCGTCTCGGTCTTCCAGAGTGCTGGGATTACGGGTGTGAACCATTGCACCCAGCCCCTGCCTGCTTTTTGTGCTTAACATTATACTTCTTTTTTTGTTTGTGGTTGTTTGTTTGTTCTTTGAGATGGAGTCTTGCTCTGTCATCCAGGCTGGAGTGCAATGGCATCATCTCGGCTCACTGCAAGTTCCACCTCCCAGGTTCAAGCGATTCTCCTGTCTCAGCCTTCCAAGAAGCTGGGATTACAGGTGCCTGCCACCACACCTGGCTAGTTTTTGTATTTTTGCAGAGATGGGGTTTTGCCATGTTGGCCAGGCTGGTCTTGAACTCCTGACCTCAGGTGATCCGCCCACCTCAGCCTCCCAGAGTGCTGGGACTACAGGCATGAGCCACCCCGCCTGGCCAATAGTATATATACATATCTTGAGCCTGTGTTTACCTTGGTTAAAAAATTATTTTTATTTATTTTTGCCTATTTGGTAGGCATTAAATGATATTTTGTTACATTAATTCCAAAGTAATTTCTTTTTTTTTTTTTTTGAGATGGAATTTCGCTCTTGTGGCCCAGGCTGGAGTGCAGTGTCGTGATCTCTGCTCACTGCAACCTCCGCCTCCCAGATTCAAGCAATTCTGCCTCAGCCTCCTGAATAGCTGGGATTACAGGCGCTCGCCACCACGCCTGGCTAATTTTGTGTTTTTGGTAGAGACGGGGTTTCACCATGTTGGCCAGGCTGGTCTCAAACTCCTGACCTCAGGTGATCCTCCCACCTCGGCCTCCCAAAGTGCTGGGATTACAGGCATGAGCCACTGCGCTTGGCCTAATTCCAAAGTAATTTCTGAGGGTACTTGTACCCGGTTTTTTTTTTTTTTTTTTTCCTTTTTATCATTTTATTTCACTGGACTGTTTTTCCTTTCTTTTCCTATAATTCTTGTCCACGTCCATAACACTTAAGATTACTTTTTTTGGCTGGGCGCGATGGCTCACGCCTGTAATCCTAGCACTTTGGGAGGCTGAGACGGGCGGATCACAAGGTCAAGAGTTCGAGACCAGCCTGGCCACCATGGTGAAACCCTGTCTCTATTAAAAATACAAAAAATTAGCTAGGCATGGTGGCACATGCCTGTAGTCCCAGCTACTCAGGAGGCTGAGAAAGGAGAATTGCTTGAACCCGGCAGGCGGAGGTTGCAGTGAGCCGAGATCACGCCAATGCGCTCCAGTCTGGGCGACAGAGTGAGACTCTGTCTCAAAAAAAAGAGACAGTTCTCTCTGGTTGCTTTTTCCTGGGCCTTCAGATAAGTAAGAAAACACAGAGAAAGAACATGGACTTTTGAATGAGGCACATCTAGCTTTGCCACCCATGCCTCTGTGTACCTGAGCCTCTGAGTTTCCCCATTGGTGGTGTTTACAGGGTTTTGAGGTGAAGAAAATTCAATATTGAGCCTGACCAGACTCAGTATAGTATAGCATGCAAGGCAGGGGCCAACAGGTATTAGTTTCTGTCTTTGCCTTATGTCTTCTCCAAAGCTGTCAGGGAAGGAGAGCAGATGCAGAAGGGGAGTGGCTTTCTAGAACAGCATTCTCTCTCTTTAATACTAATTTGTGCATAATGTTCTTGAGTCCAACAGGGAGGATTAATTGTGATGTTTTGTAACTCGATCCTTTTCATTTCCACTTAAAAAAAATCATGGGGCCGGGCACAGTGGCTCATGCCTGTAATCCCAGCACTTTGGGAGGCTGAGGCAGATGGATCACTTGAGGTCAGGAGTTTGAGACCATCCTGGCCAACATGGTGAAACCCCATCTGGAGAGCGTTCAAGATTTCAGTCTTGATTTCACTCCAGCCTGGGCGAAAGAGTGAGACTCTGTCTCAAAAAAAAAAAAAAAAAAAAAAAAAAATCGGGAATGCAAGCAAGTGAGAATAATGGTATTACAAAAAGGTGAATTTATCACAACTTTGATAATTTAACTATTATTTGTATCACATCCAACACCCACATCTCAGCCTCAGCTTCTCCCCTAGTCTCTAGTACTGTGCTATTCTAGACTAGAAAGGAACTTGGCTGGGGTCATTGTAGTTGGGCCGTTAGATGCCTAAGTGGTCCCATTAAGTTCTCTCTGGAGCTAAGAGCTGAGATGCTTTCAAGAGAATTGCCTTTGTTACTTACAAAGTGTTCTCCCCACACATTCATTTCCTCAGGCCCCTCATGCATTCATACTTCATTTCTCTGGGTCCTCTCCCTGGCACCATCTTGTTGAAGATACTATTCAGCGCAGAATTGGACTCAAATCCCATCCTTATTTTCTTTTTCCTTTTTTTTTTTTTTGAGACAGAGTCTCACTCTTTTGCTTAAGCTGGAGTGCAATGGCATGAACTCGGCTCACTGCAACCTCCATCTCCTGGGTTCAAGCATTTCTTCAGCCTCATCATCCCAAGAAGCTGGGATTACAGGTGCACACCACCATGCCCGGCTAATTTTTTGTATTTTTAGTAGAGATGGGGTTTCACCATGTTGGCCAGGCTGGTCTCAAACTCCTGACCTCAGGTGATCCACCCGCCTCAGCCTCCCAAAGTGCTAGGATTACAGGTGTGAGCCACTGCGCCCGGCCCCCATCCTTATTTTCTTAGGCCTTTAGCCCCAGGTTTTACCCCTTTAATCAGTCAAACTCACCTCTTAGTCCATGTTCCCTGCAACCTTTCCCTGGGCTCTTGAGGGTTTATCAGGGTTGAGGGTTGCCTTAGTAGGCTTGGACCTGGCTTTGCAGGACCTCTGTTCTCTTCATTCTACAGCTTCGTCTCAGTACAGGACCTCAAGACTCACCAGCGTCTCCCATGCTGCAGCCACCTGTCCTGGAGCAGTAGTGCATACCAGGCCTGGGCCCAAGAGGCTGGACCAAATGGGAACCCCCTGCCCCGAGAGCAGCTGTTACTTTTAGGGACACTAACAGACCTATCGGCGGACTTGGAACAAGAGTGCAGGAATGGAAGCCTCTATGTGAGAGATAACACTGGCGTCCTGAGCTGTGAGGTGAGTGGAAGGTAAAGGTCAGATGCCTCAGATCCTGACAAGAATGGTGTCCAAGGATCAAGGCAATTAAGTCTCTGAGGAAACAAACGGGGAGGTGGGTGGATAGGATGCTAAGGTCCTGATTAACCCTTGCTCTTGGTCTTTTTTAGCTCATAGACCTGGACCTTTCTTGGTTGGGCCATCTTTTTCTGTTCCCCTGTTGGAGTTACCTCCCTCCTGCCAGGTGGAATTCCTCAGGGGAAGGGCACTTGGAGCTGTGGGATGCCCCTGTGCCAGTGTTTCCTTTGACCGTCAGTCCTGGCCCTGTCACGCCTATCCCTGTCCTCTACCCAGAGAGTGCTTCCCGCCTGCTCAGGCTCAGGTAATTTCCCCCTCTAGGCATGGCGGGGGCGCTGTGAAACTGGAGGATGATGCTGGGTCAGTGGAGGGAGAGAAAGAAGGGCATTGATAGTAATTTAGACTGAATGTTCCAAATCAAGGGAATGGTGGGCTTTGAATATTAAGAAGGTAAAGAGAAGGGGTTTTCAAGGGATCTGTGCCTTACCTAAGGGCGAGAGAATTTTGAAGGTTTTTGGCACACCTAGCTTTGGGCTATGGACATTTTGTATCACTACCAGGTTATTCTTTACTGTGGAAGGGACAGCATTTATAGGGTGAAAGAAGAGAAATAAAGATGACTGCTGCTTTTTTTTTTTTTTTTTTTTTTTTTTGAGACGGAGTTTCACTCCTGCTGCCCAGGCTGGAGTCCAATGGCGCGATCTCAGCTCACTGCAACCTCTGCCTTCTGGGTTCAAGTGATTCTCCTCCCTCAGCCTCCTGAGTAGCTGGGATTACAGGGCTTTTTCTTCCTTCTTAGAAACAAGCTCAGAGGTGTGCAGCGAAACCTGGCTGGGAATCTAGTTCGATTGAGTGCTCTGGTGAAAAGTAAACAGAAGGCCTACTTCATCCTGTCTCTTGGTAGATCACACCCAGCTGTGACCCACGTGTCTGTCATCGTGCAGGTGAGGATTGGGGTCATTTCAGCCGTGGAAGTGAGGGAGGGAAAGATAACATCATAGGAGGACCACGTAGGAAAGGGGGACAGCTGGGGAGAGCTGTTTTCTGGAATAGCGCTGTTGGGAGAAGATTCCAGGAAATGTTTGTGCACAGAGTTAGGGAGTAGACTTTCCTGCTGTGCAACTCACTTGAGCACACAGCTTTTAGATTGTAAGCGACCTTTTAAAAAACTGCCACGCTGACTTGTGGAGATGACCAAAGAAATCGTTCATCTTAACACCATTGAGGCATTGAATACGGGCATTAAGAAAACAAACAAACAAACAAAAAACTTGGTACTTACTGTTGACTCTTTTTGCATCAACTAGTACAATTTTATTTTTATAATTTCAACTTTTAGACTCATGAGGTACATGTGCAAGTTTATTAACTGGGTATATTTTGTGATTCTGAGGTTTGGGGTAGGATTGATCCCTTTACCCAGGTACTGAGCATAGTACCCAAGGTAGAAATTGTAAATCATTAATTTTTATTCTAACCATTGTTTTATGACATATAAGTATCTGAATAATGTTTCTTTTCCTTTTTATAAAAATTTAAAAAAATATGTATTTTGTAGAAATAGGGCCTTACTATGTTGGAGAAGAACAGTTTGTCATACTTCCCTTGACATCAGTCACAATACTGGATACATATATACTCAATACATATTGATTACATGAATGAATGTTGTTTGTGTGTTATGGGGCGGGATAGGGCACACTTTTCTCAGTGGAATATTTATGTATTTTGAAGGAAGTTTTAGGGATGGTTTGTGTGTTGGGGAAGTGGTCTGGAAATATTTGGCATCTCCTGTGGGAGAGGAGAGACGCTGAGATTTAGTTGGCAGACATAGGGAAGATGGAGAGGTGAGTAGAGACTCACAGGGGGCAGGTCTCTGAGTTCAAATCGTGAGGGAAAGGGACTCTGGCAGAGTGGGAGTTTTGGGGTCTCTTGTGTCACATTGCTTGTCTCTGCACAAGCCAGGTCCCTGCCCAGCTGGTGTGGCACAGAGTCCTTCGGCCTGGTACGGCCTGTGTGCTCACAGAATTGCGAGTGTCCAAGATCCGTGGCCAGCGCCAGCATGTGTGGATGACCAGTCAGTCCTCCCGTCTGTTGCTGCTGAAACCAGAATGTGTGCAGGAGCTGGAACTGGAGCTGGAAGGACCCCTCTTAGAGGCTGACCCCAAGCCACTCCCCACGCCCAGCAATTCGGAGGACAAGAAGGATCCAGAAGGTCTTGCCCGGTATTCTAGACTCCTATCCTATTCGGTGAGCACAGGGAGAGATCCTAGAGCTTGAGGGGCCGGAAATGTGGGTCTTCAAAGAGGAAGAAAATAGTGGTCAACTGGACCTCGGCCTGTTTGCAGGGAGCGGTCACTGGCGTGTTGAATGAGCCCGCTGGCCTCTATGAGCTGGATGGGCAGCTGGGGCTCTGCCTTGCCTACCAGCAGTTCCGTGGCCTCAGGCGGGTGATGCGACCTGGAGCGTGTCTGCAGGTATGTGAGATCAGGGCTGATAACAAAAAGAGACCTCTGCAGCTTCTCTTACCTTCATGGGCTCCTTTTCTGCAGCAGGGTGCTTATATAGAAATATAGAAATAAAAAGTGTGTGTTAGGGGGGCACTTTTGCTAAGGATAACTTGGACAGAAGTTTAAATCAAAAAGGAGTAGAGTCTTGGGCACTGTGAGGAGGAGTTGTGGCCAGGGCATCTCCTTCACAGAAGGGCCTTTCAGCTGGAGGAGGAGATGGCTGAAGCACAGATCTGGGGCCGGGATGATCTCAGGCGACCTGGTGAGAAGCCTCAGCCATGTCTGTTCATGCAGGAGCCACCCAGCCCGCGGCAAGACTGATTGGCGCTCATGGGAGATGAAGGCTGACCGCAGCGGGAGTGGGTTGTCATGGAAAGTGAGGCCAGCCCACGTGGGAGAAATTGCTTTCCGTCTTCCCGGAACCCAGGCAGTGGCAAAGTGCAGTTAACTTTGCCTGGGTTCATTGAGTTGGGGGCTTCATCTCCTATTTTTCATTTTCTCTGCTTTCCCCCAGCTCCAGGATGTTCACCTGCTCCAGTCGGTGGGAGGGGGGACAAGAAGGCCAGTGCTCGCCCCCTGCCTCCGTGGCGCCGTTCTGCTTCAAAGCTTCTCTCGTCAGAAGCCTGGGACTCACTCATCCCGTCAAGCCTACGGGGCCTCCCTGTACGAGCAGTTGGTGTGGGAACGTCAGTTAGGACTTCCCCTCTACCTGTGGGCTACCAAGGCCCTGGAGGAGCTGGCTGGCAAGTGAGGAGGCTGAGGGCCCAGGGTGGGGAGGCAGCGGGAGCAGCACACTTCCTTGGCAAGGAGAGCAGGATTCTTGAAGAGGCAGGCTCTCCAGGGGAGGTGACTGCGCTGCTTTTCCTGGCCAAGGCTGTGTCCCCATGTGCTGAGACACCACCAGTTCCTGCAACATTCCTCTCCTGGGAGCCCCAGCCTGGGACTGCAACTCCTGGCTCCTACCCTGGATCTTCTAGCTCCGCCAGGCAGCCCTGTTCGGAATGCACACAATGAGATCCTTGAAGAGCCACATCACTGTCCCCTCCAGAAAGTATGAGGATGTGGGGGAAGGATGGTGGCAGAACACTGGAGGACACCTGGGGCCCATGGGACACACACACCCGATTTCTCTTCCCTCCTTGACAGTACACTCGGCTGCAGACTCCCTCCTCCTTCCCCACTCTGGCCGCTCTGAAAGAGGAAGGACAGCGTGAGGCCTGGGCCTCCTTTGACCCTGAGGCCCTTCTGCCCCTCCCGGAGGCCTCCCACCTGCCCAGCTGCCAACTCAATCGCCGCCTGGCTTGGTCCTGGCTCTGTCTGCTGCCCTCTGCCTTCCACCCAGCCCAGGTAAGGGGGACCCTAGCAGGGCTCAGGGGACTTCCTTTTTTTGTCATCCTTATTGCCACGACCCTAGTCTCGGTTACTATCATTTTTTTGTCATTTTGACTACACTAGCCTTCTAAGCAGACCACTTCATCTGTTGTTGGCCCTTCCAATTCATTCTCTCTGCAGCAACTAAAAAGGGGGATATGCCAGGCACAGTGGCTCATGCCTGTAATTGCAACACTTTGGGAAGCTAAGGCATGAGGATCACTAGAGCCCAGGAGTTTGAGACCCAGCCTGGGTAGAGAGACCTTGTTGCTACAAAAAAGTTGTTTTAATTAGGTGTGGTGGCATGTGCCTGTGGTCCCAGCTACTCAGGAGGCTGAGGTAGGATCGCTTGAGCCTGAGAGGTCAAGAGTATAGGGAGCCAAGATCACACCACTGCACTCCAGCCGGGGCAACAGAGCAAGACTCAGGAAAAAAAAGGAAGTTTAAAAAAAAATGAAACTTGTATTACAGAACTCTCTTGTTTAAATCCTTTTTTTCGAGACAGGATCTTGCTCTGTAGCCCAGGCTAGAGTGCATTAGCGCAGTCATGGCTCATTGCAGCCTCGACCTCCCAGGTTCCAGTGATCCTCCCACCTCAGCCTCCCAGGTAGCTGAGACTATGGGCGTTCACCACCGTCCCTGGCTAATTTTATTTTTTTATTTTTTTGGGACAGAGTCTTGCTCTGTCACCCAGGCTAGAGTGCAGAGGCACTATCTTGGCTCACTGCAACCTTGCCTCCCGGGCTCAAGCAGTCCTCCCACCTCAGCCTCCTGAGTAGCTGGGACTGTAGGCATCCATCACCACGTCCAGCTAATTTTTGTGTTTTTGTAGAGACGGGATTTCGCCGTGTTTCCCAGGCTGGTCTCGAATTCCTGGACTCGAGTGATCTGCCTGCCTCAGCCTCCCAAACTGCGGGATTACAGGCATGAGCCACTGCACCTGGCCTGGGTTAATTTTTACACTTTTTAATTTTTAGAGATGGGGTCTCACTATGTTGCCAGGCTGATCTCCACCTCCTGAGCTCAAGTGATCCTTCTGCCTTGGCCTCCCAAAGTGCTAGGATTACAGGCGTGAGCCACTGCGCCCTCTCCCAGTGCATATAAAGTGCAAAATTTTTTGCGTGCCTCTCCCAGTGCATATAAAGTAAAATCAAACGTCTCATTGTGTCCCTTGAGATCCCGCATGGCCTCTTACCTGTAACCTCTATTTGTGCCCTTTCTCTTCTCCTACTACATGTGTGAATGCGTGTGTGTTTTTTTTATGTCTGTCTTCCCCACTTGAATATAAGTTCTTTGAAGCCAGAGACGTGTCTTTTTTTGTTCATTTTGTAGCTTTACCATGTAATACAGCATCTGGCAAATAGTAGATGCTCAGTATTTGCGGAATAAACATTTGATAACTCAACCTTCATCTTCTTGCAGGTTTTACTTGGGGTTCTGGTGGCTTCATCTCATAAAGGTTGTCTGCAACTTCGGGACCAAAGTGGTTCCCTGCCCTGCCTGCTCCTGGCCAAGCACTCTCAACCCCTCAGTGACCCACGGCTGATAGGTTTGGAGTTCAGATGTGGAAAGAAGATGGTAGTGGGGTGTTGGTTCTCATAGCCAGGGGAGCCTGGGAGGAAAAGTCTGCTGGGATTTACTAGAGATGCTGAAGTGACACATGTCAATCAACAACTTCTGGGAGACTGGTATGGCAGGCAGAGAACAGGAGCAAGAGGACCCCTAGCGAGAATTTCCAGCATGCATTTCTCCACCATAGCCCCTAACATGCACTCCAGGATTACAACTGTGTCTCCTACATTCTTAGTTTGGAGAGAAGGTGTCACCCCTCTAAGGTGGGGGCCAGGTGTGGGCTTTCATGTCATGTTTGGGCAGCAGCTCTGGCCTGGGATGGGCAGTGAGACCGGTAGGATGGTCTGCCTTGCAACCCACCCCACAGGTCTCCTTTCTTGTCAAAATAGAAAACTTTCTTCCTCTAGGCTGCCTGGTGCGGGCAGAGAGGTTTCAGCTGATCGTAGAGAGGGATGTGAGAAGCAGCTTCCCTTCCTGGAAGGAGCTGAGCATGCCAGGCTTCATCCAGAAGCAGCAGGCCAGGTTGGCTCCTTGGGGTCATGGTTGTCTTGAGTCTGGGGGGAAGGAAGGGCCTGGTGAAAGGAGTGCGATGCTGGGGACCAAAATACCCAATGCCTGCATCACTAAGAAATCTATTCCTTGTCTCTCCCAACAGAGTCTATGTCCAGTTCTTTCTGGCTGATGCTCTGATCCTGCCTGTGCCCAGACCCTGCCTTCATTCAGCAACACCCTCAACACCTCAGACAGATCCCACCGGCCCAGAGGGACCCCACCTAGGACAGAGCCGGCTCTTCTTGCTCTGCCACAAGGAGGCCCTCATGAAGCGTAATTTTTGTGTCCCCCCAGGAGCAAGTCCAGAGGTGCCCAAGCCCGTCCTCAGTTTCTGTGTGTTGGGGAGCTGGCTTGGGGGCACCCAGAGGAAGGAGGGGACTGGATGGGGGCTGCCCGAGCCCCAGGGAAATGACGACAAGGATCAGAAGGTAAACTGGGACTCCAGGGACCCAGGACCTGACCTGCACCCTGAGCCTCTGGCTAGGATCCTAGCACTTTGCTCTCCATCCTCCCAGGTTCACCTCATTTTCTTTGGCTCTTCAGTCCGCTGGTTTGAGTTCTTGCACCCGGGACAAGTGTACCGACTTGTAGCTCCTGGCCCCCCTGTGAGTGTCCTACTTCATCATACCTTTCCCCAGAAAGCTTTTTTGGGGTTGGGGTCTAAAGAGGACGTGCCAGTGCCTGGTCACTCTCTAGGCCTCCTGGAAGAAGGCTGGATTTAGATATACCAGAAAGCCTGTGTGTGTTGACACACTTCCTTCTCCATGCTCCAGAAAGAACAAAATTGGGTCAGAATATTTTGTGAACCTCCCACTGGACTAGCACACACTCACAGGCAGTCGTCTTCCCGTTTCCGTGCAGACACCAATGTTGTTTGAGAAGGATGGTTCATCCTGCATATCTCGGCGTCCTCTGGAGTTGGCTGGCTGTGCATCCTGCCTCACTGTCCAGGACAACTGGACTCTGGAGCTTGAAAGCTCCCAGGACATCCAAGATGTGCTGGATGCAAACAAGGCATTGCCTGAATCCTCACTGACCGACCTGCTCAGTGACAAGTAAATGTCCACCAAGCCCCTCTGGTTAATTTGGCCACTCTCTCTTCTCCCAAGCTAGCTGGGTTTGGTGAAGACTTCATTTTCTGCTGCAGGAGGTATTTCTTTTGTTATTGTTGTTTTTGTTTGTTTGGTGTTTTTTTTTTTTTTTTTTGAGACGGAATCTCACTCTGTTGCCTAAGCCGGAGTGCAATGGCCTGATCTCAGCTCACTGAAACCTCTACTTCCTTGGTTCAAAGGATTATCCCGCTTCAGCCTCCCAAATAGCTGGGATTATAGGGGTGCACGGCACCACGTCCAGCTAATTTTTTTGTATTTTTAGTAGAGACAGGGTTTCGCCATGTTGGCCAGGCTGGTCTCAAGCTCTTGACCTTAAGTGAGGCTCCCACCTCAGCCTCCCAAAGTGCTGGGATTTAGGGGCGCGAGCCACCTTGTGCGGGTTTTGAACGATCTGCCACAACCCTCTTTTTCCCATAGGCCCTGTCACTCTTAGTGTGCAGTGTGGCAGAGCTCAGGTTTTTTCAGGACTTTATATATGAAGTTCTAGCAGATACTTTAGCTCCATTTTCTGCCTTGGATCTGACTGTCTCCACTCTGTGCTTTCTTGTGCCTCCATTCTCAATGTATTTCCCTGACCTTCCAGTTTCACAGATTCCTTGGTGTCTTTCTCCGCTGAGATTTTGTCACGGACACTATGTGAACCCCTTGTGGCGTCTCTCTGGATGAAACTGGGTAATGACCCTTCCTTTGTGGGGAAGGTATGAAATAGAGTTGATGGGACTTTGTGGACTTCACAGATCCTACTAACACCCACCTTCCTTCTATAGGGAACACGGGGACCATGAGAAGGTGTGTGAAGCTAACGGTCGCGCTTGAGACTGCTGAATGTGAATTCCCCCCTCACCTGGACGTATATATAGAAGACCCACACTTGCCTCCCTCACTAGGACTCCTTCCAGGAGCCCGGGTCCACTTTAGCCAGTTGGAGAAAAGGGTTTCCAGGTGAAGATGTGTAGTGTCACCTGCCTCCTCTTGCTACTGATGTGGCTTTCTGGAATGTTCACCCCTGCTTTAACTTTGCTGCAGCGACCCCTTCTCTTTCATACAGCTTTCCATATATCAGTCTGCCATTTGTGCCCAGTATCCTCACGAGGTGTTGCAGGCTGGTCCTCCTCCTAGTCTTCCCCTAGCTTTGGTAGGGCCATGGCTAGGGTATGTCCCTCAGGGGGAGTGGCCACTCTGTGGTGCGTGATCTCTGAGTCCCAGCTTCTATCCCAATTTGCCTTGTCTTCCTGGTCACTCACTGTTCCTCTTCCACTTGCAGATCTCACAACGTTTATTGTTGTTTCCGGTCATCCACTTATGTGCAGGTCCTGAGTTTTCCCCCTGAGACCACCATCAGGTCAGTGCCCAGACCCCAACCCCTGAACTTCCTAGCTTCACATCTGCATCTCCCACATGTCCCTGGTTCTGAAGATTTTGCCATCATTACAGTCTTCTCCAATCCCAACAAGATGTGTTGAGTCAGAGGAGCTCCTCTACTCCAAATAAAAAATGCTCTGTGTCTGTCATTGTACCCAGAATCATTTAGTGTTCTAGGCTTTTGAAGGCTTTTCAGTCTTAACATGCAAATACTTCTTGGCTAACATCATGGTGTTCAAACCTGAAAAATAACCAATGACTATCAGAGATCAGGAATTAAAAAGGGGGGAGGGGATGGGGCTTCTAGGAGCGCATGGAACCCACTGCTGTCCCCATCCTGATGCCCTCTAAGTCCTTTTAGACCCACCCTGCTTTCAGAACCCCTTTGTCTGTTCTGTTATCTTGACCCCTGTCTCTGTCTCCCTGTATTTATTTAGCATTCCCCTGCCCCACATCTACCTGGCTGAACTTCGGCAGGGTGGTCAGTCCCCATTCCAGGCCACTACCTCTTGCCATATCGTCTCTGTCTTCAGCCTTCAGCTCTTCTGGGTGTGTGCTTATTGTACCAGCATCTGCCGGCAGGTAAGGGAGGGAAGGAACAGGCTGAACTGGGTATGGCGTGCCAGAGGGATGTGATGGGACCAAGAGGACTTTTCCAACCACTGTCTTCATCCCAGGGAAAGTGCACTCGCCTGGGCCCCACTTGCCCTACACAGACAGCTGTAAGCCAGGCCATCATCAGGTGAGAGCACAAGGCGGGCACCCATTGTGCCATTTACTTATTAGACCACTTTGTCTATCTGCAATTTCTACATTAGCGTAATTCCTGGCTCATGAGAATTGCTTAATATTTTTTGAACGAATGAATGACGGTAAGCTCCTAAATCTTTGAGCCAAAGACTGCAAACAGCGGGGAGGGAGGCATGTTGGGTCCAGGGTGTTGGCAACCTGGGTTGCTGTAGGCGTTTTTATTTTCTCCTGCTCCCCATAGGCTCCTGGTGGAGGATGGGACTGCCGAAGCCGTGGTGACCTGTAGGAATCACCATGTGGCAGCAGCACTAGGGCTGTGTCCTAGAGAGTGGGCCTCCCTCCTAGAGTTCGTCCGAGTGCCAGGCAGAGTGGTCTTGCAGTTTGCAGGGCCTGGAGCCCAGCTTGAGGTGTGATGTGGCTGTGAGGGAGGGACTCGGATACCCAAATTCCTGGGCTTTTGGCAGAGGGTTTAGGAGCCAGTTAACCTTGACCTTCTCTTTCTAGTCTTCAGCCAGGGTTGACGAGCCCATGACCATGTTCCTCTGGACACTTTGTACTAGCCCCTCTGTCCTCCGTCCTATTGTGCTTTCTTTTGAGCTGGAAAGGAAACCGTCTAAGATCGTCCCATTAGGTAAGGTTGGAGATGGGGGGATCATGATGATACGGGGATCATGGTGATACAGATAGATGGGTCCCTGGGAGGAAGAGGGATGAGGGACTGATGGGGAATTTCTGGAGTTAGGGAGGAGAATGGTGGGTGGGAACTAAAAGCCACGTGCCTGAGACGTGTGTTTTCCTCTCTTCTCACCTCAGAACCTCCTCGGCTACAGCGATTCCAGTGTGGAGAGCTCCCTTTCCTGACTCATGTGAACCCCAGGCTCCGATTGTCCTGCCTTTCTATCCGAGAGTCAGAGTACTCCAGCTCTCTGGGGATCCTTGCTTCCTCCTGTTAACTGAACTGCAAGGATGGCCTGAGAGTCCTTCCTTGCTGAAAACCTGAAGGCCTAGGTCCTGGCTCCTCCCCCTAACTTGTTCTGTGATTGAACCAAGGACTCCAGATTCACAAACTGCTACTCCACTGTAATTTCTCTTCTTTGGTGTTCTGGTGCCAGCCTGCCTTGGCGAAATTGTGGCAACAGGAAATCATGGCACTATTAATATTTTATTTCCTCTGATTGGGACAAGGCACCTGCATTCACAGGCGGCCCTGAGCACCTGGGTTCTGACTTTGTGGCAGGAGCTGAGGGAACAAAAGACTTGCTCGCTGTGGGGTGATGGTGACAGGCCCATTGACCTGCAGTGAAGCCCTCTGGTGTCATTTCTCACTGGTACTCATCTCTGGGGTCCCAGGCCTCCTGACTCCTAGTTGTCCACCTCCGAGGAACTCCTAGTCGTTCATCATCATTTCAGCCCTTTGCCACCAGGGCCAAAGGTGGAAAGTGATTTGGAAGAGAAGAGCTTTTGGTCCAGCAGAAGAAATGATACCAAAGTCAGTCTGTAAAGGAAGTAAATTGGGGAGTTGGCGGCAAGGCAGAGAGCATAGCTATGATGGTCTCAGTCAGTAAGGCTGGGCCCTGCAGGAAGTCAAGTATGAACGCCTAGAGGTGTTCACGAGCACAAAGAAGGTGTAGGGGGAGGCAAGTGCCAGGCACAAGCAGGGGCAGGTGAGGACTCTGGGTGCCTGTGCTATAGGGCCCCAGGCTACGGTCAGCCCTGTAGGTTTCCTGAGGGCCCAGCCTAAGGCAGATCCTTGATCAATACACCATGAGACCAGAAGGTGCTCCGAAATCACAACCACAGAATTAGAGGATCTAGGAACAATTCTTCGGAGATACCAATGCATTTGGCTGATGTTGCCGCATTTCTTTACTGGGGACTGATAGGTGGAGAGGTGGAAAGATGAGCTGAGGCACATCTTTCAGAGTTACTGGGAGGCCATTTCTTCCTGGCTATTAGGATTTGTTCGAGTTTGGGAGACCTTTAGAGCATGGCTAAACCCATATATTGGGATTTATGCTGCTTTTATGGTAGCAATACCCTATGTTAAGATTGGAGGCATGGTAGGAAACAACTGGCCGGTTAGCTCAGTTGGTTAGAGCGTGGTGCTAATAACGCCAAGGTCGCGGGTTCGAACCCCGTACGGGCCAGCGGGTGGCTATTTTTGTTTGTTTGTTTTGTTTTCTAACCCTCTGCTGTTACCCAGAAGTTTCTACCCGGAGCCAATTGCCTTCTGGTAACAGAATTACATTGCACCTACTGCTTCCTGTTCCCTGAATCACTAGCGCTCCCGAAGGCTTGGAAGGGAGGAGTCTCTGGGCACCCTGGTGAAAGGAAGGTTCCCGTGCAACCGCCGCGTCTTTTTTTCCTGGAAGCGCGTTGATGCAGGCAAATGTTTGTCAGTCAAGGGAAGTAAGAAAGGCATTGGATGAAAACAAAACTAGAAGCTTCGTAGTCGTGGCCGAGTGGTTAAGGCGATGGACTAGAAATCCATTGGGGTCTCCCCGCGCAGGTTCGAATCCTGCCGACTACGTCGTATTTTTTCTTCAACATACCATATTTCTCTCCTCCAGGACGGGATGATCCAGTCGGCACCCTCCAAACCCCTCATCTAGGAATTCTAGAATCGAGAATTTGATTTAGAATCTATGATTTTGGTTTGAAATCTATGATTAACTTCTTTGGACATCGAAGGAAATCCGAGGAATGGACAAGTGATGCAAGAGCCAATTGATTTACCGAATTAGTTCTAGAAAGATCTGAAAAAGCTCGGTCCGGGTTCCTAGCTCTATATTCTTGTAGATGAATTTCAGAAATTGGTAAAGCGGCTTTGGCGCCGTGGCTTAGTTGGTTAAAGCGCCTGTCTAGTAAACAGGAGATCCTGGGTTCGAATCCCAGCGGTGCCTTTATTCAATTGAAATAGCGTGATTTTGCGACAGAATCCACATCCCTTCATGTGTTGTTTTTATATCAGAACGCGTAAGAGTTTCTGTTCTGCACTCATAGCACCCACATTTCCTGCTGAGTCGAGCTGCCACTCCCATGAGATCGCCACTCTAAAAGGTGGTTCTCTAACTTAGGGGCAGAAATGCTGCATAGGCCTAAGGGTCCTTTGCTCAACTGATGCCACACCCCACTGGTGCAGGTGGACTGGGTCAGGCGGCCGCCCCACCCTCGACGGAAGGGGCTGCCCACCTTCCAGGCCTCTCCCCACCCTAGGACGTCCCCTAGAACCTGAGCCACTTTGTTTTGTTTGGCTCTTCATTATATTTCTTTGGGTTTGGTGGCTCATAATTTTATACATATAGTATATAATATAAAAATATATATTTAAATATACAGTATTTAAAATTTGGCACAGCTTCTAGATGCGGTACTTTAACTGGTCTTTCACTTGGAGTCACCTCCATCCCTCTCCATGAGCGGGATGTCAGGGTAAGGAGTAAGCAGGGATCCGGCTGGCCTGGCCTGGCCTGGCACCAGGTTTCCTGCAGCAGGGTGCGGAAGGGCTGAGGCCATGTGAACAGAGTCCAAGAAAGCATCATTCGGGAGTCCCTAGGGATCCTGGTGTGGAAGGGCAGGGGCACGTTTCTGGAGCACTGAAGCTAGGCTGGTTAAGGAAGAAATAAATGCCGGAGATAAGGCAAGAAACAGGATCTGTGAGCTCTTGGCAGGACCTAAACCTCCTTGGAAGATAGGCAGAAAGCTCTCGACACCATTCCGTGGCCCACGAACCAATGTAAGATGAGCAAATGGCTTGAAGGAATTGCTACCTCCAGGTCAAGCTAGGGATGCAGCACTGCCGAGACCATGTTTGTGCCAAGCACTGGGCTGGACCCTGTGCAGAACCAAATGAACAAGGCACGTTCCCCTTTTCAGCACTAAGGGCACTGTAAGAACAGGGAGAAGTGGAATCTAATCTGGCCTGAGGGTGGAGGGTGATCAGCTAAGTCTGAAACACCATGTAGAAACTTGCCATGTATGGCGGGGCGCGGTGGCTCACGCCTGTAATCCCAGCGCTTTGGGAGGCCAAGGCGGGTGGATCACGAGGTCAGGAGTTCCAGACCAGCAGCCTGGCCAACATAGTGAAACCTGGTAACAGTGAAACCTCGTCTCTACTAAAAATACAAAAAATTAGCCAGGCGTGGTGGCAGGCGCCTGTAGTCCCAGCTACTTGGGAGGCTGAGGCAGGAGAATCGCTTCAACCTTGGAGGAGGGAGGAGGTGTGGTCAGCCGAGATCGTGCCACTGCACTCCAGCCTGGGCAACAAGAGTGAAACTCCGTCTCAAAAAATAAAATAAAATAAAATAAACGAATGATCACCTGTTTGTTAGTGCTTGGTTATTAAAAGTGGGGTCTATGTACACACTTTTCTGAAGGAAAAAATAAAGTGTGGGGTATGTGGATGGAATTATGTGTGAACTCCCTGGATTGTATACATGTTTAGGAAGAGGGCCATAGCTTTTTTTTTTTTTTTTTTTTGAGACGGAGGGAGTCTCATTCTGTCACCCAGGCTGGAGTGCAGTGGCACAATATTGGCTCACTGCAACCTCCGTTTCCCGGGTTCAAGCGATTCCCCTGCCTCAGTCTCCTGAGTAGCTGGGATTACAGGCGCCCGCCACCACGCCTGGCTAATTTTTGTATATTTAGTAGAGACGGGGTTTCACCATTTTGGTCAGGCTGGTCTTGAACTCCTGACCTTGTGATCCACCCGCCTCAGCCTCCCAAAGTGCTGGGATTACAGGTGTGAGCCACTGCGCCCGGCGAAGAGGACCTTAGCTTTCATAAGAGTCATAAAGGATTTAGGCTTCCTCTTCTGCAGAGATTAAGTGCCTGAGGCCAGGGAAGAGGTGACTGGATTATTTTGCAGAGAAAGCTGGGGCCCAAGGGGAGGGAGACAGGAATTGGAAAAGGGTAGGAATGGGGGAGGAGATGCCAGATCAGCCCTGAGAACCTCTTTACCCATCTCAAAGACGGGACACTAATGGGAGAGGGTGGGCTAACTTCTGCTGCCCTTCCCCACTGTCTGTCCAGGGGCACCTGGAAAAGGACAAATAGGAGCTGAATCCTTCACTGAAAGCCCCGTCAACGTATCTATGGGTTGGGCATTAGGAACGGCCTGGCCCCACAAATCACACAAATGGGGTGTAGAACAAAATGGTTCCAGAGATGCCACCAGGCTTGTCCAGGGCCGATGCAGGCCAGAACCCCGCTGGGAGGACTCCCCAGAACAAGCACTGAGCTGAGGAAAGGCAGGACACGTGGTCTGCTACTGACCCCACCAGATCTTGCTGGGACTCTGGGCAGCTCCGGAGTAAGAGAAGCATGGTGAGTGTTTAAGAGCGCAGAGGCTCACTGGGCAGCCCTGGGGACACTGCTAAGTCCCCAAACCGGGTCTACAAGCCTTCGACCACACTCATGCGGCCACGTGCCTCAGAGCCTTCGGGGGGGTCTTAGGAGGCAGGCAGGAGGGTCTCCTTCTAGGCCATTCTAGGAGGGGACTGGAGAGCAGAGGTTAGACTGCAGAGTAGGGGTAACCTCATCTTACAGTCCGGAAGCCATGAGACTAGTCGCCTGGCCTTGCGCCCCGCCCCACTGCAGGGTGGAAAGCCTGTCCCTCTCCAGTCACCCAGCTCAATAACGCCCTCCTCCGTGGGTCTCCTGGGCCCCAGAAATCGTTCCCTCTTTCCCTCGCCTGGGCACTGCCATGCGGTCTGGGGAACCCGTGGGTTATTGACGGGTCTGGCCCGGGGTTTGCCCTGCCCTTTAGCCCAGGAGGATAGAGAGACACCGGGACTGGTGTTCCCCTAGTGATTTCTCCGGCCCGTCCCGAAAGCAAGCAACTCCACCGCTTCTCTTCAAAGCTCTGCAACGAAGGGCTAGGTCCAAGGACCGCAGGCGGAGGCGGGAAGTGTCAAGATCCCAGGTTACGGAATGGCACCAAGTCGGTAACCAAAGGAAGCAGCAACCCAGGTGTTCAAGGCGGTCGTGCAGGGCGGCGCGGGGGCGAGGCCGAGGCCACTCCCTCCCACTTCCTTGACGCTATTTCCTGGGAGGAGCCGGAGCTCGCGGCCCGGAGCCAAGAGATTCCCAGCCCCAAGCTCCAAAATACTCGGCCTGGGGGAGGCTGGTTCCTGAGCGCGCGCCAGGACCGTTCCGCCATGCATAGTGGACCCAGCACTACAGCAAGCCTGGCACGACCTCTAAGGCGGTTCGCGGGAACACTTGTACGTCGGCTCGTTGGTCTAGGGGTATGATTCTCGCTTCGGGTGCGAGAGGTCCCGGGTTCAAATCCCGGACGAGCCCTCCTTTACCTTTTGCTGAGACAAGAGTGTCCTCAAGGAATGTGTTACCTGACCAGCGCTGCAGGACGCCTGACTGAAAGTCATCAATGTACAGTAAGCTCTTTTGTGGCACCGCGGTAGCAGAAAGAATCTCAGTCCTCAGACCCGCCTGGCATGTCAGGAAGAGATGAGGCACGCCCAGACTTAGGCAGGTCGCTCCCTTTCTGCTTCCTGACTTCCTTCCTGGTGTCTCAACTCGGCCACCACAGCCTGGTTTCGGTTTGATGGACAGCCGTCAATCTATAGTTGTGGATGACAGTGTTCGGGAGAGCCCAGGAATTGTCAGAACTTTGTTCTCTGCAGCCCTGAAGGCACTCTGTCTCTTTCGGTCACTCCATCTGACGATTGGTGCCTGAAATACACCTATAGTTTCTGGTCAGCGTTTATCAGTGGTTGGAAGAACAGAACCCCTAGGAACCCTGCTGTCACCACGCCGAGTGTAAAGTCCCACATCAAGGATTCAGAGAGAAATACTTGCGGGTCCCTCCTCGTTAGTATAGTGGTGAGTATCCCCGCCTGTCACGCGGGAGACCGGGGTTCGATTCCCCGACGAGGAGAGTACTGGTAGTTTTGAAACTTCCATCTTTTTGCTTTCATTAAATCTGTCCTGGTCCCTGGGATGGAGCTATAAAAAAGAGGGAAAGGAGGAGGGGAGGAGAGTTTGGCTTTCCTCTCCAGCTCGCATTCTAAGTTTCCATTTTACTTCAAGCAACTTAGAGTTCAAACGTGTACCTAAAGTGGCCATTATCTGCTCCGCTCAGTATGTTCATTAGCGGTCAGACTTGATCTAGCTTGCTCCCTCCTTGACGGAAGTGCGCATTTCCAGTCTCTGCTTGAACCTGGGCAAGTAGCTTTGGCCCCCAGCCGTCCAAGGTGCAGAGCCCGGGCTTTTGTTTCCTTTCGCCTCCCTGCTTTTTGTGGATTCGCACTGCGTTCCGGGAACAGTAGGCAACCCCGGGCCGAGCTTCCGACGCGCTGCTTCCGCCTGGAGGGGCTTGCAGGGCGCATCCGCCAGGAGCGCGGTGGTCCGGCCGTGGTCGCGGGTGTAGCGGAAAGTGGGTCCTTTCGGAACGGAAGCTTCCTCAGGAAAACCTCACGAAAACCCTCAACGATGCTGGGGCCCAGAAAACACGAAAAGGAAAAGGTGGGGGAAAAAAACACCCAAAACGAGTTGCGTTGGCCGGGAATCGAACCCGGGTCAACTGCTTGGAAGGCAGCTATGCTCACCACTATACCACCAACGCTCTGGTACTAACTAGTTTCCCGGTTTTCATACCTCAGGTTGGTTGGGGTGAGTCGGGTTGGACCCGTGCGGATCCAGGAAAACAGCATCAGTGAAATCGAGGTAAAAGTAATGGCTGCCGTCGTCTGCCCAGCGCGCAATTGTGAGTGACCTTCACCGCTAGCGCGTGCCACTCACCCCACATGAACCTGTAGGGTTATGCCCAGTCTACAGACGAGGAAACCAAGATCCAGAGAAGCTGAGTCACCGGCAGAGCTGGGATTACGTCTAAGATTTGTCCAGGGGGCGAGAACTGCAGCGACACCATAATGATTTATCATCTCCAGAAAAAAAAAAAAAAAGTCCTAGACGTATAAAAATGGCTTCTCTGTAGAGTGAACTCAACGAGCTCAATGTGATTCCAGTTAAGGAATTGGGCCTTAAGCCAAATGCGCCTGAACACAATTTGCCTCTCTATTATTTATCCAGAGGATGAATTTAATTCCTACGTACGTGCGCCCACATCTCGTCAGCTGGTGCTTCAGAGAAATGCGCTGACAAATCTTAAAGGTGCGGCTTCGTGACAAAAGTCCGCCGTTATTGCTGCTCAACAGACCCATCAAGTGACGCACTCATACAGGCCTCGTGGCGCAACGGCAGCGCGTCTGACTCCAGATCAGAAGGTTGCGTGTTCAAATCACGTCGGGGTCAAACGAAGAATTGTTTTCCCTAATCAAATAAACCTACAGTGACATTTTTCAGGATAGGAAAAAAAAAAGCCTCCTCAGTAGAAGGATAGGAGGGGAATGAGACAAATATGAACGTTATTCAGAAGTTGGGTACAGACTTTCAACACTATGTGATATATCCCTGTGGCAAAACTGCAATCTATCCGTAAGGTCTATAAAAGTAAAAATAAATTTAAAAATAAAAAAAATCCCTGTTGTATGGAAATTTTTAAATAATTTTTTAAATTATTATTTTTTGTTTGTATGTTTTTTTCCCTTGAGACGGAGTTTCTCTCTTGTTGCCCAGGCTGGAATGCAATGGCACTATCGCGGCTCACCGCAACCTCCGCCCACGGGTTCAAAGGGATTCTCCTGCCTCAGCGTCCCAAGTAGCTGGGATTACAGGTATGCACCACCACGCCCGGATAATTTTGTATTTTAGTGGCGTGAGCCACTGTGCCTGGCCTTTTTTAATGTTTTTAATAATCTCTGCTGTTCCGTGTATGTTTACTTAACACTGAACACAAGGATATTAAATACAAATATTACTTTTCTCCAGACTTTCCAGCAGTCACTAGAAGCCCAGGACCACGTGCATTTTGGCTGCTTCCAGTATACTGAAAAACAAAACCAGTGAGGTGGGATGGCTCACGCCTGTAATCCCAGCACTTTGGGAGGCCCAGGCGGGCAGATCACGAGGTCAAGAGATCAAGACGATCCTGGCCAACTTGGTGAAACCCCGTCTCTACTAAAAAATACAAAAATTAGCTGGGCGAGGTGGCGCATGCCTGTAGTCCCAGCTACTTGGGAGGCTGAGGCAGGAGAATCACTTGAACCCCGGAGGCAGAGGTTGCAGTGAGCCGAGATTGGCACCACTACACTCCAGCCTCGCGACAGAGGGAGACTCTATCTCAAAAAAAAAAGAAAGAAAGAAGTCCAAGCCAGCCACCCTATATGCCTTGTCTTTTCCAACGGGAAATTTATTCCCTTCACTTCTCTCTCCTCCACTAACAATACCTTTGTAAGTGTGACTGGCTTTGGTTGATGGGGAAGAATTTGGGCCATCTCACCACCATCCACACAGCAGACATTGCCCAGGTTAAAATCTGTGCTCCGCTTTCCTTCCCCTTCCTTGCCCCTGCCCACCTTCTGCCACAGCCGTCACTGTGTCACTGTATCACTATGTCCAAGACAAAGGCAGACAGTTGACCAGTCCTTGCAGAAACGGTGCTTGAAGAACTGCTGATGACCTGAGCAAGGTAACAGCTTAGGAACTCTGGCGACCTAAGGCGGAGCTGGCTGTGAGGCTGGCTACCCAGCAGTCCCACCACCATTCTCACTGCCAGGGCAACCAGAAAACCTTGCCTGCATTAGTTATTTCATAAGGAGATGCAAAATGATCATTTCCTAATTCTATCATTTTGTATACATTTATTAGCTGAAACACACACACAAATATATTCGTAACAAAATAAAGAAGAAATACAAGCCAGGTGTGGTGGCTCACGCCCATAATCCCAGCACTTTGGGATGCCAAGGTGGGCAGATCACCTGAGGTCAGGAGTTTGAGACCAGCCTGGCCAACATGGTGAAACCCCGTCTCTACTCAAAATACAAAAAAATTAACCAGGCATGGTGGTACATGCCTATAATCCCAGCTACTCAGGAGGCTGAGGCAGGAGAATCACTTGAGCTTCGGAGGCGGAGGTTGCAGTGAGCTGAGATCATGCTATTACACTCCAACCTGGGTGACAGAGTGACTCTCCGTCTCAAAAAAAAAAAAAAAAAGGAAATACACTTACAGTCCTTGTTTCTCTAACTGAACACATAGTGGTAGCTGATAACTAGCTGCTGCTGCTGCTGCTTCTTTTTTTTTTTTCTTGAGATGGAGTCTTGCTCTGTCACTCAGGTTGGAGTGCAGTAAAGTGCAGGTGATCCACCCATCTCGGCCTCCCAAAGTGCTGGGATTACAGGCGTGACCCACCGTGCACAGTCATTTTTTTATATTTTTAGTAGAGACGGGGTTTCCTCATGTTGGCCAGGCTGGTCTCGAACTCCTGACCTCAGGTGATCCTCCCGCCTCAGCCTCCTAAAGTGCTGGGAATAAAGGTGTGAGCCACCGCACCTGGCCTAACTAGCTTCTTCTACTACACATTTTGTCTTCCCATTGTCTTCAACAAGCCCCTCAACTGGTCCTGGTTATTTCCCTGGTAGGGAGACCCAAACCTTGTTCCTGAAGGGTCTAAGCCACTAGCAGTCCTACCTGAACTGAGTGCTTGTGCCTGTAGTTTTCCACTGACCTTAAAATCTGTATTAGTCTGCTCAGGCTACCATAACAAAATGCCACAGACTGGGTGGCTTAAACAACAGACATTTATTTTCTCACTGTTCTGGAGGCTCAAAGTCCAAGATCAAGATGTTATCAGGGTTGGTGTCTGCTGAGGCCTCTCTTGCTGGCTTTTACATGCTGCCTTCTTGCAGTGTCCTCACATGGCCTTTCCTCTGTGCCCACAGGGAAAGAGAGAACTCTGGAGTCTCTCCCTCTTCTCCTAAGGATGCCAGCCCTGTGGGATTAGGATTCCACTCAAATGACCTCATTTAACCTTAACTACCTCCCTAAAGCTGTGTCTAGAAATACATTTACATTGGGTGTTAAAGCTTTATCATATGGATTTTGGAGGACACGATTTCATCCATAACAACCACAGAAGAAAATGGTAGACAAACAATATACATAGACCTAATTCTTGAAAAAAAATTTTTTTTTTTGAGACGGAGTCTCTGTCTGTCTCCCAGGCTGGAGTGCAGTGGCATGATCTCGGCTCACTGCAAGCTCCGCCTCCTGGGTTCACGCCATTCTCCTGCCTCAGCCTCCCTAGTAGCTGGGACTACAGGCGCCCGCCACCACACCCGGCTAATTTTTTTTTTGTATTTTTAGTAGAGACGGGGTTTTACCGTCTTAGCCAAAATGGTCTCGATCTCCTGACCTCGTGATCCACCCACCTCGGCCTCCCAAAGTTCTGTGATTTCAGGCATGAGCCACAGCGCCTGGCCTAATTCTTGAAATTTTACACTGGAACTCCACCTGTATGCCTTTTAGTTCATTTAAAAAAACATCATAAACAAATATAGCAAAATGTGTTAAGATTTGACTAATTTAATAGTAGTCACACAAGTGCCTTTAAAGTGTATTCCTGGATGGGTGTGGCGGCTCACGCCTGTAATCCCAGCACTTTGGGAGACCAACATGGGTGGATCACCTGAGGTCAGGAGTTCGAGACCAGCCTGGTGAAAATGACGACACCCCTGTCTGTACTAAAAATACAAAAATTAGCTAGGCATGGTGGCACACGCCTGTAATCCTGGGAGGCAGAGGTTGCCTGGGCGACAAGAGCAACACTCTGTCTCAAAAAATAAAAATAAAATTAGCCAGAATGGTGGCGGGCGCCTGTAATCCCAGCTACTCGGGAAGCTGAGGCAGGAGAATCGCTTGAACCCGGGAGGCAGAGGTTGCAGTGAACTGAGATTGTGCTACTGCACTCCAGCCTGGGCAACAAGAGTGAAACTCCATTTGAAAATAATAATAATAATAAGGCCGGGCGCGGTGGCTCACGCCTGTAATCCCAGCTCTCATGGAAGCAGAGGTGGGAGGATAGCTTGAGCCCAGGAGTTCGAGACCTGCTTGGGCAATATAGCGAGACCCTGTTCTCCACAAAAAGGAAGAAAAAAAAGACAAAAAATAATAATAATAATTATAAATAAAAAAGAGCCAGGCGCGGTGCCTTCAGGCCTGTAATCCCAGCACTTTGGGAGGCTGCAGCAGGCGGATCACGAGGTCAGGAGTTCGAGAACAGCCTGACCAACATGGTGAAACCCCGTCTCTACTAAAAATACAAAAATTAGCTGGGCATGGTGGCGCACGCCTGTAGTCCCACCTACTTGGGAAGCCGAGGCAAGAGAATCACTTGAACCCGGGAGGCAGAGGTTGTGGTGAGCTGAGATCATGCCACTGCACTCCAGCCTGGGAGACAGAGCAAGACTCCATCTCAAAAAAAAAAAAAAAAGGTATTTTATAATTTTTTGTGGTAAATTATATTTAACATAAATTTTACCATTTTAACCATTTTAAAGTGTACAATTAAGGGTTTCTGGTATATTCTCACAGTGGTGCATCAATCATCACTATTTAATTCCAGAACATTTTAATCGCCCCCCCCAAAAGAAACCATTGGCACTTACTCTGGATTCCCCCTTCTCCCTTCCCCTAGTCTCTGGAAACCACTAATCTGTTTCTGTCCCAGTGGATTTGCTTATGCTGAATATTATGCTGGATATCGCGTGTAAATGCAATCATATAATATGTGAACTTTCTATCTTTTTTTTTTTTTTTTAAACGGAGTCTTGCTCTGTTGCCCAGACTGGAGTGCAATGGCCCCATCTCGGCTCACTGCAACCTGTGCCTCTTGGGTTCAGTGGTTCTCCTGCCTCAGCCTCCTGAGTAGCTGGGACTACAGGGGCCCACCACCACACCTGGCTAATTTTTGTGTTTTTTGTAGAGAAGGGATTTCGCCATGGTGCCCAGGCTGGTCTGGAACTTCTGGGCTCAAGGGATCTGCCCACCTTAGCCTTCCAAAGTGCTGGGACTATAGCCATGAGCTACTGTGCTCAGCTTAGCCTCTTTTGTTTATACTGTTTTCATGGTTTCCATGAAATAAAATATCAGTGCTTCATTCCTCTTAGGACTAAGTAAGTTTCTATTTTATGGATATATGACATTTTGTTTATTCATTCACCAGTTGATGGACATTTGGGTTGCTTCCAACTTTTGGCTGTTGTGAGTAACACTGCTTCTGAATATTTATGATACTCCCTTTCAATTCTTTTTTTTTTTTTCTTTTTTTTTTTGAGATGAGAGTCTTGCTCTGTCACCCAGGCTGGAATGCAGTGGCATGATCTCAGCTCACTGCAACCTCCACCTTCCAGGTTCAAGCGATTCTCCTCCCTCAGCCTCTCGAGTAGCTGGGATTACAGGCACCCACCACCACACCCGGCTAATTTTTGTATTTTTAGTAGAGATGGGTTTCACTGTGTTGGCCAGGCTGGTCTCGAACTCCTGATCTCATGATCCACCCGCCTCGGCCTCCCAAAGTGCTGGGATTACAGGCGTGAGCCACCATGCCCGGTCCGCACCTTCTTTTTAGAGATTATTTGTCATTAATATTTAATCCTGCAAACAGTTCCATGACTCTATACACCTTCTAAAAAATTAGAACATTAAAGGCAAAGCTTAAGTCCCCTTTGACAACCACCCATCTCTGCCTGCTCTCTCCTCTCCACAGAAGAGACAATGGCAATGCAAATACATGAGGTATATTTCACTACGTTGATGTGTGGGCAGTTAAAGGTAAATTGATAGATTAAAGAAGCAAATTGGTGTAACCAAGTCCAAACTTGTTCTGAGGCTGCAATGAGCTATGATTGTGCAGCAAGTGTGCTTGCCTCGGAAAAAGAGACCTTGTCTTAAAAAAAAAAAAGGGCCAGGTGCAGTGGCTCATGCCTGTAATCCCAGCACTTTGGGAGGCTGAGGCGGACGGATCACAAGGACAGGAGTTCGAGACAAGCCTGGCCAATGTGGTGAAACCCCATGTCTACTAAAAATAAAAAAATTAGCTGGGCGTGGTGGTGGGCGCCTGTAGTCACAGCTACTCGGGAGGCTGAGGCAGGAGAATGGCATGAACCTGGGAGGCGGAGGTTGCAGTGAGCCGAGATCACACCACTACACTCCAGCCTGGGCGATAGAGCGAGTCTCTGTCTCAAAAAACAAACAAACTGTATATATATATGTGTGTGTGTGTGTGTGTGTATGTATATTTGTATATATATACACATACATATACATGTATATATACACACATATATACACGTATATATACATATACGTGTATATATGTATATATACATATATATACATATACGTGTATATATGTATATATACATATATATGTGTGTATATATACGTATATATACACATATATGTGTATATATATATGTATACTCTTATTTTCCCGCTTTCCTTTCTGTCCTGAAGCTGGCCATAAAGAAATTCTCTGAACAATCTTGTTCAATTATAGGTCATAAGACCCCCATTTCAGAAGATGGAAGGAATACTGCACAGAGAAGCCAAGAAGAATCTAGACAGGCCTTGCTGGGCTTCCCCACTCAGCGTATTAGTACTAGATCATACCCTCTTTGTCCAATCACATTTCTACACAGTCGTCATGCTTCAATCACACCTATTTAATGAAGTCTCCATAAAAGACCCAAAAGGATGGGGTAGAGAGAGCTTCCTGAGAGCTGAACCCGTGGAGCATCCTGGAGGGCGGCACACCTCAGAAGGGCATGGAAGCTCCCTCCCACATCCTTGCCCCGTGCATCTCTTCATCTGTATCCTTGGTAATATCTTTTATAAGGCCAGGCACGGTGGCTCACGTCTGTAATCCCAGCACTTTGGGAGGCCGAGGTGGGTGGACCACCTGAGGTCAGGAGTTCGAGAGCAGCCTGGCCAATGTAGTGAAACCCTGTCTCTACTAAAAATACAAAAATCAGCCGGGCGTGGTGGTGGGCACCTGTAATCCCAGCTACTCGGGAGGCTGAGGCAGGAGAATCACTTGAATCCGGGAGGGAGAGGTTGCAGTGAGCCAAGATTACACCATTGCACTCCAGTCTGGGCGGCAGAGAGACTCCATCTCAAAAAAAAAAAAAAAAAAATCCTTTATAATAAACCAGTAAACATTTTTCCCTGAGTTCTGTCAGCCACTCTAGCAAATTCATTGAACATAAAGAGGGAATTGTAGGAACCCCAACTTATACCCAGTTAGTCATGAGTACAGGTAAAAACAACCTGAGGCTTGCAGTTGGCATCCAAAGAGAGGGGCAGTCTTGTGAGACTGAGCCCTCAACCTAGGGGATCTGATGCTCTCTCCAGGTAGATAGTGTCAGAATCTAATTGGAAGACATCCAGCTGATGTCTGCTGCAGAACTGATTGCTTGATTGCAGAACTGATTGCTTGGTGGTGGAGTAAAATCTCCACACATGTGGTCACAGAAGTCTCCTGTGTTGATTGCTGTGGTGTGAGGGCAGAGGAAAAATTGGGTCTTTTTTTGTTTTTGTTTTTTTAGACAGACTCTTGCTGTGTTGCTCAGGCTGGAGTGCAATGGCGTGATCTCGGCTCCCAGGTTCTTGTGCCTCACTCAGCCTCCTGAGTAGCTGGGACTACAGGCACCGACCACCACAACTGGCTAATTATTTTTTTTTTTTCCTGAGACGGAGTCTAGCTCTGTCACCCAGGCTAGAGTGCAGTGGTGCGACCTCGGCTCCCTGCAACCTCCGCCTCCCAGGTTCAAGCGATTCTCTTGCCTCAGCCTCCCAAATAGTTGGGATTACAGGTGCTTGCCACCACATCCAGCTAATTTTTGTATTTTTAGTAGAGATGGGTTTCACTGTGTTGGCCAGGCTGGTCTCGAACTCCTGACCTCATGATCCACCCACTTCAGCCTGCCAAAGTGCTGGGATTACAAGCATGAGCCACCGCGCCTGGCCAGAACTGGCTAATTTTTTGTATTTTAGTAGTAACGGGGTTTCACCATGTTGCCCAGGGTGGTCTTGAACTCCTGAGCTCAGGCAATCCACCCTCCTGGGGCTCCCGAAGTGCTAGGATTACAGGCATGAGCCACTGCGCCCTGACCGTTTTTTGTTTTTATTGAGACAGGGTGTCACTCTAATGTCGGGGCTGGAGTGCAGTGGCGCAATCATGGCTCACCACAGCCTTGACCTCCGGCCTCTGCTGATCCTCCTGCCTCAGCCTACCAAGTAGCCTGGACTAGAGGCACACACTACCATACCCGGCTAACTTTTTTTGTATTTTTTGTATAGACGGGGTTTCACATGTTGCCCAAGCTGATCTTAAACTCCTGGGCTCAAGTGATACAGCCGCCTTAGCCTCCCAAAGTGCTGAGATTACAGGCATGAGTCGCCAAGCCTAGCCATGGTTTGTTTTTTCTACACAATATGCTTAAACAGCAAATAGCATTTAGAATGCATTCAGAAAGGATATTAGCTGAATAATAATCTTCTCTATTGTTCACATAAGAAAAGTGCTAACGTAGGCATGTAGAGGCTCAACAATGTCATCAAGTCCTGGAGTTCTTTCCAGGCCTCTCTTCTGCCTTCTGTTATAGGCTTCAATGTCAAGCTGCTTCCTTCAGTAGCACTAGAAGCAGCAATGAGGGCTGCATGCTTCCCTGCTCACTTCCAGAAATCCCTTCCTCCATACCTTGCCCTATACATCTTTTCATCTATATCCTTTGTAATACACTTTATGATAAACCAGTAAACGTTAAGTGTTTCCTTGAGCTGCCCAGCATTCTGAGCAAGAAACTGATTCCCACTAGCTGGCCCACTTAAATCACATGCTTATCCCTGATCCAATAACCATAATCTGGAATAAAAGGTATTAATTAGTATAAGTCAATTGGGGCTCATTTCTGGACTTGGAATGGAGTCAGTTTCCTTCTCAAATCCTCAAAACCCTAAGTGCTTTCAGAAGTGGGAATAAAGCTGGGCGCAGTGGCTCACGCCTGTAATCCAAGCACTTTGGGAGGCCAAGGCGGGCGGATCACCTGAGGTCAGGAGTTCGAGACCAGCCTGAGCAATGTGATGAAACCCCGTCTCTACTAAAAATACAAAAATTAGCCAGGCGTGGTCACATGCACCTGTAATCCCAGCTACTCGGGAGGCTGAGACAGGAGAATCGCTTGAACCCGGGAGGAGGAGGTTGCGGTGAGCTGAGATTGCGCCATTGCACTCCAGCCTGGGCAACACAGTGAAACTTCATCTCAAAAAAAAAAAAAAAAGTGAGATTTAAATACGTCTTCATCATCCTAGGGATTTGGGGTTGTCAGCAACAGAAACTACTACAGAAATCGACTGCATAGACTGGGGAGACAGGTGGTCCTCTAAAGGAAAAATAGAGAGAAGAAAGGAGAAGAGTGCTGGACAGTACATACTTAATAAATATCCACTGGTTATTTCATAGAAGGCCCAAAAATTTAACCCAGTAATGAAACTGAGGGTTAGGAAGAGCAGAAAAGAAGGGAGTGTGGCAGGAAGGGGGAAAAATGAAAGTGGGCCCAAACAACACGGCAGCTAACAGAGATCTTGCAACGAAAGGTCTACTGGTGGAAAACTCCTCCCAGGAATGTCAGAACTTTTAAGAACGACATAGTAATGACACAAGAATAAACACACAGGCAAATGAGCAAACAACGGAATACAAAGTCTAGAAATAGACACAAGTAAATATGCTAACATTATATATCAAGGGCAGCATTTAAATTCTGTTGGGGCAGTTTGTTTAACAAATGGTGTTGACATAACTGGCGCTCCATCAGGCAGAGAAGTTAGACCCCAGCTCATACATGCATAGGGATAAACTCCAGTTATATTAAAGATTTAATTTTTTTTTTATAAAAAGAAGAAGGCCGGGCACGGTGGCTCACGCCTGTAATCCCAGCATTTTGGGAAGCCGAGGCGGGTGGATCACCTGAGGACAAGAGTTCGAGACCAGATTGGCCAACACAGCGAAAACCCGTCTCTACTAAAAATACAAAAATTAGCCAGGCGTGGTGGCGGGCGCCTGTAATCCCAGCTACTCGGGTGGCTGAGGCACGAGAATGGCTTGAACCCGTGAGGCAGAGGTTGCAGCAAGCCGAGATAGCACCATTATACTCCAGCCTGGGCAACAGAGAGACATTCTGTCTCAGAAAAGGAAAAAAAAGAAAAAAGAAAAGAAAAAGCAAGATAATTCACTGGGGGAATTTGGGGAAATTTTCCTAAGCTGGAAGCCAAGCATGCGCCCTTCTCATTCCGCCTCTTCCATTGGGTTCCCACGACTTACGTCACAGGACATCGAACCAATGGGAACTAGGCATGGGCGACGAGCTCACCCAATGGGGCCGGGGCGGGAGATTTGAAAAGTCTTTGGCCAGGGCGCGGCGTGGCAGATTCAGTCGTTTGCGGGCGGCCGGGAGAGTAGCAGTGCCTTGGACCCCAGGTGAGCTGGCCTCCTGTCGCAGGCCTTGGGCCGGGAGTGGGCAGATGATCAGGCAGATCAGAGGGTCCGCTGGGCTGGCCTGCGCGCACGCCGCAGGGCTGGAATGAGGTAGGGACGATAGCAGGGTGGGGGCGGAGAGACCAGCGCCCGGATTGGGGCTAGTGTGCTGACCTGCTCCCTTTTACCAGCTCGGGCTAGCGCTTCTGGCTCGATCGGTCCAACCCCTCCCTCTGTCTCTCTTTTTCTCTGCTTCTCACGGCTGTTTCCCTTCTCCGCCCAGCTCTCCTCCCCCTTTCCCTCTAAGGATGGCCCAGAAGGAGAACGCCTACCCCTGGCCCTACGGCCGGCAGACGGTAAGGCCCTTCCCTCCGTCCCCGCGCCCCCATGACCCCGCATGGCGGTTCCTGCTAGGAAACTTGAGATCCTGCAATGAGCAATCCTTTAAGCACTTTCTTTCCCGTTATGCTCCAAAGTACGGGCCCCAAGTTTGATGACAGAACCCGGTCTGGACATTTGTAGCCACATCCTGTCAGGTGCTGCCAACGTGAATCTGACCAGCCAGTGACTCCCAGCCGGTGAGGACCTCTGCAGGGCTCGTCACATACAAATGATATCTGGGACTGAGCAGCCAGGGCCTGGCCTTCAGGCCATGATTCCCAACCCATATCCTGAAAAAAATAAACTAGACAGCAAATAGAAATAGACTCTAAAAGGATATAAAGGTACAGTTTAAAAGGCCCAGGGCAAGTCTAAATTACAATTTGGAATTAATGACTAAATTGAGGTAAGGATCTAAATGGATCTAAATTGACTTATTTCCCAATGGTCCAGACAGATTTTATTGAAGGGCCTCCTCTCTGATTTGAAATGCCAGCTTTATTATATATACAAATTCCCACATATATGTGGGTCTATTTCTGGACTGTATTTTATTCAACTTGCTTATTTGTAGATCTGTACCAATATCACTATTTGGGAATAGGTTTTTAGGGGCCTAGGGGCTTTCTTCTCTTGGCTGCAGAAGAAGGAAGGGGCCCTGCACAGGCTTTGCTCCCTGTTTGTGGAGCTCAGGCTTCCTGGAGAGTCTGTCTGTTCCCTTGTGCATCAGCTCCCTCCCTCATGGAGCACTGAGTGAGGCTGTCAGGAATGGAGTCTGAATGAGAAACCATTGTCACTTTTACCTTGGTCACTCCTAAAAGAAAGTGTATCTATTATTTTGAGAAGTTGAAAGTGAGGCCAGGTGTGGTGGCTCACGCCTGTAATCCCAGCACTGGAAGGCTGAGGCAGGTGGATCACCTGAGGTCAGGAGTTCGAGACCATCCTGGCCAACATGGTGAAACCCCGTCTCTACTAAAAATACAAAAATTAGCCAGGCGTGGAGGTATGCGCCTGTAGTCCCACCTACTCAGGAGGCTGAGGCAGGAGAATTGCCTGAACCTGGGAGGTGGAGGTTGCAGTGAGCCGAGATGGCGCCATTGTACTCCAGCCTGGGTAATAGAGCGAGACTCCCTCTCAAAAAAAAAGAAGAAGAGGAAGTTGAAAGTGAGAAGTGGTCCAGGGCCATCAGGGTAGCTCTTAGTGTCCTTAAAGCCTGTTCTTGCAAAAGTGTAAATCCTGGTTATTGCTATAACATTCAAGGCCTCAAGCATCTTATCTAAGCCTTAATAAACTAAGCTTTTTAGGAGACTTTGAGAATACCTCTGTGCTAAACCCCTTGAATTGTGGGTGTTCATTGGCCCAGCTGTCTACTGTGGTGTAAGTGAGGCGCTGGATGAATGACTGTGTTGTTATGGGCAGGACTTATACAGGTTGAACAGCTTCATGCCTGAAAAGTGTGGGTCAGGGCCAAAGAGGTGAAATGTTAGGTGTTGGTGTGAGTCCTTTGCTCCTTATCTTAGGCCTACTTAGGTTATTTATTTTATATTTATTTATTTTTTGAGATGGAGTCTTACTGTGTCGCCCAGGCTGGAGTGCAATGGTGCGATCTCAGCTCACTGCAACCTCTGCCACCCAGGTTCAAGCGATTCTCCTGCCTCAGCCTCCTGAGTAGCTGGGATTACAGGCGCCTGCCACTGCACCCGGCTAATTTTTTTTTTTTTTTTTTGAGATGGAGTCTAGCTCTGTTGCCCAGGCTGGAGTGCAATGGCACTATCTTGGCTCACTGCAACCTCTGCCTCCCAGGTTCAAGCGATTCTCCTGCCTCAGCCTCCTGAGTAGCTGGGATTACAGGCGTGCGCTACCACGGCCAGCTAATTTTTGTATTTTTAGTAGAGATGGGGTTTCACTGTGTTGGCCAGGCTGGTCTCAAACTCCTGACCTCGTGATCCGCCTGCCTCAGCCTTCCAAAGTGCTGGGATTACAAGCATGAGCCACCACGCCCGGCCGCACCCAGCTAATTTTTTATATTTTTAGTAGAGATGGGGTTTCACCGTGTTGGCCAGGCTGGTCTTGAACTCCTGACTGCGTGAGCCACTGCGCCTGACCCTAGGTTGTTTATTAATAACCCATTTTAATATGAGACTATGAGCAGAGGCTGGGAAGCAAAACTGTCACATCAGTGTTTCTCTTTGAATTGGGGGTAGGTGGGTGGGTGGCTCTTTAGCAAGGGGCTGAAATACTGCTTGCAGCACATTCCACCCCGGTCATCAGACAAAGGCACCCTCAGAGCTAGCCCCTGCTCCTTCTCAGGCTCCATCTGGCCTGAGCACCCTGCCCCAGCGAGTCCTCCGGAAAGAGCCTGTCACCCCATCTGCACTTGTCCTCATGAGCCGCTCCAATGTCCAGCCCACAGGTAACTGGGGCAAGGGGGAGAGGACTGAGCTGGGGAGATGACCGTCTGTGGGAGGGTTTAGGGATGAGAAGGTCATCCCTGTTCGCATTCAACTTACCTGTTCTCTCCTTAGCTGCCCCTGGCCAGAAGGTGGTGGAGAATAGCAGTGGGACACCCAACATCTTAACGTAAGTGCCCCAAGCCTTGGGGTGGACGGGGGTGAGGGGACAGTGAACAGGCAGGAAGTCGGGGAGATAAAACCTAAGCACAGGAGGAGAAGGGATAAGAGAAGTGGGGCGGAGGACAGGACGGGATGAGAAGCAGACAGAAAGCAAACCTCTTAATAACCAAAACCGGTTCTGAGTTGCCTTCCTCCACTTTCTAAGCAGGCGACACTTCACAATTGATGACTTTGAGGTTGGGCGTCCTCTGGGCAAAGGCAAGTTTGGAAACGTGTACTTGGCTCGGGAGAAGAAAAGCCATTTCATCGTGGCGCTCAAGGTCCTCTTCAAGTCCCAGATAGAGAAGGAGGGCGTGGAGCATCAGCTGCGCAGAGAGATCGAAATCCAGGCCCACCTGCAGTATGGGTTGATGCCCCCTGAGCCGAAGCCCCTCTGCTCCCTCACCCCCAGCTCCTCATTCAGCCCCACTTCATCCAGATTGCTTTCTCTGTAGCTATGGCTAGTGAGCCCCGTTTAGCTCTTAGTCCTAGCGAGCCTTGAATCCAGAAATCTGCCTCTAGTTTCCCCTTACCACTCCCAGCCCTGGTGTCCACGGCCTGGGCCACGTCTGATCCCAGTTTGCTCCTATCATCTTTTCCAGCTCTTTTATGCCTTTGGCCTGAGGCCTCCTCTGTCTCTTCCCCCAGCCATCCCAACATCCTGCGTCTCTACAACTATTTTTATGACCGGAGGAGGATCTACTTGATTCTAGAGTATGCCCCACGCGGGGAGCTCTACAAGGAGCTGCAGAAGAGCCGCACATTTGACGAGCAGCGAACAGCCACGGTCCGGGCGGGTGGGCACCCGGGGCGCCAGTAGAGGGCTCGAGGCTGAGGGTGTGCTGCTTGTAGCTGGAGGTCCATCCTTGTCTGATTGCCTGTCGTTGCCCCTCCCAGATCATGGAGGAGTTGGCAGATGCTCTAATGTACTGCCATGGGAAGAAGGTGATTCACAGAGACATAAAGCCAGAAAATCTGCTCTTAGGGCTCAAGGGAGAGCTGAAGATTGCTGACTTCGGCTGGTCTGTGCATGCGCCCTCCCTGAGGTATGGTGGCCTGGGAGGCCAGCCCTGGGTGTGAGGCTGGGCCATTAAAACCTCTCCAGGGGCCGTGCGCCGTGGCTCACACCTGTAATCCCAGCACTTTGGGAGGCCGAGGAGGGCGGATCACCTGAGGTCAGGAGTTCGAGACTAGCTTTGCCAACATGATGAAACTTTGTCTCTACTAAATATACAAAAATTAGCCGGGCGTGGTGGCGGACGTCAGTAATCCCAGCTACTGGGGAGGCTGAGGCAGGAGAATTGTTTGAACCTGGGAGGCGGAGGTTGCAGTGAGCCGAGATTGCGCCATTGCACTCCAGCCTGGGCGGCAGAGTGAGACTCCATCTCAAAAAAAAGAAAAATGGGTAGAGTGTGGTGCCAATAACCCCAAGGTCGCGGGTTCGATGCCCGTACGGGCCAATGGTAAAACTGGTAGGCTCACGCCTACCAGTCCCAGCACTTTGGGAGGCCAAGGCAGGTGGATCACTTGAGGCCAGGAGTTCAAGACCAGCGGACCAGCCTGGCCAACATGACGAAACCCCATCTTTACTAAAAACACAAAATTTATTAAGCAGACAGGTGGTGCACACTTGTAATCCCAGCTGTTCAGGAGGCTGAGACATGAGAATCACTTGAACCCGGGAGGCAGAGGTTGTAGTGAGCCAAGATCGCCCCACTGCACTCCAGCCTGGACTCTGTCTCAAAAAAGCCCGGAGCAGTGGCCTTTTTTCCTCCCACATCATTTTTTAATGGTTTCATAGTATCACATAGTAGCTGATTTACTTAAGCAGAACGTGCCTGATGGGCATTAGAGATGTCCCCAATGAACTCCAAATGAACACTGCCCTCATATCGGGGTATCTTATTAAGATATGTCCTTCAGTGTGGAGTTGCTGGGCTGTGTGCAGGCTCACCTCTGGGGCTTTGGGATATATCATCACCCCAACCCCACCCCCACTCCAGTGGCCCTGCCTGGCTGGACCTCTTCCCTGGTACATCCTGTGGTCTTTTGGCTCCCTGCCATCAGGCAGCAGGGAAAGGAGAGTTCCTATGTCACTGGGACCCCTGCCCACGCCTCTTATCCCTCCCAGGAGGAAGACAATGTGTGGCACCCTGGACTACCTGCCCCCAGAGATGATTGAGGGGCGCACACACAACGAGAAGGTGGATCTGTGGTGCATTGGAGTGCTTTGCTATGAACTGCTGGTGGGGAACCCACCCTTTGAGAGTGCATCACACAACGAGACCTATCGGCGCATCGTCAAGGTGGGAGGGCAGCCTGGGCTTCGTGCCAGCTGCTGAGGCCAGGAGCTGGGGGGCTGGGGGTGGGCGGAGTGTATTTGTGTGGCCCTAAGTAACTCCAAACAGAATGGGTTGTCAAGGAAGATGTCAAGGAAGATGTAGCCAGGGTGAAACTAATGCAGCCCTTCCATCTCTTCACACCTGCAGGTGGACCTAAAGTTCCCCGCTTCTGTGCCCACGGGAGCCCAGGACCTCATCTCCAAACTGCTCAGGCATAACCCCTCGGAACGGCTGCCCCTGGCCCAGGTCTCAGCCCACCCTTGGGTCCGGGCCAACTCTCGGAGGGTGCTGCCTCCCTCTGCCCTTCAATCTGTGGCCTGATGGTCCCTGTCATTCACTCGGTGTGTGTTTGTATGTCTGTGTATGTATAGGGGAAAGAAGGGATCCTGAACTGTTCCCTTATCTGTCTTCTACCTCCTCCTTTGTTTAATAAAGGCTGAAGCTTTTTGTACTGATGAGTGTAGATGTTTCTAGGTGGAGGCTTTGCTGTGGAGGAAGCTGTTCCCTAGAAGGAGAGCTGGCTCACCCTGCGGAGCCGGGATGAGCATTACTTTGCTATCCCTGGTAACACCCTACCCTCTCAGCTCTGACACCCACCTGGTCAGCTCCCAGCTACCCCCACCCCTACCCCCACTTCCACCTCTACCCTCACTGTCTATTCTTTCCGTTGCTCTGACTCCCAGAGCCCGGGGGCACTGGGGGCCCTGGCTCCCCATTGCTACATTGGAACACCATCCATCTCTGGCCACCTTCTTTCACCTCTCTCTTGGTTGTCCAACTTCTAGTTTTTCCTTTTCTGTTTCATTCTCTGCCCTTTTGCAACGTAGGAGCAACTGAACAATTCTGTACCCTAGAAGCTGTCTTTGATTATTTCACTGCTCTGGTCAGGATCTAGTACAGGAGCCAATAGAAGCAGCAGTGATTCTGTCTGGTTCCTGACACGAGGTTTCACTGTTATGCATGATGCTTACTGTAGGTTTTTGATAGATACCCTTTATCAGGTTAAACAGGGGCTATTCTACTCATAGTTTACTCAGAGTCTTTAAAAAAAAAAAAAAAAAAAAAGTTAAGTCTGGGCGCAGTGACTCATGCCTGTAATCCCAGCACTTTCAGAGGCCAAGGCGGGCGGATCACGAGGTCAAGAGATCGAGACCATCCTGGACAACATGGTGAAACCCCATCTCTACTAAAAATACAAAAATTAGCTGAGCGTGGTGGCGCACACCTGTAGTCCCAGCTACTCAGGAAGCTGAGGCAGGAGAATCGGTTGAACCCGGGAGGTGGAGGTTGCAGTAAGCCCAAATCGCACCAATGCACTCCAGCCTGGCTACACAGCAGGACGGAGTCTCACCCTGTCGTGCAGGCTGGAGTGCAGTGGCCCAATCTTGGCTCACCGCAACCTCCAACCTCCTCTCGGGTTCAAGCTATTCTCCTGCCTCAGCCAACCAAGTAGCTGGGATTATAGGCACACACCACCAAGCCCGGCTAATTTTTTTGTAGTTTTAATAGAGATGGGGTTTCACCATGTTGGCCAGGCTGCTCTTGAACTCCTCACCTCAGGTGATCCACCCTCCTCGGCCTCCCAAAGTGCTGGGATTACGGTTGTGTCATGCCTGGCCAAGTTTTTGTGTTTTTTTTGTTTTTGTTTTTTGAGACAGAGTCTCACTCTATCGCCCAGGCCGGAGTGCAGTGGTGTGATCTCAGCTCACTGCAGCCTCCGCCTCCCGGGCTCAAGTGATTCTCCTGCTTCAGCCTCCCGAGTAGTTGGGATTACAGACATGTGCCACCACTCCCAGCTAATTTTTGTATTTTTAGTGGAGACTGGATCGGGGTTTCACCATGTTGGCCAGGCTGGTCTCGAACTCCCGACCTCAAGCAATCTGCCCACCTCGGCCTCCCAAAGTGCTGGGATTACAGGCGTGAGCCACTGTGCCTGGCCGGATTGATTGATTTTTTTTTTTTTAAATTCATTGCTTTACACCAAGCCTCTAGAACAGTGCCTGGAATGTAGAGGACACTCAGTAACTACTGTCAAATGAATAAATCTAACCAAAATTATGGTGGCAGTGGGGTGGAAGAGTGAATTCCTTGAATTTTATAGCAGGAAAAAAAACAGGTCATGCCTAAAACTGAAAACTTAAGAAACAGCAACAGAAGCATGTGATTTAAAAACGTATGGTAGGGGCCAGGCGTGGTGGCTCATGCCTGTAATCCCAACACTTTGGGAAGCCAAGGCAGGTGGATCACCTGAGGTCAGGAGTTCGAGACCAGCCTGACCAACATGGTGAAACCCTGTCTCTACTAAAAAAATACAAAATTAGCCGGGCATGGTGGTGCACGCCTGTAATCCCAGCTACTTGGGAGTCTCAGGCAGGAGAATTGCTTAAATCCGGAAGGCAGAGGTTGCAATGAGCTGAGATCACGCCATTGCACTCTAGCCTGGGCAACAAGAGCAAGACTCCATCTGAAAAAAAAAAAAAAAAAAGAAATCTGTACTTGTACACCCTGAGAACATAAAAATTAAAAAAATAAAAATAAAATATACATGACTGTTGTTTAACAACTTAAAAATATATAAAAATATATATATGGTAGGCCAGACTCAGTAGGCCATGCCTGTAATCCCAGCACTTTGGGAGGCCAAGGCGGGCGGATCACGAGGTCAAGAGATCGAGACCATCCTGGACAACATGGTCAAACCCTGCTTCTACTAAAAATACAAAAATTAGCTGGGCATGGTGGTGTGTGCCTGTAGTCCCAGCTACTGGGGAGGCTGAGGCAGGAGAATCTCTTGAACCCGGGAGGCAGAGGTTGCAGTGAGCCGAGATCATACCACTGCACTCCAGCCTGGCAACAGAGTGATCCTCCACCTCAAGAAAAAAAGTATGGTAAATACCCAAAGCAAATCAAAATAAAACAGTGAAAAGACTTGAAACTGGCTATCTCTAGGGAGAAAGAAATGGGCAGAGTGCTTATTTATTTCTTATTTTTTGAGACGGAGTTTTGCTTTGTCACTCACGCTGGAATGCAGTGGCGCAATCTCAACTCACTGCAACCTCCACCTCCCAGGATAAAGCGATTCTCCTGCCTCAGCCTCCTGAGTAGCTGGGATTACAGGCATGTGCCACCAAGCCCAGATAATTTTTGTATTTTTAGTAGAGACGGGGTTTCACCATGTTGGCCAGGCTGGTCTCAAACTCCTGACCTCCAGTGATCCGCCCGTCTGGGTCTCCCAAAGTGCTGGGATTACAGGCATGAGCCACTTCACCCAGCCTATAATTTTTTTTTTTGTTTTTGAGACAGAGTCTTCTCTGTCGCCCAGGCTGGAGTGCCGTGGGCTTACTGCAAGCTCTGCCTCCTGGGTTCACGCCATTCTCCTGCCTCAGCCTCCCGAGTAGCTGGGACTACAGGCGCCCACCACCACGCCCAGCTTATTTATTTATTTATTTTTTTGTATTTTTTAGTAGAGACAGGGTTTCACCATGTTAGCTAGGATGGTCTCGATCTCCTGACCTCGGGATCCGCCCGCCTCGGCCTCCCAAAGTGCTGGGATTACAGGCGTGAGCCACCGCACCCGGCCTTTCAGCCTATAATTTTTAATATGGATATCCCTAGGGTTTTTTTTAAAGCCCTTCTAGTGGATGCACATGCAGATTATTTCCAGTGCTTTGCACTGTGGCCAGTGTCTTTTGAGTGCCTCCTGTGCACGTTTGTGATGGTCTCTAGTTGTCCTCCAGGGGACATCTGAAGAAAGACATGGCAATGGAGAGTACCAGCATCTAGAGAAAGACATGGTAATGCTGGGTACACGCAGGTCAACGGTCTATAGATATCACCAAAAATGCCCTTCTAAGTGGTGGACAGTTTACACTCCCACCGGCAATAATGAAGGACACCCATTTTCCCACAGCCTTAACGCTGACTCCTACTTCTACTGTTACCTGCGGGTAAATCTGCAGCTATCCCGGAAACTCCGGAGTTGCAACTCTGCAGCAACCTCGCTCCTCTGTCTCCTCGAGGGCAAGAATTCAAACGAGATAAAGGCAAGGTTTTTGCTTTTTCTCAAGACAGAGTCTTGCTCTGTTGCCCAGGCTGGAGTGCAATGGCGCGATCTGGGCTCACTGCAACCTCCGCCTCCTGGGTTCAAGTGATCCTCCTGCTTCAACCTCCCGAGTATCTGGGATTACAGGCACGCGCCACCACGCACGGCTAATTTTTGTATTTTTAGTAGAGACGGGGGTTTCACCATATTGGCCACGCTGGTCTCGAACTCCTGACCTCGTGATCCGCCCCTCCTCGGCCTCCCAAAGTCTTGGGATTACAGCCGTGAGCCACCGCACCCGGCCAAAGGCAAGGTTTAAGGCAGAAGGCAGAACTGATTTTAAGCAAAGTGAGAGTTTATTACAAAAGACAGTACACTTAGAAGAGGACCAGGCCGGAGACTTGAAAAATCAAGTGCCCCTTCCCTCCTTTTCTTTGTTTAGAGTTTTTTTTTTTTTTTTGAGTCTCGCTGTGTCGCCCAGGCTGGAATGCAGTGGCACAATCTCTGCTCACTGCAAGATCCGCCTCCCGGGTTCAGGCCATTCTCCTGCCTCAGCCTCCCGAGTAGCTGGGACTACAGGCGCCCGCCACCACGCCCGGCTAATTTTTTGTATTTTTAGTAGAGATGGGGTTTCACTGTGTTAGCCAGGATGGTCTCGATCTCCTGACCTCGTGATCCGCCCGTCTCTGCCTCCCAAAGTGCTGGGATTACAGGCGTGAGCCACCGCGCCCGGCCTGTTTAGAGTTTTTATACCCCCTACCTTCTCCCGTACTCTCTGTCTCCTCCTCATGTTCTTCCCTTGAGCGGGCTGTGGCTTAATTGCCGCATGCGCAGTGGCCTGCCGACGTTTGGGAGGGACCGCATGCGCAGTGTTTACCGAAGTCCAGCGCATGCTCATTAGGGGCAATTCTCCCTTTCTGGTCCAGAGCCCCCACAGGAAGGTTAGATACTGATCAAATTCAACCATTTTCCATTTTCACTGCACATATTTAAAACTTGCTTGCTAACTCCAGGTGTTTTCTCTATTGCAAGACTCCTCTTATTCCCGGCGCCAGCGATGGCCATTTATTATCTCAGACGGATAGTTGTATGTCTGCCGGTCCTTCACTCGATGAGAACCAGACAGCTTGGGAGTTCTTCCCTTCTCCTGCTTTATGTCAGAGGGACAGATTTCTAATGGCTTGACCATGGCTTGACAAATGCCCAACATACCTGGAGGCCCTCTTTCCTGCTTTCATGTCTACCTACTCTAACACTACAAAGCATCCCCAATATATTGGCTTTTCTACTCCCGAAAACACCAAAGCTCCCCACAGCTCCCACACTAGTGATCCCCCTCTTCTCTGAGAAACAGCAGAAGCAAACAGGGGTCTTGTACATTCCAATCACCAATTCCCCCAAGTTACCTCTGTTCACCTATTATCTGCCTTTCCCTTTCTCAAGTGGTCCTGTCAGGGAGCCCCTCCAGATATACTCTGAACCCAGGCCTCCTACTATTCAACAACTTCATTCCAGTAATTGTCCCCTTTCGCTTTTCTACCATTTATATATATGTGTGTATATATATATGTGTGTGTGTATATATACACACACATATATATCCATATATATCCATATATATATATGTATATCCTTTTTTTTTTTTTTTTGGCTGGATAATTCTCATCACCATACAACATCTAGCATCAAAAAAAAAAAAAAAAAAAAAAATAGGCCAGGCAGTTTGGCTCAGGCCAACTTTATACCTGTAAGCTCTGCCTCAATATCTGTGTGGAGAAGAGTCACGACAGACTGACACGGGCGCAGCCAAGGTGTTGGAGCAACTCACAGGCCAGACCCCTGTGTTTTCCAAAACTAGATGCACTGTTAGATCTTTTGTTTTCAGGAGAAATGAAAAGATTACTGTTGACTGCACAGTTCCAGGGGCCAAGGCAGAAGAAATCCTGGAGAAAGGTCCAAAGGTATGGGAGTATGAATTATTTTTTCTTAACTTCTCGGATACTGGCAACTTTGGTTTTGGTATCCAGGAACACATGAATCTGTGTATCAAATATGAAATCTTTGGCCTCGACTTTCTTTCTTTCTTTTTTTTTTTTTTTGAGACAGGGTCTCACTCTGTCATCCAGGCTCGAGTGCAGTGGTGTGATCACAGCTCACTGCAGCCTTGAACTTCTGGGCTCAAGCAATCCTCCTGCCTCAGCCTCTGGAGCAGCTGGAACCACAGGTGCACACCACCACACCCGGGTAATTTTTTTTTCTCTTGTAGAGATGTGGTCTTATTCTGTTGCCAAGGCTGGTCTTGAACTCCTGGGCTCCAGCGATCCTCCCACCTCAGCCTCCCAAAGTGCTGGTATTACAGGCCTGAGACACTGTGCCAAATCCATGGTTTTATTTTTATTTTATTTTTGATATGGAGTCGCTCTGTCACCCAAGCTGGAGTGCAGTGGCACAATCTCAGCTCACTGCAACCTCCGCCCTCCGGGTTCAAGCAATTCTCCTGCCTCAGCCTCGCCAGTAGCTGGGATTACAGGCGCGTGCCACTGTGCCTAGCTAATTTTTATATTTTCAGTAGGGGTTTCACCATGTTGGCCAGGGTGGTCTTGGACTCCTGACCTCACGTGATCCACCCGCCTCAGCCTCTCAAAGTGCTGGAATTACAGGTTGAGCCACCACACCCGGCCCAGCCCATGGTTTTAAATACGACTCCCACATTTATATTTCTCACTTTGACGTCCCTATCAAGCTTGAGACTAACACATTCTTGGCAATGTAATAGGCTTCTCAAAGTGAGCATACCTAAAATAGTACTTTTTTTTTTTTTTTTTAGACAGAGTTTTGCTCTGTTGCCCAGGCTGGAGTGCTGTGGCATGATCTCGGCTCACTGCAACCTCTGCCTCCCGGGTTCAAGAGATTCTCCTCCCTCAGCCTCCTGAGTAGCTGGGATTACAGGCACACGCCACCATGCCCAGTTAATTTTTTTCTTTTTTTGTATTTTTAGTAGAGACGGGGGTTTCATCATGTTGGCCAAGCTGATCTCGAACTCCTGACCTCAGGTGATCCACCCACCTTGGCCTCCCAAAGTGCAGGGATTACAGGCGGGAGCGACCACGCCTGGCCTAAAATAGTATTCTTAATTCACTGCCCACCCAATCAAAAAAGTTGTAACTTCCCCATCTCAGTCAATAGCACTATCATTTATCACCCAGTTACTTGGGTCCAAAACCTAGAAATCATTCCTGGTTTCTCTCGTTTTTCTTCCTCACCTCCCCAGATCTTCCACCTCTTCCTATTGCCAACCAAATCCATGGAGAGGCCCACCTTTATTACACACACACCCCATCACTCTCATGCTGGTTCAAGCCACCATCCTTTCTGGCTTGGGTGATGATAACAACCTCCTAACTATTCTCTCTGCTTTTTCTGTTGCTGCCTCCTAGAGTCCATTCCCCCAACAGTCGAAGTCACAGCATATCATTCCTCTGTTCAAAACCCTCCTTTGGTTTTTCGGTGTATTTACAATAAAATCTAAACTCCTTATCATGGCTGGCAAGGTCCTATCTTCAGGGGTTATCAACAATGGCTGCACATTAGAAGCATCTGAAGGACTTAAAAAGTAAATAGGAGACCAGGCGCGGTGGCTCATGCCTGTAATCCCAGCACTTTGGGAGGCTGAGGCGGGCGGATCTCGAGGTCAGGAGATCAAGACCATCCTGGCTAACACGGTGAAACTCTGTCTCTACCAAAAATACAAAAAAAAAAATTAGCTGGGCGTGGTGGTGGGCGCCTGTAGTCCCAGCTACTCGGGAGGCTGGGGCAGGAGAATGGCATGAACCGAAGAGGCGGAGCTTGCAGTGAGCCGAGATCGTGCCACTGCACTCCAGCCTAGGCGACAGAGCGAGATTCTGTCTCAAAACAAAAACAAAAACAAAAACAAAAAACCCAAAAACTCCCAGGCCTTGCCCTAAGACATTCAGATTTCATTGATCTGGGTTGAGGCTGGAGCATCCATGTAGTTTTTAACTCCCCAGGTAGTTCTGGGGGGTTCAGAAGCCCTGCCCTAAGAGTTCTGGTCCTTCTCCACCAATCGATGCTCCTCTCTAACTGCTCTTCCACTTCCATCACTAAAGCTCTGATCTCGGCAGCTCATGCCTGTCATCCCAGCACTTTGGGAGGCCGAGGCGGGTGGATCACCTGGGGTCTGGGGTTCGAGACCAGCCTGGCCAACATGGTGAAATCCCATCTGTACTGAAAATAAAAAAAAATAATAATAAAATTAGCCGGGCGTGGTGGCGGGTGCATGTAATCCCAGCTACTTGGGAGGCTGAAGCAGAAGAATCTCTTGAACCCCGGGGGTGGAGGTTGCAGTGAAGCAATATTGGGCCATTGCACTCCAGCCTGGGCAACAAGAGGGAAACTCCATCTCAAAAAAAAAAAAAAAAAAAAGAAAACAAAGACATCATCTCCTCACAGGTGAAAATTCCAAGTATCCAGAGTAAGAGCCATCCCCAAATGTAATGTAAAACCATGGCATAATTCTACATGCCATATAAAACCTGCATTCCACCCCCATCCCACTCAACAAGCCCCACAGACAATACAAGGGCTGGTGTCCTGGGGTATGGGGAGAAAACTGTCCTAGTTGACATTCTTCTAAATGCTGAGCATAGCTGACTGGGGCATTTGTTCATCTTTGGGACTTGATGATCACCTTACCTTCCCACTGAATGGAAGATGCCAAAAAAAGAAAGCAGAAATGATATCCAGCCTTGCTTGTTCCCCTGATAGGTCGGCAGATAACTTCTCTCTACTTCTGTGAAGTAATGTGGGCACTGGCAACATTGGGGGTGGATAATCTGCCCCCCACCCCTACTTGGCCTATGGAGGGGTGAGACCTGTGGACGATCGAGCTTTCACTTTGGGTCAGCATACCTCACTTTGAATTACTTCTCCATTGCTTATTAGCCATGTGACCTTGGCCAAGTTATTTAATTTTTGTATTTTTGTGAGTCTTTTTTTTTTTTTTTTTTTGAGACAGAGTCTCACTCTGTCACCCAGGCTGGAGTGTGGTGGCGCTGTCTCGGCTCACTGCAACCTCTGCCTCCTGGGTTGAAGCGATTCTAATAGAGACAGGGTTTCCCCATGTTAGCCAGACTGGCCTTGAACTCCTGACCTCAAGTGATCCACCTGCCTCGGCCTCCCAAAGTGCTGGGATTACAGGCCACCGCACCCGGCCAGCCACTGCGCCCGGCCTTTTGTGAGTCTTTAAGATGGAAATAACAGTCATTTCTTACGTATAACATGGGCTGTTCCCAATTGCATTAATATACATAGACATTTTGTTTTGTTTTGTTTCGTTTGTTCGTTTGTTTGTTTTGAGATGGAGTCTCACTCTTGTTGCCCAGGCTGGAGTGCAATGGCATGATCTCGGTTCACTGCAACCTCCACCTCCCGGGTTCAAGCGATTCTCCTGCCTTAGCCTCCCAAGTAGCTGGGATTACGGGCATGTGCCACCACACCCAGCTAATTTATATATTTTTAGTAGAGACGGGGTTTCACCATGTTGGCCAGAATGGTCTCTAACTCCCGACCTCAGGTGATCTGCCAGCCTCGGCCTCCCAAAGTGTTGAGATTACAGGCGTGAGCCACTGTGCCTGGCCCATACATAGAAATTTTTACTTTCTAAAAACTATATTTTAAAATGCTGTTGGGGGCCAGGCACAGTGGCTCACGCCTGTAATCCAGCACTTTGGGAGGCCGAGGCGGGCCAGGCGGGGCGAGGTGGATCACGAGGTCAGGAGATCGAGACCATCCTGGCTAACACGGTGAAACCCCATCTTTTCTAAAAATACAAATAATTAGCCAGGCGTGGTGGCGGGCGCCTGTAGTCCCAGCTACTGGGGAGGCTGAGGCAGGAGAATGGCATGAACCCGGGAGGCAGAGCTTGCAGTGAGCTGAGATCGTGCCACTGCACTCCAGCCTGGGCGACAGAGTGAGACTTCGTCTCAAAAAAAACAAATAAATAAAATAAAATAAAATAAAATGCTGTTGGAGGCCAGGCACTGTGGCTGAAGCCTGTAATGCTAGCACTCTGGGAGGCCAAGGTGGACGGATCATCTTAGGTCAGGAGTTTGAGACCAGCATGGCCAACAAGGTGAAACCCCGTCTATACTAAAGATAAAAAAATTAGCCGGGTGTGGTGGCATATGCCTGTAGTCCCAGATACTCGGGAGGCTGAGGTAGAGAATCACTTGAACCTGGGAGGCGGAGGTTGCAGTGAACTGAGATGGTGCCACCGCACTCCAGCCTGGGCAACAGAGCGAGACTGTGTCTCAAAAACAACAACAACAATAAAACACACAAAAAAAGACAATACATAAGTGAATGAACATAGCTGTGTTCCAATAAAAATTTATAGACCTTGAATTTTTTTTTTTTTTTTTTTGAGACAGCGTTTCATTCGGTCACCCAGGCTGGAGTGCAGTGGTGTGATCTCAGCTCACTTCAACCTCTGCCTCCTGGGTTCAAGCAATTCTCGTGCTTCAGCCTCCCGAGTAGCTGGGACTATGGGCACACATCACCACGCCCGGCTAATTTTTTTTTTTTTGAGATGAAGTGTCGTTCTGTCGCCCAGGCTGGAATGCAATGGAGCGACCTTGGCTTACTGCAACCTCCGCCTCCCTGGTTCAAGCGATTCTTCTGCCTCAGCCTCCCGAGTAGCTAGGATTATAGGCACCCGCCAATATGCCCGTCTAATTTTTGTATTTTTAGTAGAGCTGGGGTTTCACAATGTTAGTCAGGCTGGTCTGGCACTCTTAACCTCAGGTGATCCGCCCACCTCGTCCTCCCAAAGTGCTGGGATTACATGTGTGAGCCACCATGCCCGGCTTCCCGGTGAATTTTTGTACTTTTTGTAGAGACAGGGTTTTTGCCATGTTGGCCAGGCTGATCTTGAACTCCTGACCTGAAGTGATCCGACCGCCTCGGTTTCCCAAAGTGCTAGGATTATAGGCATGAGCCACCATGCCCAGCCAACTTTCATATTCTTTAGATTATTTTCAACAGCTGGGCAGGGTAGCTCACGCCTTTAATCCCAGCACTTTGGGAGTCTGAGGCAGATGGATCACCTGATCTCAGGAGTTCAAGATCAGCCTGACCAATACGGTGAAACCCCCATCTCTACTAAAAATACAAAATTAGCCAGACATAGTGGCACATGCCTGTAATTCCAGCTACTTGGGAGGCTGAGGCAGGAGAATTGTTTGAACCCGGGAGGCAGAGGTTGCAGTGAGCTGAGATTGCGCCACTGCATTCCAGCCTGGGCAACAAGAGCAAAACTCTGTCTCAAACAAACAAATAAAAACATAAAAGCATTCTTAGCTCATGGCCATATAACAACAGGTGTTGAGCTGGATTTGGCCCTTGGGCCATACTTTGCAGAACCGTACTGTAGTGGACACTGTGGTAGCCTCCTGACAGCCCCTCCTGCCTTCCCATTATGTCGCAACTGTTTGAATTTGGAAGGAACTGACCCATCCCTAGCTCCAGGAGGAGCATAACTAATCAGTTAATTCTTTTTTTGAAATAGGGTCTCGCTCTGTTGCCCAGACTGGAGTGCAATAGTCCGATGATAGCTCACTGCAGATTCAACCTTCTGGGTTCAAGCAATCCTCCCGCCTCAGCCTCCACAGTAGCTGGGACTCCAGGTGTGCAGGTGTGCAACACTATGTCTGGCTTTTTTTTTTTTTTTTTTTTTTTGAGACGGAGTCTCGCTCTGTTGCCAGGCTGGAGTGCAGTGGCACAATCTCCGCTCACTGCAACCTCCGCCTCCCGGGTTCAAGTGATTCTCCTGCCTTGGCCTCCAGATTAGCTGGGATTACAGGTGGGCGCCACCACACCGGGCTAATGTTTTTGTATTTTTAGTAGAGACGGGGTTTCACCATGTTGGCCAGGATGGTCTCGATCTCCTGACCTCGTGATCCGCCCATCTCGGCCTCCCAAAGTGTTGAGATTACAGGCGTGATAATTTACATTTTTAAAGGATCATTCTGGTTCTCTATTGAGAATAGACTGTAGAGAGGTGAGGGTAGAAGAAGTGAGACCATTCGGGAAGCAACTTCATTTATCCAGGCCAAAAATGATGGTTGTTTGGACCAGGGCAGAAACAATGGTAAGGATGAGAAGTGGTCAGATTCTGGATGTATTTTCGAGCAGAACCAACAAGATTTCCTAAAGGATTGGCCATGGATTATGACAAAAAGAGGAGTCAAGTACAACTCCAGGGTTTTTGGCCTTAGCCACTGGGAAGATGGAGTTTCCACTTACTGAGACAGAAGTCACCGTAGTAAGAAACAAGGTTTTGCGGGGGAGGTGGTGCGATAGGGGTGGGGCAAGGAACCAAATCACAGGAAGGATAAAGGTGGGGCTATCTTTAGGCTGGCACAGGAATTCAAACGCTCTCAGAACTCATGCCTCTTCATCTTTTGTCTCTGGTTCTCTTCCTTATCAGCCTCATTCTTTCCTTCTACAGACAGTGATCTCCTGGACATGAAAGATGGACAAGCTGATACCCAGCTTGAGCTCTCAAGAGAACAGAAAGGCGTCTCAGACTCTCCACAAAGCTAGAAACAAACAACACTGTGGAGGATTTTTACTGGTCATACCTTGGGTCATGTGCCTTTCCCTGAGCCAATCTGCAGTCAGAAGGATGAAGTACTCTAATTGGCCAGTTTTGGGTCACGTGCCTGTTCCTGGCTGTCATTGCACCAACACATCAGGGAATGGGGAGTTGAGGAGTGAGGAGCTTCCCCTACACAGAGAGACGTTGGGTAGCCCATTTCTCCGCTAAAATCTTCAAGATACATCTAGAATGCATCCATCCACATCATGCTAGGCTGAGCTACTATCACCTGGTACTTGGAACCGCCTCCTCACTGGTCTACCATCTCCCTTGTAAACATTTTCTACAACAGCCAGTAATCCCTAAACATGAATCCCATCACATCACTCTCTTCCTGTGCTCAGCTTCCCATTCTCAAGGGAAGTCCTCCCATCTTCTAAAGAATATCTACCTACCCAGCCCAATTATATATGAGCTTTTTAGGTTTTTTTTTTTTAGGGCCAAGGAATGACAGGTTTTGTCAAGCTGCAGGTGACTATAAGATACAGACAGCTGACAATTGTGGACTCCTCAGGCGTGGTGAAAGATTGAGCTACTATCATTAGGGTTGGCTGGCTAGGACCCCGGCAGGCACCTGGGGATAGTAGTGCTGGGAAGTTCTGGGGAGTTGCACTTCTGAATGCTGGCATGACACTGCCTCAAGACATCTCTCTATCCAAATGGAAAGAACAACCACATCCTTTGTCAGCTAAGGAGAGTTAGCAAACTGTTTTTATTAAATACTGATGTCTGGCCGGGCACGGTGGCTCACGCCTGTCATGCTAGCACTTTGGGAGGCCAAGGCGGGTGGATCACTTGAGGCCAGGAGTTCAAGACCAGCCTGGCCAACATGGTGAAACCCCATCTCTACTAAAAATACAAAATTAGCCGGGCGTGGTGGCGGGCGCTTGTAACCCAGCTACCCGGGAGACTGAGGTAGGAGAATCGCGTGAACCCAGGAGGCGGAGGTTGCAGTGAGCCGAGGTCGCGCCACTGCACTCCAGCCTGAATGACAGAGTGGGACTCTGTCTCTAAATAAATAAATTAATTAATTAATTAAAAAAATACTGATGTCTCCGAGCTTTGGCTGTGTTGCAATTTACCTTTCCAATGTCGCTGCACCATTGCATTTAGAGGAAATCTCCATTCCCTAACAGGAACCACAAGGCCCCCTGCATGACGTGGCCCCTGCTGCTTGTTCAGCTCCTTGGCTGGAAATCCTTCCCCTTACCTTGCTGATGTTGTTTTAGTCCCAATGTCTCCTGCCCCCTCACCTCAGTTTCTTGAATACGTCAAGACTTCTTTGTCTCTGAGAGGTAGCTCAAGTTTTCTTCCCTCTGCCTGGAGGGTGGCTGCGTCTTTTTGGTTCTTTTTAGTTAAAAGTCTCACCAAAGAGGTCTTTTCCTGACCCCTTATCTAAACTGGTGCCTGCTCAGTTATATTCTCAGTCATAACACTTTATTTCCTGTATCGCACATATCAAAATTTGTGATCATTTCATTTGTTGAATATTTTACCTCGTGGCAAAATCACACGCCATCCTCCAAGGGGCGAGACCCCTCAATGTGAAAGGGGCAAGAGACACAGAACAAGAGTGACAAACGCATAGGAAAGCCCAGAGGCCGCTGCCTTGACCATAGTGGGTCGCTCTGAGCATTTCAGTGATTAGGTCTGTTAACCAAGAAAGATAGAGCAAACCATTCATGCTCATGCTGGACTTCTGGTTTCCTTCTTTTTAGTCAACTAGGTTCAACCCCGATGGTCCAAGCATGATATGACATTTTCATCTTAAGAACCTCTCTAGGAACCCCAAGTGGGCTCCCCACTTGGTATTTTTGCTAAGCAATCACTGTGGGGTGGGTACAATTACAGGCAGAAAGAATCTGAGCCCCACCCCTCGGTACTCAGGAATTTGAGGACCCTGGTCTTTAAGATCTGCCCCATCAGCTTTCAGAAAGGGCGGGGCGACGGGAGCAGCTGTCACCTCCTTCTCTCCACCCTGCCGGCGTTCACGTGTGTTCCGCTGTGCAGTAACAGCTCTTCTTCCGGGACTTCCTGGTCGCCGCGACCAATCAAAATGCTTTTCCTGTCCTTACCATTGTCAGCCGCTGCCAATCGGCGGGCCTCTACCAACGCCCCTTAAAGGCGCAGCCACCGCCTCCGGAGCCGGGGCGAACCAATTCCTCGGTTGCGGCCCCCACCTGCAGTATGGAGTCGTCTCGGGGGCGGCCCGGGCCCGAGACGGACCTTCTGGCTGTAGCGGAACATCAGGCCCCAACCTTTGGCGGCGGGCCGGGCCGAACGTCCTCTGAGCCGCCCTCAGGCCTCCGGGTGTCTGGGAAGGAAGAGGCCGAGAACGTTGGGGGCGCGAACCGCCACCCCAGGACGTCCCCGAAGACGTCAAGCTGCGGCGTCGTCCACCGGCCGGAACGGGAGGCTCTGGAGAACGAGCCCGGCCCTCAAGGGACGCCGTCTGGGGCCGGGAGCCGCAGGGGGGCGCGGGGTGCAGAGCACGAACCTCCCCTGTCCTCCCGGCACAAGAACCCGGCGCCGCCCGAGGGCAAGCCCGCCTCCGGGAGGGACTGCCGTCGAGGGGGACCAGGCGGCGGGATGGATGTTGAGCAGCAGGAGGAGGAAGACAACGACGAGGAGGCGGCCGCGGGCGGCAGAGCCGGCCGCTCGCTCTCCAGCCGTCTTCAGGACAGCCGCAGCCTGGACGGGCTGAGCGAGGCGTGCGGTGGCGCCGGGTCCTCAGGGAGTGCCGAGTCAGGCGCGGGCGGCGGACGCCGCGCCACCATCTCCAGTCCCCTGGAGCTCGAAGGCACAGTGAGCCGCCACGGCGACCTCACCCACTTTGTCGCCAACAACCTGCAACTCAAGATCCGTCTGAGCGGCGCCCCTCCACCCCCGCCTTCTGCCCCTGCGCGGCCCTGCCCAGCGCCTGCACCCACACCCACACCAGCCATTCCCCCCATCGACCCCGAGGTGCTGCGGGATCTGGAGCGGTTGAGTCGGGAGCTGGGAGGCCGGGTGGACCGTCTGCTTCGCGGTCTGGGTGGCGCGGTGCAGGAGCTGACGGCGCTGAGCGTGGGCTGCATCCAGACCTACCGCGACGCTGTGGACTCCTTAGGTGAAGCCGTGGACATGAGCATCAAGGGCATGTACACCCTGCTGGCGCGCTGCGAGGAGCTGGAGCGGGCTCTGCAGCCGGTTCAGGGGCTGGCGCGCCAAGTCCGGGATATCCGACGTACACTGGAGGTGTTGGAGGCCCTGTGCAAGTGACCAGGAGGACAGGAGAGGCCGGGCCTGGCCAGGGCAGGGCCCAGCAGGACCCTAAGGACTCTTCAGGGAGTCCTGGTGGGAAGTGTCCACTGAGGGGAGGCCTGTGTGTTGGAGGCTCTTCCAGATGCGTTCAGCTGGCCCGTGCCCACTCGCTGGGCCTTAGGCTGGTGTATATGGGGAAGTTCTAACGGCTCTCCTGGTGGGAAGGGATGTTGCTCTGCTTGTATTCAGTTGGCCATCTGTAGCTACCCTGTTCTTCTCAACTCTCCTCCCTAGCTAGAGCACCAGCCCTGGGAACACAGGGCTTTAGGTCTGCTTGAAGGTGAGGACGTGACTCCCACACGTAATCAGGAGAAAGGGACAGAGGAAGCCCCAGCCCCCACTGTGGCTATCCTGACTCCAGTGGCCACATCTCAGGTGCCAGGGGCTGTGGGAGCTTGTGCCGTCCTTGGCCAAACACCCCGCAGGCAAAGATGCATCCCTGCTGATGGAGAGCCTTCTGCTTCTGCCCTCTGGCCCTCTACCATACCACTTCCCCAGCCAGAACCGGGGTGCAGCTAGGAGGAATGGGTTGCACGGCGGAGGGGGTGAGGTGGGAGGCGTCTCACTGCTCTCAGGGTTCAGGTAGAATGTTGCTGGTTTTGAAGCTCACCTGTTGTGGAGTGTTCTAATCACTTTTGGCTTTCTGAGTTTTTGTGGAATTAAAGTGCTGCTGCTGCGAAGGCTGAGGCTGAGTCTGTGTGGGGTTACAGTGATTAATAAGCCAAAGGAATGGGAATGAGGGTCGGTGTTGTTGACGCAGCTCCCTTGGGGCTGGTGCTGGGAGTGGGGTGGGGGTGGAGATGTCTCAGGCTCCGTGGGGAAAGATATGGTTCTTGCTCTTAAGCATCTGGTCTGAGGGGAAATGTGAGGACACAGATAATCACTCACAGGGGCCCAGAGATCCGGTAACCACAGAAACGTGAAAAAGATGCTCTAGAAGAGAAGGGGAAGAAATTGTCTTCTCAGGTCCTCATGAATAGGCAGGGGCTGGGTGGATTGGACGGACATCTTACCTCTGGAGGAAGACTGGGAACACTTGTCAGGTCCATTCCTGACCATTTCCCACACTCTGCACACCAGTGCCACGTGGTTTGAGACAAATTTGTCCCTTACAGTTCACACAGTAAGTTCAGGAGCCATATATTATGGCCATAAGATGTAGAAGCAAAGATCACGAAACAACCCCGGTTTCTCTCAATCCCTTCCTCTCAAGACACGCCCACTTTAGAATGCGCTCACAATTCGCTTTCTGTTCTGGGATTGGAAATGTGGCGCTGTTTTTCTCCAGTGACGTTACTCGGCTTTAAAACGGAGTGCGGTAATCGTACCTTCGAAAAGTTTCGATCCTGGCCCGTACGGGGATCGAACCCGCGACCTTGGCGTTATTAGCACCACGCTCTAACCAACTGAGCTAACCGGCCAGTTGCTGGAAAACATTTGAAATAAGTTTATTTAGTTACACTACTGTTCAGTCTTCTCGGGAAAAACCTTCAGTTGTGGGACTGCTTTATGAGAAATGAAAACAGAACACAAACACTGACTAACTGAGCACGTAGACGAGTAACAGACAGTACTGGCAAGTACAGATGATGCGACTGGTGTAACTGCAGGTCGAGGCGCAAGTACCATGTGCACGAAGGGCAAAAAATCCAACAGCGTGTGGCAGATGCACCGGGAGAGGATAGATGGGTATGTGAGTAAACCATGTAGGATGGAAGTTATGAGTTTCTGCAACTGTCCTCACAATGTTTAATGTTGGCAAAAGCGTAGGGAAACACGGAGGCACCGCTGGGATTCGAACCCAGGATCTCCTGTTTACTAGACAGGCGCTTTAACCAACTAAGCCACGGCGCCGCCGGAAAGGCGCCTTGGATCTTATTTCCTTGGCCAGGTCAGCTCAATTGCAGAGAATGAATACAAAGATGTCACAAAAAGTCGGCTGCACTGGAAAATGCGGAAAGGATGGATACAGCTGGGAAAGACACGAAAACTGAATGGAGTGACTGGGGATAGCAAGAGAAATCCTAGTTTTGGTGCTACAAAACTGAGCACAGGACTTCCTTAGCCGACGAGGATGGGATTCGAACCCACGCGTGCAGAGCACAATGGATTAGCAGTCCATCGCCTTAACCACTCGGCCACCTCGTCTACAGACGTTTGTCGCTGCACAGACCGCCCTCCGCATCTCACATCTCTGGGACCTGAACTTCCTGCAGGTGGGGCTCGCCTCCGTCGTGAAGGCTGCACATTTTGAAGGAACCCGCTCCGCACTGGAAAGAGAACTCGTAGATCAGAGACCGACTTCTTCCATGCGTGATCGCCCGACCCTCCTCCCTCTGCTGAGAGGTCTAGAACTGCTCCTATCTTAGGACCCGCGTTATCCGCCCAGAATTACGGTACCCGGATCCATCGCAAAAACCCCCGCGAGATGGTTGGGCTGTCCAGACGGGGCGGCCTCGGAACTTCCAGAAACTCCTCTCCTTCAGGCCCCAAGGAGATATTGCTTCTTCAATGACCTAAACGCTGAAGCTTGGCCGTAGTTTAAAATAAGGGAGGGTAATAAAAACAAAAGAAGAATACCGCTGACCCCGACGTGATTTGAACACGCAACCTTCTGATCTGGAGTCAGACGCGCTACCGTTGCGCCACGAGGTCGGCCGGCCACCGGGCGGCTCAGGTCTCCCCATGACCACTGTGCGCCCAGCAGGCCAGGGTCATGAATCGAGACATGGATGGGCACCTAGGGCATTTCTGTCCCTCTGAACAGCTGCGGGGTCGTATCTGTGCTCGCCGAGCAGCCCTGTAGGACGAGCCGGGCGAGTGGCACCCCAGGGCAGTGACTATGGGATCCAGGCATAGCGGTCTGTCCCTCCCGGCCCCCGGCGTCCTGCCAACGCCCAGATAGAGGGTCCCGAGCTGATCGCCAGGGGATTCTAAAGCTTACAGCCCAGTGGGGACGGACCTGCCTAGAAACGGATGGAAGGATGGGAACCAGACGGAACGTGACAGAGCAGTGCCAGAGCCTAGGACACCTGAAGGGGTAAGAGATTTGCTCCCCCAGCAGCAGGTCTCCTCCCCGGTTGCACTTTTGTAATTGCCTGCGGAGCCTTCGAATGCACCCACGCACAACCCCCGGGTTCGGAGATTCTGATTTAAACGGTCCAGGGAAGAGCTCTGAGATCGGTATGTAAAACTTTTGAAAAATATCGGTATTTCAACTGTTGGAGGGCACATAAATTTTGTTTATATTTTGATGAGTTTTGACAGATACATACACCTGCGCAAATCACAAGTCTTTAAAAGCATATAGGACATTTTCCTCTCTCAAGGTTCTTGCATGTCCCTTCTCTACGGATCCTCACTCCTCCCTTCCCAGAGGCAACCTCTGTTCTAATTTTGACCACCACAAACATCGGTATTTCTTTTTTTTTTTTTTTTTTTTTTTTTGAGACGGAGTTTCGCTCTTGTTGCCCAGGCTGGAGTGCAATGGCGCAATCTCGGCTCACCGCAACCTCCGCCTCCCGGGTTCAAGGGATTCTCCTGCCTCAGCCTCCCGAGTAGCTGGGATTACAGGCATGCGCCACCACGCCCGGCTAATTTTGTACTTTTAGTAGAGACGGGGTTTATCCATGTTGGTCAGGCTGGTCTCGAACTCCCGACGTCAGGTGATCCGCCCGCCTCGGCCTCCCAAAGTGCTGGGATTACAGGCGTGAGCCACCATGCCCAGCCAACATACGTTTTCTTTTTGTTGTTTTTCTGTTTTTTTGTTTTTGTTTTTGTTTTTGTTTTTGAGACGGAGTCTCACTCTGTCGTCCAGGCTGGAGAGCAGCGGCGCGACCTCGGCTCACTGCAACCTCCGCCTCCCGGATTCAAGCAAGTCTGCCTCAGTCTCCCGAGTAGCTGGGATTACAGCGCCCACCACCGCTCCCGGCTACAGTTTTTGTATTTTTAGTGGTGACAGGGTTTCACCATGTTGGCCAGGCTGGTCTTCAACTCCTGACCTCGTGATGCGCCCGCCTCGGCCCCGCAAAGTGCTGGGATTACAGGCGTGAACCAAAGTGCTGGGATTACAGGCGTGAACCACCGCGCCCGGCTATGTTTCTAGAAGAATGAAAGGAGTTCAACAGGCCGAGATGGCACAAGAGGACATGCCTGTATCTCATTCCTTCCCATTCAAGCCAAATTTCTACACAGTGGCTCTCTCGAAAGTTATCAGGGACCACAGAGATGTCAAAGCCAACAGGCTTTCTCAGGCCTGGCCTTAACCGACTCCAGGCAACATCTTCTCCATGAGCCTCATTTGCCATAGGTGTCTTGACGCTAGTCTGCTGGCCCTTCCTAAGTGGCTCCCCGCTCCAGTCTCTTTTTCTTTTTTCTTTTATAAATTTTTTTGAAACGGAGTCTCACTCTGTCGCCCAGGCTAGAGTGCTGTGTGGCGCGTTCTCGCTCGCCGCAACCTCCGCCTCCCGGGTTCAAGCGATTTTCCTTCCTCAACCTCCCGAGTAGCTGGGATTACAGGCGTGGTGCTGGTTAATTTTTTTTTTTTAAAGTAGAGACGGGGATTCACCATGTTGGAGAGATTGGTCTCGAACTCCTGACCTCAGATGATCCACCCGTCTCGAGCTCCCAAAGAGCTGGGATTATAGCGTGAGCCACCGCGCCCAGCTCCAGTCTCTTTTTCTGTTCTCCCTGTAAACCCTGGTTTTCCTCGGGTAAGGTTTTCTCTCCTCATGCTACACATGTTCTACGGATTCAGCTATTTCCTGCGTGCTAAGGGCTCCTGAATCTCGCTCCCACCTCTGGACTCAGATGTGCAGTGCCTGCTGATACTTTCACTTGACCCTGCCATAATTCCTTCCAGTCTTTCTGCACTCCCAGAGAGAGGCCAGGCCCAGGCGGGGGGATGCATCCTTGATTCTTCCCTCCCTCTACCGTCTTACTTCCAGTCACCACATCCTGTCAATTCTATTTCCTCAATAATCCCCCTGTCAACCATCCTTCCCCATCCCACTGACAACCCCTCAACCTCTCTTGCTGGATTGTTGTAGCAGGCTCCTCTCTAATCTCCCTGCCACCTGAATAGTCAGATAATCGTTTTTTTTTGGTTTTTTTTTGTTTTTTTTGAGATGGAGTCTCGCTCTGTCTGGAAGAAGAGGAGTTGGAGGAGGAGACGGAGATGGAGGAGGAGACCGAGACGGAGACTGGCACGGTGGCTCACTTCTGTAATCCCAGCACTTTGGGAGGCCGAGGCGGGCGGATCACCTGACGTCGGGAGTTCGAGACCAGCCTGACCAACATGGAGAAACCCCGTCTCTACTAAAAGTACAAAATTAGCCGGGCGTGGTGGCGCATGCCTGTAATCCCAGCTACTCAGGAGGCTAAGGCAGGAGAATCCCTTGAACCCGGGAGGCGGAGGTTGTGGTTAGCAGAGATAGCGCCATTGCACTCCAGCCTGGGCAACAAGAGTGAAACTCCATCACAAAAAAAAAAAAAAAAAAAAAAAAAAAGAAAGCTTAGGCATCAACCTGAAGAAGCTCCCACCGAACAAAATTGGGACAATTTGAACATCAAAAAGAATAACTGCAATGGATTGAAATACACAAAAGATGTTAAAATGTACAAGTTCATAATGATATTAAAAACAACTAATTACTTTTGTAAGATGCTAGAGAACCAACTCATTTTTCTGAAAACTGGTAAATCATAAGAAAAAACCCACACATTTATCCTGCCTTTCCTGTATGACCTGTATCTCATGGTAAACAAATTGATGATGGCAAGTTCTTACTACAGAATGATAGAATTAGGACATCCCAATTTTGCAACTCCTAATGAAATAACAGAGCTAGGCAGTGATGATCAACTAAACCATTAGGTGAAAAACAGATGGGGAATTTTATAATTGTTGCCTAGTCTGACTATACCTGAACCCAATGCTCAGCCTAAACACCAGAAAAAGAGGGAAAAGCAGGCGTCCTGATGCAATGGAATGGGGAGAACAAACCGTCACTCATGATATGTTTTTACCAGAAAACTGAACGTGAGACTAACCAACCACTGGATCTAAGAACCAGTTTACAGGACATGCAGGGCATGGAGGAACGTGTTAAATCACATCACAAGAATAAGGCCGAGAAATGGCTCAATGCCTTCAACTGATAAATTGCAAGAAAAGAAAAGAAGGAGAAAGGAGGTGAGGGGGTAGGGAGGAGGCAGGACCCAAGATGATCGAGACATGACAACCAGGTGCAATGTGTGGACTTTATTTGGACCCAGATTCAAACAAACTGTAAAAGAAAAAAGAAGTATGTAGGAGACACTTGGGCAATTTGAACTGTTTGATGATGTCTAGGATTTGCTTCAAAATAACCTGGTGTGTGCTATGAGGGAGGGTATACCTGAAACAAGGTTGGCCATGTGTTGATAATTGTTGAAGCAGAATAGAAGGGTTCATTATCACCCCTCGCCTCCGCTCCCCGATCCCTCCCCCGCCTCCCCTTTCCCCCTCCCCTCCCCTCCCCTCTTTTTGAAGGAGTCTTGCCCTGTCACCCAGGCTGCAGTGCAATGGCACGATCTCAGCTCACTGCAACCTCCACCTCTCAGGTTCAAATGATTCTGCTGCCTCAGCCTCCCGAGTAGCTGGGATTACAGGCACCTGCCACCATGCAGCTAATATTTGTATTCTTAGTAGTGACTGGGTTTCACCATGTTGGCCAGGCTGGTCTCGAACCCCTGACCTCGTGATCCGCCCGCCTTGGCCTCCCAGAGTGCTGGGATTACAGGCATGAGCCACCGCACCCAGCTATTTTCTTTATTTTTTCATGTTTGAATTTGTCCATGATAAAAAAAGATTTTTAACTCCTTTTATTAAGAGTTCAAATCTTAGTACTTGCGGGTCCCAGTCCTGGAGTGAGTAGTCACTTGGGGGGGACACCTCGTCACCAGCAGTACCTCCTATGGCCACTGGCTGGCTCTAAATATCGGTTTTGTGAGCAGGCAGAAATAGCGTCTCTATAGGGCAGGCTTCTGTGAACCGAGGTCATGGAAAATGACAGGACAGGCTACTCACTGTTTATCAATTCAGGACATGAAATGTGACTACCTCATTACTTATATAGTAAGTCCCCTATGCAGAAGGCCTTTTTTTGTTTGTTTGTTTGAGACGGAGTCTCGCTCTGTCGCCAGGTTGGAGTGCAGTGGCGCGATCTCGGCTCACTGCAACCTCCGCTTCTCAGGTTCAAGCGATTCTCCTGCCTCAGCCTCCAGAGTAGCTGGGACTACAGGTGCGCACCACCATGCCTGGGTAATTTTTGTATTTTTAGTAGATTTCGGGGTTTCACCATTTTGGCCAGGATGGTCTCAATCTCTTGACCTCGTGATCCGCCTGCCTTGGTTTCCCAAAGTGCTGGGATTACAGACGTGAGCCACTGCGCCTGGCCCAGAAGGCCTATTATAAGCAGAATGCCCCAGACCTCCAGCTGTCAGAGCCCCCATAATCTAACAGCCATCCTGACCCTCCCTTTTTCCCACTCACCCACAGCACCAAGTCCAGACTTCCTTTATCTTCTAAATATCTTTTGATACCCTCCACCTCCTTGGTCCAAGCCTCATCCTGTCTCTTCTGGATAATTGTTAGCCTTCTGTTTAAAATCTGCTTAAAAGAAAGAAAAAAAAATGAAAAAAGAATATAAATAAAAATAAAATTTGCTTAAAATCCATTTTCCATGTTGCAACTAGAGTCATCATCTAGAACACCAACCTGACCATGTCCCTCCCTGTAGCTGCAAGGCCTGGCTTCATCTGGCCCCTGTTTACCTAACAAACCTCACACTGATGTTTTCTTCCCCTTCCATCACTAGGTTTCTGAAATGCTGCCTTCCTTACTGTTCAACGAACACACTTGGCTTGTTCTCACCATCTTTGCACTTGCTACGTCCTCAGTCTGGAATGCTCTTTCCCTAGATCTTCATTTAGCTGACTCTTTCACTTCCTTCTATTCAGGGACCTTGGAAAACCTTGCAAAAGCAGGTCCTGGATTTTCCTCACTTTTGGCCTATGACAACTTCTTTCATCTGTGAACAGTTATATTTGAGAAACCTCTCACTGGGGGAGCTCACCTCTGAAGGTCTAGGTCGAAAATGCATGTAAGTTACAGACAGAGGGAAGAAAAGCATGGAGAGTTCTTCAGTTTTTTTTTTTTTTGAGACAGGTCTCACTCCTGGCGCTCAAGCTGGAGTGCAGTGGTGTGATCATGGCTCACTGCAGCCTCCACTTCCTGGGTTCAGGTGATCTTCCCACCTCAGCCTCCCAAGCAGCTGGAACTACAGGTGTGCACCACTATGTTTGGCTAATTTTTTGTATTTTTTTGTAGAGACGGGGTTTCACCATGTTGCCCAGGCTGAAACTTCAGTCTTTGTATCTTTCTCCTAAGAACGTTTGAATGCTTGCTATGCTGTAATTTCTGCATTGGAGAATACAGGAAGCTCATCTCTCATTGTAAATTAGGTGTCATTACTATCACTCATTTTAGGAATCAAATGCAATGGGGGTCATTTCAAAGGAGAAAACTTGATGGGTTTCCTTGTCCATCCAGAGAGCAGGGAGGTTTGAAACTATCTTCAGAGCTTTGAAGGGGTCCAACAGTTAAGAAAAGAACTGGCCGAGCGTGGTGGCTCACGCCTGTAATCCCAGCGCTTTGGGAGGCCGAGGCGGGTGGATCACCTGAAGTCAGGAGTCAGAAGTTCGAGAACAGCCTGGCCAACATGGTGAAACCCCGTCTCTACTAAAAATACAAAAATTAGCTGGGCATGGTCGCGGGCACCTGTAATCCCAGCTACTAGGGAGGCTGAGGCAGGAGCATCACCCCAACCCACAAGGCGGCGGTTGCAGTGAGCTGAGATTGTGCCATTGCACTCCAGCCTGGGTGACAAAGGTGAAAACTCCGTCTCAAAAAAAAAAAAAAAAAAAAGAGGGCCAGGTACGGTGGCTCACGCCTGTAATCCCAACACTTTGGGTGCTGGGAGACTAAGGCGGGCAGATCACGAGGTCAAGAGATGGAGACCATCCTGGCCAACATGGTGAAACGTGGTCTCTACTAAAAATACAAAAATTAGCTGGGCATGGTGGCATGCGTCTGTAGTCCCAGCTACTCCGGAGGCTGAGACAGCAGGATCACCTGAGCCAGGGAGGTCGAGAGTCACTGTAGTCATGATCATACCACTGCACTCCAGCCTGAGTGACAGAGCAAGACCCTGTCTAAAAAAAACAAAGAGAGACTTTGTTGAACCTCCTTTCAAAAAAAATAATAATAATAGTAACTCCTCAGTAAAGTCTAGAAAATCACAATCTTTTATTTCATGGGGATAAAAGCAAGTTTTGGTGATTACATTGTCTCCAATATGAAGAAAAGGCTGTGTTGTCTTTTAAAGAGATGGTTTATATGAAAATGTCATTACACAGTTTCAATATATAGGAGTTCAACATTTTAGGGACCCTCAATCCTATAAATCATTCCTTTTTTTCAATTTCGTGTCTTAATAATACTATATAAGACTCCGAAAATATTAATGTTTACTGTTTAAAACTTTTTTTTTTTAAGACGGAATCTCATTCTGTCACCCAGAGTGGAGTGCAGTGGTGGGATCTCAGCTCACTGCAACCTCCGCCTCGTGGGTTCAAGAGATTCTCCTGCCTCAGCCTCCCGAGTAGCTGGGAATACAGGAGCATGCCACGATGCCTGGCTAATTTTTGTATTTTTAGTAGAGATGGGGTTTCTCCATGTTGGCCAGGCTGGTCTTGAACTCCTGACCTCAGATGATCCACCTGCCTCAGCTTCCCAAAGTGCTGGGATTATAGGCGTGAGCCACCGCACCCGGCCTAAAACTTTATTAAAAAGATATCTATGTATGTATATATGTGTGTGTGTGTATATATATATATATATATATACATTTTTTTTTTTTTTTTTGAGTTGGAGTCTTGCTCTGTCGTCCAGGCTGGAGTGCAGTGGCGCAATTTCGGCTCATTGTAACATCCGCCTCCTGGGTTCAAGCGATTCTCGTGCCCCAGCCTCCCGAGTAGCTGGGAATACAGGTGCGTGCCACCATGCCCGGCTAATTTTTTTCTTTTTTTGTATTTTTAATAGAGACGGGGTTTCATCATGTTGGTCAGGCTGGTCTCAAACTCCTGACCTCAGGGGATCCGCCCGCTTCGGCCTCCCAAAGTGCCGGGATTACAAGCGTAAGCCACCATTCCCGGCCTTTATTATTGTTTTAATAGAGAGAGGTGTCTCACCATGTTGCTCAGACTGGCTTCAAACTCTTGGGTTCAAGGAATACTTCGCCTTGGCCTCCCAAAGTGCTGGGATTACAGGCATGGGCTTTTGCTTCTGGTCCCAGAGCGCATTTTCTTTTTATTTCTTTTCTTTTCTTTTCTTTTCTTTTTTTTTTTTTGAGACGAAGTCTTGCTCTGTTTCCCAGGCAGGAGTGCAGTGGCACGATCTTGGCTTACTGCAACCTCTGCCTCCCGGGTTCAAGCAATTCTCCTCCCTCAGCCTCTGGAATAGCTGGGATTAGAGGCGGGCGCCACCACACCTGGCTAACTTTTTAACTTTTTTTTTTTTTAGTAGAGATGAGGTTTCACCATGTTGGCCAGGCGGGTCTGAAACTCCTGACCTCAGGTGATCTCCCTGCCTCGGTCTCCCAAAGTGCTGGGATTACATGCGTGAGCCACCGCTCCCGACCAATTTTTGGCCAAAGTTTCTAAAATAAAGTTTAAGAATAAATGTCCGGCTGGGCGCGGTGGCTCATGCCTGTAATCCCAGCACTTTGCAAGGCCGAGGCTGGCGGATCACGAGGGCAGGAGATCGAGACCATCCTGGCTAACACAGTGAAACTCCGTCTCTACTAAAAATACAAAAAATTAGCCGGGAGTGGTGGCAAGCGCCTGTAGTCCCAGCTACTCAGGAGGCTGAGACAGGAGAATGGCGTGAACCCGGGAGGCCGAGCTTGCAGTGAGCCGAAATCCTGCCACTGCACTCCAGCCTGGGCGACAGAGCGAGACTCCATCTCAAAAAAAGTAAATAAAATAAAATAAATAAATGCCCTATTTTTATAGAATTATAATTCTAGCGTTTCTTTCTTTCTTTTTTTTTTTTTTGAGACGGAGTTGCGCTCTTGTTGCAGAGGCTGGAGTGCAATGGCGCAATCTCGGCTCACTGCAACCTCCACCTCCTGGGTTCAAGCGATTCCCCTGCCTCAGCCTCCCGAGCAGCTGGGATTACAGCCACGCGCCACCACGCCCGGCTAATTTTGTATTTTTAGTGGAGACAGGGTTTCAGCATGTTGGTCAGGCTGGTCTCGAACTCCTGACCTCAGGTGATCCGCCCTCCTAGGCCTCCTAAAGCGCTGGGATTACAGGTGTGAGCCACAGTGCCCAGCCCGCGTTTCCCTGTTTGTAGCACCTATTATCTTACGGATTTATTTGTTTGCATGTCTGTTGTTGATCTCCCTGACTAGAATACCCTTACTAGGTAATCAATAAACATAAAAATATTTGTTGAAGGAATGAGAAATGCCTCTTGGGCTTGTAGTTTAAACTGGCTAAAAGCACTGAGATGGGGAGTGGGGAGTAGGAAGAGATTGTTCTCCTGGGAGATGGGCGGGGAGGTTCCTTGAGGATGGGACCTGACTCAGCAATTAAAGAACTTTCAGATCTGCAGGGACCTGCGATGAGGCCCAAAGGTCATGAGGTCGCCGATGATAAGAGCTTCTTGGACTGTAGCTGGGCAATGTCGGAGGCCCAGCACCTCCAAGAGACAAAGAAATCTGAGTTGAGTTTCCCTTCCAGCCGGTTCCAAGCTTCCCAGAGACGCAGGGACTGTCCCATTCCCTTCGTCCACTCCCACCCTTTCCAGCCACCTTGCTCTGCTCTTATCCCCATGCTAGTTTAAGGACGCTGGCCATTTTTTGCACTCTGCAAATCCCTCACCAAACTGAGCAAAGTAGTCTGAGAGAAATCAGTCTTCCTCAAGGAAGGTTCAGGCCTGGGGTCCTCAGACAACCAGGGGCTCCGTGACAATCTGTGACTGCCGAGCAGTCCAGGAACACCAGCCTCTCCAGGTTCGGGTCCCTTGTTTCTCAGGCCCAGCTTGGTGGGAAGCTAAAGGCATGCGGAGGAGGGGAAGGGGAGCAGGTCTGAGTCTTCGGCATGGCGGGGAACTCAGACCGGCGTGGCGGTGGCAGCGGTCTCAAGTGATCCACAACTGGGCAGTGTAGCTGGGGCTGGGGGCCGCTCCCGGCGTGGGCAACCGCGGAAGCAGCGGTGTCCCCAAGCTAGGCCAGGGTGGGTTTCCGTTCGTCGGCCCTGCGTGGCCAGATCGGGGGCTGCGGGGCTGTGCCACCTAGCACCCTCTGAGGAGCAAAGGGCCTGGCTGCGCGCGGGTACCCAGCCGTTAGGTTAGAAGCGCCTTCGGGTACCCCTGACCTTCGCTGGCCCTGAGAGACCCGCAGCAGCGGGAGAATGTACTGCTCTCGCGAGGTTTTCCGAGAACGCGGCGGCGCGCCCGCGTACGCGGTTACCAAGGCAACTGGGCGGTGCCTGAGCAGGCGGGAAGGAGGCGTTCGTCTAGATTTGTCCGCTTGCGGGGAGACTTCAGGAGCCGCTGTCTCTGAACTTCCAGCCTCAGAGACCGCCGCCCTTATCCCCGAGGGCCATGGGCCGGGTCTCAGGGCTCGTGCCGTCTCGCTTCCTGACGCTCCTGGCGCATCTGGTGGTCGTCATCACCTTATTCTGGTCCCGGGTAAGACCCACGGCTGCACTCAGTCCGCCACCATTCCCATCTCGGAGTGGTCCTAGTCCCACCCTGCCCCCTCCCAGCGTCTTACCCACTTGGGTTTTCTTGTTTCCCGCCGCCCCCAGGCCTGCCCTGCAGCCTGCCCCTTTTTCACTTCTCTTCCTCTCTGCCCTGCTCCCAGGACAGCAACATACAGGCCTGCCTGCCTCTCACGTTCACCCCCGAGGAGTATGACAAGCAGGATATTCAGTGAGCTCTTGGGACGGGGTGGCCAGAACGAAGAGGTGGTGGGAGTGGAGGGGTCTTAGAAGAAGTCCAAAGGCCTGGGCCAGTCCACTTCCTCTCTGCAGGCTGGTGGCCGCGCTCTCTGTCACCCTGGGCCTCTTTGCAGTGGAGCTGGCCGGTTTCCTCTCAGGAGTCTCCATGTTCAACAGCACCCAGAGCCTCATCTGTATCCTTTCTGCCTGCCCACCTTTCCCACACGACCCACTTCTATCAGGACTCCCTTCAGCCACCTGACACAATAGTGTCTGCTATAGCCAATCCCTCCAGTTCAAAGATCTTCAACCATGTGCTAAATCCTGCTGTTTACTAGGCACTTAAAATCCCAAAATGAGAGTAAAATACAGTTTTTGGCCAGGCATGTTGGCTCACGTCTGTAATCCCAGCACTGTGGGAGGCGCAGGCAGGAGGCAACATAGTGAGACCCCATGTCTACAAAAATAATAGTAATAATAAAAACCCCACCGTTTCTTTTTACCGTGAGGAGGAGGTAGATACAAATCTCTAATTCAGTGTGATAAGCACTGTGCTATAGAAGTGTGTGAAGATGGAAAGCACAGGCAGGGCGCGATGGCTTACGCCTGTAATCCCAGCACTTTGGGAGGCCGAGGCAGGTGGACCACCTGAGGTCAGGAGTTCGAGACCATCCTGACCAACATGGTGAAACCCCCGTCTCTACTAAAAATACAAAAATTAGTTGGGCGTGGTGGCGCACTCCTGTAATCCTAGCCACTCAGGAGGCTGAGGAAGGAGAATTGCTTGAACCCGGGAGGCAGAGGTTGCAGTGAGCTGAGGTGGTGCCACTGCACTCCAGCCAGGGTGACAGAGCAAGACTCTGTCAAAAAACAAACAAAAGATATAAAGCACAGTGGGAACTCAGAAGAGGCAACGGAGATGAGGCACGTGGGTCAGAGAATTGTGGACCAGGAGGACCAGGACACTGGAGGCTGATTCCAGCGCATATTAAGTCGCTGTCAGCACTCCTTTGTGGCATAGCAGAAGGAGAGCCTACTCTTACCTCTCATCTGAAGGATCCAGGCTGGCCCATAGATAAGAGGTAGGGTAGCCTGAGGTCCGATCTGTGCAGTCACTTCTGGTCTCTCCTCACATGACTGTCCTAAAATTCAGAAGTCAGGGCTGCTGACTCTAGCCCTTGAAACATGGTGAGGGAGCAAGGGATGAACCTGAATGCAGATGCCAGCCCCACCACTGGCCTTTTCTGACCCATCACTGTCTGTCGATCCAAAGACTTTTCCTTAATCTGGTGCCTTCCCAAGCCATTGGGGCTCACTGTAGTGCATCCGTGGCCCTGTCCTTCTTCATATTCGAGCGTTGGGAGTGCACTACGTATTGGTACATTTTTGTCTTCTGCAGGTGTGGTAGCATCCAATATTTGGGGATGAGGGAGGAAGGTTGGCCCTAAACCTGAAGGTTTTTCTCCTACCCAGCCCTTTCCTCCATGTGTGAGATACCAGATCCACTCAACATCCTGTAGTCTTTTAAAGTTTCATCCCCTACCCCCCATGCCACCTGCCCTACACTTTCAGAGGTGGGGTCTCTGGTTTGGAGATTTGGATATTTATATTGAAAGGGTTTCTGAATCTACCACTTGCCTTGGTAGTGCCCTTCCAGCTGTCACTGAAATGGCTTTATTCGTCACCGTCTTTGGGCTGAAAAAGAAACCCTTCTGATCACCTTCATGACGGGAACCTAAGGACGAAGGCTACAGGGGCAAGGGCCGCTTCGTATTCCTGGAAGAAGGAAGGCATAGGCTTCGGTTCTCCCCTCGGAAACTGCTTCTGCTGGAGGATATGTGTTGGAATAATTACGTCTTGAGTCTGGGATTATCCGCATTGTATTTAGTGCTTTGTAATAAAATATGTTTTGTAGTAAGATTAAGACTTATATACAGTTTTAGGGGACAACTGAGATGGCTAAACTACTGAAGAAAAAAAAACAACGCTGTTTTCTAGTCCTGCAGACCGTAAGATACTTGGTATCGCTTCTATTTTGGTTATTACGGTAGGTGCCTGGCGGAAGGGAGTGGGCGGAGATATGTAAATAGAAAGTGCGTACAGTTAGAACGTCCAGCACGTAACTGATCGGAGCATTCTGGGAAGAAGTAATTTATTCCTTTTCGGCAGCCGAATGAAAAAAAAATTTTTTTAATGTGCAAGCAAATATGGCAAAACAACTGGAAGGACGCTAAATAGTAGGATTGGTCATACCAACGCGTTATAAACTCACCCTAGCTTGTAACGGAGTCTTTTTCACTGAGTGCGGAATGTCGGCAGTTTACGGTTATCGTCAGGTGGGATAATCCTTACCTGTTCCTCCTTTGGAGGGCAGATTAGAATATGATGATTGGAGATGCATGAAACGTGATTAACGTCTCTGCGTAATCAGGACTTGCAACACCCTGATTGCTCCTATCTGATTCTTCCTGACGATCACTTTCTGTTGTGTCTTATCGACTGTTATAGTTCTGTGGACATAGTTATGATTTTCTGTTTGTAATAATTTAGTATTTGTTTATTTTACAACCTTACTAAATTTGTTTGTTCTTGAAAACTGTGATTTGGTTTTTGTTGCTTTCTGGAATTTAGGCAGTGAAATAATGTAAATAGAGTCATTGTTCTTTGTCGTTTGATAACTTTAACGCTCACTTTTCAGGAGTAAGTATCTGTAGTCTTGTGCACAGGGTGGTTGCCCTCAGGATGATATTCAATAGGAACTATTTTTTTTTCTTTGAGGTAGGGTTTTGGTCTGTTGCCAAGGCAGGAGTGCACGGCGCAGATGTATATACATGGATATATTAGTTTTTGGAGAGTTGGTTGTTAAAAATCTACCAGTACACCCCCAAGAAACTGATCATCACCAATGACTTCTTCCCAAATCCAGAGTCACTTTTCAGACTTGAGATTGACCTCTCTTCAGCATATGGTATGTTGACCACCCCCCCTTTTTTTTTCAGTCTCACTCTGTTGCCCAGGCTAGAGTGCAGTGTGCAGTGGTGGGATCATGGCTCACTGCAGCCTCGAACTCCCAGGCTCAGATGATCCTCCTGCATCAGCCTCCCAAGTAGCTGGGACTACAGGTGAGCAGCACCACACCTGGTTGTTTTAAAATTTTCTATAGAGACAGGGTCTCACTGTGTTGCCCAAGCTGGTCCCAAACTCCTGGGCTCAAGCCGTCCTCCCCACTAGGCCTCTAGGCCTCCTAAAGTGCTAGGAGTACAGGCATGAGCCACCGGGTTTCGCCCACTCCCCTCTTTTGCACTTTTTTCTCCCTTAGTTTTGAAACAATGGTTCACCTGGTTTGCCTACTATTATACTGTTCTGGTTGTTCCTTCTTACATTCATTCAATAAATACTTATTGAGTACCTGCAGTGTGTCAGTTACTGGGGACATAATACTGGGTTGTCTCTTCTGCTTGCTCCATAAGTGCTGGTGATCACTACTCCTCGGGTGACGTCATCCATCTCTTGTTTTCAAACATCAACTAGATGCTGCTGGTTTCCAGATCTCAGCTCACTTATGTGAGCCCCAGCCTAGGGCCAGGACTACAGGAACAAGCTCTGCAGCCAGACTGCCTGCCGGGGTCCCAGTGCGGTTTTTTCTCTTTTTTGGCCGTGTGATGGGCAGGAGGTCACTTTTCCTCTTTCTGCCTCAGTTCCTTCATCCACACTCACACTTTTTTTTTTTTTTTTTTTGAGATGGAGTCTTGCTCTGTCGCCCAGGCTATAGTGTAGTGGCGCGATCTGCAACCTCCGCCTCCCTGGTTCAAGCGATTCTCCTGCCTCAGCCTCCTGAGTAGCTGGGATTACAGGCGCCGGCCACTGCTGTCTGTCAGGCGAGAAGGGTAGCAGAGGCAGAGTGTCAGGCCTGTGATAACTGCTCAGTGTCTTTTCCCTGAGTTGATTGGGTCTTAGGATTCTCCCATCATAGTGGACATCTGTTTTTGCCAGTTCAGTATCCATCCTTTCTTTCTGGTAATAGCACCACCATTTTCTTTTTTTCTTTTCTTTTTCTTTCTTTCTTTCTTTTCTTTTTCTTTTTTTTTTTTTTTTTTTTCTTTTTTTGAGACGGAGTCTCGCTCTGTCGCCCAGGCTGGAGTGCGATGACGCAATCTCGGCTCACTGCAACCTCGGCCTCTCGGGTTCAAGCGATTCTCCTGCCTCAGCCTCTTGAGTAGCTGGGATCACAGGCGCGCGCCACCACGCCCGGCTAATTTTTGTATTTTTAGTAGAGACGAGGTTTCACCATGTTGGTCAGGCTGGTCTCGATCTCCTGACCTTGTGATCCGCCAGCGTCGGCCTCCCAAAGTGCTGGGATTACAGGCGTGAGCCACTGCGCCCGGCAGCACCACCATTTTCTTTTGGGAGACCCTCCCTTATTGTTAGTCGGCGTGGTGAGGAAGAGGCTGACAGCCACTCGCTTCCATTCCTCTCTAGGCTCATTGTGTTTTCCTGGGCGCGGTGATTGCTTCAAGCATAAACCTTGACAACAAGACTATTGCTGGAACTTTTGGGAAAAGAGAAGCCTGGACTCTTCCTGGAAATAAAAGCATGCTATAAAATACAATAATTAGCCTGGGCGCGGTGGCTCATGCCTTTAATTTCAGCACTTTGGGAGGCCGAGGTGGGCAGATCACCTGAGGTCAGGAGTTCGAGAACAGCCTAGCCAGCATGGTGAAACCCCGTCTCTACTAAAAATACAAAAATTAGTCAGCCCTGGTGGCGTGTGCCTATAATCTTAGCTACTCGAGAGGCTGAGGCAGGAGAATCGCTTGAACCCGGGAGACGGAGGTTGCAGTGAGCCGAGATCGCGCCACTGCCCTTCAGCCTGGGTGACAGAGGGAGTCTCTGTCTTAAAAAAAAAAAAAAAAAAAAAAAAAAAAGGCATAAAAGTATTCAAATAAATCTTGGAACTTTTAACCTTTATATTTTGAATAACTTAATTTTTTTTTTTCTTTTTGAGACGGAGTCTTGCTCTGTCGCCAGGCTGGAGCACAGTGGTGCGATCTCGACTCACTGCAACCTCCGCCTCCCGTGTTCAAGCGATTCCCCTGCCTTAGCCTCCCAAGTAGCTGGGACTACAGACATATGCTGCCACGCCCGGCTGATCTCCCATCCCCTCCCCTCTGTTTTTTTTGTTTTTTTTTTTTTTGAGATGGAGTCTCCCTCTGTCGCCCTGGCTGAAGTGCAATGGCGTGATCTCGGCCCACTGCAACCTCTGCGTCCCAGGTTCAAGTGATTATCCTGCCTCAGCCTCCCAAGTAGCTGGGATTACAAGTGCGTGCCACCACACCTGGCTAATTTTTGTATTTGTAGAAGAGACAGGGGTTGGGGGGAGGTTCACCATGTTGGCCAGGCTGGTCTCGAACTCCTGACCTCAGGTGATCTGCCCACCTCAGTCTCCCAAAGTGCTGGGATTACAGATGTGAGCCACCCTGCTTAGCCCTATTATTATTTTTGAGACAGGGTCTTGCCCTGTGGCTCAGGCAGGAGTGCAGCGGCATGATCATAGCTCACTGCAGCCTCAGCTGCCCCAGGCTCAAGCGATCCTCCCACCTCAGCCTCCCTAGTAGCTGGGATTACAAGCACCCACTGCCACTACTGGCTAATTTTGATGGCTTTTTTTGTTTTGTTTTGTTTTGAGGCAGAGTCTTACTCTGTCACCCAGGTTGGAGTGCAGTGTTGCCTTCACAGCTCACTGCAGCCTTGACCTTCTGGGCTCAAACAATCCTCCCACTTCTGCCTCCGGAGTAACTGGGACCACAGGCGGATAAAAACACACCCAGCTAATTTTTTAACTTTTTTGTAGTGACGGGGTCTCGCTTTGTTGCCCAGGCTGGTCTTGAAGTCTCAAAGTATGGTAATAAAACACTGAAGGCATAAATGAAAACACACACTTAAATATATATTAGAATGTTAAAACTATGCATAGTAAAAAAAATCATAAGCAAAAGTTAAAGAATAGATGATAATCTAGGGGGAATATTTTAAATTCATATTGCAGAGAAAGGACTAATTTTGACATATATAAGTCTACAAATTTACAAGATAAATACCAATAACCCAATAAAACTGTACAAAACATTTCTACAGAAATTTCACTGGTAAGGAAATACAAAAAACTCTCAACTATATGAAAAGGTGCCTAACCTCATTCATAAATGAGAAATGCAGATCATGTTTCAACTTTGCATATTTGTAATCACCAAAAAATTTCATAGAGTGTTGGAGGGGGTGTGGGCAAACAGGCGTTGCCTATTTGTTGGTGAGAGTAAAAGCTGGTAACACATCTATGGAGAGCAATTTAGCAATTCCCATGAAAATCAAAATCACAAACACCTATTCCTTTGACCTAGGATTTATTTTTGTTATGTTTATTGTTTTTGAGACAGGGTCTCACTCTGTTGCCCAGGTTGGAGTGCAGTGACATGATCATGGCTCACTGAAGCCTTGGAAATCCTAGGCTAAAGTGAGCCTCCCACCGCAGCCTCCCAAGTAGCTGGGAATACAGGTGTGAGCTACCACACCTGACTAGTATTTTCATGTCTAAGAATTAGCCCTACATATTTGCACACAGTTGAAAGGGGAATGTGTAGGATATTCTTTGCACCTCTGCTTGTATTGGCAAAAGGCTAGAAACAACCTAAATGTCTGTCCGTAGGGGATTGGTTACATTCTTATACATCCATACTGTGGAATACTATGCCACCAGAAGAAAGTGAATTTTATGCAGTATAATGGTACAATATACAAGATACATTAAGTGACAAAAGCAAGGTGCAGAAAAGTGCATGTAGTTTGCTTCCACTGGTGTAAAAAAGAGGAAAACTACAAACACGATTGCTTACATATGCATGGACCATCTCTGAAAGGAGGCGCAGGCAACCGGGAGTATTGGCTGTTGTGAGAAAGCAGATTGAGTGGCTGGGATACAGGGTGGGGGAGAAACTTTCTGCACATACTCTTTTGAACTTTTGAAATTTTGAAGATAAATTGTGTGTGTGTGTGTGTTCGTGTGTGTGTTTAATATACAAGGTTGAGTGCAGTGGCTCACACTTGTAATCCCAGAACTTTGGTAGGCCAAGGCAGGAGGACTGTTTGAGCCCAGGAGTGTGAGACCAGCCTAGGCAACATAATGAGACCCCCATCTCTACAAAAAATTGTAAAAATTAGCTGGATGTGGATGTGGTGGTCTCCGCCTGTGATCCCAGCTACTTGGGAGGCTAAGGTGGGAGGATTACTTGAGCCCAGGAGTTCGAGGCTGCAGTGAGCTTTGATTGTGCCACTGCACTCCCTCCTGGGTGACAGAGTGAGACCATGTCTCTGAAAAAACAAATAAAAATTTAAAAACTGTAACATTTTTGGGGCCGGGCATGGTAGCTCACACCTATAATCCCAGCACTTTAGGGGGCTAAGGCCAGAGGATCACTTGAGGCCAGAAGTTTGAGACCAGCTTGGAAAACATGGTGAGACCCCCATCTCTATAAACTAGATATAAATATATATAAAACTATAACATTTTAAACAAATGTGAGCCTGCAGCTGCTTATGTTGCCTGTGTGGAAATGAAGCTATACCAGAGGCAAGCATAGCTGAAGAACAGAGAGACAGATCCCCAATGGCATCTTTTGAAGACCTGGATCCTGCTGTTTCTAGCTGTGTTCTAGTTACAAGATTCTTCTTTTTTGGTTTAATCTGTTTGAGGAGGGTTGGCAAGTGTCTTGGTCATTAAGTCCATCACAGCAAAGATCATGCTGTTTTAACAATCTCTCTTTGTGTTTATTATTGTAGCTTCTGATACCAGCACAATGCCTGGCATTGTAGAATGAAAGAGCCCTCATTTAACAAATGAGAAAAATGAGGCCCCAGGAGAAAGGCATTTGCTCCAGGACACCATGCGGAGTGGGAAAGCTGGGACTGGAACCCAAGTCCCTGGCTGTTAGGCCAAATCAGTTGACTCAATTAAACAAATGTTTATTGAACACCTGCTACCTGCCAGGCTCTGGGCTTGGCGTGTAATATGGAGGGTAATAAGATGTCAGCCAGGTGCAGTGGCTCATACCTGTAATCCCGGCACTTTGGGAGGCCGAGGCAGGTGGATCACCTGAGATCAGGAGTCCGAGACCAGCCTGCCCAACATGGTGAAACCCTGTCTCTGCTAAAAATACAAAAATCAGCTGGGATTAATGGCAGGCGCCTGTAATCCCAGCTACTCAGGAGGCTGAGGCAGGAGAATTGTTTGAACCCAGGAGGCGGAAGATGGCACCGCTGCACTCCAGCCTGGGGAACAGAGTGAGACTCCGTCTCAAAAATAAATAAATAAATAAATAAAAAGGATGTGGGTTCTTGACAACCTCTCTATCTGGAGGAGAATTCCTCCCCCTTTCAAAACAAGAGGAGCTTGTTAAACCCAGTGAATCTCTAATGAATGGAGGGTTGGAGAGTGAGGGACTGGAACCAGGAGTCCTTTCACGCACCCAATCCCAGGAGACTCTGATCTGCCTATGTCTTCTCCCACCCATATAGGGCTCTGGTATGTGGCACCCCCACCACCCACACTGCCCTGCTTCCCAGTGGCCAGGGGCCTGGGCCTGCTCTGCTGGCTGGTTCCCTGGTCGAACCAGTAAAAAGTGATCAGTGCTTCACCAGCCCAACTAGGACTGTCCTTCTATAGAATACTGGGCACATAGGTCCTGCCCAAACCCATCCTTCCCATTAGCAGTCTATCTGCCTGCTATGCACTCACCATAGTTTATTATTCATTTGCCTGCCTCGTCCCTGGCACTGTGCTTGGTACTTGTTCAGAGAGAACTTCACATATTAAAAAGATACCACTTTATGTGTTTATATTATGCTTTAATACAAAAAGAGACACATTCTTGACCGGGTGCATTGGCTCACGCCTGTAATCCCAACACTTCGGGCGGTCAAGGTCGGCAGATCACCTGAAGTCAGGAGTTTGAGACCAGCCTGGCCAACATGGCGTAACCCTGTCTCTACTAAAAACAGAAAAATTAGCAGAGGTTGTAGTGAGCCAAGCTTGTGCCACTGCACTCCAGCTTGGGTGACAGAGGGAGACTGCCTCAAAAAAAATAATTTAAAAGGCCGGGCATGGTGGCTCACACCTGTAATCCCAGAACTTCAGGAGGCCAAGGTGGGCGGATCACCTGAAGTCAGGAGTTTGAGACCAGCCTGGCCAACATGGCGCAACCCTGTCTCTACTAAAAATAGAAAAATTAGCCAGGCATGGTGGCGGACGCCTGTAATCCCAGGGACTTGGGAGGCTGAGGCAGGAGGATATCTTGAACCCGGGAGGCAGAGGTTGCAGTGAGCCGAGATCGCGCCACTGCACTGCAGCCTGGTGAAAGAGTGAGACTTCATCTCAAAAATAAGTAAAAATAAAAACAAATTGAGCACATGTGGCAATCCATGCCAACTGTCTGGCACACAGTGGGTCCCTGGAGTGTCCCCTCCTTCCAGGAGCCCAGAGCTGGACAGGGAGCTCTGAGAACCTTCTGGCCTGGAGGGTTCACCAGACGTCACAGCTGATTGCAATGGTGGAGGGCTAACCTTTCTATTACTCATTAGAAGGCCTTTACTTCACAAGCTGCACTGAGGGACACACAGGCCTCTGAAATTAAAAGTTCAGTCAGGTTTGATTCATGTGGATGAAGCAAGTTCATGAGTCAGTGTGGGAACGACCCAGCTCCTTTCTTTCTTTTTTTTTTTTTTTGAGACGGAGTCTTTCTGTAGCCCAGGCTGGAGTGCAGTGGCACGATCTCGGCTCACTGCAAGCTCCGCCTCCCGGGTTCACGCCATTCTCACGCCTGTAATCCCAGCTACTCGGGAGGCTGAGGCAGGAGAGTGGCGTGAACCCGGGGGGCGGAGCTTGCAGTGAGCAGAGATCGCACCACTGCACTCCAGCCTGGGCGACAGACAGAGACACCGTCTCAAAAAAAGAAAAAAAAAAAAAGTGTGGTCTCTGTTGCCTACATCACAATCACCTTGAACCCCTAAATCCTTTGAATGAGTCTTGGGGGTGTACCCTAGAAATTCATCGGCCAATTCCCGCAGCCGGTACATGTAGAAGCCAAATCTGAGTTATGCAAATACATTATTTTTCTATTATTCAACTTACCTCTATTTGGGTCTCCATTCCACCTGCCTGCAGAAAACATTCTCTCAGTCACTTCCAGGTGAACTCCGTCATCCCACTCCTTCTCCCACCTCCGCCACTGATCTAAATTTGGGGAGTTCCTCTGAGCCACAGCCTAGGTGGGGTGGGGTGGGAAGGGGCTGCTGGATGAGAGTCCTCTTTCTGAGATGAATCCTCCTGGGCCCTTCATCTCCGTGGGTCACACATGCCCTCATTTCTACTCTGCTGCTGCCGCCCCCTCGATCCAATAGCAATAGCACGACCCCTGGCCTTGACCGTGTATCTGGGGCTCTGTCCCTTCCACATCACCCCCAAACCAGCATCAAATGTCTTGCCTGGCTCTGCACTAGGCTCCCCTCAGTTAGTGCAGGGTGTCCAACTGGGGGCGGAAGGGCTTCCTGTGCCTGCCTCTTCCAATCCTCCCTGTCTTATTTATACCCTGACAGACACTGAGGGTTTTGAACTTAAAAGGCTGGAATTTGGCATCTTTGTTCTCTGACTACAAAGAGGAATCATCTCAAGACCAAAAAGCAGGAGCCAGCATCTCATAGCATGATCTGAGACCCCCATGGAAGCTGCTCTTTTCTTTCTCATCACATAGGCTGAGCCACCCGGGACTGTCAGTGCACAAGGACCAGGGACGCGGCTGCTCCTCTGAGGGGGAGGAAGCCAAGAGTATCTTCTCTTAGATTGGGCTGAGTTCCCACACCCAGCACACACATTCCCTGCTCACTCACCTCCCCCAGACAGCTGGGAAATGACACCTCTGGTGACAGAGCCAGTCTCCGGGCTTCTGTGGGGAGGGCGTGGGGCACTGCAGTGGGGGAGGATCTCACACCCAGAAGCCCTGGGAAGCCGGGGCGGGGGAGGGAGGAAGCTGGTTCCTGTTTGTCTTAGAGATCAAGGCCATCAGCCTCCCTGCACCTTCCAGGGATGTAGTAAGCACCCCCACCCCAGGGCCAAAGGGCCTCGCCTAAAATGCCTCCTGCACCCTTGAGGCTTGCTTTGACCCCCTGCACTCCACCAGAGCGACAGCTCCCCTGGTCCCATCTTCTCTGACAAGCTGGGTGGGAGTGTATACAGCTGCTGGGTGTGCTTAGAGGGCCTAATGGAGACCAGCCAGGGATAATCTCCTATGTTATCCACATCAAGCCATTTAACAAATATGGATTTAGTATCTGCATATGCAATGTATTTGGGGTCCAGAGAGAGGGGGGCAACTGTCCAAGGTCACACCTGCGAGGCGAATACACATGTAAAGCAGCACCTTGTAACCTGTGCCCACTGTGCCTACTACTAAAGAAAATAAAATGAGAGAAAAAGAAAAAAAGGTTTTTTTTTTTTTTGGCCCAGGCCCTCCCTGTGCCTGGGACCAAAGCCTGAGCCCTTTCCTGCAGTCGGGGTCGCTGACCCAAGTGGGGCAAAGCTAGGTCTTGGCCAGTCAGCAGCCACCACGTGAAGCAGCCCCTGCCCCCATCACTCCCGGCAGCCTTGTGCTCTCCTCCTCGGGGTCCTCAGCTCACCCCACCTCAGTCGGGCCTGCTCCAGCTGTTAAGTACCCCTAGTCTGAACCTTAATCGTGAGGCGGGGCAGCCCCCTCCCCACACCCTGTAGACACTCCCCCGTCCTCCCCCTCCTGGACTTGTTTGGGCGGGAAGAGCCTGCCTCATCTTTTCTTCCTACCCTCCTACCCAGTGGCCAGGGACCCTAGGCTTCCTCTGAGACATCCACCAGCGGTGATGGGTTGGGACCAACCTCCCCTACGCCTCTCCACCCTAGCAGCAGGGTCCCCGCTCTGGGTATTGCCCCAGCACCTGCACTGGCTCTCTCTGATTTCCCAACTCCAGCCCATTCCAAGTGCTGAAGGCGGGTCGCTAGGTGCTGGGACCTGGGCGCGGGGCAAGACCTTGGGCTGTGTGGGGTGGGGGCTGGTTTACTGGGTTCACGATTGAGGGAGTGGTCTGGGGGTTAGGTGTAGGGCCAGGCTGCGGTGTGCCCTAAGGGGCAGGTGGCAGGCGGTTTGGGGGCGGCTGTGGTCAGACAGGGTGGGGTGGCGGTGGGTTTGGGGAAGCCGCAGCAGCCCGCCTTGGGGTCCCGCGAGTGCCGAGGGAGCTGCCGGGGGGCACGGTGGCGCGGGGCCCGTGGTCCTGCCCGGCACGACCCCCGCCCCGCAGCGCCCCGCCCCCGCGGCCCCGCTCCCGACGCGTCGCCCGCGGCGCCCCGCCCCCGCCCGCAGTGCCCGGATGCGGGTGACGCGCGGCCGCCATCTTTCCGTCCCGGGCAGCCAGCGCCAGTCGGAGCCAGCGCGAGCCGCCGCCATCACTGCCGCTGCCAAGTCCTCCGCCCGCTGCCCCCGCCATGTGAGTCGGCCGCCCGCCACCCTCACCGCGCTTCCCTGCGCCGGCCGCCGCCCTTGGCAACCGGCCGTGGGGAGTGACCGGGGTCTCTCCCGCGTTCCCCGCGCCCCGGGGCCAGGCCCAAGCCGGTGACTGCGCGCGGGCGGCCGAGGAGCCCCGCGTCCCGGGCTGGCCGGCTTGGGCAATGGCCGCGGGAAGGAGCGGACCCCGTGTCCTCCTGCCCCGCCCCGCCCCTGTCACCGCGGCCGCCTGTCTTTTCGGGTCGACCCGGATCGCATCTGTGAGGTCGCCCTCATTTGACAGGCGGGGAAACTGAGGCCGGGGGGGTCTCGCTCAAGGTCACGCAGCTCATCGGCGGTGGGGCTGGACCGAGACCAGGGTTTCCATCGGGTGGCCTTCCTCCCGAAAAGGAGGACTGGAGGGACGAGGATGGACAGGTGGATGGGCGGAGCCCTGGCCGCGGGGCCGGGAGGCTGCAGGCCCTGGGTCTTAATCCGTCCCTGCTCCTCAGGTCTGCTACCGCTGCCACGGCCCCCCCTGCCGCCCCGGCTGGGGAGGGTGGTCCCCCTGCACCCCCTCCAAACCTCACCAGTAACAGGAGACTGCAGCAGACCCAGGCCCAGGTGGATGAGGTGAGTGTGGGGGGAGTCAAAAGCAGTAGGAAGGACCCTGGGGGTTGGCGTATAGGTGTAGGGGCCCATGTTGGTTTGGGAGTGATGACAGTTCACGCCTGTGGGTTTACGGACAAAGATACCATGCCCCATCCCTGTCTCCCTGTCAGCACGCACTTGGAAGGGCGCTGGGGTGTTAATCAGCTTTGCTAGCCTGGGGTGTGCCAGCCTGGGCAGGTGTGCTCTGATGATGGACAGAGCGCCTGAGCCTCCATAGAGGGAGGGTGTTGCTATGACATCTGAGATGTCACCAGCATGCCCCTGATGTGTGCTCCTTGCATGTCCCCAGGTGTGCTAGGCATGTTCTGTGTGTCCTTGGCATGTTAACCTGGCAGCATCAGGGTGCATGTTCCATGTGTGGCACGGTGGGCACATGAGGATTGCCCTCACTGAGGTGGGCCTTGGCACACCTCCCTGCCTCGTGGGCCCTTCTCCCAGGTGGTGGACATCATGAGGGTGAACGTGGACAAGGTCCTGGAGCGGGACCAGAAGCTGTCGGAGCTGGACGACCGTGCAGATGCACTCCAGGCGGGGGCCTCCCAGTTTGAAACAAGTGCAGCCAAGCTCAAGCGCAAATACTGGTGGAAAAACCTCAAGGTAAGGGTGGGGACAGGAAGGAGGACTGGCGGGTGAATGGGGTATCATAGTTTGTCTTACTGATCCTTTCCTCTCACCCCCAGATGATGATCATCTTGGGAGTGATTTGCGCCATCATCCTCATCATCATCATAGGTGAGTAGGGTGGGAATGGGGCCCTTTCCCTGGAGAGGTTTCCCCAGTGGATTCTAGGTTTTGAAGGTCATTAACCTAGTTTTTACTCTTCAGCCAAAAACACATATAGCTGCTAATGGCAATTCTGATTCATCTAGATTCATCTGATTCATCTAGAGCCAAAAACTTTGATGTTATTTAGCCTGCATTTTGCCTGGTTCTTGGCAGTTTTGTTAACATTTGGAAATAGGAAAGGTGGTGTATCCATTGAGGATCTTTTGGGCCTAAGAGCCCAGTCTGAGAACCCTGGAATTGAGGAGTGGGAGAAAGGAAAGGACCAGGGGCTTGAGACATGACCAGGAAGCCAACCACCCCATTGTTTGAGGGCTTGTGGTCTCAGAGGCTCAGAGGATTAGGGTCTGTGGCTTCAAGGCCATACCATGGAGCGGAAGGGACCTCAGAACCTACCTGTCTAGCCCCTTGCTTTGTAGATGGAAAAACTGAGTCCAAGAGAGGGGTAGGGGTGTCAGCCAGCTGGGGAGTGGGGAGGATTGGAGCAGGGCCAGGCCTGACACACTGCTTTCTTTTTTTCTCTCTCTCTCTCTCCCCTCTCCCTCTTCCTCATCTTCTTCCCCTCTCTCCACAGTTTACTTCAGCACTTAAATCCCCGAGGAGTCTGCCCTGCCTAGAGAAGGGCCTCTCCCCCAACCCTCAGCCGTTCCTCCACCTCTCAGCCATATCTTTCAGCACCCCCTCCCCTGGATCCGTGCGTGTGTGTGTCCGTGTGTGTGTCCCCCTGTAAATAGCCAGCTGTTATTTATACATATATAATATTATATATATTTGGTCTGTTTGTAGTTTTATTACTAGATGATTTTTCCGGTTGTCCTTAACACCCCTTCCTGAGGTTCCCTTCACCTCCTCTCTCTTGCCTTCCTTCCCTTTCCCTTTCTTCCTGACTAGCCCCAAGTCCCTTCATTTGCATCTGCTATGCAATAGTCCCTCTCCTTTCCTTCTTCTTCCCTCAGATTTAGCTGATCCTTCCTCCCACCCAGGCCTCCCTTTCCTCCTCCCTCTCCCCGTCATGCTCCCTCTGCCCCGCCCTCAAAAACAAAAAACAAAAAACAAAAAGCACCTGTCCAGGCTTCCTTAGGTGCATCTTCTTTGCATTCACTGGGAGGCTCTGAGACTGGCCCCACTTGGTCCTAAGAATCCCAAGGTCTTTGGGAGCGTCCAGCATGTTAATTAGCGTATCATTACATACTGCCATCCCTTTCCATTTCTTTTTGTTCCATCACTCTTCTCTCAACCTGTGTTTCTTTTTTTACTGAGGAGTTAGTCCCCATTAGTTCCTGTGTCACATTTTCATTTGCACGACATTACTCGCAGGTGGTGGGGAGCCTGGGCTTTTGGGGAACCAAGCTGCTCTGGCCCCCAGCATTGCCTCCTCCTAGCCCCTCTAGTCCAGTTTGCCTCCCTTACCCTCATTTTCCAAACCTCTTGGACCCTCCTCTCCCTCCCCCAGCTGGTATGTAAGTGTCTTGGAGTTCAGTATGTTATGATGGACCAATAATTCTGCCACTTGGGGTTTCTCCCTACATTCCTGCTCCCCAGTTTTCATGTGGGGTACTCAACTGACATTCCCATGGGGTTTCCCTCCCATCTGCCTGATCCACCTCCTCCTCCCACCAGGAGAGTTGGGGGTTGGCCACAATTGATCTCTTTTGAGAGGGGTGGCTACCAGTGTGTGTGGGGGGGTCATCACTGCCTTGGGGAGGAGTGGGGCAGGGCAGAGAATCCCCCCAATTCCTGCCTGAAATCTCTGGCCTCATCCCCGCTGGGGGTTGGACTGAAAACCTTCCTCCCCAGTTTGGGGGGTGTTGCCCCCATCACTGCCCAGCTCCTCTGACTGCCCCCCCGAATTTAGGGTGGGGGTACTAGTCACTGCCAATGTGTGTATGGGACTTGCTGGAAAACAGGGATGCTCGCCCCTCTCCAGGGCTATTGAGCCCAGAGAGAGCTGTCCTCTCATTGGGTGAAGTGATTGAGGAAGGGTCTATTGTCTTTTTAAATGGCACAATTTTAAGGGTTTGAGGGTACAGTCCCTTAACCTGCCACGGGAGGGGGCCCCCAAACTTTCTTCCCCCCACACTTGTGGTTTTCTGTGTGGAGGGGGAGCAGGGATATCTAAGCTGTGGTGTGAAAGGGTAGGAGAGATGCTGGGGGTGGGGGTGCTGTGTTCTAGACCCCCCATATTATCCCAGTGTCCCCTGCCCCCCTCTTCCCCCACCCCATGCCCCCAATTCTGTGGCGCATCCAGATTGTGAAAATGTACAATAAATGTGTAATGAGTAACCAGGTGTTGTCTAAGATCTTTTTTATTTTTTCTATCTTTTTTTTTGGTGGGGGGAGAATAAGATCTTTTCTTAACCAATGGGAATAATATTGGATCGGAAGGTATACCAGGAAGGTTGAGAGATACATTGGTAATGGACTGGACTTTGCAACAGGCCCTGACCTTGGGCAGGGCAAAGTGTGATTCTCAAAGTGGCCACAGGGGGGCACTAGGAGTTGGTAATGGGAAGTGTCATAACCAGCCCCTGTGTCTCTAAGCCCGGTGCGCCCTATGGTCTAGGGTTCCCAGCTTTTGTTTCCCTTTCCTGGGGCATGTTCCTGCTGTTGGACTCCTTTCTACTCCTCGATTTAACTTCTAGATGCTCTGCAGTGGCTCCCGTGCAGCAGTAGATGAAGTAGTTGGCCATTTCTGTAAAGCATGTCTTCCCCTCTGTGCCTAACCCAGTGCCAGCGCCCAGACGGGGTTAGTAAATAGTGGTTTAAATAGGCTCACAGAGACACAGCTGAGTATGTTGTGGAGCTGCCTGTAGATGGCCTACCACCCCTGTACTCTGTTGTATGACTTGTGACTTTAGACCCCACACTGAACTGCCACAGCCTGTAGGTCCAGGAGGCCCCGATGTGGCATCTTAGTATCCCTGTTCCCAGGTGCTTCAACAATGAGTGGCCGGCCGCGGTGGCTCACGCCAGTAATCCCAGCCCTTTGGGAGGCCGAGGTGGGCGGATCACCAGGTCAGGAGTTCAAGACCAGCCAGGCCAACATAGTGAAACCACATCTCTACTAAAAACACACACAAAAAGTTAGCCGGGGATGGTGGCAGGCACCTGTAATCCCAGCTACTTGGGAGGCTGAGGCAGAGAATTGCTTGAACCTGGGAGGTGGAGGCTGCAGTGAGCCCAGATCACCTCACTGCACTCCAGCCTGGGTGACAGAACGAGACTGTCTCAAAAAAAAAAAAAAAAAAATCCATTTAACACGATGTTGAACAAATGAGAGTATATTTTAGGTAGAGCGTGGTGGCTCACGCCTGTAATCCTATCACTTTGGGAGGCTGAGGCAGGCAGATCACTTGAGGTCAGGAGTTCGAGACCAGCCTTGCCAACATGGTGAAACCTCACCTCTACTAAAAATACAAAAAATTAGGCGTGGTGGCATGCACCTGTAATCCCAGCTACTTGCGAGGCTGAGGCAGGAGAATCGCCACTGCGCCCGGCCTTTTTTTGTTTGCTTTGAGACAGTCTCACCCTGTCACCCAGGCTGGAGTGTCGTGGTGCAATCTCGGCTCACGCAACCTCCGCCTTCTGGGTTTAAGCAATCCTTGTGCCTCAGCCTCCTGAGTAGCTGGGATTACAGGTACCCACCACCATGCCCGGCTAATTTTTGGGGGGATTTTTGTTTTTTGTTTTTTTTTTGAGACGGAGTCTTGCTCTGTCGCCCAGGCTGGAGTGCAGTGGCACGATCTCGGCTCACTGCAAGCTCCCCCTCCCGGGTTCACGCCATTCTCCTGCAGTAGCTGGAACTACAGGCGCCCGCCACCTCGCCCGGCTAATTATTTGTATTTTTAGTAGAGACGGGATTTCACCGTGTTAGCCAGGATGGTCTTGATCTCCTGACCTCGTGATCCGCCCGCCTCGGCCTCCCAAAGTGCCGGGATTACAGGCGTGAACCACCGCGCCCGGCCGTGGGTTTTTTTTTGTTAGTAGAGACAGGGTTTTACCATGTTGGCCAGGCTGGTCTCAAACTCCTGACCTCAAGTGATCCACCCACCTCAGCCTGCCAAAGTGCTGGGGTTACAGGCGTGAGCCACCGTGATTCTTGTAATTAGGTACACAATCATTACCAGAACGTCCAACTTGATTGAAGTCTTACTATATGCCAGGCAGTGCTGAGGATTTCGCACTTCCAACTCAAATCCCTTCCAGGTTTAAGAGTTCCCATGGGCCCTAGGACCCGCCTGCTTTATGGTGTCGGGGACTTGGGTTCAAGTTTTCGCCTTGTTACTGACTAGCGTGTTACAGGCGAACAGATTATGTAACCCCCCTGGATCTCGGTCTCATTTGTGAGGCGGGGGGAGTATGTGAGCTGGCCTCCTCAGAGTTTGTGAGAAGCGCCTGGCCTGGCCAGCAGAAAACTCAGGAAGAGGCTCTCTTATTTTCATCGTCACCAAGACACCGTGCTGAGATCTGAAGACCGCTTCACCCTAATACTCTCACCTTCCAGCTTCAGGGAGCCTCGGGGACCCAGAGCCGGAACCCCAGCGCCAGAGACGCCCTTGTCACGCCGGGGTCTCTGTACAAAGTGCGCCTTATACGCTGCCACCGCTCACGTCTGCGCCTGCGTGCAGGTCACGCTCGCTGCGCCTGCGCAGATTTAGCAGCCGTGGTTAAGAGTGTCGTCAAGGAAAATCCCCAGCTTCTGGGTAAACAAGTTGCCGCGTGAGACCTCCGGCACGTGTACACTACAGCTCCAAGACCTCTCAGCCTATGAGAAAGCTTGGAGAGCGGGACTGGCATTTATGTCACCAATCTTGGCAGATCGGGGGTTATTTCTCTAGCCAATAAGAACCTCAGAAGTGTTGAGGGCGTGGTTTCTGGTCAGGCTTCCAATCGCCGCGTTGGGGCGGCCCCTCTCTCACGTGTATCTCTCCCGCCCCCGTTGGCCTGCTGACCAATGAGAAGACTATGGCGGCCGGAGGCGCCAATGGAGGCTGTGCGGGGGCCGGCGGCTGCACGCGGCACGGGGCATGGGTCGGCGCCCCTAAGCCAATAAGCGTGGGGGGCGTGGCAGCCCGGCCCGTGGGCGGGTTTGGAGGAGCCAGTGTAATGCTAGAAGTCCTAGAAGAAATTTGGAGTGTGCGTGCGCGCCGAGCGGTGAGTGCTCGGGGATGGGGGAGAGATGCGGGGCGGTCGGTGTGGACTTTTCCGGGGATGTGTGGTCGGTTAGGAAGGTGTTAAATAGAGTGTGTGTGTGGGATCATGCAAATACGTGATAGCTGCGGTGGGAGCTCTGATGGTTGTGGAGAATAGGGACCGTGAACTCAGGTCTAGAGGGACGGGGTGGGAGTTAGTGACATCAGATCCCTCGCCCCCGTGGAGTCCCTGGACACTTGACTGCCCGGGGGGAAGGGCTTGGAAGCCCTCTGCGACCTGAGGGAGATCCTTTTCAGGTCGGGACTGAAGGAGCCCCTGCTCCCGGGGAGGTACCGGAACGGGACTTTTGAGAGCTGTTGGAGGATGTTTCATTGGCTGCTGTTTGGGTGGTCTCCTTAAACACTTGAAAGAGGCAGAGGTTCGGAGGCGGGAGGGAGGCCCTGGTAGGGCAAGTCGGAGGGTACCAAAGGGTTGGCATGCTGATATGAGAAAGGATGGTGTTTTAGTTTGTGAGACCCAGAGCCAGTCCCGTTACGGCTCCGGGTGTCTTTCTCATGTTAAACGGAAGGGTTTAGGCCTCAGAGTCGTCCTTGAGAACAGACGTGGGGTAGCAACTATTGAGTCCTGAGAGGATAGGGTTGGGGTTTGGGCAGATTGGCTGTGCACGTCTTCCCGAGCCCCTAGAGGTGGGGAGGCACCAACAGGGTGTTTTGGTATCTGTCTGTACAAACAACCAGGCCAGGCGTCTGGTAAAGTTGGCCTGAGGTAAAGTAGAAAAGTGAGGAAGTGGGCTTCGTAGGAAATCATTGGGGCTGGTAGCTGCTTGGGTGATCTCAAGCACTTTGTGAGCCTGGGAAAACGGGCTATGATGTTAAGTGTGTGGGGAGTGCAAACAGTGTCTTGGGATTAGGCCTAAGGAAGAGAAAGGGGTTGGATGGAGTCAGTGTTCCTGGCACCAAACTTAGAATTGGCTGGATATTTGAGAGGCCAGGTTTGCCAGTGCTGGAATGCAGCTTATAGGTTGGTTAACACCTCACAGGTTCCTTAAGGGTAAGAAACCAGAATGACAAGCCATTATTAGAGTTCAGATTTTTGAATCCTGGGCTCCATTTGTTAAGAGCTTGAGACCATGTTATGAGGCACTGGACAAGTTTAGTAACTTCTGTGCCGTAGTTATCCCCCATGGAATGGGGATAATAATACCTATCTCACGGGGTTGTTCTGGGGATGAAATAAGATAATATAAAGTGCTTAGCATAATGCCTGGGTTATGGTGAGAGATTTATGTGAATGCTGTGGCTGGGAACTAGTCTTATATTCTCAAGTTTTTCTGCAAGTTTTGATGGCGTCCCATTTCCCTCTTCCTGGCTGTTTTGGTCTTCAGGCAGCAGTCCAAATTCCCTCATTCCTCCCTTCTAGCCCTCTCCCAGGATCCAGGCCCCAGACTGGGCCACTTGCTCTGTCCCCGTTTGATTTTTTCATCCTAGGCCCCTTCTCCTCCCTGTCCGCGCCCCCCTCCTTGTCCCCCTGCCGGCTGCCATAATAACAAGAGATTCAGGCTCTGAGGGGGCTTCTGGAAGGGAGCAAAGGTGCGTGTTCTCTCCCAGAGACTAGACCTCCAACTTCTCCGCCCTGGGTCTTTGGTACCAGGCCAGCAGATGTGTACAGTTTGGGAGAGAGGAAAAGCCAGAGCTGCAGGAACAAGCTGAGGAGCGGGCAGATGGGAGTCCTGAAAAGAGAGCCAGGCGTGGTGGGGGGGAGGTGTGGGGAGGGGGCCCCCTTCCTCCTAATCCTCTCTCCAGGAATCCCTGGCTTTGGGACAGGACGGCTGTCGTTTGGTTGGGGGAGGCGCCCAGGCTGGGTGCATGTCCTGGGCCACCAGCCAAGAGAACATGATGTTCCCAAGTGCGCTGGCCGCCGCCCTCTCGGGCTGGCCGCCTCCCAAACCGCTGCCTCTCCAGTCTCTCCAGCTTCCCTGCCCCACATTCCGCGGCAGCTTCGCCCCGCCCCCTTCTTCCGCTTTGACGTCACTGCTGTCTCTCGCCCCCTCGCCTCCATTGACGGCAGCAGGGCCTGGTTACTGTGGGGACGGTGAAGCAGGACAACAAGAGTCTTGGGAGCAAGCGGGGGCTGCTGGAGGGCTGGAGCCTTTTGTCTATGCAAAAGACAGATAGGGAGATGGAGGCGGGAGAGCAAGAACTGCCTGGGTTAGGGGAGATCGCACCGAAATCCCTGAAGGGGGAGAAAAACCATGTTTCCAGGGGGAGAGGTGTCTGCAAATGAGACAAGGCCAAGGCCGCAGTATGAGTTGGGGTGGGGAGGTTCATTTTCAGGGAGAGGAGACTGAGAATCCAGGCTCCTGAATCTTTTTTTTTTTTTTAATAGAGACAGGATTTCTCCATGTTGGTCAGGCTGGTCTCGAACTCCCGACCTCAGGTGATCCGCCCGCCTCGGCCTCCCAAAGTGCTGGGATTACAGGCGTGAGCCACCGCGCCCGGCCTCCAGGCTCCTGAATCTTTTTTTGTTTTCCTGTTTCGATTTTTCTGGGTTAATTTATAACACACTCTTGTCCCAGCTTTTCCACAGAGCCCTCCCCTTCACCCTTCCCTCATTGTTCGAGAAAGCTTAGGCCACGTGACAGTGAGGGGAGTGCCCCCACAATGATTATGTCAGCAGCTGCTTGGAGGCCTGTTCATCTACTACCCACGTTTCCAGGGAGCCCTGCGAGGAACTACTCATCACGGTCCTGGATGGAGGGGGCTGTGTAACTGCAGCTCTCCTGAGCCCAGACTAACATTTTATTGCCAGCAAATCGTGCCCCTCTTCTCTTTCTAGGACTACTCCCCTCTTTTAGAGAATCAGAATTCCCAGCCCCCTTTCTCCTGTTGACACTCTTTTCCCACCTCCCCAACCTATCCTTGTTTAAAAAAAAAAAAAAAAATCATGTTTATCGATCACTTGCCATGTGTCAGGTCCTGTCCTGGGCTCTGGAGACTACAGTGAATGAGACAGATGACGTTTCGTCTGGGCCCCTGGAGTTTGGCTTTCTCTTTTCCAAGCAGTGGAAATGTGAAGCCTTTGCCACCCCACCTTTCTCTGTCTAGGGCCCCAGCTGGCCTCTTCTCTGTGCCATCCCCTTGGTCCCTCTGTAGTCCTGGCTTCTTGGCCCCCACTTTTGGGGCAGCCCTAACTGTTGGTGGCTGCGTCCTCTGGAGGGAAGTACTAGACACCACGTAGGCTGTCCGGAGACCCTGTCTCTGAGTGGCCATAGAAGCACCTGCCATTGTTTCCCTTCACAGCCACTACTGGCTGTGGTCGCCCCTTCTTTTGTCCGCATCCTTCCTCCACCCACTCACCCACCAATCACACGTGGACCCTTAACTGTCCTCTCCCAGGATTTGAAGTGTCAGAGGAAGTGCTTCGGTTAAAGGGCTTCATTATGTAGAACGAAGGTTGGGAGGGAACAAGGTTGGGAGAGGAACCCAGGAGAGGCCCAGGCAGGTTTCTGTTTCTCCCCTCCTCTCAAGGACCACCCATCTCATTCAGCGTGGCCTAACTTGCAGCGCCATTCCTTTTGCTCACCCTTGGAAAGGCGAAGATGCCGAGATGTTGTGTTCTGCAAGGCTAGTGCGTTCAGGAAGTAGACAAGTCTTGAGCACCTACTCTGGCCCGGGCTTTTTCCCTAAAGAGGCGCAGCGTACCTCCCTCTCTCCTCCCTTCCATTATTCAGTGTGCAAGCGTCCTGCGCCCATTGGCTGGGCGGTGTCTGGGGCTCTTCAGCCCAGCACCAGCACCCAGGTCCACGTGCGCCCGTGTGTGTGACACAGCCCCGACCTTAGTGGAGGCCACTAGCCAATCAGGCGCCGGGAAGAGATCCCCAGCCAATCGGGGGCGGGGCCTGCGGCTTCGTCGGCAAGAGGCCAATGAGGGGGCAGTGCCCGGCATTATGCAACCCGCCTCCCCGCCCGGTGGAGCTTCCACTCGGCTGCGGGCTGGAGCGGCGGCGGGCAGGCGGGCGGAGGACACTCCTGCGACCAGGTAGGCATCTCTGCGGCCATCCTGGGGCCGATCTTCGTCCCTGAGCCGGACCGCTGCCACTTCCAATCTGATGGGCTACTTTCGGCCCAGGCAGAGGGCACACTGTCGTCCTTACCGCTACCCACCCTCTCCCTGCCCCCAAGGACCGAAGTCCTCCTCGAAATCTTGCACCGGGAGTCTGCACTCCTGACCCACTCACCTTACCTCCAGCTTGTCCCCACCTCCCCGTCCCAGCTTTCCCGGCCCCACAGCCGACTCTCACCGGGCATGCCCCGGTCTTCTTGCTCGTTACTCGAGGGGCCCCAGGTTTGCCCCGGTACCAGGACCCTATTAGGCTTTCAGCGCTCCCCGTGTCTCTGCTCTCCAGTCCCTGGCCCTGCGCCGCCTGTGATGTCAGCCCACTTCGGACTAGAACATCCCGTTCCCAGCGCTAGTTCCTGCTGTTGGCCACAACCTTCCCTTTTCCCCTGGCGCTCAGAAAATGCTCAGTAGTGGGGGTGTGGTTGGACAGGGAGTAGGGGAAGAACGATCTGTTGGCTGTTGTGCGTCTTCTGCCCAAGGCTTGGGGTTGGCGGGGGGGGGGTCTGGCCAGAAAAGTAGGGGACTGAGGAGAGAGGATCCTCGGGTCCTTGATGATGGCAGGTTGCCGGCTTCGGTCCTTGTGGTGGGGAAGCAGCGCAGGGGCTAAAGAAGGAAAGGCTGTGTTGTCTTGACCAGAATGACTGGGATCCAGGCGAGAGTCAGGTTGAGGGGCTTTTGCGCCGAGGGCGGTGGCCGTTGTGCTTCGTCCTGGGGAAGCCAGAACCAACCCTGGAATCCTAATAGGCCGTCCCACTTCGTACGGCCACCGAGCCATCCTGGGACTGGGGATATGTAAGGGATGCGTGACCCCCGGCCGCGCCCACCAGTGTGAGAGTGGGCCGTTCCCCCACTTCCGCCGGGAAATGGGGGAGGGGTCGCTCCTCCAGCCCTCCTGTGGTCCCTCCAGCAACCGCTGAGCTCAGCAGCTGACGTCGGTTTCCCTGGCGACCGTGGCGGCGGCGGAAGCGCGTGGTGGGGCCGCGCACGTCGGCGCGCATGTGCAGCGGGGGTGGCACCGCCCCCGGATAAAATTAGTCTGGAGACCTAAATATAGGCGGCGACCAGCTCACCCCCTGCTCCGAGGCCTTGGAGGCCCAGGCAGAGTGGACACCTAATGGGAACTTGGGAATGGGAAGTGTCCAGGTTTTTGCCCACAGCCGTAGTTGTCATTGACTGCTCAGGCCATGGTGGCAGGGGATGTGAAGGAAGGCCCCGGGGAACCTTTCTCCCGCTTGCAGCCCCCTAAGGGTACAGGAAACTCCTGACTCCCCATTGGAAGCCCCAGGCCTGGGTTCCACTCCCATCAGTCCTGCATGAGGCCAGGCAAGGGAAGGTCTGAGTGAAGCCAGCAGGTGCTCTGGAGTTAACAAACCAGCTTTCTGCAAGCCCTGCTTCCTGGTCTCCCTCTCCAGGTACTGGCTGTGATCGAACTTCTCAACCCTCAGAGACTTAGATCTTCCACCTCACTCCCTCAGCCAGGCCTCCAGGCCCCCTCGTGCATCCGTGGTGGCCTCTCCGCCTTTTCTGTTCTGTTCTGCCCATGGCCCAGACATGAGTGGCCCCCTAGAAGGGGCTGATGGGGGAGGGGACCCCAGGCCTGGGGAATCATTTTGTCCTGGGGGCGTCCCATCCCCTGGGCCCCCACAGCACCGGCCTTGCCCAGGCCCCAGCCTGGCCGATGACACCGATGCCAACAGCAATGGTTCAAGCGGCAATGAGTCCAATGGGCATGAGTCTAGAGGTGCATCTCAGCGGAGCTCACACAGCTCCTCCTCAGGCAACGGCAAGGACTCAGCCCTGCTGGAGACCACTGAGAGCAGCAAGAGGTGTGTATGGATGTGTATGTTGGGTCTAGGAATGGTCTTGTGAGCAGGCAGAGCTGGGTGAAAGGCTTCGCACTGCTGGCCCTACCTGTAACTGGGCCTGTTGCTGTCTCCTAGCACAAACTCTCAGAGCCCATCCCCACCCAGCAGTTCCATTGCCTACAGCCTTCTGAGTGCCAGCTCAGAGCAGGACAACCCGTCCACCAGTGGCTGCAGGTACGTCAAGTGAGGCTGGAGGAGAGGTCTAGGGGCCCAGGCCACACTCTGGGACTAATGTCTTTATCTCCTTCTTCCCTGTGGGCCCCGCAGCAGTGAACAGTCAGCCCGGGCAAGGACCCAGAAGGAACTCATGACAGCACTTCGAGAGCTCAAGCTTCGACTGCCGCCAGAGCACCGGGGCAAGGGCCGCTCTGGGACCCTGGCCACGCTGCAGTACGCACTGGCCTGTGTCAAGCAGGTGCAGGGTAAGTGGTGTGTCCCAAGAGGGAATGGCCTGGGCCTGGGCTCCTGTGTTGAGGCAGCCTCCTTACTGAATGCCTCACTGCCTCCACCCTGCAGCCAACCAGGAATACTACCAGCAGTGGAGCCTGGAGGAGAGCGAGCCTTGCTCCATGGACATGTCCACCTATACCCTGGAGGAGCTGGAGCACATCACGTCTGAGTACACGCTTCGGAACCAGGTCAGCGGCGGCCTGGCCTCTGCATCCCGATGCACCTCTACCCCTTCTCCCACAGCTCTTGAATCTGCTCTTGCTCTCCCTCTCCTGCCAGGATACCTTCTCAGTGGCTGTCTCCTTCCTGACGGGCCGAATCGTCTACATTTCGGAGCAGGCAGCTGTCCTGCTGCGTTGCAAGCGGGACGTGTTCCGGGGTACCCGCTTCTCTGAGCTCCTGGCTCCCCAGGATGTGGGAGTCTTCTATGGTTCCACTGCTCCATCTCGCTTGCCCACCTGGGGCACAGGGGCCTCAGCAGGTGAGGTGCCCAAGCGCTGTGGGGAGGCATGAGCAGTCCCAGGAAATTCCTGCTGTGAGGGGCCAGGGGACCCAGACTTTCCCTTAGTGGGTTCTTCGCAGCCTAGGGAAGGGGCAGGAGGCTGTGCTCACTCCTCTCCTGTCTGTCCCAGGTTCAGGCCTCAGGGACTTTACCCAAGAGAAGTCCATCTTCTGCCGTATCAGGTAGGTGAGGGGAACTGGAGAAGACCTTTGCCTCCTCCTTTTGTTTTTGTTTTTGTTTTTGTTTTTTGAAAGGGAGTCTCACTCTGTCGCCCAGGCTGGACTGCAGTGGCACGATCTCGGCTCACTGCAACCTCCACCTCCCGGGTTCAAGCGATTCTCCTGCCTCAGCCTCCGAAGTAGCTGGGATTACAGGCATGCACCACCACGCCCAGCTAATTTTTGTATTTTTAGTAGAGACAGGGTTTCACCATGTTGGCCAGGCTGGTCTGAACTCCTGACCTCAGGTGATCCGCCTGCCTTGGCCTCCCAAAGTGCTGGGATTAAAGGCGCGAGCCACCGTGCCCAGCCTACCTCTGCCTCCTCCTGCCCCCTCCCTAGCGTCTTTGCTGTTGTCTGCTATGACCTTGTGATTGGAGGAGTGGGTGGCTGTCTACTGAAAGTCCCTAATGCTCCTCTCTCCTTTACTAGAGGAGGTCCTGACCGGGATCCAGGGCCTCGGTACCAGCCATTCCGCCTAACCCCGTATGTGACCAAGATCCGGGTCTCAGATGGGGCCCCTGCACAGCCGTGCTGCCTGCTGATTGCAGAGCGCATCCATTCGGGTTATGAAGGTGGGCAGGTCAAGGCCCTGGCCTGGTGGGGGCTGGGAGGGAAGGACATTTCCTCATGGCCAGACACGAATTTGGGAGGCATGAACCAGACCCTTTGAATTTGGAACAAGAAAAGCTATTGTAAGATGAGGATTTGAGCTCCTTTTACAGGTAGAGTTGAATAAGGTCCCCAAGCTAGACGAGGGCAGAGAAGAATGCCTTGCCTGCTCTCAGTCGTGTTACTGATACAGGGCATAGGATTGGTCCAGACCATCTTTGGGCCCATAGTGCCCAGGGCAGAGCTGTGTGGCAGATCGTCAGCCAGCCTGGGCCCAGGCAGAGTGGACAGCTGAGGAGTTGGGCATTCTGGACGAAACCCAGTGACCACACTTTCTGTGCTTCAGCTCCCCGGATACCCCCTGACAAGAGGATTTTCACTACGCGGCACACACCTAGCTGCCTCTTCCAGGATGTGGATGAAAGGTGAGGATAGGACCTAGAGGAGACGAGGGCAGCCAGGGCTGAGGCCATGGCCACTCTGATGCCTCCTTCTGGTTCAGGGCTGCCCCCCTGCTGGGCTACCTGCCCCAGGACCTCCTGGGGGCCCCAGTGCTCCTGTTCCTGCATCCTGAGGACCGACCCCTCATGCTGGCTATCCACAAGAAGAGTGAGTTCCTCTCGCCCTGCTCGCCCTTCCCACTGTCCTGGGCTTTTGAATGGCTGCCCTTGTGGTTGTGTCTCTTGGTGCCTTGGCCTCCTGGATCTCCAGCGGCATGGCCTCCCTCTTACTCAGCTCTCCCTCCCTTTGACCCCTCCTCCTTTCCCACTTCCATCAGTCCTGCAGTTGGCGGGCCAGCCCTTTGACCACTCCCCTATCCGCTTCTGTGCCCGCAACGGGGAGTATGTCACCATGGACACCAGCTGGGCTGGCTTTGTGCACCCCTGGAGCCGCAAGGTAGCCTTCGTGTTGGGCCGCCACAAAGTACGCACGTAAGTGGGCCATGCCCCCGAGCTGGCGTTGGGGATAGGGCAGTGCGGTGGGGGACAGGACTGGGCCAGGGCTGGACTCACTCTTCCCCACCCTACAGGGCCCCCCTGAATGAGGACGTGTTCACTCCCCCGGCCCCCAGCCCAGCTCCGTCCCTGGACACTGATATCCAGGAGCTGTCAGAGCAGATCCACCGGCTGCTGCTGCAGGTGAGAGTAGCGGAGAGGGAGCGTGGGAGGTGAAAAAAAGGGTGGGAAGTGGGATCAAGCCATCTAACCTGCTCTCTCCCCGCTGCAGCCGGTGCACAGCCCCAGCCCCACAGGACTATGTGGAGTCGGCCCCATGACATCCCCAGGCCCTCTCCACAGCCCTGGGTCCTCCAGTGATAGCAACGGGGGTGATGCAGAGGGGCCTGGGCCTCCTGCGCCAGTGAGTGACCTGCTCCTACCTCACCCTCTAATCGCCCTTTCCCCTCTCCTTCTTGGAACCAGCACTGTCAGTCCCAGAGTCTTGCCCGATCCTCCTTTGCCCTCTCCTTCCTGCCTTTTCTTCTTGTCCTGCTTCCATCAAGGTGTCTGTGCCTCCCCACTGGCACCTTCTTGTTTTATTGTGCCCTTGGCCCCTGACACTGGCGACACCCCCTGGTTCTGCTCACTGTGCTGCTGCGTCCCACAGGTGACTTTCCAGCAGATCTGTAAGGATGTGCATCTGGTGAAGCACCAAGGCCAGCAGCTTTTTATTGAGTCTCGGGCCCGGCCTCAGCCCCGGCCCCGCCTCCCTGGTGAGTTGATGACGATGTGTGGGTGAAGAGACAGACCTGGGGGGTCCCCTGACCTTCACCCCCAACCCATTTGCTGTTTTTTTCCATGTGAGCTTGAGAAGACTATTTTCCTCTTTCTTTCTTTGCCCCAGCTACAGGCACGTTCAAGGCCAAGGCCCTTCCCTGCCAATCCCCAGACCCAGAGCTGGAGATGGGTTCTGCTCCCATCCAGGCCCCACTAGCCTTGGCCCCTGAGGAGGCCGAGAAGAAAGAAGCCTCCAGCTGCTCCTACCAACAGATCAACTGCCTGGACAGCATCCTCAGGTAAGGCCTGCCAGGTATCTTCTCCACCTCAGGCTCTAACCCTGCCCACCCTAAGCCCTGCTCTGATGCCCTCTGCTGTGTCCATCACCAGGTACCTGGAGAGCTGCAACCTCCCGAGCACCACTAAGCGTAAATGTGCCTCCTCATCCTCCTATACCACCTCCTCAGCCTCTGACGACGACAGGCAGAGGACAGGTCCAGTCTCTGTGGGGACCAAGAAAGGTAAAGATCCAATGCACCCTGCTCCCACTGCCCCGTCCTGGCCTGGTGGCCCTATGTCTTTTCCCTTCTGCTTCTGGGCCCTCTTGCTCTGCCCTGCCCTCCTCCCCCAGCCTCCTGGTCTCCAGACTGTTCGCTCTGTTCCCTACCACCATCCCCTTCCCCTTTTCCCTGGGATCCTCTCTCCTGACTTCCCGATGGGGGTGGGGATGGTAACTGGCACCATCTCTCTGCACAGATCCGCCGTCAGCAGTGCTGTCTGGGGAGGGGGCCACCCCACGGAAGGAGCCAGTGGTGGGAGGCACCCTGAGCCCGCTCGCCCTGGCCAATAAGGCGGAGAGCGTGGTGTCCGTCACCAGTCAGTGTAGCTTCAGCTCCACCATCGTCCATGTGGGAGACAAGAAGCCCCCGGAGTCGGGTATGGGCGTGGAGTTGGGGGGCAGTGCTTGGGCTCCACCGGTCTCCCAGCTAGAGCTCCCTCCTGCCTTTCCCCTCCCCTCTAGGCCCTGATGGAGAGAAGGAGGCCTCCCTTGACCTGGGGCTTGGGGCTACTGCTTCTTGCTCTCCCCTCCCTGCCAGGCTTCTAGGCTTTGCCCTACCCCTGTTCTGTTTCTTGTATTGTTACTGTCAGTTGAAACACAAAGTCTGGGGTAGGGGGTTTGCCCTGAGATGCTGACCACAGAGGGTCTGAAGGCAAGGAAAATTGAAGATCCCTGAAGGGTCTTTGGATATTGACCTTGAAAATTATGAGGGGCTGGGCATGGTGGCTCAGGCCTGTAATCCCAGCACTTTGGGAGGCTGAGGTAGGAGGATCACCTGAGATCAGGAGCTCGAGATCAGCCTGGGCAACATGGTGAAACCCTGTATCTACTAAAAATGCAAAAATCAGCCGGGCGTGGTGGCACGCACTTGTAGTCCCAGCTACTCGGGAGGCTGAGACAGGAGAATCGCTTGAACCCAGGAGGTGGTGGTTGCAGTGAGCTGAGATCGCACCACTGCACTCCAGCTTGGGAGAAAGAGAGAGACTCTGTCTCAAAAAAAAAAAAAAAAAGAAACAAGAAAATGTGTGAGAGAAGGCCAAGGGGTGGGCTTCTCTTCCAACGAGAGCTGTGAAGGGGTCATCCCAGTAGAGTTCCTGGCAGGGAGTGGCCACTGGAGGGGCCTGAGTATCTATCGTCTCTTCTTCTGGGCCAGCTTTGCATGGAGAGGAGGACCCAGGGCCAGCCGTTGGCAGAGAGGTGACCAAGAAACATACATGGGGACCAGGCTTGGCTGTGGGGCAGAGCTGCCAGGGGTTGGCTAGGCTGTCGGACAGGGAGGGTGTGGTATGGATGTGTTGACCCCTGAGGTGATTCTGATGACCTTTCCCTATCTCACTTTCCTCAGACATCATCATGATGGAGGACCTGCCTGGCCTAGCCCCAGGCCCAGCCCCCAGCCCAGCCCCCAGCCCCACAGTAGCCCCTGACCCAGCCCCAGATGCCTACCGTCCAGTGGGGCTGACCAAGGCCGTGCTGTCCCTGCACACACAGAAGGAGGAGCAAGCCTTCCTCAGCCGCTTCCGAGACCTGGGCAGGCTGCGTGGACTCGACAGCTCTTCCACAGCTCCCTCAGCCCTTGGCGAGCGAGGTAGCCACCTGGGGCCTCCTGGAGCCTGCCCTCTGCCCAGTCTAGGACTGGATTGTCCGGGGGTGGGTCTTAAGGGAGGTGTTTCTGCTCCAGGGAGCCAGGCTGGTGTGGCTTCCACCACCAGGCCCTGCCTAGGAACAGGCCCCTCGCTAGCTTCTCCCCACTAGGCCAGGTTCCGGGCTGCAGCCAGAGGAGGGCAGCCTGGGGGGATGGCACTGGGATGGGCAGGCAGAGGTGCTGTGCTCCAGGTAAGCGACTTCAGGCCTAGCCTGGGGGCAGGGGCAGGGAAGTATGCCCACTTAGGAGTCAGTTGTCACTGATGAAGAGACATGCATACATTCTGGGCCAACTCTGGGTGGGGTCTGGGCTTCAAGGGCAGGTGGAAGGCAGCCCCTCCAGGTGCCTGAGGGAGACCCCCTGCAGGCAGACGCAGGACTCAGGACTGGGCTTTCCAGCTCCACTCTTCACTCCATTGCAAGCTAGGCAGAATACGGCCTCGATGGGCAGGACGAACGCCTAAGCTGGCAGTGCCCACAGGAGTTTGGCGGATGGACCAGAGCCACCTGTCCATGTGTACATGGACTCACCCTGCTTCCTCCATCTGCCAGCGTGCCTCCATCTTCCGCACACCCCCAGCTCCACCCCTCATGTAACCTCTCCCTGGCCTTGTTCCTTTCTCAATAAATCCCCTTGTCCCTGGCTCCTGTGATTCTTCCCTGAAGGTGCCCCACCTCCTGAGTCCCCCATTCTGTGTGGGTTGAGAAGCTCTCTCTGGGACCTTGGCCTGTCCTCTCCCTGGTCAGAGTGTCAGGGCAGTGTGGGTAGCAGGGGCACTAACCCCAGGTTCAGGCCCTTGCTAACCCTAGTCTCTCCCCACAGGCTGCCACCACGGCCCCGCACCCCCAAGCCGCCGACACCACTGCCGATCCAAAGCCAAGCGCTCACGCCACCACCAGAACCCTCGGGCTGAAGCGCCCTGCTATGTCTCACACCCCTCACCCGTGCCACCCTCCACCCCCTGGCCCACCCCACCAGCCACTACCCCCTTCCCAGCGGTTGTCCAGCCCTACCCTCTGCCAGTGTTCTCTCCTCGAGGAGGCCCCCAGCCTCTTCCCCCTGCTCCCACATCTGTGCCCCCGGCTGCTTTCCCCGCCCCTTTGGTGACCCCAATGGTGGCCTTGGTGCTCCCTAACTATCTGTTCCCAACCCCATCCAGCTATCCTTATGGGGCACTCCAGACCCCTGCTGAAGGGCCTCCCACTCCTGCCTCGCACTCCCCTTCTCCATCCTTGCCCGCCCTCCCCCCCAGCCCTCCTCACTGCCCGGACTCTCCGCTGTTCAACTCGAGATGCAGCTCTCCACTCCAGCTCAATCTGCTGCAGCTCGAGGAGCTCCCCCGTGCTGAGGGGGCTGCTGTCGCAGGGGGCCCTGGGAGCAGTGCTGGGCCCCCACCTCCCAGTGAGGAGGCTGCTGAGCCAGAGGCCAGACTGGTGAGCACTGACCCCTGCGTCCGCCCGCCAGCCCCCACCCCAGCCCCGCCCCTCTGCCACCCTGTGCTGCCTGCTGTCTCTGCCAGGCCGGCGTCTCAGCCTCCAGGAGGTGGAGGGAGACTCCAGCTGAGTTTCTGAATGAGGCAGAAATTGGCTACCTCCTCTTTGAAGGGACAGTCCTGTCTGTCTTGACAGGTGGTGAGGACATCTCAATAACTTCTGAGAGAGCATCTGCCACTTGGAAAGGGTCTGGCCTCACATCCCCACTCTTCGCCAGCTTTCTTCTCTCTCAGCCTGGCCCTACTGTCACGAAGTGGGGAGCAGAGACTACTGGGGTTGGATGTGCCTCTCCCCACAACCCGTGAGAGCAGTTGAAGAGAGGCCTAGGTGCTGACCCCTCCATCCCTCCTTGCGCCCGTCTCCTCCTCCAGGTGGAGGTCACTGAGTCCTCCAATCAGGACGCACTTTCCGGCTCCAGTGACCTGCTGGAACTTCTGCTGCAAGAGGACTCACGCTCCGGCACAGGCTCCGCAGCCTCGGGCTCCTTGGGCTCTGGCTTGGGCTCTGGGTCTGGTTCAGGCTCCCATGAGGGGGGCAGCACCTCAGCCAGCATCACTCGTGAGTACCCCACCTCCAGCATCTCCCAGGGTAGGGCAGTGATTGGGGAGCCGGGAGCCCAGGCCCCGTCTTGGCGGAGCTTCCTAAGGCCACTGGGACGGACATGTGGCCTTTGAGGGAGGCCTTGTGAGGCCCCGGCAGTGGGTATGCAGCCAGCCTGACTCCCATTGGTGTACCCCCCACTTCACAGGCAGCAGCCAGAGCAGCCACACAAGCAAATACTTTGGCAGCATCGACTCTTCTGAGGCTGAGGCTGGGGCTGGGGCTGCTCGGGGCGGGGCTGAGCCCGGGGACCAGGTGATTAAGTACGTGCTCCAGGATCCCATTTGGCTGCTCATGGCTAATGCTGACCAGCGCGTCATGATGACCTACCAGGTGCCCTCCAGGTGAGGCTTTCAGAGGCCTTCTTGGCCTTCCTTTCAGAAGTAGTAGTGGGGGCAGTTTTCTTTTCTGTGGCTGGCTCTGCCCTGGATAGGATAGACGGTTCCTTTCTTCCTACCCCTTGGAGCCCTGTTACTAGTTCCTCCCAGGAGGAGAGCAGGTTTCCTGGTCTTGGAAGACTTGACTTCCCATAGCCCTAGTTTAGGGGAGGAGCACGAGGTGGGAAGTTGTGGTAGAGGAAGGATGCCAGCTTCACGGGTCCTAGTCTGGGTTCTGGATCCCAGCCTCTGCCTTCTGAACCCCTTCTCGGGCAGGGACATGACCTCTGTGCTGAAGCAGGATCGGGAGCGGCTCCGAGCCATGCAGAAGCAGCAGCCTCGGTTTTCTGAGGACCAGCGGCGGGAACTGGGCGCTGTGCACTCCTGGGTCCGGAAGGGCCAACTGCCTCGGGCTCTTGATGTGATGGTGAGAGAAGCCTGGGACGGGGAGAAAAAAGAATTGAGCTCAAGTTCAAGGGATCGAGGCCAAGGGCTGATCTCCTCGATGTCCTGGGATCATTAATTCTGAAGAATGTTGATTCCACTAAATTTGCTGTGGATTATAGAATATTAAGCTGCCTGAGTCTTTGCAGAACTTTTCACAGCCTATCCTACGCTAATATGCATTGTGACTGTCCTGTAACGGCATCTGGGTAGAGGGCACAAGGCACTGTCCAACCTTGTTGGACCGCAGGTGCATCTGTGTGGACTGGTGCTTCTTGGGAGTACATTTCGGGAAGCACAGTGGGCTGGGGGTGGGAAGCTGGGCTGGCAGGTGAGCAGTGAGAACGCTGTCTGACTCTCTCATGTCCATTTCTCTCACCAAGGCCTGTGTGGACTGTGGGAGCAGCACCCAAGAGCCTGGTCACCCCGATGACCCACTCTTCTCAGAGCTGGATGGACTGGGGCTGGAGCCCATGGAAGAGGGTGGAGGCGAGCAGGGCAGCAGCGGTGGCGGCAGTGGTGAGGGTGAGGGCTGCGAGGAGGCCCAAGGCGGGGCCAAGGCTTCAAGCTCTCAGGACTTGACCATGGAGGAGGACGAAGGCAGGAGCTCATCCAGTCCGGCCTTACCTACAGCAGGAAACTGCACCAGCTAGACTCCATTCTGGGACCATCTCCAGGGGTCCACGAGAGGCTTTCTTCTCCTATGTCCCAATTCTCAGAACTCAGATGTGGCTAGACCAACCAGTGGGAAACTGCCCCAGCCTCTCCCACCATAGGGGGCCGGACCCCCATCACCAGCCTAGGATCCAGGGGCTGCCTCTGGCCTCTTAGGGAGCAGAGAGCAGAACTCCGCAGCCCAGCCCAGAGGAGTGTCACCTCCCACCTTTGAAGAGGAATCCTTCCCTCCCCTGGACAGAGTTGCTGACAAGCTGCTGAAGTGGCCTCTCCATATTCCAGCTGAGCCTGAATCCGACTCCTGAGGGTTGGGGCTGCACTTATTTATTGGGGGAGACAGTTCTGTCTCCCACCTCCTCCCCAGATGGGAGGAGAGCCTGAGGCCCAAGCAGGACCCGGGGGTTCCAGCCCCTAGCTGCTCTGGGGTGGGGGAGGTTGGTGGACCATGGAGTCCCTGGTGCTGCCCCTCAGGTGGGACCCAGGCGTTCTCAGCTGTACCCTCTGCCGATGGCATTTGTGTTTTTGATATTTGTGTCTGTTACTACTTTTTTAATACAAAAAGATAAAAACGCACAGGACTTTGTGGAATGAAGTTTGGGGTTGGGGTGAGGGGAGCGTGTCGAGGGGAGGTGTGGCCCTGCTTCCGGGAAGGTTGTAGTGAGGGTGTACAGGGCCATCTCCTGACGACCCCCATTCCTTTTTCCCCCCATCCTGTCCAGGTGAGGGCCCTGCTGAGCCTGTTACGTCCACGCCCAGCTCAGACTCTGCTGTCCCCTCTAGCACGGCCTCAGCTGGGTTTGCCCTGGGAAGGAGAGATGAGAGGTGCGTGTGGCCAAAGGCTTGGGTGAGCTCCAGCCCGGGTCACAGGTGGCCAAGGCAGAGGAACTCCGCTTAACCCCGTGGTGCCCTGAGGTATTCCAGGGTGTTTGTGTTCCTTGGCTTCCTTTTTTTATTTGAGATGGAATTTCGCTCTGTCACCCAGCTGGAGTGCAATGGTGCAATCTCGGCTCACTGCAACGTCTGCCTCCCAGGTTCAAGCGATTCTCCTGCTTCAGCCTCCCGAGTAGCTGGGATTATAGGTGCCCGCCACCACTCCCGGCTAATTTTGTATTTTTAGTAGAGACGGGGTTTCACCATTTTTGGTCAGGCTGGTCGCGAACTCCTGACCTTCGGTGATCTCTGCCCGCCTTGGCCTCCCAAAGTGCTGGGATTACAGGCGTGAGCCACCGCGCCCGGCCTTCCTTGGCTTCTTGGTAACCACACGGCCCTTCAGCAGGTCAGTCTAGGTAGCTAAGGGACACATGGAGTCATGTGCTCACTCATGGTTGAGTTGGCCCCAAAGGTGTGGAAGAATGGAGGAGCAAAGCATTAACCCTTTGGCTCAGAACCTGAAAAGGAAGAGGTAGCTTAGGAAGGGATGAGTCACTGAGGAACCACTGCAGGCAGTTTGCTGATTTTCACTTACTGTTACCCATTAAGAGTTGATTTATCTTGAGGCACACCTGCTTTACGCCGGCGCCGTGGCTTAGCTGGTTAAAGCGCCTGTCTAGTAAACAGGAGATCCTGGGTTCGAATCCCAGCGGTGCCTCAGTTAATGGGGAGTGATACATTATTGCTGCAAATACACTTCTCCACTTTCAAAGGGCCTTTCTAAGAAACATTTCTTCTAGAATCTTCCTAAGATTCTTCTTAGATGCCAATCCGTCTTTGGGCCTCCTTTTCCCTGCACTTTTGGTGTATTGGAAACTACAGATTCTCACCTCGCTTTCATGAAGTAGCATGAAGTAGGCATCTCAGGGTCTGTCCTCAAGAGTATGGAAGACAGGACTCGGATCTGGACCCGTTTTGTTTCTATCCTGTGCTCAGGGAGGAGAGGGAGAATAGGAAAGCTGCCGCTCCAATGGGGCCGCTGACAGCTGCTGGAGGGAAGGCATGGTCTGCGCCACCGAGCAGAGGCGCACGAGCGCAGGCGTCTCGAGGCGGCGGGGGTGGAGCCGGCTGGAGGCGGGCGTGTTGATAGGCAGCTATAGTTGCGCAGGGCCGAGGCCGCACGCGGCTGTGATGGCCGAGTGGTTAAGGCGTTGGACTCGAAATCCAATGGGGTCTCCCCGCGCAGGTTCGAATCCTGCTCACAGCGTCAGTAGTTTTGGTATTAGGTATCTCGGTCTCTGGAGAAGGAAAAAGCAGTTTGTTTTCTGGTTCTTTCCTTGGAGAATCTCCCGCGTTATTCTGAGAATCTCAGAGACTCGGTCCTCAGGGACCAGCCCGCGAGCGCCCTCTTGCGACTCGCATACTCCTATCGACCTGCAAAAACCTTTTTACTGCCGATTTCAATTCCTACCGCCACCACACTCAGGTGGCTCCTTAGTGCTACTCAGCAATCGTTACTTTCCTCCAATTCATTCACTCTCATACTGCCCCATGCGACTGTTTCATTCCTATCTTCACCTCAAACTACGAATCCCTTCTTCATCGTCCCTCAGCTTTTACTTACGGATTCACTGAGAAAATAAAGCATTTCGGAGTTTCCCATCAACATTCACATCGCACCTACCTACCTACCTAATTTAGTCGGTGACCGCATACTCTTCTTTTCCCTCATTATTGTAGAAGAATGCTTCCACCTAAAGCCAACCCCTACTTTTACTAGATTTCCCATCCCCCCGGCCCACTCAAGGACACCGCTCTTTTTCCTACACCATCAAATTTTCCCTCTCAGCCGGGCGCAGTGGCTCACGCCTGTAATCTCAGCACTTTGGGAGGCTTGACGGGTGGGTCACTTGAGGTCAGGAGTCCGAGACCAGTGAAACCCCCATCTCTACTGAAAATACAAAATTAGCCGGGCGTGGTGGCTGACGCACGCCTGTGATCCCAGCTACTCGGGAGGCTGAGGCAGGAGAAGCTCTTGAATCCGCGAGGCGAAGGTCGCGCCATTGCACTCCAGCCTGGGCAACAATAGCAAAACTCCATCTCAAAAAAAAAAAAAAAAAAAAATCCCTCTCTACTTGATTTTTCTCATCAGCCTACAGACACTAATTTCTCCCAATTTAGAAGCAAGACAACAAAAGCTATCTTGACCCCACACGCCCGTCCAGCTACCACTCAATTTCTCTACTCCCTTCTACAGCAAACAGAGCAAGTTATCCAATTCCATCTTCCCACTCTCCTTTGGACCCTTTCTAATCAGGTGTCCACCGCTCCCATCAAAGCTGCCCTTGTTAAGGTTGCCGAATGATCATCACATTGCTAAATCTATTGACGATTACTTAGCGGCAGTTGATACCGATGCTCACTCTTCCATTAGAAACACTCTTCGCTTGGCTTCTAGGACACTACGCCCTTCTGATATTCCTTCCACTTCATCAGCAGCTTATTCTCAGACTTCTTTGCTGTTCCTCACCTTCTGGATCTCTAAATGTTGGACTGTTCCCAAGGCTCAATTTTCCGACCTCTTCTCTATCTGTACCCACTACCTTGGTCATTTCCAGTTTCGTGGCTTTAAATATCAGGTAATACGTTAATACATCCCAGATTTTCATCTCCAGCTCCAGAACTCCTCCCTGAATTACAGATGCTTATATATTATTGCCCACATATCATCTACACTTGGAAAAACCTAATACAGATCACAAACTTAAAATGTGCCAACCAAGGCCGGGCGCGGTGTCTGGTGCCTGTAATCCCAGCACTTTGGGAGGCGGAGGCGGGCGGATCACCTGAGGTCGGGAGTTCGAGACTAGCCCAACCAACATGGAGAAACCCCGTCTCTACTAAAAACAGAAACAGCCGGGCGTGGTGGCCCATGCTTGTAATCCCAGCTACTCGGGAGGCTGAGGCAGGAGAATCGCTTGAACCCGGGAGGCGGAGGTTGCGGTGAGCCGAGATCGGGCCATTGCACTCCAGCCTGGGCAAAAAGAGTGAAACTCCGTCTCAAAAAAAAAAAAAAAAAAAAAAAAAAAAAATGCAAACCAAACTCCTAGGCTTCTTCCCCAAACCTCCTTCACCTGTGGTCCTTTCATCTCAGTAAACGGAAATTCCATTCCTTCAGTTATTTAGACTAAAAACCTTACCATTGTCCCTGATTGTTCTCTTTCTGTCCTACTCTACATCAAATGAGCAATTTCTATTTAAAATATGTTACGGCCAGGTGTGGTCGCTCACACCTGTAATCCCAGCACTTTGGATGGCCAAGGCAGGAGGATCTCTTGAGTCCAGGAGTTCAGGACCAGCCTGAGCAACATAACAAGACCCCAGTCTCTGTGAAAATTAAAAAAAAAAAAAAAAAAATTAGCTGAGGATGCTTGTTGTCCTAGCTACTCGGGAAGCTGAAAAGGGAGTATCACTTGAGCCCAGGAGGTTGAGGCTGCAGTGAGCAGTAATTACACCACTGAACTCTAGCCTGGGTGATAGAATGAGACCCTGTCTCAAACAAAAAAAGAAAAAAAGTCTAACATTTCACTATTTGCCATTACACCATGGTCCAAGGCATACTCATCTCTCACCTAGATTATTGCAATACTCCCTAAGTTATTTCCTGGCTAGTTCCATGACAGTCTACTTTTTTTTTTTTTTTTTTTTTTGAGACAGTGTCTTGCTCTGCCTCCAAGACATCTGGGCTCACTGCAGCCTCCTGAGTTCAAGGGATTCTCATACCTCAGCCTCCCAAGTAGCTGGGACTACAGGCGTGCACCACCACGCCCAGCTAAATTTTGTATTTTTAGTAGAGATGGAGGTTTTACCATGTTGCCCAGGCTGGTCTCGAACTCCTGACCTCAAGTGATCCCCACCCCCCACCCCTCTTCAGCCTCCCAAAATGCTGGGATTACAGGTGTGAGCCACCACGCCTGTTCTCTACTCTTTTTTTTTTCTTTGGAGATGGAGTCTGGCTCCGTCACCCAGACTGGAGTGCAGTGGCACGATCTCCGCTCACTGCACGGCTCTGCCTCCTGGGTTCAAGCGATTCTCCTGCCTCAGCCGCCCGAGTAGCTGGGACTATAGGTGCGCACCACCATGGCCAGCTAATTTTTGTATTTTTAGTAGAGACTGGGTTTCGCCATGTTGGCCAGGATGGTCTCGATCTCTTGACCTCTTGATCCACCCGCCTCAGCCTCCCAAAGTGCTGGGATAACAGGCATGAGCCACCGCCCCTGGCTGGCCTCTACTCTTAATATATTGGGTAGATTGATCCTTTTAAAACATAAATCAGGGACCAGGCGTGGTGGCTGACACCCGTAATCCCAGCACCTGGGAGGCCAAGGCAGGTGGATTATGAGGTCAGGAGTTTGAGACCAGCCTGGTCAATATGGTGAAACCCTATCTCTACTAAAAATACAAAAATTAGCAGGGCATGGTGACGTGCACCTATAGTCCCAGCTACTCGGGAGGCTGAGGCAGAAGAATCGCTTGAACCTGGGAGGCAGAGGTTGCAGTGAGCTGAGATCGTGCCACCGCACTCCAGCCTGGGTGACAGAGTGAGACTCCGTCTCAAAAACAAACAAACAAACAAACATAAATCGGATTCTGTCATTTCTCTTTGAAGTCTTCTCATGGAGGTATCAATATGAATTCATGGTTTTTATGTGTACAGATATAGAAATAAATATAATAAATATATACACATACACAACATATACACATACACATATTTCCTAGCTCTGTCCACTGAGTGAGCCTAGAAACAATGATATCCCATACTAAATGCCCAGATCTTGGTTACTAAATGCCACTCTGTGCTAAAATGAACCAGGACTCCATAGAGACGAGGCTGATTCCAGGACTGGGGCTGAGGAATTACAAGACGATCTTGGAACATTTTGTTGCACCAGAATGTAAAGAAATGCTCAAAGAATATTGAGTGTGTATCAAAAAAGACACAACAGCTAGGGTCTGCAGCCAAAGGGGCTCCCATTGGCTAAATCTGGGACAATTTGAGCATTAAAATAAAGATTGTGATGGATTCTAATAAATGAATAAAATAAAAACCCAAAATTAATACTGATATAAATAAATAAAGCGCAGTGGCTCACGCCTGTGCAAATCCTGGAGTTTTGGAGGATTGATTGAGCCCAGGAGTTCTAGACTAGCCTGAGCAATGTAGTGAGATCCCCATCTCTACAAAAAATAAAAAAATTAGCCAGGCCATTCGGTGTACACCCATAGTCCTAGCTACTTGGGAGGTTGAGGAGGATCACTGGAGCCCAACCGTTCAAGGCTGCAGTGAGCTATGATGGCACCACTGCACTCCAGCCTAGGCAACAGAGCGAGTCCCTGTCTCAAAAAATGAATAAATAAATAAATAAAAATTCTTTGTACTATTCTTGCAAAATTTCTGAAAGTCTGAACATGCCAGACATATTGTCACCTCAGGGCTTTTGTGCTAGCAGTTCCCTCTGTCTGAAATGTTCTTCCCCAGTTATCCCATAACCTGCCCAGTCATCACTTAGATTTCGCCTTCTCAATGAATCCTTCGCTGATCGTCCCTGAGGACATTTAAAATTAAAATTCTCACTCTCCACTCCCCTTCTCTGATTGATTTTTTTCTTTTCTTTTTTTTTTTTTTGAGGTGAAATCTAGCTCTGTCTCTCAGCCTATAGTGCAGTGGCCGGATCTTGGCTCACTGCAACCTCTGCCTCCCGGGTTCCAGTGATTCTCCTGCTTTAGCTTCGCTAGTAGCTGGGACTACAGGCATGTGCCACTACGCCTGGCTACTTTTTGTATTTTTAATAGAAATGGGGTTTCACTATATTGGCCAGGCTGGTCTCGAACTCCTGCCCTCAGGTGATCCGCCCACCTCGGCCTCCCAAAGTGCTGGGATTACAGGCGTGAGCCACTGCGCCCCACCCAAGCTTAATTTATTTCTATAGCACCATCTAACAAATGATATGCTTTGTATAATGTACATTGACTGTTTCCCCTAAAAGAATGTATGACTCATAAGGGCAGAGATCATTGTCTGTTTCTTTTGGGGCTATATCCCCAGGGCCTAGGACAGATGGAGGCCCCACAGTATGCACCCTATAAATATGTGCTGAAGAATAAAGGAGGTTCAGGGATCCAGACCTTTTGTGTTTGTGGGGCTTTAAGTTCCTTAAGTGGTTTCACTGCCCTGTTTTCTCTGCCTGGGTGTGTGCTGCCCCTTCTCTTTTCTTTGATTTTGCCACCCAAGGCAAGCTGAGCGGGGCAAGACCTTAAGTTTGCCTTGTGGGCCTGGAGAGCGTCTATCCCGGTCTTTCCTTGGCCCAGGGTCCTGGTCCCCTTACTTCCCAACCCCCAGTCCCCCAGGACCCAACCCTCCAGGAACTCCCTCTACCCACGGCCCGGGGGCTCCCAGGAAACCAGCCTTCCTTTTGAAGAACTGAAGAGGGAGGAGCTAAGTCTTGGAAACCAGGACTGGGGAGACTTCACAACGGGGGAGGGAAGGCTGGGACCCTCTACCGGCTACTCCGTTCTTTCCCCACCCCCTGCGTTCCTTAAGCCCAGCGCAGGTGGGACACGAGCTCCCCTCCCCCAAGCCCCAGTGTGGCCCACTGTTGAAAGGGCAGCCAGGAAGAGGCTGGAGGCTCAGAGGTCCACACACACGCTGTTAGACCACGGTGTAAATGGACACAGCCACAAACTGTGTCAGGCCCACGCTGACGCAGAGGCGTGCAACTACACGGAGACCCCCACTGACACTCTGTGACACAGATACGCTGGGGATAGGAGTGGGAGAACATCTTCATAGGCCACATCTGCACTGGACCAACGAGCTACAGAAAATTACCCAGCCCTAGGTCCGGGAGTCTGAAGCTTAAATAATTTAGAAGGGGGAGGTGGGGAGGGAAACAACTGTTTAAGTGTTTAAGGAAAAATATGGCCAGGTGTTGTGGCACAGGCCTAGAATCCCAGCGCTTTGGGAAGCCAAGGCCAGAGGATCGCTTAAGGCCAGGAGTTTGAGACCACCCTGGGCAACATATTGAGATCCTCATCTCAAAAAAGAAAAAAAAAAAAAGGAAAAAAGTACAAAATTAGGTACAAAAAATAATATTTAGAGTGAAATGAGAAATTGCAACAACTTACAAATTGTAAAAGGTGACAAATGGCCGGGTGCAGTGGCTCATGCCTGTAATCCCAGCACTTTGGGAGGCTGAGCCGGGGGGATCATGAGGTCAGGAGTTCGAGACCAGCCTGACCAACATGGTGAAACTCCATCTCTACTACAAATACAAAAATTAGCTGGGCGTGGTGGCACGCGCCTGTAATCCCAGCTACTCAGGAGGCTGAGGCAGGAGAATCGCTTGAACCCAGGAGGCGGAGGTTGCAGTGAGCCAAGATGGTGCCATTGCTCTCCAGCCTGTGTGACAGAGCAAGACTCCGTCTCAAAAATAAATAAATAAGTAAAAATAAAATAAAAGACGACAAATGCCACACTGTCCAGAAAAATAACAGTTTTAATTTTTTTTCTTTGAGACAAGGTCTCACTCCTGTTGCCCAGGCTGGAGTGCAGTGGCACAATTACAGCTCACTGCAGCCTCGACTTCCCCAGCTCGGCTGATTCTCTCACCTCAGCCTTCCAAGTAGCTGAAACAGGAGCAGGCCACCATACCTGGCTATTTCTTTTTTTTTTTTTTTTTTTGTATTTTTAGCAGAGATGGGTTTCACCATGTTGCCCAGGCTGGTCTCAAACTCCTGGACTCAAGCAATCCACCTGCCTTGACCTCCCAAAGTGATGGGATTCAGATGTGAGCCACTGTGCCAAACCAGCTATTTGTAGTAGTTACTGCCCTCACAGCTCTATAACACTTTCCATAGACTAGCTGCTAACTCTCTACATTTCAAATCTTGTTTCTCCTCTACCACCCATGACTCATAATGTCAAGAGCCATCAGACATTCATATCACATGTGTCCTCTGGCCCTGCACACTTCCAGCATGAAGCCTAGTGACCGGGCAAAGGAAATAGGAGTATCCCTGGAAGCCATTCCTACCCTAGATGAGGAGGCTAACTTAACTCAATATTGGCTGAGAACTGTGTCTCATGCCTGTAATCCTAGCACTTTAGGAGGCCAAGATGGGAGGATCACTTGAGACCAGCCTGGGCAACATAGTGAGACCCCAGTCTCTACAAAAAATAAAAATTAGACGGGCGCGGTAGCTCACGCCTATAATCCCAGCACTTTGGGAGGCCGAGGCGGGTGGATCACGAGGTCAGGAGATCGAGACAATCTTGGCTAACACAGTGAAACCCCGCTTCTACTAAAAATACAAAAAAATTAGCCGGGCGTGGTGGCGGGCGCCGGTAGTCCCAGCTACTGGGGAGGCTGAGGCAGGAGAATGATGTGAACCCGGGAGGCGGAGCTTGCAATGAGCGGAGATCACGCCACTGCACTCCAGCCTGGGCTACAGAGCGAGACTCCGTCTCAAAAAAAACATAAATAAATAAAATTTAAATTTAAATTTAAATTAAAAAAAAAAAACCTGGGTGTGGTGGTGCATACCTGCTGTTCCAGCTACTCCAGAGGCTGATGTGGGGGGATTACTTGAGCCCTGGAGGTTGAGGCTGCAGTCTCACCACTGCACTTCAGCCTCGGGGACAGACAGATCAAGACACCCTGTCTCAAAAACAAAGCAAAACAAACAAACAAAAACACCAAAACCCCAAAACAAAAAAACAACTATATATGGAAGTGACTACAAATCATCTAAATGTATCCCACAAATCCAACTCACCTTCTCCACAACTAGATCCCCCAAAATGCTCACAGCCAGCCACTCTAACACTGGGGATGAGTGGTGATGTGATGGACGGGCAGCAGGAGCAGCCAGAGTAGAGACTGGCCTTTATCAGTTGCAGTTAAATGCTGAAGGTATGCACAGTTTTTTTTTTTGAGACGGAGTCTTGCTCTGTTGCCCAGGCTGGAGTGCAGTGGCGTGATCTCAGCTCACCGCAACCTCCGCCTCCCGGGTTCAAGCAATTCTCCTGCCTCAGCCTCCCGAGAAGCTGGGATTACAGGCACCACCACCATGCCCGGCTAATTTTTTTTTTTTTTTGAGATCTGCCCACCTCGGCCTCCCAAAATGCTGGGATTACAGGTGTGAGCCACTGGGCCCGGCCTCACTTATTATTTTTAATTGACAAATAATTATATATATTTATGGGGTAAAATGTGATGTTTCCATATAAGGATACATTGTAGAAAGATTAAATCAAGCTAATTAACATATCCATCACCTCATCTACTTATTTTTTTGTGGTGAGAACATTTAAAATAGACTTTTGAGACTCTGTCTCAAAAAAAAGAAAAAAGAAAAAGGAAAAAATTACTTATTCTTGTTGGATACAGGTTAAAAAAAGAAAAAAGTGTTCATTCACTTATTATTATTATTATTATTATTTTTGAGACGGAGTCTCGCTCTGTCGCCCAGGCTAGCGTGCAGCAGCGCTATCTCAGCTCACTGCAAGCTCTGCATCCGGGGTTCACACCATTCTCCTGCCTCAGCCCCCCGAGTAGCTGGGATTACAGGCACCTGCCACCATGCCTGGCTAATCTTTTTTGTATTTTTAGTAGAGACCGGGTTTCACCGTGTTAGCCAGGATGGTCTTGATCTCCTGACTTCCTGATCTGCCCACCTCAGCCTCCCAAAGTGCTGGGATTACAGGTGTGAGCCACTGCGCCCGGCCTCACTTATTATTTTTAATTGACAAATACTTATATATACTTATGGGGTAAAATGTGATGTTTCCATATAAGGATAGGTTGTAGAATGATTAAATCAAGCTAATTAACACATCCATCACCTCATCTATTTATTTTTTCGTGGTGAGAACATTTAAAATAGACTTTTAATAATTTCATAATATACAATACGTTATTACTAACCATTCTGTGCAATAGATAACAAAATCTCCTTCTTCATACACCCTCTTTTCTGGATTTCCAGAACACCCCACTCCCCCTGCTTTTCCTGTTGCCTCTCTGATCACTCTAGTCTCTGTTGCCAATTCTTCCTCCTCAACCAATCTCTAAGTGTTGGGGTGCCCCAGAGGTCCATGTTCAGCCTTTTCTTCTTCTTCTTTTTTCTTTTTTTTTGTTTGAGAAGATTCTCATGCCCAGGCTGGAGTGCAGTGGCCCAATCTTGGCTCACTGCAACCTCGGCTTCCCGGGCTCAAACGATTCTCCTGCCTCAGCCTCCTGAGTAGCCGGGACTACAGGCGTGCGTCACTATGCCCGGCTAATTTTTCTATTTTTTGTGGAGATGGGGATTTGTCATGTTGGGCAGGCTGGCCTCGAACTCCTAACCTTAGGTGATCCACCCACCTCAGCCTCCCAAAGTGCTAAGATTACAGGAATGAGCCACCACACCTGGCCCATGTTCAGCCTTTTCCCGCCACACTTTCTCTCTAGGTGCTCCAGTCTTATAGCATTAAAAGACATCTATCTCCCAATCACTCCAGCATATTTACCCTCCAGCTCTGATCCCCAAACTTGTATATCCCTAACCTATGTCTGACCTCTACTCTGATGTCTTTTTTTTTAGATGGAGTCTTCCTCTGTCGCCCAGGCTGGAGTGCAATGGCGCAGTCTAGGCTCACTGCAACCTCTGCCTCCCAGGTTCAAGAGATTCTACTGCCTCAGCCTCTGGAGTAGCTGAGACCGCAGGCGCATGCCACCATAACCGGCTAGTTTTTGTATTTTTAGTAGAGACGGGGTTTCACCATGTTGGCCAGGTTGATTTCAAACCCCTGACCTCATGATCCACCCGCCTCGGCCTCCCAAAGTACTGGGATTACAGACGTGAGCCACCGCGCCTGGCCAGGATGTCTTAACTAATATGGCTAAAGTATAATGCTTGGTTTCTCTTCCTAAACCTCTCCCCGACCCTACAGGGTTTCCCATCTCAGTTAAAAGCCACCACCACCACCTACCCAGTTACAGTCATGCGCTGCATAACAATGTTTTGGTCAATGATGGACTACATATATATATATATATATGATTATAATGGGGATTGCCGGACGCAATGGCTCATGCCTGTAATCCCAGCACTTTGGGAGGTCGAGGTGGGCAGATCACTTGAGGTCAGGAGTTCGATACCAGCCTGGCCAACATGGTGAAACCCTGTTTCTACTAAAAATACAAAAATTTGCCGGGCATGGTGGCTAACGCCTGTAATCCCAGCTATTCGAGAGGCTGAGGCAGGAGAGTCGCTTGAACCCGGGAGGCAGAGATTGCAGTGAGCCGAGATCCCACCATTGCACTCCATCCTGGGCAACAAGAGAAAGATTATAATGGGGCTAAAAAAAATACTTATCGCCAGGCGCGGTGATAAGCACTTTGGGAGGCTAAGGCTGGCGGATAACGAGGTCAGGAGATCGAGACAAGCCTGAGCAACGTGGTGAAACCCCGTCTCTACTAAAGATACAATAGTTAGCCGGGTGTGGTGGCACGGGCCTGTAATCCCAGCTACTCGGGAGCCTGAGGCAGGAGAATCGCTTGAACCCGGGAGGCAGAGGTTGCAGTGAGCCGGGATCGCCCCACTGCACTCCAGCCTGGGCAACTGAGTGAGACTCTGCCTCAAAACAAAAAGAAAAAAAAAAAACTCGAAAAATTCCTATCACCCAAAGATCGCATAGCTATCATAACATTGTAGTGCCATGCGTTACCTTTTAGGTACACAAATACTTACAATTGTGTACAATTGCCTCCAGTATTCAGTACAGTACCATGATCTAGCTGTACAGGTTTGTAGCCTAGGAGCACAATAGGCTGTACAGTGTAGCCTAGGTGTGTAGAAGGCTCTACCATCTAGGTTTACATCACTACACTCTGTGATGTCTGAATAATGAAATTGCCTAGCAACGCATTTCTTTGAATATATCCACACGTTAAGCAATGCATTACTGTACCTGAGACAAAGACCTAAGAGTAACCCCTTCATGTTTTCTCTCCCCACCACCACCTCAAGGCATTGCCGAGAAGACTGCTCCAGCCCCCTAAATGAGCCCTCTGCCTTCATTCTCCAAATAGCAACAAAAGCGATCTTTTAATTTTATCTATCTGTCTGTCTGTCTGTCTATCTAGAGTCTCGCTCTGTCGCCCAGGCTGTAGAGCAGTGGCGCGATCTTGGCTCACTGCAACCTCCCCTCTCAGGCGCGGACCATCACCCCCGGCTAATTTTTTTTTTCTTTTTTCTTTTTTATTTCATTGAGAAAGAGTCTGGGTCTGTCGCCCAGGCTGGAGTGCAGTGGTGCGATTACGGCTCACTGCAACCTCGCCTCCCGGGTTCAAGCGATTCTCCTGCCTCAGCCTTCCGAGTAGCTGGGATTACAGGCGCATGCCATCACTCCCGGCTAATTTTTGTATTTTTAATAGAGACAGGGTTTCGCCATGTTGGCCAGGCTGGTCTCGAACTCCTGGGCTCAAGCGATCCGCCCGCCTCAGCCTCCCAAAGTGCTGGGATTACAGGCGTGAGCCACAGCGTCCGGTCCGAAGTGATATTATTATTATTATTATTATTTTGAGACAGAGTCTCGCTCTGTTGCCCAGGCTGGAGTGCAGTGGCGCGATCTCTGCTCACTGCAAACTCCGCCTCCCGGGTTCAAGCGATTCTCCTGCCTCAGCCTCTGGAGTAGCTGGGATTACAGGCGTATGCCACCACGCCCGGCTAATTTTTAGTAGAGACGGGGTTTACTCATGTTGGCAGGCTGGTCTCGAACTCCTGACCTCAGGTGATCCACCTGCCTCGGCCTCCCAAAGTGCGGGGATTACAGGCGTGAGCCACCGCGCCTGGCCCCAAAGTGATCTTTTAAAACATAAGTCAGAGAATATAACTTTCCTGATGAAAATCCTCCACTGGCTTCCAATTGCCGTTATAATCCAAACTCCTTCAATACTCTCCAAGATCCTGTGGGATGGGCTACGCCTGACTCTCCAATCTGATCTCTGCCACTCTGCAAATTCTCCATCCCGGGTTCGCCGGACCTCTGTCTCCAGCTCCCACCAGCAAATAGCTCTCCTGCCTCAGAGCCTGTACTTGCAGATCCTTTTGCCTGGACTCAAGTCTGCTGACGACGCTGGCATCAAATATCACCTCTTCATAGAGGCTGTCTCTTACCACCCAGAGTAAAGTAGCCCTTCACTTTCAAGTAATCGCCACGACCTTTTTGTTATTGTTATTGTTGTTTTCTTCCCACAGCCTTATAACCATCTGAAGCTATCTTATGTTATTTTTTGCTTTCGTAGTTATTGTCTGTCTTTCCCACTGTAATATAAGCTTCAGGAAGGCCCAGACCCAATGTACTCCTTTACAGTACTCGGCACACAGGAGGCACCCAATAAATATGGGCTGACCGAATAAATCCAGCAGCTGCGCACACAGGCATATAGATGGATGCACTTTTTTTTTTTTTTTTTTTGAACGGTTTCCTTCTGGAGGCCACGGTTACTACTTAGCGCTAAGAAGAGAGTATTGGCAGTCACAGATACAATCCGAGGACGAGACAGAGACCCAGACCCTGGCGCAAGTAAAACAGGCTGAAAGAAACGGGAGAGACAGCTCCAGGGTGAGTTCCAGAGAGAGAGAGACCCAGATAGACTAAGGCCGAGACCCAGATTCACTCAGCGAACCTGAGCCCCGAGCCCACAGGCCCCGGCAGCGACCGCGGACAGAGCCAGGAGGAGGCGAGCGGAGGGAGGCGGGGCGCGCCGGAAGGGAGCGGACGGCGGGGAGCCCCGCCGCCCCACCCAGCCGCCCCGCCCCGCCCCGCTCACAAGTGGTCGCCGCAGGTGGCCGTGCGCCCACCCGCCTGCCCTCGGGCCCGACGCGTGCGGCATCAAAGCGGCCGGGAAGGGGCGGGGAGGGGAGGTGGCAGGAACCTGGAGGTGTTAGCGAGCTTCCCAGGGGATGGCAGGAGCGTGGGAGCGCAGAGTCCCGGGAGGCGACAGAGACTCGGAGAGACAACGAGATATCAGAGACCCGAGAGAGCCAGAGGCGGAGATGCAGACGCCAAGACGCGGAGAGATGCGGAATCAGAGATGCGGAGGGAGGAGACCACCGACACCCAGAGAGACCCAGGGCAGAAGTCGCTGAAGATCTGGAAAAAACGTGAGAGATACAGAGATGGAGAAGCTAAGAGGCACTCAGAGACTCGGAAAGGAGGCGAGACAAAAGACGCATAGACCCATAGACTCAAGAAAAGGAAGCGTGCTTCAGAGAGAACGGAAAATAACAGAGGAAGAGAGGTGGAAAGAACAAGGGATTTAGAGTGGGGGGCGGGGAGACCTGGCCCCTCCCCCGCGGGGGGCCGAGAGGACCCCCGGGGCAGGGATCCGAGCACTGTGTCCTTTCTCAGGGTCACGCCTGCGGAGGTGCGGGCCGGAGGCGGAGGGAGGGGGGTGTGGATGCTGCAGGACCCCCAGGCTGGGAGGAAGGGAGTGTGAGGGCGTGCGGAATCGGAGTTTAGGCCTGGGGCTGCAAACTCTGCTACAGTCAAAAGGCTAAGATTAATATTTGGTAGAAATATTTAATTGAAGATGTTTCTTTGAAATGCTACCAAATGTATTATCCTCTTTTTGGAGGGGAGAAAAGAAAAGTATGCTTGTGCATTGGCCGGGAATCGAACCCGGGCCTCCCGCGTGGCAGGCGAGAATTCTACCACTGAACCACCAATGCGCGGCTTGTGAGTTTTGCCGGGATCCTATCTGAGATTGTAAGAGGTTGAGGCGGACCGGGACAGACAACGGTGTAGGCCAGGGAAATGGTCCCGAATGGTTGACGTGGGTGGAGCGCCAAGTCATCCTTCCTCTCGTCCGGATCCGGCCACCGGGCCATAAAGCCGCCCCATATGGCCAGGGGCGGCCCCACACCCGAGTGCGAACAGCCGGGGGCCCCCAGCCTCGCGTGCAGGTGAGAAAAATTCAGCCCGAGCCCAGGTTCCCAAGGAGGGGGGCGGCGGGGGCTGATGGGGACACACATTTGCGTTCCCATTTGGCTGAAGGACGGAGAGGTGGGATGTGCTGGGGGCTCTGATCCCAAATGGGAGCCCCCTCCTCAAGGTCTGTGCCTCTCCCGGCTCGGGCTATGGCAAGATAGGCTCCGTGACAAAACCAAGGTGCGGAGGGCCGTTGGAAGGGCTTGAAGGAAACCCCATTGGTCTCTGACTTCACAGCTATCTTCCGTCTCGGTCTGCAACCCTGTCTTTCCGTGTCTTTATCCCTGGCAACCTGGCTGTCCCGTTCAGTTTCTGATTTATCTTCTCAGGCACTTTGTCCTGAAGCCCCCGAGTGGTCAGGCATCGTTCTGCGGAGGGTCATGCTCTTGGTTTGAGGTGGGTGTTGATCCCTTTTTTGTATCCCTTGCTTTTCCCTTAGTAAAACTGCCTGGTCCCTGCTACCCTACAGTCACCAGGGGCCTCCAGAAACAAGCAATGCGGGCACACTTGCGTGAGGTGTCCTATCAGCTACACTCCTGAATCTCCTATGACTAGTTTTGAATCAAATACATGTACTGTAAGTGGAAAGACCTCTCCACTCCTACCTATGTTTCAAAGACTTGCTCCCTCTGCCTTGAAGTTCCTCCTCAGTCCAGCCATCCTCAAGGAGACCTTTTCCCGGAGCACCTACTTCACTGGGCTTCTGTAATAGCTACTTGGTGTCACATGGTCTTTTCCATTAGATCCTGCAGGGATAAGCTGGGTCTCTCCTGCGTATCTCACTATGACTCGCCCGAGCCTAGACCAGTGCCCTGTCCGCATAGTGGGCGCGCAGATGTTCGGGGACTTGAATGTAACTGGCTTAGATAGAAGAGAGCGCCTCTCCAACCTCCCGGCAGAGCTTCGGTTGAGTCGGACAGATTCACCCAGCACACTCGGGTTGCTCCCTGTCTCGACTAGGAAGCGAACTTCGGAGATGATGTATAAAATTCAGCCTGGGGGCTGAGAGGTGCTAACTTCTATTTCAGGGTTAGTGAGGGTACAGTAAGCCTCCAAGAAAGCTGCAATTCTGGAGGAACTCTGAATTTCATCCCCAAGTGAGCTCTGCCCCTGTTAGCCTCCTCCCTTCAGCTGGGTCCCGCCTCCTTATACAGCCTTATGGTCCGTAAACCAGCCAGTGCCTCCATTCACCCCTCACTTCCCATACTCCCAGGCCAGTTTCTCTCCTTCCCCTCCCCCCTTCACTCCTCCTCTTTCCGGGAGCCTCGTGCCGGGTCCTAGAGGGGCAGAATCCGGGTGCCGAAGGGGGCGGGGTCGGGTCCTATCCCTCCTACCCTGGGGCCGAGGAATATAAGGCTCCAGGCGAGCAGGGACCCGGTCCACACAGGGTCCGGAGGAGCAATGGTCACCCGGGATCGAGCTGAGAATAGGGACGGCCCCAAGGTGAGAGGCGGGAGGGGAGGGAGCAGAGGTCCCTGGTTTGGCCAGGGGACTGGGCCTCTGACGCCATCGGTCTGGAGGGAGGCTGGGGACGCAGGGGTGGAACGGGAGCGGTGCTCCAGAACTCCAGGAGCCAGGAGCTGGACAGGAAGCTGCAAAATATGAAGAAGGGGACAGGGGTCAGAGCCAGACCTGAGTGGGCGGCGGAAACATAGGACTAGGGGCCTCGGTAATGGGTGTCGGCACCTTGTGGCCTGGGGAGGGGGCCGGTGTTGGAGTAAAATAAGCAAGTAGAGGGCAGAGCAAAGGGAGGAGGGTGGGAAAAGAGAAGAGGATAGGCACTAGCTCCACTCTGGCTGTGAGCCGGGCGGGGCTGGGCCAAGGCGGTCTTGTAGAGAAGGTCCCGGGGCGTTGGTTCCAGAGGTCCCAGACTGGTGGAAGATTTTAGGAGAACCGTGGAGAAGGTGAAGGCCTGGAGGGTTTTGAGGGAGAAGAGGCGGCGCGGTCGCGCTAGGTATCTCCCTTTCTATACTCAGGGCCGCCAGCTCTGAGCCCGGCACCGTGCGGCGCACGTGCCTGCGCGCAGAGAGTCCCCAAAGTTCTCCACTGAGACAAAGAGAAACTGCACGAGACGGAGACGTAGAGAGAAAAGAGGAGGAGAGACACAGAGAGGGGAGGAGGGAGGACGAGACTGAGAGAGGAGAATGCGAAGATCCGGGGAGGCGAGCTACAGAAACTGATCTAGGGGCATTGGGAGGGGGAGCGGAGAGGGATCGAATGGGGCCGGCCCTAGGCAATCTGGGGTCTTGGGGCCGGGGTGGAAGCCGGGCTCTCCCAGCGGCGGGATCCGACGCCGGCGCGGCCGCACTGAGTCTCGGTCCGGTCGGCCCGCTCTCCTTTTCCCGCTGGTCGCAGATGCTGAAGCCGCTTGTGGAGAAGCGGCGCCGGGACCGCATCAACCGCAGCCTGGAAGAGCTGAGGCTGCTGCTGCTGGAGCGGACCCGGGACCAGGTCAGTCCCTCCGCTAGCCCCGGGTCCCCAAGCTTCCCGTTCCCGCGTCCCAGGGCTTCCCACTGGGGTGGAGACACAAGCTTGGTTGGCAACCCTGGCCCCAAGGCATCCTCACCCGAGTCCCGCCTTTGGAATTCCATCCCAGACCCCCACTCGCTCTCAGAACGCGGTCTTCTTCGCCTCCCCTCGGGTCTGTAAGTTTCACGCCTGGTTCTGTAAATTTCGCTCCCGGGGCGGGTCAGTTTCACCCTTTGGGTCTCTAAGTGTCCGCTTCCCCCTCCCCCATAGCCAGCTTCTGATCAGCCAGCTTCTGTTCTTGTTGGGTGGTTAATTTCATTCCCTGGGTTGCGGTTTCAAATCTCCTCCTCACGCGTTGGGCATTGGTTCCAACCCCTCGGATTGGACAGTTTCGTCTCAGGGTGGGCCAGGACTTTCCTTGGTCATCTCCACTCCGCATTTGGTCGCGCGTTCTGTGGGCAGTGCGCAAATGCGATCGGGGGCACCCCCAGCTCCCGCATCCGCCCCTCCCTTCTTCCCCCTGCCACTTTCCCCCTTTCTCCCCACCCCTTTCTGTCTCTGCGCCCTCCCCTCCCGTCTGTAGAACCTCCGGAACCCGAAGCTGGAGAAAGCGGAGATACTGGAGTTCGCCGTGGGCTACTTGAGGGAGCGAAGCCGGGTGGAGCCCCCGGGTACAGCACGGGGGTGGGGCAGCGGAGGGAGGCGGGGGGACGCCAGGAGGCTCCGGCCGGGTCAGAGGGGGCGGGCCCTGTGGTGGATGGTGGGCTTGGGGAGTGGCCGGTTCTGCTCCGAGGCGAGGTTAATAACACCCGCGCGTGTCTGTCTCTGTGTCTCCCTCATTTTCTCCCTCTCTCCGTCCATCTGGCTTCCTGTCTCTGTGCGCCTGTCCGGCCTTGGTATCTCTGCGCCCCGCCCCTTCCCTCACCCCTGCTGGGCCCCTGCCCTGCTCACCTGTGCTCCCGCCGGCCGCACCCGCCGCCGCGGCTCCAGGGGTTCCCCGGTCCCCAGTCCAGGACGCCGAGGCGCTCGCCAGCTGCTACTTGTCCGGTTTCCGCGAGTGCCTGCTTCGCTTGGCGGCCTTCGCGCACGACGCCAGCCCGGCCGCCCGCGCCCAGCTCTTCTCCGCGCTGCACGGCTACCTGCGCCCCAAACCGCCCCGGCCCAAGCCGGTAGATCCGAGGCCTCCAGCGCCGCGCCCGTCCCTGGACCCCGCCGCACCGGCCCTTGGCCCCGCGCTGCACCAGCGCCCCCCAATGCACCAGGGCCCCCCTAGCCCGCGCTGCGCATGGTCCCCATCCCTCTGCTCCCCGCGCGCCGGGGATTCTGGCGCGCCGGCGCCCCTCACAGGACTGCTGCCGCCGCCACCGCCGCCTCACAGACAAGACGGGGCGCCCAAGGCCCCGCCGCCCCCGCCGCCCGCTTTCTGGAGACCTTGGCCCTGAGCTTTGGGGGGTGGTGGGGGCAGGGTCTAGGGGTGGGGTAGAGACTCCAGCCCGAGGGCAGCAGAGGGACCCGGGCTTCCGGGCGAGCAGGTGTTGGGGAGGGCGGCGGGGCGCGCGGGCTCAGCGCGCGGGTGAGATGTGGTCTATATTAGAGTATCTATATAAATATATATTTCCCTGGTTCCTGTCCCTTTTCCCTGCCCCAACTTCTCCCTTGCGTCTAGGATTGTACTCTTTCTGCCCCTCAGCCCAGTCCCAGTCCCTTCCCGAGTCCCTAGTGCATGGAATAAAGTGGTTGTTAAATCCCCGTGTGTCCCCGAGCCAGGGGCCTGCCTTTATCTCGACGTTCATGCCCACTTTCCCTTCCCTTCTGTCTCCTACCCTCAGTCCTGCTCTCCATGGCCCAAGTCCCGGGGCAGACAGGTAAGTAAAGAAGAGAGCAGAGCGGGAACTGAGATCGAAATTGAAACCATGGTGGAAAGAGAGAGAGATAGGGTAGGGGGAGAAGGGATGGGGGCCTTTAAGAAAAAAACGGATAAAAAGGAAAAATTGAAATAAAATCGACTCTGGTGGGATTCGAACCCACAACCTTTGAATTACTCTTTCGTCACTAGAAGTCCAATGCGCTATCCATTGCGCCACAGAGCCCCCTGGCATGGAGTGGCGTCTCGTAGCTTACGGGTAGTAGAGTGGGAACGGGGCAGGGTTGGGGAGTGGGGCTAAGGGACTTGGGTGGGACATGCCAGGAGCGCGCGGTTTGGATCTCAGAGGCCAAGCCAGGTAGAGGTAGCGGGCGCAAAGCATGTTAGCCAGGTGAGAGGGCGCACATAGGTCGAAAAAACAGGGAGGGAGAGCAACCGAAAATGGGTGAGCGAGCGAGTGCAGAGCTCCGGCTGCCCGCTTTGGGGGGTGTTTCCGGCTCAGGCGCTCTCCTCTCCCACGTACAGTCCCACCCAAATAAACTAGTTTTGTTGTAAATTTCTGTGTGTTTTTGTCTCTTCTCGTTTATCTGTTCTGCCATCTGCTGCTATGCGGTCCAGAGTCTCGATGGTTCTTCATTTCCAGTCTAAAAGATGTGGAAAAGGAGACGGATCAATTTGACACGCTAAGCTTTGCCCCATTCCTTACTTCTAGTCTCTTAGGAGGACAACGGGGACATTAATTTTTTGTGCAGGTAGCGTGGCCGAGCGGTCTAAGGCGCTGGATTTAGGCTCCAGTCTCTTCGGAGGCGTGGGTTCGAATCCCACCGCTGCCAGGCCGGAGTTTTTCTGGTGGATTAAGCACCTGATACAATTCCGTTAAGTTACATCTATTTACATGCAGAAAGTAATTTTACGAATTCCCCTGGTAATGGTTTCACCATCATCTTCCGTGTTTGGTCTTCCAGGCAGATCATAGGCCTGCATCCATCCCTCAAGCTAAGACCTACCTGATGCTGAAGCAATATTTCGTTTCTTTATAACATCTCTATTTTAACATGTTTTCAAATGTTAGCTCAACTTCCAACATATTTAAATAATTTATTGTATGTTCTCTTAACACTGTGTTATAGGACTCAATTACCCGGTGGGAAAAGCACAAATAATTGGTAGTATACTAGTTTCCTTTTTTTTTGGTCGTATTGTTTTGGGTCATTGGAATGTCCTCTCTGTGAAAATCAATTAATAGTATTCAACATGCTGACATCAAAAAAAACCCTTAAGGTTCCACCGAGATTTGAACTCGGATCGCTGGATTCAGAGTCCAGAGTGCTAACCATTACACCATGGAACCTCTATCTTATTGGCTGTCAAGATTGTGTACATTACTGGACATTCTATTTTGCGTGTCTTCCACACCCGTCACTTAAAACGAAAACAAAAAATCTGCTGTTAGATATGGTAGACACCGTTATCGAGCACTTGAAATATATGAATTCAGATGTATTGCCAGCTTCTAAATACACATCTTCTTTTGAAGGCTTTGTACAAACAAAAAGACTTAAAATTTCATTAATATTTTTAAAATGTTGATTATATGTTAAAATAAGATTTTGGTATATTAGGGTAAGTAAAATAGATCCGTCAAATTAATTTCGCTTGCTTCTTTTTATTCTTTGTAATGTGGCTACCAGAAAATTTAAGTTCGATAATACGGCTCGCGTATGTACTGTTTTTAAACTACGTTTATTACCCTCCACCGTCATTAGCTGTATTTTGTGGAAACCAAGTTTCTGTCCCACTTAGCTTTAAAGACTAGTGACTATTTTTGTTACCGTTTCATGCTAAGTGCGGTACCCAAAAGCAAAAACAAGCCGCCCGAACAGGGACTTGAACCCTGGACCCTCAGATTAAAAGTCTGATGCTCTACCGACTGAGCTATCCGGGCTCTGCGTCTGTACTTTACTCTTTGCTTATAAGAGAGTTCTCCATAGGAAAATCCAGGCTTGTAGAACCGACAGAAAATTTTATCTGTGCAGAATATTTTGGCACAGATTCGGAAGCGGCGGGTGAAGCTCGCCTGCTGCTGATTGAGCTTTCTCTGCCTCCGGTTCTTAGAGCCCCAGCCGAGGCTGGGACGCAGGGACTGGAGCATAGTAGAGGCTGGAACGGTGCGGCGCCGGAACTGGCCGCGCGGGGCCGCTGCGGGCTATGGGCTTCTCCGAGAGGTTCCTCCCCAGTCCCAAGTGGCCCAGATCCCGGACACCCGGGCTCCCGCCCAGGATCCCGCAGGCCCAGGGCGGTCCTGGAGCGGAAAGAATGCCACGCGGGGCCTTCAGACGCTGTTTGCCGGCGCTGTATTTCGCTTTCCTTACCTGCCCTACTCCAGAGCAGAGAATGAGGTCGGGCGTGCCAAAGACTGGGGACAAAGAGGGCCAGGCGTGGGGGGATCGGTGTATGGGGTGATAGGGGAGCTGTTCCTGACCATTTGACATGTGCTGGAATGCGTGTGCGACTCACCTGCGTGTGGCTGCAGTCAAGTGTGATTTATGACCAAGTGCAACTCTCCACTGTTTAGTGATTTACACGGATGATTCACACGTAGGAATGCAGGTGCCCTGTGCTCATCTCTGCCTGGGAATGGGGAGGAACAGATCTTGGGGGACATTGGGGAGTGGGCGGACAAGTACTCCAGGGCATCAGTCCGGGCCGCTGACCAGGCGGAGGGCAGTGTTCCAATTATACAGGCGTCACCTCCTCCTTCTCTCCATCTCAGCATCTGGTCCCTCCCTCCGCAGTGGAACCCAGGCTCCTGATATCCATCTGGGTGAGCCAGCCAGAGGGACCGGCTGTGTCAGAGGCAAGCAAACAAGTATTAGAGTGCAAGATTGTGGGCGGGGAGAGGGAGCCCGAGCCGCCAGCAGGGAGCTTCGGAGAGAGAGAGCCCAGGAACATCCCAGAGAGAGCTGGGCCCTTCCTCAGCCCTACCCTGCCCCGCAGCCCCTAGCCCTCCACCCAGAAACCCAGCCCTGTCCGGCCTGCCGCTCTCCTCCTCCAGGCCGGCTGCTGCCGCGGCCAGCGTTGCCAGGGCATCCCTTCCTCCTTCCCATCATGGCAGTGTACCGCCTGTGTGTGACCACTGGTCCCTACCTGAGGGCCGGCACACTGGACAACATCTCTGTCACACTGGTGGGCACGTGTGGTGAAAGCCCCAAGCAGCGGCTAGATCGAATGGGCAGGGACTTCGCCTCTGGATCGGTGAGTACAAAGGAGACAGGGAAGCGCGACCTCTGAGGGGCAGGGGCCGCAGGCGGGAGGAGTATTCCTCCTGGACTCTTGAGATCCTGCTGAACTCAGGATACCGGCCCTGACCTCCTCGCCTTCCCTACTGAGGTCCCTGTCTTTTCTGGAGATGACGAACTCCATCCAGGTAGGACTGTGGAGAGGAAGGAGCGTTGGACTTGGAGTCGAGGGACTTCCCCTGGCTCCTAAACTCCTCCCATAATTGACAGTGGGCTTTGGGCAAGTCGCTTCCCCTCTCTGAGCCTGGGTTTCCTCTTATCTGGAGGGGATCTGCCTGCCTCTGCCAGCCCCAGGTGGCCTCCACAAGGGTTCCCAGCCGGCCTAGGAACCTAGTGAAATGCAGTGCCCACTGTGCTCGGGCACCTTTTTCTTTTCTTTTCTTTTTGAGATGGAGTTTTACTCTTGTTGCCCAGCCTGGAGTGCAGTAGCGCGATCTCAGCTCACTGCAACCTCCACCTCCCGGGTTTAAGCGATTCTCCTGCCTCAGCCTCCCAAGTAGCTGGGATTACAGGCGCCTGCCACCACGCCCGACTAATTTTTTGTATTTTTAGTAGAGAAGGGGTTTCATCAGGCAGGCTGGTCTCAAACTCCTGACCTCAGGTGATCCACCCGCCTCGGCCTCCCAAAGTGTTGGGTTTACAGGCGTGAGCCACCGCTCCCGGCCCGGGGAACCTTTTTCTAATTTATACAAAAGCCCAGTAGGGGCTGGGAGCAGCTCAGGTTTGTATGCCCGAATAGGCTTCGGTGTAGATGCATCTTGCAAGGCGCAAGGACCGCCTTGGCAGTTCCCCGCCTCTCACCTGCTTGCTGTCTTGGTCTCCTTAGGTACAGAAGTACAAGGTGCGTTGCACAGCGGAGCTTGGTGAGCTCTTGCTGCTGCGTGTACACAAGGAGCGCTACGCTTTCTTCCGCAAGGACTCTTGGTACTGCAGCCGCATCTGTGTCACCGAACCGGATGGTACTGTATCCCACTTCCCCTGCTATCAGTGGATTGAAGGTTACCGCACCGTGGAGCTGAGGCCGGGAACAGGTGGGCCGGGCACGAGGACTACACTGTACTGCAGAAGGTGTTCTTTGGGATTAGGAGTGGGGTCTCACAAAGCCCCAGAGTGTAGGGAATAAGATTGAGGTCAGAAACTCTGGGCTCCCAAGTAGATGTTTTCTGAAAAAAGGGAGCCTCTCAAGCCCTGAAATGCGAGGGTTTTCCAGACAGTATTGACTCTTCTGGAGACTCACATAGACAGATACACTCATATAGGCACGCGCCCTTCTCTCATACACATAGGAAGCACTTTGCTTTCCACAGCCTCCCTCTGCACTTCTCCAGAGTGAGTTCCTCCGGACCTCTGAGAGGAACTAACCTGCACGCTGAGTCATTAGATTTTAACAGGTAGAGAAGCCCTGACTGCTTAGAGATTTTAGCTGGAGAGGCCCCATTCCCTCCCCTACTACTAGCTTTTCTAGTGTGGATGAAGTCCCTGAGAGGTGCTGCTAGGATTCCTTGTTGAATTTCTGGGACCTTCCGCGGATGCTGGGCTTGAGTATCTTCAGTTTCCAGAGCTATCTGATCTGGAGAGGCAACAGCAGGGCTGCTCTGGGTGTTGGGAGGAGGCTCAGGATGAAGGAGGGATATTCTAGGTCAAAGTGAGGCAAATGAATATTACCCCATGGTCCATAATAAGTTTTCCATAGACCTCACTATAAACTCATCCATCTCCACAGCACATCCATCCATAGCTTCACAAAATATATTTGTTCATCAGTCATTTAAAGTGCATCTTATACACATGGTGCCAGGCACCATGCTAGAAACCGGGAATACGGAAGAAAAAAAAAAAGAAAAATGCATACAAGACGACTTCTGCCCTCAGGGAGTTTATAGTCTGGAGGGGAGATAAACATGCCAACAATCGGGAAGATTGCTATAATTTGGGGGTGAAGCTGTCTTGAATCCCTTCTACTGATGAACACTCAAAGAACGTGGGGGCACCGCCACATGTTTCACAGGGATGTGGCTGTCGGATTGGGTTCAAGGGTCAGGGGGTTCAGGCAATATTTGCAGAAGATGTTGTTTGAAAAGAGACTTATACCAAGAGTAATTTTCATTCCCCACAGCAAGAACTATTTGTCAGGACTCCCTTCCCCTCCTCCTGGATCACAGGACACGGGAGCTCCGGGCCCGACAAGAATGCTACCGGTGAGGGTGGCCTAATTTGACTTCTTTCCCCATCTTTATTGTGACCTCAGCCTTAATCAGATTGTTCCTAACTCTAACCTCATTCTCAACCTCGTGGGCCTAGCTTGGATCAGGACTCTTATTTGGACCTAACCCCACTTTAATAGTGACCCTGAGTCTGAACTGAGAACACCAATAGTAACAGTTGTCCCAACACCACCAATGAATCCATACTCAGCCCTCAACTGTCCCTGATGTAACCCAGATCCCAATATGGGAAGTGACCTGAAGTATCCACCAATCTCAGTCCTTTCTCATCCTCCCCCACTAAACCGGCCATGATTTTAATCTCAACACAAACCCATCTCTAACCCAGTGTGGGCATTAATGCCATCCTCAAATGCTACCCTATGTGAAGCCCAGTGCTTTCATGGAGAAATGTCCAATTCCTTGTCACCCATCCAGAAAGTAGGTGGTTTTTGAAGTTTTAATCTGAAGTCGTGTCTTTAAAGCTAAGGCTTGTGTTTATCCCGAGCATGACCTGCCATCTCTGACCTCTTTCCCTTGGAAGCTGGAAGATCTATGCTCCTGGCTTCCCTTGCATGGTAGACGTCAACAGCTTTCAGGAGATGGAGTCAGACAAGAAATTTGCCTTGACAAAGATGACAACTTGTGTAGACCAGGGTGACAGGTGAAGATTAAAGCCTGGGAAGGAGGGGAAAGGAAGTCAAGTGGAAGATCTGTCGGGAGGATGGGGTCCTGATAGCCAGGAAGAGGGGTAGCGGTCTATGACAATGCAGTTTCATTCAAGCATCAGGATGGGAGATGGCCCCAAAGGGTCTGGCAGAGGGGACAAGAGTGAGGAGGTTATTTTAGCTCAGGAACAGAGAGAGCAGGGGAGGAGCCGGCAATAAGAGAGACCCGGGGACTCGGAAAGCAGGAAAGAGGGAAGGAGTTAAGGGGCTGGGCTGCAGGGCCCACTGACTGGTTTCTGTCTTTCTACTGCCCCGACCCCCAGCAGTGGGAATCGGTACCTGCCTGGCTTCCCCATGAAAATTGACATCCCATCCCTGATGTACATGGAGCCCAATATTCGATACTCAGCCACCAAGACGATCTCGCTGCTCTTCAATGCCATCCCTGCGTGAGGCCATTGCCCCTCTAATGAACATCTGACATCTCTGCCCATCCATCCCCCTCCCCGTGCTCCCAGACTGCCCCTTCTCCCTATCCCCAGTATCCCCTCTCCCTGCCCCAGTCCCTCCTCTCTGGACTCATTCCCTCTCCCCGCCCCACAGTCTTCCTCTCTACATGCCGTCTGCCCCCTTCCTGCCCTTGTCTCCCCCTTGTGCTCCCCAGTTCCCCTCTCCCTGAACCCAGACTCCTCAGCCTCTGCTTTCATGATTGAACTCCTCGTGGTTTTCCCACCCACTGGGTGTTAATTGGGCAGGCCCCCAGCAAGTGTTTGTGCAGTGAGTGAGTGAGTGCTTAGGAGCCCAGGTGACATCGTTCCGGGGCCTGTCAGATCATTCATCCCCCCTTGCCGCCCTCCCTTCCCCAGGTGCCCACAATTCAGGGCACCTCACATTTTTTTTTTTTTTTTGAGACAGAGTTTCACTCCTGTTGCCCAGGCTGGAGTGCAGTGGCGCGATCTTGGCTCACCGCAACCTCTGCCTCCCGGGTTCAAGCGATTCTCCTGCCTCAGCCTCCCAAGTAGCTGGGACTACTACAGGCATGTGCCACCATGCCGGCTAATTTTGTATTTTTAGTAGAGATGGGGTTTCTTCATGTTGGTTAGGCTGGTCTCGAACTCCCGACCTCAGGTGATCCATCTGCCTTCACCTCCCAAAGTGCTGGGATTACAGGCGTGAGCCACCACGTCCAGCCCACATTACATCTTTATACATCCTATGTTATTGACCTATTGCCACAGGCCTACTTGTTCCATGTTCCATTCCTTTTGTTGTCGTTGTTGTTGTTTTGAGATGGAGTCTCACTCTGTCGCTCAGGCTGGAGTGCAGTGGCTCGATCTTGGCTCACCGCAGTCTCTACTTCCTGGGTTCAAGCAATTCTCCCACCTCAGCCTCCCGAGTAGCTGGGATTACAGAGATGCACCACCACGCCTGGCTAATTTTTGCATTTTTAGTAGAGACAGGGTTTCACCATGTTGGCCAGGCTGGTCTTGAACTCCTGACCTCAGGTGATCTGCCTGCCTTGGCCTCCCAAAGTGCTGGGATTATAGGCGTGAGCCACCGCGTCTGGCCTCCATTCCCTTTCCTTTGATTTAGCTTATTTAGTGAGTGCATATTATGAACTGGATATGGTGGGGCAGACACAGCCAAGTCCTTGCCCTGAGGAGCTCATAGTATAATGGGGATGATATATGTCCACTGGGCTTACAATACAATGTGGGAAATGATGAGTGTGAAAGATCCAAGGCATGTGTTCATGGAGGAGTTCATGTGTCCAAGGAGGTGTTCAGGCAATGCTCCATAAAGGACTTTGCTTCTGAGCCATGCCTAGAACAGATAGATTTTTATCATAGAGATGGAGTAGATGGCTTTCTACCAGAGGTGCAGCTTAAATGAAGACCTGGAAGTGGGGGAAAGCCGTTTTAATTTCAAGCATGTTTCTCCATATTATAAAATAATGTTGCAGGGCATGGTGGGGCACACCTGTGGTGCCTGCTACTTGGGAGGTTGAGGCAGGAGGATTGCTTGAGTCCAGGAGTTTGAAGCTGCAGTGAGCTATGATTGTGTCTATAAACAGCCACTGCACTCCAGCCTCGGTAACACAGGGAGATCCCATCTTAAAAAGAAGGAAAAAAAATAATGCTCACTGTAAAAATTCAAACAGTACAGACATCCACAAAATGAAGAGTATGTATCCCTCCACGTGTCAGTCCCTCTTCTACCAACCAGTGTACAAAGCATGTCTCTGCATGTTTGGAGAGCGGGTCTTGGTTGGCCCTGTCTAATGCCTAGGGTGGGAGAAAATGCTGGAAAGGTTGGTAGAAGCTGGCAAGTGGGGATCTCCATGGGCTAGTCAGGCTTGGCAGCTGGGGCTCTGTCCTGTAGGCAGAGGGGAGCCAGTGGAGGTCTGTGACAAGAGGGCAGCTTGGAGAATACAGGCCAAAACACCAGTGAGGGCGGCTTGTCTGCACCATAGGGCCGTGTGTGCCAACTTGATGTGCAAGTGCAATGACCTGTCTTAGGGATGGCTGCATATGAACCAGGGTCTTCCGAGGCCACAGAGCCTCCACTGGGCACTAGACTTTTTCTCCCATGTGGATTGTTAGGCATCTCTACTCTGGGGACGGACCCTGTCAGTTCCTCCAGGCAGAGGGGGACACAGTGATTCCCAGCAGACTCTAGCCCCCAGACCTCACCCTCATCTTTTCCTCTCCCATCAGGTCCTTGGGAATGAAGCTTCGAGGGCTGTTGGATCGCAAGGGCTCCTGGAAGAAGCTGGATGACATGCAAAACATCTTCTGGTGCCATAAGACCTTCACGACAAGTGAGCAGAGCCAGGCAGGAGATGTCTGCTCCTCACCTTATCTCGTGCTCAGACCCCTTCCTCTCCTTCCTGGGAAAGGGCCCTCTCCCAGCGCTCCCAGGGAGACTGCTGGATTTGAGTGGGAGGTGCTCCTGGCTTCACTGATGGCATCTTCCAGATTCCTCTGGAGAACAAAGCACCTTCTCTGAGGAGGGGATAAAAACAGAGGAGTCAGGAGAGAGAGACACTCTGCTTGCCTGGGAGAGGGTCGCAGTCATTTAGGGAATCTTGATCCTGATCAGGGACACATGACTCTCTTCCCCTACTCCAACCACCGAGTGCTCTGGGCTTTGGGTCCAGAAAGGCTTAGGTTCAAATCCCTGCTCTGCCACTCAGCTGTGCAAATCACTCCATCTCTCTGACCCTTAGGGTCTAGTATTAAATTGAGGATATAATGATTCCTACCTCATAGAGTTTTTGGGAAGAAAACCTAAACCACAATGATGAGCAAAGGACTTGGCAGGACTAGGATCTAGGGAAGTAGTTTCTAGACCAACTGGTCCCCTCTCTTGTCTCCCAGAGTATGTCACAGAGCACTGGTGTGAAGATCACTTCTTCGGGTACCAGTACCTGAATGGTGTCAATCCTGTCATGCTCCACTGCATCTCCAGCTTGCCCAGCAAGCTGCCTGTCACCAATGACATGGTGGCCCCCTTGCTGGGACAGGACACATGCCTGCAGACAGAGCTAGAGGTGGGTAAGGACCTGGGCAGTGGGCCTGATAGGTGGGAGGTGGGTGTGTCACCATTATGGACAAGGGATGTGTGTGGAGGGTATGGAAATGGCCCGGGCTGCATTTCACCTGTGGGCCTCATCCTCTGGGCAGCCGTGGTCCTGCACACTTTAAGTAGAGCAGATATGGATGAGGGTCAGATTGGAGTTGGGAGGCTTTGAGGCCTGAGATGGGGCCTGGTGAAATGGTGTGAACGCGCAGGGTGGCTGCAGGGACATCTTGGAGGAAGGCTTGCCCTTGTTTTGAGGCCTCCTGAAGAGGTGCTGAGGCCTAGAGGAAGGCTGTTTTAGGACAGGCCAATGGTAGGGTCTCCAGATGCATCAGGGAAAATCACGGAGAACTAGGAGCTCTGAGGTTGTCGGAGAAGAGGCTGACCCAGTCTTTTTGGGGCAGTCAAGCCCTCAGGCATTCTCCTCCAGAAAGCTAGAGACATGGTTGGTCAGTTCTCATGTGTTCATTTAGCTGTTGCTGGATGAACATGGCGCTCAGATGTCAGAAGGGGATTCCATCTGAGTTGAGAGTGGGAAGGACTAGGTATGAGGTGAGGAGGAGAGGACGCTGGCTTGTCCTAGCAGGCGAGCTGTTGCACAAGGAGGGACTCAGCTAGACCTCATTCCGGACATTCTGGGAAGGGCGGGGTACCCCACTTTGGCCATTAATTCAGGCACCAAGAATTTCTGAGACCTCAGCTGGGGACCTCAGCTCCTCTCTGGGGTGGAAGTGGGCAGGGAAACGGGAGGGAAGTGGAGCGCGGGTAGGGAGGGACACTCAGCCTCTGTGTACCTTCTGCAGAGGGGGAACATCTTCCTAGCGGACTACTGGATCCTGGCGGAGGCCCCCACCCACTGCCTAAACGGCCGCCAGCAGTACGTGGCCGCCCCACTGTGCCTGCTGGGGCTCAGCCCCCAGGGGGCGCTGGTGCCCTTGGCCATCCAGGTGAGCCCGGCGCCGCCGCCCCGGGATGGGGGCTCAGGCGCGAACCGGCAGCCCGGAGCCCCATCACCCCTCGTTCCTTTCGGACGCAGCTCAGCCAGACCCCCGGGCCCAACAGCCCCATCTTCCTGCCCACTGACTCCGAATGGGACTGGCTGCTGGCCAAGACGTGGGTGCGCAACTCTGAGTTCCTGGTGCACGAAAACAACACGCACTTTCTGTGCACGCATTTGCTGTGCGAGGCCTTCGCCATGGCCACGCTGCGCCAGCTGCCGCTCTGCCACCCCATCTACAAGGTCCGCGACCCCGGGTGGGGGCCCAGCGGGGCAGGGGCCGGGCGGCCTTGTCCCCGGCCTTCAGCTTACTTGATCCGCTCCGCTCGCAGCTCCTACTCCCCCACACCCGATACACGCTGCAGGTGAACACCATCGCGAGGGCCACGCTGCTCAACCCCGAGGGCCTCGTGGACCAGGTGCGGCCTCCCTGCCGGGTCACTGATCTCAGCCCCGGAAGACGCTTTGCCCCGCTACCCGCCCCCAAGCCCTGTTCTGCGCTCAAGCCCCTTGTGAGGACACCCGGGGTGTGAGGACACCTGTACAATCCCTGCCTCTTCCACCAGCCCCGCCCACTCCGCCGGTCTCCGGTCTCCTACCGGCCCCCTTCACAGACCCTGTCCCCCCCCCGGCCCGGCAGCCCCACCGCCCCCGCCCACCGCCCCCAGCCCCGCCGGGCCACGAGTCCACAGGCAGGGCAGCCTCATCCTGAGCCCCAGCAGTACCCTCAGCTGACCCTGAGCCCAGCCAGGCTCTCCGGCTTTCAGTTCATTCTTTTAGTTACCAAATACCTAAGGATCTCCTCCCACGCACGTAATGGGGCGTCAAGCTGCGCAGCCTGCGTCAGGCAGGCCCTCGTGGGTATTTGATCAGTGGATTGCTTCACGAACCGAAGAAGGCCTTCCTTTGGCCGAGTCCCCAGCCCTATCTCGTGCCCAGACACTAGGGTGGGGATTGGGCCGGCCCGGGAGCCGAGCTGTGCTGTGTCCTCAGGTCACGTCCATCGGGAGGCAAGGCCTCATCTACCTCATGAGCACGGGCCTGGCCCACTTCACCTACACCAATTTCTGCCTTCCGGACAGCCTGCGGGCCCGCGGCGTCCTGGCTATCCCCAACTACCACTACCGAGACGACGGCCTGAAGATCTGGGCGGCCATTGAGAGGTGCGAGGTGCGGGGCGGGACCAGCAGTCCCACCACGGTCTCCTGGCCTGGGACACTGTGGTCCCTGCGCTCATGGCGCCTGGGGATTTCAGGTGTTTTCACACCCTAGCATAGGGAATTCTTGAGGGTATGAATTGAGTTTGGGGTCCCGTCTGAAATGGCAGGTAGCTGCGGTCCAGAGAGGGGCTTGGGGGTGTGTGGATGCAGGGGAAGGAGCGGGTGTCCAGTGGAGTCAGAGTATCAGGGCTGATGCATCATTTAAGCATGGGCTGGGGCCTCGGGCAGGCAGGTCTTCCTTCCTCCTGGGTGGGGAGGGGGGTGGCAGCATGAATCAGACTCTTCGTACACTCCCCTACCCAGCCCCCAGGCCCCTGTGCAGGAAGGAGGTGTGGAGCACCCATGGCTCAGCAGTGAGTGGGACTTAAGGGAAGCCCGGCCACTCAGATTCCAGCTGCACCTGGGGGTCCCCACTGAACCCCCATGGCTATCTGTCTCTCTGCCGCCTGAGCAGCAGTGGGCCTCGGTTTTCTGGCCAGGCCTGAGCCCGTGGTTACTCCAGTGGTACCAGCATCTCTTTCCTGCAGCTTTGTCTCAGAAATCGTGGGCTACTATTATCCCAGTGACGCATCTGTGCAGCAGGATTCGGAGCTGCAGGCCTGGGTTGGCGAGATTTTTGCTCAGGCGTTCCTGGGCCGGGAAAGCTCAGGTATCCCCTCTCTATCCCACTTCCCGTGTAGCTCTGATGAGCTAGCACTTGCTCAGCCACCCCCTACTCCCATCAGTTATTTATTGACCAGCCTTTGAAGAAGATACTATTAATATCCCCAATTAGCAGATATGGAAAGAGGCACAAAGAAGGCTGCGCAAGTCGGGTTCCGAGCCAGCTCCGACTGCCTCCAAAGCCCTTGCTTGCATCCACTGCTCTGTGCCCCTCTGGTCCCTCGACCTTTCCACAAGCCCACCCATTCATTTCAGCTTCCTGAGCTCTGTCAATGTTCTGCAACGTGCAGTAGGAGCCATCTTGGACTTCAGAGGATTCTGGGAACTTTCTCTCAAACCCCCCTTCCTGTCCTGCCACGTGGCCCCTCCAGCCACCAACCTCTCTTCATTTCTGTCTGTCTTTTTTTTTTTTTTTTTTTTTTGAGACGGAGTCTCGCTCTGTTGCCCAGGCTGGAGTGCAGTGGCGTGATCTCTGCTCACTACAAGCTCCGCCTCCCGGGTTCACGCCATTCTCCTGCCTCAGCCTCCCGAGTAGCTGGGACTACAGGCGCCCACCACCACGCCCAGCTAATTTTTTGTATTTTTAGTAGAGACAGGGTTTCACCGTGTTAGCCAGGATGGTCTCGATCTCCTGACCTCGTGATCTGCCCGCCTCGGCCTCCCAAAGTGCTGGGATTACAGGTGTGAGCCACTGCGCCCGGCGCGAGACAGTCTTACTTTGTCGCCCAGGCTGGAGTGTGGAGGCACGATCTCGGCTTGCTGCAACCTCTGCCTCCTGGGTTCAAGACATTCTACTGCCTCAGTCTCCCGAGTAGCTGGGATTACAGGCGCCTGCCACCACACCTGGCTAATTTTTGTATTTTTAGTACAGACGCTGTTTCGCCATGTTGGACAGGCTGGTCTTGAACTCCTGACCTCAGGTGATCTGCCCACCTCGGCCTCTCAAAGTACTGGGATTACAGGCGTGAGCCACCGCACCCGGCCTTGGAGTTTTTAAAGGGTGACCCTTCCCTGTGTTTTGCAAACCTCCTATTAATCATGATCAGTGCTGATCCTGACAGCTCCTCCCTCCTTGGGCAGTTGTTTCATATTTGGGGGTGTCTGTTTCCTACTTAAGGCCCAAAGGGGGATGTAATTACTGTTAATTCAACTCTCCTATCTTACTTTATTTCATTTGTGTCTGATTTAATGCATCAGAACACTCCTCAGATTGACAACAGCTCTTCCAACAAGTATAAACCTATTGTAGATTCATATACAGTATTTAAAGGCAAAACACACTCATTAACCTCAGTCAGTCTGAGGTTAATTCAACTCTCCTGTCTTACTTTATTACATTTTTTCTCTGATTTAATGCATCAGAACATTCTTCAGATTGACAACAGCTCTTTCAATGAGTACAAACCTATTCTAGATTCACATACAGTATTTAAAAAGGGAAAACACACTCGTTAACCTCCACCTCCCGGTTCAAGTGATTCTCCTGTCTCAGCCTCCCAAGTAGCTGGGACTACAGTCGCACACTACCACGCCCGGATAATTTTTGTATTTTTAGTAGAGATGGGGTTTCTTTCACCATTTTGGTCAGGTTCCATATTCCGATGGGGGAAAAGTAGGCAATATGAACTACAGAAAATTTCCTATAGATGGTCTGTCCCCTTCTTTGTTTTTATTTTTTGTTTTCGCTCTGGTTTCGTTTTTTTGAGACAGGGTCTTGCTCTGTTGCTTAGGCTGGTCTCAAACTCTTGCACTCTATCGATTCTCCCGTCTCAGCCTTCCAAGTAGCTGACACTACAGGTGTGTCTGCCTGCTTTATTTTTTGTTCTCAGCCTCTGAGTTTAGAGACTCAACCAGGAACAGAGCCTTCAGAAAACTCCCACACACTCCCAGGCAGATGTCTGGTCTTGCCTCCCAACCTCTCTGTTCTGTTGCATCAGCCTCTGTCCAGTCAGCCTGACTCCAAACCTTAGTTCTCTTTGACTCATATTCCCCTCTCTGTCTTCCTAAATCCAGTTAGGTGGCTGATCCCTGTTGTCACCACCCTAGTTGTAGTCTTCCTCATAGTGCTCTGGAATTGTGGCAGCTGCTTCTCAACCAGTCCCACCTCTCCCACCTCTCACTGCTTGCCCGCCAAGCCTGCAGGGCCACCACCCTGCTAATCCTCTGAAATACTGCCCAGAAACCACATGGCCCTGCATGCCGCTGCAGCCTCACCTCCAATTAGGTCCCCTCCCTGTTCCCTCACCCTGCTAATACCCCATGACTTCCCACTCTGGCTTTTTTTTTTTTTTTTTTTTTGAGGCGGGGTCTCACTTTGTTGCTCAGACTGGAGTGCAGTGGCATGATCACAGCTCACTGCAGCCTTGACCTCCCAGGCTCAAGTGATCCTCATGCCTCAGCCTCCCTGGTAGCTGGGACTACAGGCATGCACCACCACATTGCTGCATCCAGTTACCTTTGTAAAAACTGTTTTTGTAGAGACAAGGTCTTGCTATGTTGCCCAGGCTGGTCTTGAACTCCTGGGCTTGAGCAATCTTCCCACTTCTGCCTCCCATGCTCTGGCTTCTTACCCTCTCATGCATTTCTTCATTCAACCAATAATTACCGGGCTCTTGCTATTTATTAAGTATTGTTCTAGGTGCTGAGGTTTAGTAGTGAAAAAGACAAAAATTCTGGCCTTAGTGGAGCTTAACATTCTTTTGGAGAGAGAAAGAGAGAATCAACAAGCATATGTCAGGTGGTTATGAATGCTAAGAGGAAAACTGAAACAGCATCAGGGGATACGGTGTGTCAAGGTAAAGAGATCGTTTCAGGGAGGTGGCCAGGGCAGGCCTCTCAGGAGCTGATGCATTAGTAGAGGCCTGAAGGAAGTACAGGTGCTAGTTCTGAGGATAATTGGGGCAAGAGTAGCAGGCAGAGGTATAGTAAGTGTGCAGGCCTTGAGTTCTGAATGTGCTGGTGCATTTGAGAACTATCAGGAAGGCCTTCATGGCTGGAGTCGAATAAGTGAACAGCCAGGAAGGAGATGAAGTGGGAGAAGGGGCTGGGGCCAGATCAAGTAGGGCTATGACAAGGTGAGTGAGATGGGAAGCCCTCCGAGGGTTTTAGCGAAGGGTGACGTAATCTGACGGGCATTTGTTCTTGCCAGTGTGCAGTGTGAGGTAGTGTACATGCTTAGGTGGGGACGTCAGGTAAGCTGCCTGCAGGGTAATGCCCACGGCTGAGTCTGGAGCTCAGGAGCCAGGCACAGCCAGAGATGGGAATTTGGGAGTTGTTGGCCAGTGGGAGGTGGTTAGAGCCATGGACTTGGATGAGATGAGTGAGGCACAGCACAAATGGACCAAGGGCTGAGCCTTGGAGCTCTCCCCTCTTCAGTCCTGAAATGCTTTTCTCTGTTGTCTTTTTTGCATTCAAGGCTCATCCATCTTTCAACTCACAAGGCCCCTCTTGTCCTCCAGGAGGCCTCCACTAACCACTCTGCTCCTGGTGCCCCTTTCCGCCCTGCCTGCCCTCTCCTCAAAGAGCCAAGCTCTGGTCTTAGAAGCTTCCTTCTGCTTCCGTTACTGTGAGCTTTTGAGTAACACGCCCTCTGCATCGGTCTCTGCTGCTAAGCCCAGCAGAGGATGGTTGGATACTGGGTGCTTGAACAAATCTTGGTGAACTGGGTAGGATTAAATCATTACATCCTAATAGGGGCTGCAGATCGAAGTGCCTTGGAAGTCAGGGAGAGGCAGCTGGGCACTTGGGCTTGAAGCTGGCTCTGTCATTGGCCCTGCCTGCCGGGGATTTTCTGGCCATATCCCAGCCCCCATCTCCTATCCTGACCCACTTCAGAGACCACAAACCTTGGTGATGGCCATCCCTAACTTCAGCCCAACAAGACAGTCGTGGCTCGGTGTTCCCTACTTCCTCACTTTCCCCCTGTGGTGAGCCCCAGTCCTGAGCTGGCCCTAGGAATCCAGTACCTTCCATCCACACCCTCTACCCTTCCTCCCCACACCCAGGCTTCCCAAGCCGGCTGTGCACCCCAGGAGAGATGGTGAAGTTCCTCACTGCAATCATCTTCAATTGCTCTGCCCAGCATGCTGCTGTCAACAGTGGGCAGGTGAGGCTACAAAGGGCAGGCCTGGGGACATCAGGTCTCAGCAATGGACTTGAGGCCTGAATTCGGGTTGAGAGCTTGGGTGGGTCAGAGTTGGGGTGGGTTTATGATTAGACTTGGGGTTGGAGGGGCAGCTGAGTGGGGTGAAGGGCTGGCATTGGGTGATGACTGGGTGGAGCTGGGTCCAAGGTCGTAATGGTGACTCAAGTTGATGTTAATTTGGGAGAGGAACTTAGGGGCTCCTCTCATGGTTAGAACCCAGCCAGGTGGAGTAGCAGGTTGCTCTGTATGGCATGCCAACCCAAGGCCCTTTTCTAGGATTACCTCCACTCTGGGGCCACCTCCTTCCCTAGTGACTCACCCCACCCAGTCCTGGAACACTGGGCGGGGAGTGACAAGGAGTAAGCTGGCCTCCTGCCCCACTTCTGGGACTTTCCACTCCCTACCCCTTCCTCTCTTGCCTTTCCATGATCCCCTCATTTCCCAACTCTCTTGCCTTTCCGTGATCCCCTCGTTTCCCAACTATCACCTCTAGGATGGTAGAGGTGGAATCAGGGATGATGAAGAGGGAGGTGATACTCCCCTTCTGGCCAACTGACCCAACTGGGATGGGGGTCTCCACAGCATGACTTTGGGGCCTGGATGCCCAATGCTCCATCATCCATGAGGCAGCCCCCACCCCAGACCAAGGGGACCACCACCCTGAAGACTTACCTAGACACCCTCCCTGAAGTGAACATCAGCTGTAACAACCTCCTCCTCTTCTGGTTGGTTAGCCAAGAACCCAAGGACCAGGTGTGTATAGGGGGTGTTGAGGGGAGTAGGGTTCTTTAGGGCCACCAGTGGGGGTGGTGATGGCTTTGTCTGGGGGCTTGAGGACTGACCGACGGGATTTATGTTTACTGCAGAACTGCCTTGGGTTCTTCAGTTTCTTCAGAAAATGATAATCCCAAAAGACATAGACTGAAGCAAATACCAGTTTAGTTACCAATCTGTCCATCCATCCATTTATCTGACTGTTCATCCATCAACTACTCATGTGTTAATGCAAACATTCAACAAACATTTGTTGGATACTTCCTATGTGTCCACATAGCACTGGGCACCAGGCCTATAATGTTGGATGAGAACTTCCTGCCTTCAAGAAGCCTGTGGTCTAGTTGAGGAGACATACATGTCAATGAAAAAGGGCACCACCGTATTGTAGGAGTTACTTACATGTTAATTTCTCCATTGAACACACACTTCCTGAGTACCAGTGGTGACCCAGACACTGTTATGGGCAGCTATGAACCTTGTCCTTGTGAGCTTACAGTCCGGTGATAGGGGTAAGGACAGGGCCCTGAGGAACCTAAATGGGTCTGGGGGAACCCAGGAAGGCTTCTTGGAGAAAGTGACATCTAAGCTGAAATCTGCAGGACAAGTAGGAGTTGGACAGAGAGGAGGAGCAGGGTTCTTTTTTAGGGAGGGGGAAGGACAGGACCAAGGAACGAAGGCGAGAAATCACTGGTGTGTTTGTAGGATCACAAATGGAAATAGCAGAGCGGAGAGGAAGGTAGGGCTTTGTCTGCACAGTATTCATTTAGAAGACAAAGGGGAGCCAATCAAGGCTTCCTCCACCCCCCCACATGGAGTCTTGCTCTGTCACCCAGGCTGGAGTGCAATGGTGCGGTATCGGCTTGCTGCAACCTCCGCCTCCCAGGTTCAAGCGATTCTCCTGCCTCAGCCTCCCAAGTAGCTGGGATTACAGGCACCCACCACTGTGCCCAGCTAATTTTTGTATTTTTAGTAGAGACGGGGTTTCACCATGTTGGCCAGGCTGGTCTCGAACTCCTGACCTTGTGATCCACCCATCTTGGCCTCCCAAAGTGCTGGAATTACAAGTGTGAGCCACCGCGCCTGGCCGCCAATCAAGACTTTTAAGCCTGAGGCCCAATGGTTAAATCTGCTTTAGCTAGGGTGCTCCTGTGGCTGTGTGAATGGATGCAAAGGGCAACTTTGGAGGCAGGAGGCTAGAGAGGGGCCAATATCTGAGTTTAGGCCAGGCAAGTAGCCCTTTATCACTGGTTCCCATCATCTTTGTTTCCATCCAGCCGTCTTGCACACAAGCTCTCTAACAGGTGAATATCCTTATTTCTCACGCTTGACTCCCTTTGGTGCTAGAAAGATTCCAGATGTTGCTGGGCACAGTGGCTCGTGCCTGCAATCCCAGCACTTTGGGAGGCTAAGGCCGGTGGATTGCTTGAGCCTAGGAATTCAAGAGCAGCCTAGGAAACATGGTGAAACCCTGTCTCTACCCAAAACACAAAAATTAGCTGGGCATATTAGTGTGTGCCTGTGGTCCCAGCTGCTTGGGCAGGGGGCTAAGGTGGAAGGATCACTTGAGCCCAGGAGGTAAAAAATGCAGTGAGCCATGTTCACGCCACTGCACGCCAGCCTGGGTGACACAAAAACAAAAAACAAACAAACAAACAAAAACAAAAAAAGAAAGATCCCACATGTTTCATCTTCCTGGCAAGTTTTAACTTGCTACCTTATATCCTGGGAATGGCAGTACTCTGTTTCCTGTCCCTATCTGCTCCCAGAGGGATGACGGATAAGTAGACAACAGGATGAGGGTGGAGGGCTCTCTCCTATAAACTATAGAAAGTTTAACTTGGAAACTTATAACAACAATAATAGTGGCAGCTGTCACTGAGGAGCTATCATGTCTCAGTTATTAAATCAGATCCTTTGTGTACATGATTTTAAAATATGAAACAAATACATAGCTCTATTTAAAATGCTTGGCAGCTGGGCGTGGTGGCTCACGCCTGTAATCCCAGCACATTGGGAGGCCAAGGTGGGTGGATCACCTGAGGTCAGGAGTTCGAGATCAGCCTGGCCAACATGGTGAAACCCCCATCTCTACTAAAAATACAAAAATTAGCTGGGCATGATGATGCATGCTTGTAATCCCAGCTACTCAGGAGGCTGAGGTAAGAGAATCACTTAAACCCGGGAGGCGGAGGTTGCGGTGAGCCGAGATGGTGCCACTGAACTCCAGCCTGGGCAACAAGAGTGAAGTTCCATCTCAAAAAAAAAAAAAAAAAAAAAAGCTTGGCGCTGTGCTGGCATATAGATGTTCAATAAATGGTAGTTCCACTTCACAGGGGAGAAAACTGAGGTTCAGGGAGATTCAGCAATTTGTTCAACAGCGCAGAGCTAGTAAGTAGGCTTTGAATCCAGTGTCATATTTCTGTCTTCTGCTTTGTTTTCTCTTTCTTTCTTTGGTGTGTGTGCGTGTGTTCTGTTTTTTTGATGGCTATGCTACAGTTTTAGAAATCAAGTATTAAGCCAGGTGCAATGGCACAGGCCTGTAGTCCCAGCTACTCAGGAGGCCGCAGTGAGAGGATTCCTAGAGGCTAGGAGTTCAAGGCTGCAGTGTGCCATGACCATGCCTGTGAATAGCCACTGCACTTCAGCCTGGGCCACATAACAAGACCCCATCTTTAAGTAAGAAAGAAAAGAAAAACAGAAATTAGATGTCAACCTGATTTTAAAAACATAAAACTTGTTATTTCAAAAAAAAAACACAATACAATAAAATAAAAAAACTATAGACATATTTCTTTTTTCTGAAGATTCTCTGGATCAGAAATTTGGGCAGGGCTAGGCTGGGCAGTCCAGAGGGTACTGGCTAGGGTAAAACACTTGCATGCGATCAGCTGGTGACCGGGCTGGGCTGGAAGCTCCCAGAAGGCTTTGCTCACATGTCTGGGGCCTCAGTGCACCTGTGTGGTTTTTCTCTCTCTCCATATGCTGTCTTATCCCCCAGGACTCTCCAAGGGGTCTCTCTCCAGCAGGATAGCCGGACTTCCTCATAGCACGGTGGCCGGCTTCCAAGATTGAAAACAAGCTTTCAGATTTCTTCAAGTCTAGGCCCAGAAGTGGCACTATTTTTTTTGCTTCCCTCCCTCCCTCCCTCCCTCCCTCCCTCCTTCCCTCCTTCCCTCCTTCTCTTTCTCTCTCTCTCTTTCTCTCTTTCGACAGGGTCAGGTTGTCTGAAAAAAAGCCTGGTCAACTCCAGACAGGGTCGCCCAGGCTGGAGTGCAGTGACGTGATCACGGCTCACTGCATCCTCAAACTCCTGGGCTCAAGAAATTCTCCCACCCCAGCCTCTCACGCAGCTGAGGCCACAGGCACCACCACGCCTGGCTAATTTTTTGATTTTTGGTAGAGACAGAGTCTTGTTATGTTGCCCAGGCTGGTCTTGAACTCTTGGGCTCTAGTGATCCTCCTGCCTTAGCCTCCCAAAGTGCTGGGATTATAGGTGTGAGCCACTGCATCTGGCCTAGATAATTCTAATCAAGGAGGAAAAAAAAGAGAAAGAAAGGGAACAAAAATACATAGCATTAGGAATGGGAAAGGCATATAACCACAAATGCAGAGAAGATTTTTTACTTTTTTTTTTTTTGAGACAGAGTCTCACTCCGTCACCCAGGCTAGAGTGCAGTGGCGCGGTCTCGGCTCAGTGCAACCTCCGCCTCCCGGGTTCAAGTGATTCTCCTGCTTCAGCTTCCTATGTAGCTGGGATTACAGGTGTGCGCCACCATGCCCAGCTAATTTTTGTATTTTCTTTTTTAGCAGAGATGGGGTTTCACTATGTTGGCCAGGCTGGTTTTGGAACTCCTGAACTCGTGATTCATCCATTTTGGTCTCCCAAAGTGCTGGGATTATAGGTGTGAGCCACTGTGCCCAGCTGATTTTTAAAATTATAATAAAATTATAATAAAATACTGCTTACAGTTTTATGCAAACAGATTCGGAAATCTAGACGAAATGAGTGCTTTTCTAGGAAAATAAAATACCTAAAACTTAACTCCAGAAGAGATGAAAAAACCATACAAATTATAAAAGGTTTTAAAAGATCTGATCCCTTTAAACCTCCAAGGGACAAATGATTCCTAAATCATTCAAACTACTTGAAAGCATAGCAAAAGGTGGAAGTTTCCTCAATTATTTTGTTGAATTATAGAGTCAGCACCTAACAAAGGTAGTACTCTTTTTTGTTTGTTTGTTTGTTTGTTTTGAGATGGAGTTTCGCTCTTGTTGCCCAGGCTGGTGTGCAATGGTGCGATCTCAGCTTACCTCAACCCCTGCCTCCTGGGTTCAAGCGATTCTCCTGCCTCAGCCTCCTGAGTAGCTGGGATTACAGGCATGCACCATCACACCTGGCTAATTTTGTATTTTTAGTAGAGATGGGGTTTCTCCATGTTAGGCTGGTCTCGAACTCCTGACCTCAGGTGATCCGCCCATCTCGGGCTCCCAAAGTGCTGGGATTACAGGCGTGAGCCACCGTGCCCTGCTGGTAGTACTCTTAGGAAGGGCAGTGGGTCTCATTGGAAGGCTCTAGTCCCAGATCCACACCTACCACCCATATGACTTTAGTTATGTAATGGCCTCTCTAAGCTTTATTTCCTTATCTTTAAAGTGAGAATAACAAGAATACCTGTCTTAAGGGTTGATGTATGGTTGTGATGGTTCACGTAAAGTGCTTACATGTTAGCTGTTATTACAAAAATGAAATTATAAGGCTGGGTGCAGTGGCTCACACCTGTAATCCCAGCACTTTGGGAAGCAGAGGTGAGAGGACCGCTTGGGCCCAGGATTTAAGACCAGCCTGAGTAATATAGTGAGACCTTGTCTCTCCAAACAAAAAACAAAAAACAAAAAAACTAGCCAGGCATGATGGCGTATGCCTGTGATCCCAGCTACTCAGGAGGCTGAGGTGGGAAGATTGCTTAAATTTGGGAGTTCAAGGCTGCGGTAAGCTGTGATCCCATCGCTGCACTTCTGCCTGGGTGACAGAGTGAGACCCTGTTTCAAAAAAAAAAGAAAAAATATATATATATATACTTATTCCACTTAGCTACAACAATCTTAAAAATATATCAGCCAATGAAGGCCAATAGTAAATAATAAAACAATAATACACCATGATAAAGTCTAATTTATTCTAGGAATGAAAGGAATGAAAGGTTGGTTCAACCTTATGCAATCTAGCAATATAATTCATTACGTCAGTAAAGATGTGTACCATATAATTATCTCAATATGTGCTGAAAAAGCATTTGATAAATGTGAACAGCCATTACTAATAAAAACTCAGTGTAAAATGCAACCCCCTTAAGGATTTTTGATTAGAAGTATATTTTAGGCTGGGTGTAGCGGCTCACGCCTGTAATCTCAGCACTGTGGGAGGCTGAGGCAGGTGGATCACCTGAGGTTGGGAGTTCAAGACCAGCCGGCCAACATGGTGAAACCTCATCTGTCCTAAAAATAAGAAAATTAGCCAGGCATGGTAGTGGCTACCTGTAATCCCAGCTACTCGGGAGGCTGAGGCAGGAGAATCACTTGATCCCGGGAGACGGAGGTCGCAGCGAGCCAAGATCGTGCCACTGCACTCCAGCCTGGGTGACAGAGCGAGACTCCATCTCAAAAAAAAAAAAACCAAAAGTATATTTCAGAAAACACTGTATTTATGGTGAGACCATAGATATCTATTCATTAAAGTCAGAGACAAGAAAACAATACCCAATGCCCACTATTACTGCTGCTATTTAACATTGATCTGGAGGGCTTCGCCAATCCAACAAAACAAGAAAAAGAATTTGTTAAAGATCAGTAGTATTGGCTGGGTGTGGTGGCTCACATCTGTAATCCCAGCACTTTGGGAGGCCGAGGCGGGCAGATCACGAGATCAGGAGATCGAGACCATCCTGGCTAACACGGTGAAACCCCATCTCTACTAAAAATACAAAAAATTAGCCAGGCATGGTGGCAGGCACCTGTAGTCCCAGCTACTCGGGAGGCTGAGGCAGGAGAATAGCGTGAACCCGGGAGGCAGAGCTTGCAGTGAGCTGAGATCACACCACTGCACTCCAACCTGGGCGACAGTGCGAGACTCTGTCTCAAAAAAAAAAAAAAAAAAGATCAGTAGTATTGGCAACAATTATATGAAGGTTCTAGTAAATAGGAAGTGTGTGCTGGTTAGGAGGCTGGACCTCTGCGTTGTCGTGATGAGCTGGTTGTGTGATATGATCATGAGGGAGGGACAGTCCTGTACACAGGATGGCAGTGACTGGAGCTCATAGTGATATTTCTCGATTGTGGTTGGCCGTGCTGTAAATTGTGGCAGTGGAGGATGATGGTGATTGTGTTGGCAAAAGTTCCATCACGGTGATTGATTGTGAAGATACCTTAGAACCAGGATGCTGGCTGTTTTCAGGAGTTGAATTTTGTGAAATTGTGAAGTAATAGTTATATTCTTGGGTATATTTCCTGGGCAGTGTTTATGTTGATCTAGGTTGTATGAGAAGTGTGGTTCATTCTTTTAGTTCACAGATCAGTTGGATCAGGTATGAAAGGGACCTTTAAAGATTTTCTAGGCCAGGCACGGCGGCTCACGCCTGTAATTCTAGTGCTTTGGGAGGCCAAGGTGGGAGGATCTCTTGAGCCCAGGAGTTTGAGGCTGCAGTGGGCTATGATCACACCACAGTACTCCAGCCTGGGCAACAGAGTGAGACCCTGCCTCAAAAATTTTTTTTTCTGGTTCAACCCATCCATTTTCAGATGCAGGAATTGAGTCTCAAAGAGTCAAAGTAACAGGCAGAGGCTTGCCAGCAGAGGCAGTACTGAATTCGGGTTGGCTGGCTCCTACGTCACATTCTGTCCCCTACTCTGTTTGGGGTTTGGGTGCTGGGGGGCCTCGTGTCAGGATCATGGGGTGGCAGTTTGGGGCAAGTGTTTACAATGGCTGCAACTGGATTGTGCTACTAGAAGCCACCTTGACTGGATTTGCTGTTACATGTGGTCCTTCATTATTCCCCATCCCATCCGGAATGTCATCCTGACCTCTTACCTGATGTCCTCCCAGAGGCCCCTGGGCACCTACCCAGATGAGCACTTCACAGAGGAGGCCCCGAGGCGGAGCATCGCCGCCTTCCAGAGCCGCCTGGCCCAGATCTCAAGGGACATCCAGGAGCGGAACCAGGGTCTGGCGCTGCCCTACACCTACCTGGACCCTCCCCTCATTGAGAACAGCGTCTCCATCTAACCACTCCCAAATACTACCCAAGAAGAAAGAAAGGTCCAAGCATGAGGAGGACCAGTTCCTCAGGGTCCTCCAGACCCTTCTATCCTCCCTGTTCTCAGTTCACCTGAACCTTCTCTTTTGCACATGGGGACCGTTGCAGCCAAGATGGCCCTGACATCATACAAACTGGGCCCTGAGCTGTGAGAGACCAGCACAGAAGCGTCCAGGGTTAAAAGCCGCTGACTAAAGTCCAATGCACAGTAGCCCCTCCGAAAGAAAGGAACCGCTTCACTTCTTGTCCTACTTGGGGCAGCCTCTTGTTCCAGCCTCTTGGAATGCCCAGCTTGGGTTTCTGAGCTTTTCTCCCTCATCCTCCCCCATCCCCAAACTCCTTCTCCTACCATGCCTTTCTATGTTCTCTTTCTTGCAAGCCTAGAGCCACCAGCCCAGCTTCCTTCTCTGGAAAAGCCTGGAAACTGGGCACAGAAGGACTGTGTGCCTGGGTCTGACATGTGGTCCCCTTTGTCGCTAGCACCTTTAAGGGCAGGGGAAGAATTGGAAAGCAGCTTGCCTGGACCCCTAACTGCTGTTCTCAGGGACAGGTTCCCAGGCCTGGGGTGTTTGTGGGGATCTGTCTTTCTCTCAAGCTTTCATCCTACTCCTCTTTCATCCCATTTTTTTTCTTTTTGTCCTTGAGCCCAGTGAGTTCAATAAAAACCAAAATATTTGGCTCTCATTTTGTTTTGCTGCTTTGATGTGTGTGTGTAGGGGTGGGTGAGGGTGGCGGTGCCAGGGGATTGCAGTGAGGGGGCAGCAGTGGATCCGTGGATCATCTGTTCTGGAGACAGAAGTGTCCCGGCTCAACCCACCATCCAGCCAAGCCGTGTATTCCTGCCCTCACCTCCCAGAGTGCGTCATCAGGAGGTGAAGGAATGTCTGGATTCAGTGGACTGAGAAGTGGAATAGTGAGTATTTTGTGAAGCCTCAGAGCCTGGGTAATTGTTAGCATTGCCACCGAAATCCAGTTCTCCTTCTGGACACACTGAAGGCTCAGCCTCTGGCCCTCTTGTGGATGGGTGGAGTCACAGGATGAGTTTTGGTTGAGTTGGGAGCAGAAGGGATGCGGATCGTCTCCAGGCTGGCACGGAGACCCCTGATTTCCTTCTTTCTGCCTCTCCCTTCCAGAAGCACATGTTGAGATGGCACTTGCTTGTGTGTCCAAGGGACTGTAGAAGAGGCCCCCACTGACTGAGCCAGACATGGACTGAGTGAGAAATAAACTTGTTGGGTGAAGCCACTGGAATTTGGGGGTTGTTACTGTGGTATAGTCTAGTTGATCCTGGCCACATGGCTGGTGATATGGGGAGTCTGATTTTCTCCCTTCCAGCCCCACAGCCCTTAAACATAGAGATCTGTGCAGCCCTCAAGTCAGTCTCCCCGGTCTTCTCAATCCACAGCCGCCCAACACCCTGGTTTTCTGCTTCCCCAGACCTCAGATCCAGTCCACCTTCCTTCCTTCCGCTGCCATCTGAGTCAAATTCTGTGCCTGACCCAACCCTGGAGATGGCCTCTCTCTGGCGGGATCACAGTGTCTTTGGACAATGACAGAGTAACTGCTCCCCCATCCCTGTGGTGCCCGTGGTAGGGGGATCAGATGGTTTTAGTGTCAGCATAACCAGCGACCCACCCAGAGCTTCACGTGGCTGGGGGCTTTGCAGGCTGCAGTGTGTCTCAGCCCCAGTGCAGACCATGGTCAGTGTTCGTTCCTGGAGTCAGTGGGGATCCACAGGCTGCCTTGGCTGGGGCTGCCATCATCTAAGAAAACAAATCATCTAAGAATCCAAGAAATATCTTAAATCATCTAAGAAATATATGGCCAGGCGCGGTGGTGCACGCCTGTAATCCCAGCACTTTGGGAGGCTGAGGCGGGTGGATCAGGAGGTCAAGAGAGCTAGACCATCCTGGCCAACATGGTGAAATCCTGTCTCTACTAAAAATACAAAAATTAGCTGGGTGTGGTGGTGTGCGCCTGTAGTTCCGGACGCTGAGGCAGGAGAATTGCTTGAACCTGGGAAGCAAAGGTTGCAGTGAGCCGAGATCGTGCCACTGCACTCCAGCCTGGTGACAGAGTGAGACTCCATCTCAAAAAAAAAAAGAAAAAAGAAAAGAAAACAACATGTGTTTTCAGTACAACCGTAGCTCCACGAAGAGCTCCACACCTAACCACATTTTCTCCCTAACTAAATTGCCATCCCAAAGCCCTGGCATATTGAAATTCTGGGGCGGCCAACTGTCCCATTACATCCCAGCCCAAGAATCTTCTCTGTTGTCAACCAAACCCCTTCTCCCTTTGCTCGTGTGTGTGTGTGTGTGTGTGTGTGTGTGTGGTGGGGAAGGCTGTCTTTGGCTGTTGGATTTTCACTTTCTGCATCTGTGATCCTTGGAGAAGAGGATCTTCATACCATTGTGCATAAAGAGGTGTGTTTGCGGATATCTCACATGCAGATTGCAACCTAAGGACTTATCCCAAATCACTAGTTTTGTTCACTGTAGAACAAATCAAAGGACTAAGAAATGCTCAGGGGCGCCCCTTTGTGGCCACCAGGGGTGAGGGTGAGGCTGAGGCTAGGTGCGCAGTGCAGTCCCCTTTGACCTTGCGCCCGGCTGCCAAGCATTTTAAATAGAGCTATGTATTTGTTTTATTTATTTATGTATTTATGTATTTATTTATTTATTATTCTTTGAGGCGGATTTTCGCTCTTGTTGCCCAGACTGGAGTACAATGGCGCGATCTCTGCTCACCGCAACCTCCGCCTCCCGGGTTCAAGCGATTCTCCTGCCTCAGCCTCCCAAGTAGCTGGGATTACAGGCATGCACCACCATACCACCCCGGCTAATTTTGTATTTTTAGTAGAGACGGGGTTTCTCCATGTTGGTCAGGCTGGTCTCGAACTCCCGACCTCAGGTGATCCGCCCACCTCGGCCTCCCAAAGTGTAGGATTACAGGCGTGAGCCACCGCGCCCGGCCTGTTTCATATTTTAAAATCGTGTACGCAAAGGATCTGATTTAATGACAGAGACGTGATAGCTCCTCAGTAAGTGACAGCTGCCAGTATTATTGTTGGGTGTGCAGTGCAGGCCCCTTTGACCCTGGGATTAGAAGCAGCAGCGAAAAGGGCATGGGCATGCTCAGGCGCCATGTCCCCCAAGAGGATGAACACTCCTTGGCCCTCCACAAAGGCAGCATTAGTAGGCATGCCTATCCTGAAAAATGCTCCTGAGCCGGAGAGGGAGGGACCAGGGCGGGTCATTGGAATCTGGTTTTCCAGAAAGGCAGCTTGGAAAGAGATTTATTGGGCAGACACACCTGGTATACTTAGGATGTCCTGCCCTGACTCTGGGGACAGGACATGGGGAGGAGGCTCACATCAAGCCTCTGGAGCCCTGTGAGGTCAGGAGCTCCCCACAGCTTGCACTCTACCCTCCACTGTTTTTTGGTCAGTCTAAAAGGTCAACTGATATAATGGGAAGCACACCAGCCTCCTTCCCCAGATGACCTTGAGCAAGTCCCTCTGCCTCAGTGGTCCCAACCTGTCAGATACATGAGTGGGACAATAAGATTTGAAAAGCCCTTTCCAGTGTTGACATCCTAGCATCGCTTTGCTTCGTGGCTCTTCTCTGCCTAGATGCCGTTCTAGATTTTGGGGGAGCAGCTGTGAGCTCCCCAGGCACAACCCCTTCTTTCACAGTTTATGGGTGCTGGAGAGACAGACAATAAACGCATCAATAAACAGATAAAGATCCTTTTGGGCGGTGGCAAGTGCAGCTGGAGATACCACCAGGTGGCAAGGTAGCACGATGGAGGGCAGAGGGCGGGGAAACATGAGGGACGGTGGTCAGGGAGGGACTCTGAGGAGGTGACACTGGAGTTGAGACCTGGATGACATGAACAACACACGCTTAGGGTCGGGTGCGGTGGCTCACATCTGTAATCCCAGCACTTTGGGAGGCTGAGACAGGCGAATTGCTTGACCTCAGGAGTTTGAGACCAGCCCCAGCAACATGGCAAAATCCCATCTCTACCAAAAGATACAAAAAATTAGCCAGGCGGACTACGCCTGTGGTCCCAGCTACTCGGGAGACCAAGGTGGGAGGATCGCTTGAGCCTGAGAGGCAGAGGTCGCAGTGAGCTGAGATTGCGCCACTGCACTCCAGCCTAGGTGACAGAGTGAGACACCGTCAAACAAACAAACAAACAAAAACACTCTTGAAACAGTTTGAACAGCTTGGTTGAAACAGCTTGAACAGCTTGGGGGAAGGGTATTACAAACCCAGGAATGGCAAATGCAAGGGTCCTGAAGGACACATGTTCTGGGTACAGCGAGAAGGCCAGAGTGGCTGGAAAAAGGTGTCGGGAAGGCATGGTCTTATAGCCATGATAAGTCCTTGGGTTCGTTTCTTTTCTTTCTTTTTTTTTTTTTGAGACGGAGTCTCTATTGCCCAAGCTGGAGTGCAGTGGCGCTATCTCGGCTTACTGCAATCTCCACCTCCCCTGTTCAAGCGATTCTTCCGTCTCAGCCTCCTGAGTAGCTGGGATTACAGGCGCGTGCCACAACGCCTGGCTAATTTTTGTATTTTTAGTAGAGACGGGATTTTACCATGTTGGTCAGGCTGGTCTCGAACTCCCGATCTCATGATCCGCCTGCGTTGGCCTCCCAAAGTGCTGGGATTACGGGCATGAGCCACCGCGCCTGGCCCTTGGATTCATTTCTACGGACAACCCCATTTTAAGCTCTGGTGAACTTTAAGCAGGGGAGTGGCCTGATTTGATTTTTCTTTCTCTGTGTCTTAGGAGAGTGGGTCCCCAGGAGTTAGTTGCTCCTTGCCTTGCAGGGCTTGGGGTGGGGTCAGGCACGGGGTATACCCCAGCAGTGAGAACTCAGCTTCCTGTGTGGGTGGCCCCTAGTTAGCAACCCCAGTGAGTGTGAATCCTTCCCAGGAACTGCTCCTCCTCACCGGGTCCCGCCCCTGGTCCAGGAGAACCAGTTCTTCAGCCCAATGAGCACCTATCAAGAGTCACGCGTCTACGTTTTGGTCATAGATGGGGAGTGCCCCATCTATGTCCTCATGCCTGATCCCGTCCCTGTCCCTGCCCCAGCCACATTCACATTGTCAGCATCACTGCCTCCATCTCTGTCTCCCTCAGGAACCTAATTCCCACTCCAGACTGGAGCCCTGAGCAAACCCAGGGCCACCCTGGGATTTGGGTTGGAGGAGACCTATTGGTAGCAGGCTATGACTCAGTTTGCCCAGTCCACTGCCCTGCCTCTCACCAAGCCTCAGCAGCCCCCAGGGCACACAGGGCAAAGGGGAGAGATTAGAAAAAGGAGGCTGGGAGAATTTGCATGGAATTTGCATCTTAAGATTTGCATCTTCAGGCTTCCAGCATCCTCCAAGAGTCATCAAGGTGGTTGAGGAGAGAGATCCCAGGAGGGAGATCCAGCTGGACGGCTTCTGTCTGCAGCCCAGGACAGCCAGCCCTGCCACCCAGAGCTGGGCACAACCCTCATCCTCAGCCTTCTCCCCTCTCCTCCCTCCCTCCCCACCCAACCCCTTTCCCTCCCCTACACCACGCCTTGCCCCTTTTCTCACCCTGAGCCCAAGTCAGCTCTCTTCGGATCTTCACCATAACTCCAAAGCCATCACCGATTCAATCCCCAGCCCTGACCTTGTCCTTGTCATTAACCCATTCAGCTATGTTTTCAGTGTCTCCCAGGTACCAAGTATGACGGTAGGAGATGGTGACAAAACCAAAAAAAATTATGGACTAATTTATTAGAGAAAACAGACATCAATCAAAGATGTTAGCTATAGTGCTGTGAGAGCCACGTATAGTGAAATTTGGCCTTCCTGGAAAAAGCAATTATTGAGCTAAGATCAGGAGGAAGAGGAAACGTGACCTCAGTTCGAGAGGTAGAGAGGGAACAGCGTGTGCCAAGGCCCTGGGGTGGCGACGAGCTGACTTCACTTCCTTCAGGTCTTTACTCAAAAGTCTTCTTCCCAAGGAGCCCTCCTTGGCTACTCAGTATCTAAAATTTGCTCCTTTTTTTTTTTTTTTTTTTTTTTCTGAGACGGATTTTCACTCTTGTTGCCCAGGCTTGATTGCAATGGCATGACCTTGGCTCACTGCAACCTCCGCTTCCTGGGTTCAAGCTATTCTCCTGCCTCATCCTCCTGAGTAGCTGGGATTATAGGTATGTGCCACCATATCCAGCTAATTTTGCATTTTTAGTAGAGACGGGGTTTCTCCATGTTGGTCAGGCTGGTCCCAAACTCCTGACCTCAGGTGATCCGCCCGCCTCAGCCTCCCTAAGTGCTGGGATTATAGGCATGAGCCACCGCGCCTGGCACTCCTCTATCTTTTATATTATCCTCCCCTGTTCTCTCTTTTCTCTTCAGCACTTATTACTATTTAACATACTATTTAATGTATTTGGTTACTAGGTAATATTGTCTGCTTCCCTCACTCGAAGGCAAGCTCCATGGGTGCAGGGGTTTGCTTTGATCGCATTGTATTTTCAGGACCTGACACAGCGCTGAACACACAGTAGGGGCTCGGCCAGTGTCTGCTGATGAATGAATGAAAGGCACGTGGTCCCAGACAGAAGTGAGCAAAGGGGAATGTGAGGGGTGAAGCCAATCAGGCAGGCCGTGGGGGCCATGGGAGGGGATGGTGTCACTGTCCCAAAGGTAAAGAGGAGCCACTGCCAGGCTTGATCAGGGTTGGGAGGAGGGAGCATAGAGAGTGATGTGGACAGATTTGGGTCTGGAAAAGATCATTTCAATCCCCAACTCCAGCCACATCTGTGTCCCTAACCTAAACCTGAATTGCAGTTTCGACCCCATTCCACATCCGATCTGGAACCTACTGGAACCTTCTCTTTGTCTCACAATCCCAGCCCCCTCTGACCCTAACTTGGCCTGGGCATTGAATGACCTTCCTTTGATGGTGATGGAAGCGTGCCATCAGGGAGGAAAGCAGGGCTGTGCTTCCTGGTTGACAGGAGCTGCTCCTGGGAGGCGAAAGGAAAGAGGACAGGTCCAGAAAAAGGGAATAGGAATGTGCCTGCCTCCTCACTCTCCCTGGGTCCCAAATCCTATCTTTGGATTGTCTATCTCAGACTCTCTCATAATTGCTCTTCACCTTACTCCTAACACCTTCTCCCTATCCTGCGGCTGACTTCTGTGATTCTATCAGCAACTAGTTCCCAATCCCAACCTCCCAGACTTATTTTCTTCAGAGCACTTAGTATCCAAAATTATAGTGAACAAATTCTTGTTTACTGTTTCCTTCACTTCTTTCCCAGCTATTCCATAAGCTCCATGTATGTTTCATTTCTTCTCTGCGTCTGCAGTGCCTAGAACGCCGTGCACCGTCCTTACTACATATCTGAGGGAGGGAGGGAGGAACGACCTGGTTCCCAACAAACCCAGTTCCACTGGAGCTCAGCCCTGCCTCCAGCCCTCTTCCTAGCTTCATTCTTTTTTGGGAGGGAAGTGAGGGTATGTACTTTATGAATTAAAGGATAACACATTATGAAATGAATGAAGTACCCTAGACGCCCCTCAGATCAAGATAAGAACACCTCCAGCAGCCTATATGGCCTCCCTCTGCCAGAGATACTCACCAGTAGGGGTTGTCTGAGAATTGCTCAGTTTTGCTGGTTCTGGAAATTCCTATCAGTGGATAACAGAACGTATCCCCTTTAATGTCTGGCTCTTTTTGTTCAATATCATCTTTGTGAGACTCATCCGCATTGCAGTTCATTCTTTCTTTTTATTCCTGGGTAGAATTCTATTTTATGATTATACCACAAAATATTGATCATATTAATCTATTATTTAACTTCATTCTTTTTTCTTTCTTTTTTTTTTTTTTTTTTTTTTGGAGATGGAGTCTTGCTCTGTTGCCCAGGCTGGAGTGCGGTGGCATGATCTCAACTCACTGCAACTTCCGCCTCCTGAGTTCAAGCGAGTCTCCTGCCTCAGCCTCCCAAGTAGCTGGGACTACAGGCGAATACCACCACGCCTGGCTAATTTTTGTATTTTTAGTAGCGACAAGGTTTCGCCATGTTGGCCAGGCTGGTCTCGAACTCCTGAGCTCAGGCGACCCACCTGCCTTGGCTTTCTGAAGTGCTGGGATTACAGGCGTGAGCCACCACGCCCAGCTATTTAACTTAATTCTTATGCCCCAGATTTCACTCTGTCTTCTAATTTAGTTTTTTTTTTTTTTTTTTGGTCTTCTGATTTTACATCCAGCTCCAATCCCTCCCCAGTGGATCCTGGCCCCACAGGAAGCAACAGATCCCCTTCTCCTACCCTGATTGTTCCTCCCCGCAGCATCTTCAAGCCTTTCTGCACGCATGTGGTCCCCGAGCCCCACCTTCAACACCTCCCACCCTTCCTGTCACAGACTCTGGGCCCTGGGGCAGAAGGACAGGCCAGCTTTCTCACTGTGGCCACTACCTGCCCCATTTCCCAGAGAGGAATGGCCTGGAGGCTAGCCAGCTGCGCAGCAACTTAGTGTCTCTCCCCCTCCCCTCCCCCGCCCACCAGTGGCCTCAGAACCAATGCAGGTCGCTCACTGCCCATGGCCCTGCTTAGCAGGGGTGCCCGGCACTGCAGCCAATGGGGACTGGCAGGAGGAAGGAGCTTATTAGTCTGATAAAGATCTGGGGGCCCCACCCGGCTCCCTCCTGCAACTTCTCTAGGGCCCTGGCTCAGGCTGGACTGGCTCCCCCACCCTGAAGCCGCCTTCATCCACGGCATCTTCCATCCGCCCTTTCAGAGGCAGGCCCAGTGCCCTGCCTGCTCTTCCTCCCCGCCAGCTCCCAGAAGGCTTGGAGCCCAGACACCTGCTCACCTGCCACCAGCTGGGCCCCACCTGGGCCTGCCCGGCACGCACCCCGGCCACCAAGGGCAGCAGCTTTTCCAGAATTTGGCCGGCAGGCCCAGTCACCCCACCTCGCCACCTCACCACTGCACCTTGGAGGCCAGCCCTGTCCACTCCACTCTGCGCCTGGCTTCTCTTGCCTGCCTTGGGCCTTCGTGTGGCCCCTCCACGGTGTCTGGGACTGAGTGCCCCTCTTGCCTCCTGAAGAGCAGCCATGGCCACCTACAAAGTCAGGGTGGCCACAGGCACCGACCTCTTGTCGGGAACACGGGACTCCATCTCACTGACCATTGTGGGGACGCAAGGAGAGAGCCATAAGCAGCTGCTGAACCATTTTGGGAGAGACTTTGCAACTGGGGCGGTAAGAGTGTGTGTGTGTGTGTGTGTGTGTGTGTTTCTGTGTGTGTCTGTGTGTATCTGTGTGTCTTTGTGGCCCCGGGAGGGGTGAAGGTGCGCAGGGGGAGCCAGGTGAGCTGAGCTTGTCCAGGAGAGGCTGGAGAGCCGAGGCACAGCTCTGAAGGCAGTGGGCTCCCCGGTGGCTCTACACGCCTTATCCAGAGCTGGCTTCCAGCCCTCGCCCATGTCCCAGATCTCTGGGCCATCCTTCTCCATCCTGCTCCTTCATCTCTAACCCTTTCAGGCATTCCTCATTTCCCTCCCATCCTTTTCTTCTCTCTCCCTCTTCCTCAGCCCTCTCTCCCTGTCTCTGCCTATACTGCATCTCTCTTTTCTCAATCCTTTCCACCTGCTTTCCTTCCCCTTTGCTCTCCTCCCCTTTCTGTCTTACCCCCTCTCCCGCATCCCTCTCTCTTCCATTCTCAGTCACTCTTCCTAATTCAGCGCCTCCTAACTGTCTCACATTTGCATTGGATTCTCTGTGACTTAAAATGGCATCAGACCAGCCTGTCTAGTGGAAGGCACGCTTTGCGGGCCTTCAGACCTGATTTTGAGTCAGACCCAGCCACCTGCTGCTATGCGACCTTAATAGGTCACTCTATCTATGTGGCCGTTCTGAATATCTGCATCTTCATTGATGAATGGGAGAAGGAGCTGGCTGGACCTCTCCCCACTCGAAAACTGTAGAGTGGTACTGAAGTCCCCAGGGGTCTGAAGGGTTCCTGCAACCTCAGGTGCCTGGAGAGGGGAGTGGGAGAAGACAGGAGCTGGGGATGGAGAGAAGAAGGGGCTGGAGTCCTACGCAGCCCTGGGTAGAGGGATCCAGTAGGAGACCCCCAAGCTGGAGAAGTCAGAAGGAAGCTCAACGATCAGGTCAATATCCTGTCCCTCCGTCAGTCCAGGGAGGCGAGCATTGCGCAGCATGAGCAGGGCCTGGGTGAGGGGCCAGAGGGGTGGCGGCCTGGGAGCCAGGGTGAAGTCCTGCCGGCTCAGCCAGCCTTGCATCCTGCCTAGGTGGACCAGTACACCGTGCAGTGCCCGCAGGACCTGGGTGAGCTCATCATCATCCGCCTGCACAAAGAGCGGTACTCCTTCTTCCCCAAGGACCCTTGGTACTGCAACTACGTGCAGATCTGTGCCCCCAACGGCTGTATCTACCACTTCCCCGCCTACCAGTGGATGGATGGCTACGAGACCCTGGCACTCCGGGAGGCCACAGGTAAGCCCTCATCACCCTGCTCCATCCTATGGCTGTGAGGCCTCTCGCTCCAGCCTGCCACCCTGGCATGGCACCCAGGCTCCCATCAAGCCGGGGGGGGGACCAGCCCCACCAGGGACTCCTGGGCTCTCCTGACACTGTCACACATTTCCCTCAGTCAGTACTGCTGCCCTGGGCTCAGCTTGGGGCTGCACACTGGAGGAAGAGAGGTGCCTGAGGCCCGGCGGCTACCCTCAGCATCCCCATCTGGCAGCAGACAGCATTCCCAGAGTGCGCTCCCCGCTACATCTCCAGTCCTCCCTGACTTCTATAAGATGCCCGGCCATGCTAAAAAGACCCCTTGTGATGCTAAGTACAGGCTCAGGACTCTCACAGGAGGCCTATTTATGATGCCAATCATATGCGCTCCAGAAAGACGCCCTGTTACTCCAGCAGGATTCTGTTACTATAGCAGGATGCCCCATTATTCCAACCAGCACCTTGCTATCCCATTTAGAAGCCCTTTGAGTTCAACAGGTCTCCATGGTGCTGTGGTCTTATAATTATGACGCCCTGGCTTTCTTTTTTTGAGATGGAGTTTCACTCTTGTTGCCCAGGCTGGAGTGCAATGGCACAATCTCGGCTCACTGCAACCTCCACCTCCCTGGTTCAAGCGATTCTCCTGCCTCAGCCTCCTGAGTGGCTGGGATTACAGGCGCGTGCCACCACGCCAAGGCTAATGTTTGCATTTTTAGTAGAGATGGGGTTTTACCATGTTGGCCAGGCTGGTCTCGAACTCCTGACCTCAGGTGATCTGCCTGCCTCAGTCTCCCAAAGTGCTGGCATTACAGGCATGAGCCCCAGTTTTCTAATTGAGCATTTTTTAGACTGATGGGATGTTCTATTGCTCCAAAGGACTCCCTATTTTCCCAATAGGACACCATATTTCTCTAACAGGATGCACTGTTACTCCAAAAGGCCCCCCTTAATCCAGTAAGGATCTATCCAGTAGAGGCCTTGTTATTCAGATAGACTGTCAGGGTTTCTCCAAGGTTAAGGCTGGCTAAGGCTGCCCAGTGGTTTTTCCAGTTGCTTGGTTACTCCCATGGGAGAGACACAGGACCTGAGTGGCTGAGCTCCTTGCACCCACCCCTGCCAGAGCCCCTTGTGTGGTGGGCTGGGGTCAGCTTCCTAATTTGTGGTGCTGCATGGGGACTAGGGGCCTGTCCTCTCTTATCCCCCAGTTCCACCACCTGAGTGTCTGTTGGCTTCCCTTGAGGCGAATGGGAGGGAAAGGCTGAGCTGAGGACACCCAGGGCCCGAAGCCCCATCCTCCCTGCAGCTGACTACCTCTCTTCCGTTTCTCACTGCCCTGTGCTGGAATCTTTCCCCAGGAGTGGGGAACAGGGCCTGAGCTGGGGAAAAGAGAGGCGAGGAAAGCCTGGGAGATGGTGAGCATGCCAAGGGGAGGGTCTCACTGGGGACATACAGCATCTTCCTGCAGTGACAGGTCTGGGTGACATGGAAGCAGGGGACAGGCAGGGTGATGCTGGTGGCCAGGCAGGAATGGGGTTGGGTGGGGCCGCTGCCACGCAACAGGACAGGGAGACTTGAGTCACCCATAGGGCCCTCAAAGGAGTGAGGCTCCCGCCCTGGGGATGAAAACGAGCTGGGTCTCTGGGTTGCACAACTCCAGGGAGCACTGTTCATCCAGAATACAACATGAGCTGAGGCAGGTGGAGGAGGGAGAGGGTGGCGAGGTAAGGGCCTTGAGGGGAAATGATGGGCTGCAGCGGTAGGCACAGGCCAGCCTGGGGACCACCAGCCAGGGTGCTGGAGAAAGACGGACCTGGACTTGGGTCTCAGTTCTTCCGCTGACTAGCTGGACATTTGGGCATATTTCCAAATTCTTTTTTTTTTTTTTTTGAGATGGAGTCTCGCTCTGTCGCCCTGGAGTGCATTGGCGCAATCTCGGCTCACTGCAACCTCCGCCTTCCAGGTTCAAGTGATTCTCCTGCCTCAGCCTCCTGAGTAGCTGGGACTACAGGTGTGTGCCACCACGCCCGGCTAATTTTTTTGTATTTTTAGTAGAGACGGCGTTTCACCGTGTTAGCCAGGATGGTTTCGATCTCCTGACCTTGTGATCTGCCTGCCTCGGCCTCTCAAAGTGCTGGGATTACAGGTACGAGCCACCGCACCCGGCCACATTTACAAATTCTTCTAAGCCTTGGTGCCCTCATCTGTAAAATGGAGATAACAACAGGACCTACTTCTTAGGGTGGATGTGAGAATCCAATAAGATGCCATCTGAACGGAGTTTTTTTTTTTTTTTTTTTTTTTTTAAGACAGAGTCTCTCTCCGTCACCCAGGCTGTAGTGCAGTGGCATGATCTTAGCTCATTGCAACCTCTGCTTCCTGGGTTCAAGCGATTTTCCTGCTTCAGCCTCCAGAGTAGCTGGGATTGCAGGCGTGCAGCACCACACCCGGCTAATTTTTGTATTTTTAGTGGAGATGGGGTTTCATCATATTGGTCAGGCTGGTCTTGAATTCCTGACCTCATGATCCACCTGCCTTGGCCTCCCAAAGTGCTGGGATTACAGGTGTGAACCACGGCACCTGGCCTGAATGGAGTTTTAAAAGGCTTAATAACTGTTGGTGATCAGAAGCAGCCCGCTACAGGGCAAATCCAGCCTTGTCCCCACGTAATAAGCAATAGCGACTGTTTCTCCTTGTAAAACGGGCATGGGGATACAGTCCTTTAGCTGAAACTGTTGACTCCAGGGGTGTTTTGAAATTCAGATTTTATTGAGAAGCTACATACACATGTATCTGTACACATGTGTGTATGTTTATATAAAATATGTATATGTATACATACATATCTTCATCTATAAATCTATATCACACACATACCCCATATATTATGTGCTATATCTACCACAAGGCACCCCAATCAAATATACTAACACTTCCCAGTAAAAACTATGAATAGTTACACCCAGTGAGTTAAATAAAGATTGTATATAGCCTCAGGGAGATTCACAGCAGGCTTTGTCAACCAATGAATTTGTTGTGGAACAAACAGACAAACAAACTTGATTTTCACAGCATTCTGTACTTTGCAGTTGTGAAGAAGGGGTCACCAGCCTATAGTAATAGTCACCTGCCTCATAGGGTGCTTCTTAGGCTTAGATTAATAAAAGTAAAGTGTCTACAAAGTGCCTGGTGTTGGGGACCAGCCTCAACACCACCTGTAGGGTACCCAAAGTCTGGTGGTGACGAAGGAATGGGAAGAGGCAGGTTAAGAGTGCATAAAGAGTGGGGGCCAGGGGGCAGTTGCAAAATGGAGGCTGCAAAAGGCCCAGAGTTCTGGTCTCCACACTATTTATTGAGTACAATCACTTAGATCTAAGAAGCAGATGTTCAGGGCGAAACAGTGAAAGGGAGGCAGTACGTCATAGGCGTAATCTATAGCAATAGCGGTTTAAATGAATCTCCTTTGTGCTCAAACAGCATATCTTTAACTTACTGGAGAGCAGCTAGTGGGAGCGGGCTTAACTAGGAGCCTGCACGTCTGTCCACATTCCAGGTTTCAAAGGAGTATCTTTCTCCTTGAACACAGTGTTCATAGATAAGACAGCAGTTTACGCTCAGAGCATGGGAACATAATGGTGATAAGAATGCTTTCCTCCTCAGAGGCCTTTTGTGACTTTCCACAACTTATTGTCCCATATTTTTATGGCCAGTTTATACAGGCACCCCACAAGCCCTTTTCCCAACACCTGGCACCTAGTAAGTGCTAAACAACTGTCAGTTATTAATATTTCAGTGGTATATACCCAAAGGAAAAGAAATCAACATATCAAAAAGATGCCTTATTTATCGTGGCACTATTCACACTAGCAAAGATATGGAATCACCCTAAGTGCCCTAATGGATGACTGGATAAAGAAAATGTGGTATATATACACAGTGGAATACTATTCAGTCATGAAAAAAATGAAATCATGTCATTTGCAGCAACATGGATGGAACTGGAAGTCATTATCTTAAGTGAAACAAGCCAGACCAGAAAGTCAAATGCTGAATGTTCTCACCCATAAATGGGTGTTAAAAAATGTGTACACATGGGCCAGGTGTGGTGGCTCACACCTATAATCCCAGCACTTTGGGAGGCAGAGGCGGGCAGATGACCTGAGATCAGGAGTTCGAGACCACCCTGGACAACATGGTGAAACCGCGTGTCTACTAAAAATACAGAAAGTAGCTGGGCATGGTGGCAGGCACCTGTAATCCCAGCTACTCCGGACACTGAGGCAGCAGAATCGCTTGAACCCAGGAGGCAGAGGTTGCAGTGAGCCGAGATCGTGCCATTGCATTCCAGGTTGGGTGACAAGAGCGAGACTCCATTTAAAAAATAATGTGTACACACGGACATAGCAAAACAATAGACAATGGAGACTCTCAAGGGTGAGAGGATGGGAGGGAGTGGATGATGAGAAATTACTTAATGGGTACAATATACTTTATTTGGGTGATGGGTATCCTAAAGCCCTAACTTGGCCACTATGCATGTAACAACATTGCTCTTGTACTCCATGAATTTATAGAAATAAAAAATATTTCAGTGGGTCTAGAGGAGGGACTTTTTGCAGCAGCAGAGCTCAGCTTGACAGCAGAGCAAGAGGAAAGAGGGTGGGTCCATGATTCTTTTATCTGATATTTCCGGACAGGACGCACCTTCACTCTCCCAAGGTGAGCCTTCCCACTTCTTGGTCATGGCCCCCCCCAGAGCCGACCTGGGGCACAGAAGCTGAACCCCTGCTTCCTGAAGTGGGCAGGGGTGGGCAGGGGCAAGGGTCAGCCCTTGAGTCCCCTCCTTGGTCTCCCTACAGGAAAGACAACAGCAGATGACTCGCTCCCCATCCTCCTGGAGCACAGAAGAGAGGAGATCAGAGCCAAGCAGGACTTCTACCAGTGAGGGGGCGGGTGGCAGAGTCTGGGCGCCCGGCAGGGGTCCAGGGAGGTGGGGGACAGTGATGGCTCTGGCCCTTTGCCCTGGGGTGGTGCACGGGCATGAGGGTCACATCTCGGTTTCCCTTGCAGCTGGCGAGTCTTTCTTCCTGGCCTGCCCAGCTATGTGCACATTCCCAGTTACCGCCCTCGGGTCCGGAGGCATCGCAACCCCAACCGGCCTGAGTAAGGACCTGAAGCTGTGCTGGGCCCCTCCCATGGTTTTCCCCTGGGCGCCTGCCTCCTCCCCGCCCCCTGGATCCCAGTTGTCCTGCGCTTCTCCCCACAGGTGGAACGGCTATATTCCGGGATTCCCAATTCTCATCAACTTTAAGGCCACCAAGTTCCTGAACTTAAATCTCCGCTACTCCTTCCTCAAGACGGCCTCCTTCTTCGTCCGCCTGGGGCCCATGTGAGTGCGTGTGAGTGACGGGAGAACGAGGGCTCCTGCAAGGACTGTCCCTCTCCCCCAACCCTGGCGGCCTCCAAGACAGCCCCAGAGGTTGGAATGGCCAGGAAAGCAGAGGGAGCTGAAACGCAGACCCAGAAAACCTGAGACATGATCCCAGAGACCTAGAGATGCAAAAATCTTGAGACATGGGACCCAGAGACTTTGCGACGCACAGACCCTGGGACCCAGAGACCTAAGTGGATGGGGCGGCCTTGCCACCCGCCCCAGCCGGCGTTTGGCAGCCCCTCTGAAGGTCTCTTCCTGGAATTCCATCTCCTAGGGCACTGGCTTTCAAAGTCCGCGGCCTGTTGGACTGCAAACATTCGTGGAAGAGGCTGAAGGACATTAGCAAAATTTTCCCTGGCAAGAAATCTGTCGTCTCCGGTATGGAATGGGTCTCCCGGATCGAGCAGGGGGAGCCAGGCGGTCTCCTGCGTGCTAGGCAGGCCCCCCACTTCGGGGCAGTGGGAAGGGAGAGGCAGCGAGGCGCGCGCGCGCCCTCTGGCGGTTTCTTGGAAAACGTCGCCCCGGGCTCCTCCGGCCGCTCAGCGCGAGGCTGGGGGCTTCGTTTTCCTCCCCGATTCCTCTCGGTGCCCATGGTCTTCTTCTGTCCCATGCCTCTCCGTCCCCGAGGGGGGCCGGGCCGCCTTGTGACGCCCTCGCGCCGTCCTCGCAGAGTACGTGGCCGAGCACTGGGCAGAGGACACCTTCTTTGGGTACCAGTACCTCAACGGCGTCAACCCCGGCCTGATTCGCCGCTGCACGCGGATCCCAGACAAGTTCCCCGTCACAGACGACATGGTGGCTCCGTTCCTGGGCGAGGGAACGTGCTTGCAAGCGGAGCTGGAGGTGAGGCCCGCTCCGGCGGAGACCCCGGCCCTCCTCCCGGCCTCCCTCGCGGGCATCCCCGTCTCTCCCCACCTCCGGCGCCCGCGCCAGTCCCAGGCAAGCCCGCACCCCGCGTCCCTGTCCCCGTCACACCCCTGCCCCTGGTCGCCAGCGCCCTGTGCACCTGCGGCGGGGGTCACGGGCGCCCCGTGTGGGTGCCTACTTGCCACCCATCGCGGCTCCCTTCCAGAAGGGGAACATTTACCTGGCCGACTACCGCATCATGGAGGGCATCCCCACCGTGGAGCTCAGCGGCCGGAAGCAGCACCACTGCGCCCCCCTCTGCCTGCTGCACTTCGGACCCGAGGGCAAGATGATGCCCATCGCCATCCAGGTGCCTGGGCTGCAGGCGGCGCTGCCGCTGAGCCTCTGTGTGCGCGAATGTTCCTCTGAGTGTGCGCGCGCTTAGTGAGCGTGTGGACCTGTGTGTATTCAGCCGTCTCTCGGTATCCTTGAGAGATTGGTTCCAGGACCTCCCCGGGATGCCAAAATCTGCAGATGCTCAAGTTTCTTATATAAAATGTCCCAGTATTGCCGGACGCGGTGGCTCACGCCTGTAATCCCAGCACTTTGGGAGGCCGAGGCGGGTGGATCACGAGGTCAGGAGATCGAGACCATCCTGGCTAACACGGTGAAACCCCGTCTCTACTAAAAATACAAAAAATTACCCGGGCGTGGTGGCGGGCGCCTGTAATCCCAGCTACTCGGGAGGCTGAGGCAGGAGAATGGCGTGAACCCAGGAAGCGGAGCTTGCAGTGAGCCGAGATCATGCCACTGCACTCCAGCCTGGGCAACAGAGCGAGACTCCATCTCAAAAAAAAAAAAAAAAAAAAAAAAAAAGTCCCAGTTTTTACATATAACTTACTCACATCTTCTTGTGTGTTGGGATCACAGGCGTGAGCCACCGCGTCCGGCCTGGGCACATTTTTCTGGTTCATACAAAAGCCCGGTATGGGCTGGGAGCAGCTCAGGTTTTTATGCCCTAATAGGCTTAGGTGGAGATGCACCTTGCAAGGCTCAAGGACCACCTTGGCAGTTCCCTGCCTCTCACCTGCTTGCTGTCTTGGTCCCCTCAGGTACAGAAGTACAAAGTGCGCTGCTCAGCGGAGCTGGGTGAGCTCTTGCTGCTGCGTGTACACAAGGAGCGCTACGCTTTCTTCCATGTTACACTCCTGGGCTCAAGCGATTCTCCTGCCTCAGCCTCCCAAAGTGCTGGGACTACAGGCGTAAGCCACCTTGCCCGGCCCTCTTGTGTATTTTCAGTCCTCTCTAGGCCCGGTGTGGTAGCTCACGCCTGTAATCCCAGCACTTTGGGAGGCCGAGGTGGGCAGATTACCTGAGGTCAGGAGCTCAAGACCAGCTTGGCCAACATGGGGAAACCCCATCTTTACTAAAACTACAAAAATTAGCTGGGCATGGTGGGGGGCGGCGCCTGTAGTCCCAGATATTCAGGAGGCTGAGGCAGGAGAATCTCTTGAACCCAGGAGGCAGAGGCTGCAGTGAGCGGAGATCGTGCCACTGCACTCCAGCCTGGTGACAGAGCAAGACTCCGTCTCAAAAAAAAAAAACCAAATAAATAAAATGAAATAAAATAGATCCTTTCTGGATTTCTTATAGTACCCAGTACAATACAATGTAAATGCTATGTAGATAGTTGTTACACTGTATTCTTTAGGGAATGACAAGGAAAAAAAGTCTGTACATGTTCAGTAGAGACACTTTTTTCCCAGAATATTTTCCATCTGTTGTTGGTAGAATCTACTGGTGTGGAACCCATGGATATGGAGGGCCAGCTGTACTTGTATGCCCCTATGTGTGTGCATCTGTGAGTGTGTGCATGTATATGTGTCTGTGGGGTGTGCTTGTCTCTTTGACTTCATCCATCCATCCAACTGGAAAACCAATCCCTGAAGGGGGTCAGGTCCCTACTGGAAATACTGAGATAATTAGACTTAGCCTCTGCCTTGGGAATCTGGTCTGGCAGAGGAGGGAACTAGGTGTTTCCTTCCCAGAGGTCCCCCCAAGGGTCATGTGCAAGTTAGAAAGAGGCTCCCTCTGGGGGGATGGGCCAGAGCCCCAGAGCCTGATGCTCCTGGCTCCTTAATGGAACAGCGTAGGCTGATTTCAGTGATCTGCCTGCTCCCTGGGGGGCTAGGAATCCTTGTGCAGTGCACAACCTGCACACCTGAATGTGGTGGAGGTGTGGCTGAAGTAAGGAAGTCTTGCCAGAGGAGGCAGCTTGTGAGATGGTACTTGAAGAATAAGTGGGAGCTGCCAGGTAGAGACAGGGGCAAGAGGAAGGTACTGCAGTTGAGCAGACAGAACGGCAAGATCAAATGTGGGGAGGGAGGAAAGGCCCAGGGGTGCTCAGGGGACCAGTGGGACTGGAGCTTGGGAGTGTTTTCACCTTCTCATACTCCCTTCTGCCTCCTTCCTGCGGTGGGGCCTTTATGTGTGTGGGTCTCTGCCCTCACCTAACCCTTTCTCTTTCACCACCCCTAGCTCAGCCAGACCCCTGGGCCAGATTGCCCCATCTTCCTGCCCAGTGATTCTGAGTGGGACTGGCTGCTAGCCAAGACGTGGGTACGCTATGCGGAGTTCTACAGCCATGAGGCCATCGCCCACCTGCTGGAGACCCACCTCATTGCCGAGGCCTTCTGCCTGGCCTTGCTGAGGAACCTGCCCATGTGCCACCCACTCTACAAGGTACGGGCTTGGGGGAAGGGGCCTCACCCAGGCATCATGGCCCTCACCTGGCCTCAGAAAGCCCCCAGGCCCACTGAGCAGTCAGAGAGACTCCAGTCAGCCTGGGGGGCATCTGGGGACCACAAGAGAGGGCTTGGCATAGGAACTTCCCCGAGTGAGCAGATCTGATGTTACAGAAATTGGGAGCTGAGCTCCTTTGGGGGCCACTTCAGCCCTCTCTCTTCATCCACCTTGCTCTCCCCACAGCTCCTCATCCCCCATACCCGATACACCGTCCAGATCAACAGCATTGGCCGGGCCGTTCTCCTCAATGAGGGGGGGCTCTCTGCCAAGGTAAGACTTCTGCCCCCAACCCCAACGAGATATTTGTTTTCCTCTGGCCTTTGCAGTTAGACGAAGAGGAGGACTTCCCACTTGCCTTTGGGTCATCATAACGGGGCATGAAGGGAGGAAACTGGATGAAGTTGGTTGTCCTGTCTAGAAAGGAACAGAGGCAGGGCTGGTGTGCTGGCCCCGAGCAAGATTGTTCTTGGAGGTGGGGTGGGCTGGGTCAGGGGTTACAGGGGTACTTACTGGGATGCCCGTCCGGCTCCAGGATCTGCCTCCTCTCACAGGGCATGTCCCTGGGCGTGGAAGGCTTTGCTGGGGTGATGGTACGGGCTCTGTCAGAGCTCACCTATGACAGCCTCTACCTCCCCAATGACTTTGTGGAGCGTGGGGTCCAGGACCTGCCTGGATATTACTACCGCGATGACAGCTTGGCGGTGTGGAATGCACTGGAGAGGTGAGCTAAGGACAGCAGTGGGTGGTTCTCAGGGTGGACACCCTGGGATGTTGGAGAGGGTGTGCGGAGCTTCTAGAGAACTGAGTGTGGGTCTGGTGTCATCCAGGGGCTTGGCCTTGGGGAAGGGGCCTGGGGTCTGTGTGTCCATCACACCTACACCCTCAGCCCAGCAGGCCCCTTCCTTGCTTGGGTCCCAGCCCACCTCTGCTGGCCAGATCCCTTCTGGGTTCTGAGATGCCTGTAGGCCTTGCCCATCCCTTATAAGGGAGTGCTCTGGGTGTGTTCTGGCCTTGCCAAGCCATCCTCTTCACTTCTGCCCCACAGGACTTGCCCTCCCACAGGCCTGGGGCAGCTCTGGGGCCAACTGAGGTCAGGGCACCCTGGGGGAGGTGGGAGAAGCCTGGCTGAGGGGTGGGAGGGGAGGAGGATCCAAACTGAGGTCCTGTCCCCTGGTCAGGTATGTGACGGAGATCATCACCTATTATTACCCGAGTGACGCAGCTGTGGAGGGTGACCCGGAATTGCAGTCCTGGGTGCAGGAAATATTTAAAGAGTGCCTCCTGGGGCGGGAGAGCTCAGGTATGGGCCTGGACACCTGGGAAATCAGGGGAAGCTGGGACTGAGGGGCAGCCCCCAGGCAGGTCTGCTACGGCCCTCCTGGGCTGGATCAGAACATATTTTATTGTAGACTGAAGGAGACCAAATTGCTGCCCTAGGATTTTGACAGGCTCTTCTCTGGCCCCTGGAGCAGTGGCATCTCAGAGAGGTTGGGGAAGAAAACATGGCTGGCAATGGGTCCCTGTCTGAGATTAGGGGCTGTGGGTCATCTCTGCAGAGACCTGGAGGGGTCCCAGCCCCACCTCAGAAACAAATATTTGTGGACTGTGAAATGGGGTATGAGCTCCAACAGGAAAGGGCAGGAGGCCAGGGAGCTGGCAGGGGGGAGCTGGCAGCTCCAGGAGAGGGGTGAAAGCACCCTGAGGTCCCGCCACCTGGGTACACACTCAACAAATATCCAGTGAACATCCACAATGCAACACTGTGCTGGTTATTGAGCAGGCAAAAGGGAAAAAGACAGGTGGTGAAGGTGCTGCCTTCAAGGAGTTCACAGTCTGGGGTGGCAGGTACTTCCCTAAATTAAGTTGTGGGGAAGCCCAGGGAAGGCGCCTAACCCACTTTGGGAAGGGGTAGTGGAGAGAAGACAGGGCAGGAGCAGCAAGCTAAGATCTAGCTGAAATCTAACTTCTTGGCTAACATCTAGCTAAGATCTGCAGGATGGAGAGGTTAGCCTCGAGATGACGAAGGATGGGGATGGAGAGTTCCGCATGGGAGCAGCATGTGGAAAGTCGAGAAAGCCAGAGAGAGCACAGGGAGTTCCAGGAGCTGCTTACTGTAATCACGTTCTCTGCAACTGAAGCTTACGGTGGGACGTGGGGAGGTTCCCAACGGGCTGAGGCGGAGGCTGTGAGCAGCGGCCAGGCTGCACAGCCTGGTTAAGGGCCAGAGGGATCCACCGAGGGTTTTGCAAGGAGATCAGACTTGTATGCTAGAATATCAGGCTACACTGGCAGTCAGGAGACAGTTAGGGAAGCTGTTGTGGTGTCCAGGAGGGAAAACTGGGGACCTGACTAGGGTGAGGGCTGTGGGGATGCCACAGAGTATTCCAGAGCTAGAAATGACAGGACTGGGTGATGGTTTGAGTTTGGTGGTGAGGGGAGGGGGAGGGGAGGGAGGGGCCAAGGGCGACTCCACGTTTCAGGGTTTTGCAACTGGATACATGATGTATGTCATCCATTGAGCTGGGGGCTAAAAGGAGGAGCGGTTAGGGAGGAAGATGATGGGTCTGGTTTGAATATGTGGGACTTTTGGAACCTGAGATCACCATGGTAACCAGGACACACGGGACAACAGGAAAGAGAAGCCACCTGAGGTTCACCCGGGACAACAGGAAAGAGAAGCCAGTAGCTTGGTAGGGAAGAGGTGTGGGACTGAGAAATCCATCTGGAGTGGGCACAGAGTCTGGAAGGAGGTGATGAGAGGGAGTGGAGGGCGGGGGCTGGGCTGAGTCGGGGCAGGACTCTTCCGAAGGAACGAAGGAACCCAGGAAAGCCTCCTGCCTCTCCCAGCATCCCCAGCTCTGGGACCAGAGCGGCATCCCCAGGGAAACAGGAAGAGAGATCTGAGGGCCACAGGTTAGGCAGGGGCCAGGAGCAGCCCTGGAGGACTTCTGGCCAAGGCCTGCAGCCCTCCGTCCCCAGCCTTATGATCTGAGTTAGGGGAGATGGGGTTGCTGCCACAGGAGGGTCACGCAGGCAGGATGAGGGTACGGATGCGGCAGCTGGAAGCTTTTGCAAAACGGTGAGAGCGGGGCATGGTGGCGCCCTCTGCCGGGCAGCCAGTACCAGGGCACGACTGACGCCGCCTGGGCTTTTCCCCCCGCCGGTCAGGCTTCCCCAGGTGCTTGCGAACCGTGCCTGAGCTGATCCGATATGTCACCATAGTCATCTACACCTGCTCTGCCAAGCACGCTGCTGTCAACACAGGCCAGGTACCGGTGCTCTCACCAGCCCAGGCCCAGCCCCAGGCTCAGACCTAAATTTCGTCAGTGCCCCAACCTCAAACCCAGCCTCAGCCATAATCCCTGGTCCAGCCTCAATTTGTTCCAGCTTCAACTCCAATCCCAACGGAAACCGAGCCTCAGCCCCAACTCTCGGCCCCAGCCCCACACCCAGCCCCAGCCCCAGTCTAACCAACCCAGCCCAGCCTCAGCGCCAAGGGCGGGGAGTCCATCTCAGCGACTGGAGGGCGGGTGGTCAGCGCCTGGCGGAAGGAAACTCCTGGGTTACTCTTCCACCCAGACCCGCGCCTCTATCCCACCTCCAGATGGAGTTCACCGCCTGGATGCCCAACTTCCCAGCGTCCATGCGGAATCCACCGATTCAGGCTAAGGGGCTGACCACTCTGGAGACCTTCATGGACACGTTGCCGGACGTGAAGACCACGTGCATCACGCTGCTGGTGCTCTGGACCCTCAGCCGCGAGCCTGACGACAGGGTGCGAGACGGGGTGGGGGACTCTGAGCACAGGGAGGGGGCCAGGAGCCGGGGAGGGGGAAGGATAACTGGCGGCGTCAAGAGGGGAGCAGGGAGTGAGAGGCCGCTGAAATCAAAGGGTGGAGGGGCCAGGGCCACCGGCAGGAGGAGGGGGTGCTGGCCGGCCCTGGTCCCAGCTGTCGAGCTCTCTGCCCGCAGCGGCCCCTGGGACACTTCCCGGACATTCACTTCGTGGAGGAGGCCCCGCGGAGGAGCATAGAGGCGTTCCGCCAGCGCCTGAACCAGATCTCACACGACATCCGCCAGCGCAACAAGTGCCTTCCCATCCCCTACTACTACCTGGACCCGGTGCTGATCGAGAACAGCATTTCTATTTAGGAGCGCGCTTCCCGTCTCCCCTCTACCCATCCTGTGCCCTCCTATTTTCAAAAAAACAAAACAAAACAAACAAAAAACACAAAAACCTCAAAGACCAAAACACCAAACAAACAAAAGAACAAAAAACTTTCCTTTCCCTGGGTCTGGCTGTGAGTGCGCGCGGCAAGTTACTGGGGCACTGGCGGCAGGGCTGACGCCGCGGGGTGCGGGTGCAGGCTATGCGCGCCGCGCGCTCTCACCGCGATTCCGTTCTCTGCGGCCGCGGGGTTCAGGTAGGAGTAGGGCAGCGCCAGGCCCCGGCTCCACTCCAGGACGTCCGCCGAGATCTGGGCCAGGCGGCGATGCTCCGCCGCGGGGCCTTCTCGGAGAAGTGCTCCTCTGGGTAGGTGTCCAGGAGGGGAGAAGGAAAGGCTGGGACCTTGGCCGGCTGCATTTTCAGCCCACAACGATTCTGTTCCATCTTAAGTCTCCCTACCAGGGGACTTAGTCCACCCAAGCCCAGCCCACGTAGGGGTCCTGGACCACTCCAGACCCATCCAACTTGAAACATAAAACACCCACCCACCTAGACAAAAGACTGCGGGCCACAAGAAACCCAGACCACCCCAAGCCCGGCTCACTCTGAAGCCCAGACCACTCTAAACTCCACCTACTAGGAATCCACAACACCCTAAACCACACCCACCAGCAACCTAGTGGCGCAAGCCCTGCCACCTAGGAGCCCAGCCTGCTAAGCTAAGTGCACCCTCCTAGTAGCCATTGTCCCCAGGATCCCATCCTCAATGTTCCCACTCTCTAGAAGCTGAGACCCCAGCCATCCCCACCTGGGACTTGCTTATGGTGGCCTTGGTTTCATTGCTGATCCCCCACAGGAGCACCAGGGTGTGGCGTGTGGCATTGACCTCAGGGAGTGAGGCTACTAGTTCTGTCTGGCCCTTGACGGTGGGCAGGGCAAGCCACAGGATGATAGGAATATTGGGGATCCAGGCACTGAATTCAGACTGACCTCCACAAGCTCAGTACAGAGCTTCCAGTGCTGCTAGGGCTGCTCCTCCCGCAACCATGCTTGTCCCCCAGGTCTGGCACTGGCTCACCTGGCCGCTGTTGATGGCAGCATGTTGGGCTGAGCAGGTGATGATGATCATCGTGAAACACCGGATGAGCCCAGCACAGTGGCCCACGGTGGAGGGGACCCTTAGATGGGAGTAGGGCAGACAGAACAGAGCTGAGACCCAAGAGGCTGCTGCCCTGGGGCAGTGGACACCACCTCTGAGAGCATTTGGCTTGGAAAACCCTCCTGGAAGATCTCCCTGACCCAGGCCTGGAGCTCTGAGTCCCTGCTCACTGCCATATCATCCAGGTAGTAGATGTTAACAATATTGGTCCCAAAGCCGGGGGGTCAGGAATACATGGCGACTAACACTCGGGAGCCAACACTGCACAGGGTTGTGGGTTGGAAGGGGCCACTGAGACCTGCTGCCCACAAAGGAGGAAACTGAGGCCAAGGAAAGAAAACGGCCAACCACAGAGTGAACTGCAGAGCCGAGATCAAACCGGGAGGCTGTGGTCTTCACCATGCCATGCAAACAGAGGCCCGAGGGCCAGGATTGATCTGCAGATGTGTTTCGATCAGCTGACAAGGTTTTTCTGTTTGTTTTTCAAGTTGAATCACTTGCCAACATTTAAATATTAGAAGATGTCTGGTTTCTGCTGAAAAATCAGAAGATCTGGTCACAGTGATAGCTGGGTCACCACTGTCCCTGTCAGACAAACATGAGTTTCCCACTGGCCACGGTCCCTGCCCACTCTTCTTCCTTAGCTTTTCTCTGCTCACTGGTCCTGCAGGCATTTGGATTCCAAACCACACGGAAGGATGAGACACCAGGTCCATCTGCGTTAGGACCAGCTGATTGGGTTCATTTCATCCACTGGTTCCCAAAGGGCCCTCCATCCCCAGCCATAGTAGCATGTGCAGACCCCCTGCTGAGGAAGGAGCTCCTGCTGTGGATGTTCATATAGGGGGAGTCCCTGAGGACTTCAAGGGGGTGGTGGGACATGAGTTGGGCTTGAAGCAGGGGCAGAATTTGAATTGGGAGAGAGGGAGAAATTAGGGTGCCTCGTCTCCCTAGGCCCAATGTGTGCTGAGATGGAAGAATGGAAGTAGGGGCAGATTTCAGAGGGGCCGAGCTGCAGGGAATGCAGCATTGCATGTGGCGAGCCACTGGGCACCACTCGAGGCTAATGGGCAGTGGCACTGACATCAATCTCAGTGCTGGAGGGAGGCCATTATGCAGGCTGGTGGCGGGAGCTGGGAACCTGCAGGAGGCCAGATGTTAAGAGGATCTGGCCATTGGGGTGGAGGCCACAGCTATACCCCAAGGCAGTCTCCTATGAGGAAGATTTCGACGGAAAAACCTGGAGACACAGTGACTTCATCTATGGGGTGAATAATAATCTTTTTTTTTTGAGACGGAGTTTTGCTCTTGTTGCCCAGGCTGGAGTGCAACGGCACGATCTTGCTCACTGCAACCTCCGCCTCCTGGGTTCAAGTGATTCTCCTGCTTCAGCCTCCCCAGTAGCTGGGATTACAGGCACCCACCACTACACCCAGCTAACTTTTGTATTTTTAGTAGAGGTGGGGTTTTGCCACATAGGCCAGGCTCGTCTCGAACTCCTGACTTCAAGTGATCCGCCCACCTCAGCCTCCCAAAGTGCTGGGATTACAGGTGTGAGCTGCCGCACCCGGCATAATAATCTTAATAGCTAATCTCAGAGAGCACTTTCTGTGCACTGGGGTTTGTTCTTAGGGTTTTGGACTGAATAATAATAATAAGCTATACCATAGGTGCTCTTACTACCCTAATTGTCAGATGAGGAAACAGGCACAGAGAGGTTAAATAACTTCCCAACACAGCTGGGAAGGATCAAGAGTAAACAGGAAGGGCTTGGAGACAGCAGTGTGTTTGGGCAGGAGGCTGGGGGAAGGTTGAATAAACCAACAGGGGGTCTAGCCGAGGGTGAGAGGGTTGGAGCCCTCAGGCCCCAGGGGAGTGTCACCTCTCTATGACTGCCCAGATCTGGAGTGTAGTAGCGGGCAAGGTCCTGGACCTTGAAGTCAGCCAGCTGGTGGGACAGGTAGAGGGAGTGGTAGGTGGCAGCTGCCAGCCCTTTGGTGATCAGCTCCAGGCAGCCCATCTGTCCCAACAATGTTGACTGTAATGAGCAGAGAGCCCACTCCTGCCGCTAGGAGGGGCTCTTCACCAAATCTCAGGCCTCCCCTGGCCCTCTGTGCTCACCCCAAGATCCCAGGCCTCCAGGGCCTTGACCTGGTGGATGAGCTTTCCTGGTACAAAGAGCCCAGTGTGGGCTGGATATTGAGGTGGAAGGTGCAGAAGAAAGGGGAAGCCGGAGTCAGAGGTCAGATCAGGCAGCCCCCGGTCTCCCACAGCTGTGGGCACTGAGAGGAGGGTTCCTCCCTGCCTTGAAAATGGGTGGCTCCTGGGCAGCTGCCACAGCATGGACAAGGCAAAAGCTCCACCACAAAGTGGGTTCAAAGTAGATGAGTGACCGTCTTGTGCACCAGGAACTTTGAGGGTCACACCCAGGTCTTGGCCAGGAACCAGTCTTCAGCTGGGTCACTGGGCAGGAAGATGGGGCTGTCTAGGCTGGGTGTCTGAGTGAGCTGGAGTGGGAACACAGGAGAGGGCAGGCATTGGGCAGAAACTGGGGAAGGGCAGCCCATCACCACGTCCATGGGGCCAGAATAAGGGAGGAGACCACCCCTCATATTGTCTTATGCCCAATTTCTGCCTCCAAAGAAAGAAGAAGTAAAAACTAAGGCGGAAATGAAATCCACAGGCAGGCAGCTCGGCACCACACCCTGGGCCTGGTAGTTAAAGATCAACCCCTGACCTAATCGGTTATGTTATCTATAGATTCTAGACATTGTATAGAAAAGCACTGTGAAAATCCCTGTCCTGTTCTGTTCTGTTCTAATTGCCGGTGCATGCAGCCCCCAGTCACGTACCCCCTGCTTGCTCAATCGATCACGACCCTCTCAAGCAGACCCCCTTAGAGTTGTGAGCCCTTAAGAGGGACAGGAATTGCTCACTCTGGGAGCTCGGTTTTTGAGACATGAGTCTTGCCGATGGTCCCGGCTGAATAAAGCCCTTCCTTCTTTAACTTGATGTCTGAGGGGTTTTGTCTGCGGCTAGTCCTGCTACAAAATCACACGACTTTTGACCAGCTGTGTGACCTTGGGAAAGTTTATTAACCTCTCTGTGATTCAGGTTCCTCATTAGTAAGACAAGGTTGATGAGAATAGTCTCCTTGAGAGGTGAAGTGACCCAAGGAACCATGTTGGCTGACTTCCCGGTACCAGTCCAGTCATCCAGAGCCCCAGTTGTGTGGGGCAGACTGGAAGGATGGGAAGGGAGGGTGTGGACACCTCCTGAAGGGGTTATGTTTTTAACTATTAGGAACACAGTTGAACTGCCAAAGGTGCGTGACTCAGTAGAATCGATTCTGACACCCTGTCAAGGGGCAATTTGTTCTCTTGAGTATCATAACCTTTCTATCAAGATGGAAATCAAAGAGGATAAACTTGAGAAGGGCTGAGTAGGATTGGAGAGGTGATGTCCCCAGGCACAGTGGCACTGGGAGGAGGCAACCTTTCAGTCATCCCGAGGATGTAATAGACTTCCCCCACCCCACCCACCAGCCCCCCAAGGCCCTGCCTGGCTGACCAGAATGACAAGGGATAGCAAGGGCCTGTTGCCGTTGGGATGCTGGTGCAGCAGGATCAGGGGTGCGGTCATGAACTAGGGCCTCCCATGAATGATGCTGGGGCAGAGGCCTGAGAGGATGGCATGGTCCGCCAGGTACAGAGAGCCCCTTTAGGGAGGAGTGGAGGAGGAGGGCTGAGCAGGCTTGGGTGAGGAAGGGGGAGTTTTTATGATCCTGGGAATATTTCACTTAAAGGAACTTCATTCTCTGGAGCCAGTGGGGTATTCCAGCTCAGAGTCACTTTGTGGTTCCAGAGAAAGAAGCCCCTCCCCTCTTCCCCCACCCAAGTATTGAAGGTGACTGTGCTGTGGCCAGGCCCAAGCATCAACGAGAGACAGTGAGAGAAGCGCGCCCCGCTGGAGGTCAGCACGAAATGCACCCTCCTGGGGTCTCAGCACACCCCATCCCAGTAGCCCAGGGAGGGGAGAGCAGCAGCTCTGGGGGGCACTCAGATTAGCTGCAGAGCATCCTCGGAAACCATGGCAACCAACGCATCCTATAGTTTCTGTGCTGGGAGGTCCTGCCAATGCATGGCACCTGGCAAAGTAGCAGGAGAAAGCACATTCCTCACTCAGCCCTGCCCCTCAGCCCTCACCATCTCAGAACAATGCCCCTTCCTCCACTGGCGCCAGCTCAGCTTGCAGACTGGTCCCAGGGTCCAGCGCAGGGACCATCATGGCATCCGTGACCAGAAAATTCTTTGGGAGTCAGTGACAGCGGTGGATCAGGATGGAGTTGAGGTCATTCAGAAACTGGGAGGTGAAGGAGGCGAAAAAGGTGTCCTCATCCTCCTTCTAGTCTCAAATGCATACTCTGCAGAGGGTAGGTGTGGGGAGGGTCACCCTGGTCCTCTGCCTGCAGCATGGCCACCACTGTCAGACCCATCTCCAAGTTCCCAGCATAGCCACTTCCTGATGCTGATGGCTGGGCTGGGCTTCCTTCCTCCCTACCACAACGGGTTGGATGACTTTACTTTAAGTGGTTTTCTTAGAAAACAAAGGATCGCAGGTTTGGTTTCTGCCTGAGGAGTCATCTGAACTCCCTTGGCCCCACCCATTTTGGGGGAAGCCTAACATGCTCTGTGATGTGCACTAAAGCCTCACCTAGGATGAGTTGAATTTGAGAAAATTGGAATACTAAAGAATGCCGGACACCAGCACGGCCCGTTCTTCCGCGCTTCCTCTCCAGAGAGGCCCTTTCGATTCCCTGCCAAAACTCACCAGTCCCAGGTCCCATTCTCCTGCTACTTTGCCACAAGGCAGTGTGGATGATTTGTTAAACCAGAGTGATCATTTAATAAGAGGTTGCATTGCTTTGGGGCGTGGCACTGGTGCTAGGGTTTCTGAACCAAGAATTTGACCTGTATAGTTTAAATGCATCATGCACCCAGCGGCGACAAGGATATTGGAGAGTGAGCACTACTGAATCTTCCAGCTTGGTTTGCTTGTTTATTTGTTTATTTATTCGGAGTTTCGCTCTTTCGCCCAGGCTGGAGTGAAGTGGCGCAATCTCGGCTCACTACAACCTCTGCCTCCCAGGTTCAAGCGATTCTCCTGCCTCAGCCTCCTGAGTAGCTGAGATTACAGGTGCCTGCCACCATGCCTGGCTAATTTTTGTATTTTTAGTAGAGACGGGGTTTTGCCATGTTGGTCAGGCTGGTCTCAAACTCCTGACCTCAGGTGATCCACCTGCCTCGGCCTCCTAAGCTTAGTTTATTTTCTTTCTTTCTTTTTTTTTGAAACAGTCTGTCTCTGTTGCCCAGGCTGGAGTGCAGTGGTGCGATCTCAGCTCACTGCAAGCTTCGCCTCCTGGGTTCATGCCATTCTCCTGCCTCAGCCTCCAGAGTAGCTGGGACTACAGGCGCCCGCCACCACCCTGGCTAATTTTGTTTTTGTATTTTTAGTAGAGACGGAGTTTCACCGTGTTAGCCAGGATGGTCTCGATCTCCTGACCTCGTGATCCTCCTCACCCTGCCTGGCCCGCCTCAGCCTTCCAAAGTGCTGGGATTACAGGCGGGAGCCACCGCACCCCACCCAAGCTTGATTTATTTTCAAGTCTGCATGCCTAGACCCCCAAGCAAGCAGGCACAATTTTGGAAGGAAAAAGTCTTTCTGCTTCAGCCTTTTTTCCCCTTAAATTGCTGAGGATATTCAAGGGACAGGTGTTCCCAGTGTTGGGGACAGTTTGAAGAAGTAGGTATGAAGTGGGATGTAGATCACTACACAGACCCCAGTCCCCTGACTGAATTTCAGCTGCCTCAGGAGGTTGGCTTCCTGTGGGACCAAGGTCGCAGACATCCAGAGAGAGCAGAAAAGGAGCATTGGTGCTTGCCTTGGCAAAGAAGTGAAGTTGTTAGAACTTACTTTGGCCATTCTTTTGAAAGCCCTGATAGGTGAGAACGGCTGGGTGAACATGGGCAATTACCCCATGGTGAGAGAGGACATGTTGGGTGGGGCATCCTCCCAGGGTCCTTCAGCCCTGACCTTCTTCCCACACAGAAGCCACCGCTGGGCCAGGCGCGGTGGCTCATGCCTGTAATCCCAAACACTTTGGGAGGCTGAGGCGGGTGGATCAGGAGGTCAGGAGTTTGAGACCAGCCTGACCAACATGGTGAAACCCTGTCTCTCCTAAAAATACAAAAATTAGCCAGACGTGGTGGTGGGTGCCTGTAGTCCCAGCTACTCAGGAGGCAGAGGTAGGAGAATCGCTTGAACCCAGGAGGCGGAGGCTGCAGGGAGCCCAGCACAATGGCAGGACGTGCACATTCTCAGGGCAGAAATGAGCTTCTTCAAAGGACAGGTGGGAACTGGTGGCAGCACAGAACAAGTCCTGTGATTTCCAGAATGTTCTAACTTTGGCTTTCTAGTTCTCAGTCCCACAAGGTGGCCACCAAGGACCCTCTGGCCCTGCAGCAGGGAGCGTCACCTGGAGGTCTTCCTTTCGGGGGGCGGGGGAGTGGGCAGAGGGAGAAGGCATAGTAAACAGTGGCTTATTGCCTTTTGTTCCCCAGGACGCTTCCCCTTTCCACACTCTCATTCCGGAGGTCGCCATAAGCAACTTCCACAATTCTGGATATTCCAGACCCATGACCGGACTAATTATTTTTGGTAGAGGGGGAGCAGTACCCTTATCTTCCCGCTTTAATGGGTATATTGATTCAAATCTTCTAACTAAAGTGGGGGGATTATATGGATCATTTCTATATTCAATCATAAAGGAGTCTTCAGCGCACCCAGCGTTTCGTCCGGTGCAATTTCTAGCAAAAGATTCCTTAGGACCCCAGTCTATAATGACCCCGTGAGCATCATTTTGCAAAACTACCGCATTATCTGCCACACAAACCTCCCAAGTAAGAATTTCTCATTTTTCTGACCATTCTGGATTCCTTTTAGGGCAAGCCAATCCCTTAGGCTTGTAGTTTTGAACTTTTATATTTGACCGATAATAACTATCCCCATAAGTTTTTACAGTCATGATATTGAAAAGACATTCCACTCACTACATGAACACTAGGTTGAGAACGATTATGAGGAGGTACGCAGACCATCCAACTTTGTATTCGTAATGGCAAACATCCAGGAGCAATTCCTAAACAAATTGGAGGGTATTTATACCCAATTATCACATTGATTAACATGCCCTCCTCCTCAGGCGATGCAGGACAGCGATCATCAGTCGGCCCAGGCATCCAGATACTATCATTTGTATACACTTCAGTAGGGGAGTCCAACCAAATGACAGGTCTAATCAGAGGAGGAAATGGAACATAAGCCCAGTATGTAAAATTTTGCTTAGCTGAAACAGCAGAGAGACTTACGCCGTGGTGATTACCATCAAGGCAGCCAAGATCATATTACCCGGTGTAATCGCTAGTTGTTTCTCCTTTAGGCTGTCCTCTGCCAATTGAGTCAGCTTCTTTATCTGTCCCCATGTCAGTGGTGTAGCCTAGCGAGTCTTCTCCGTCTTGTTTTTTCTCCGAGACGCTCAGCTTCGCCGTTTTCCTCAGCTCCCGAAAAAGACAGGTCGAAGGGACCGGTCTTCTTTCTCTTTTGATTCTTTCCTTTCTTCTGTCCGGTCGGTGTAGGGTTCATTGTAGAATTTTAAATGTCTATTGGGCATCCAAATGAGTGTTTGATTGTTTCCTGGTGAAACACAAGCAAAACCCCTCCCCCAAGTAATAATTTTTCTTAATCCCCAAGTTTTGGTTCTGGTATCCTGCCACCAGACCATTTTTCCTTTCTGTGGTACACTCATGACTTCAAAACAAGATAATAAAAGTTGTTTTACATGAGCTGTGCTTTCTCCAGTTTGGCATGTGGCCCAGATAAACAGAGAAAAAGTATTAACAGTAACACGTACGAAAGTTTTCCCAATGATGGGACATGAGTCATGTCCATTTTCCACACTGCATTTGGTTGAAGCCCCCTAGGGTTAACTTCAGGTTTTTGGGTGGGTAGCTGTAGCACCTGGCACTGAGGATGTCGTACTATATTTTTAGCTTGTTTCCAGGTCAATGAATATTTATTTTTTAATCCAGCAGCATTTACATGAGTTAGGGAATGGAAGTTTTGAGCTTCTGTTCGCGTCTATGTGAAGAGACCACCAAACAGGCTTTGTGTGAGCAAGAAGGCTGTTTATTTCACCTGGATGCAGGTGGGCTGAGTCCGAAAAGAGAGTCAGCGAAGGGAGATAGGGGTGGGGCCCTTTTGTAGGATTTGGGTAGGTAATGGAAAATTACAGTCAAAGGGGTTGTTCTCTGGCGGGCAGGGGCGGGGGTCACAAGGTGCTCAGTGGGGGAGCTTCTGAGCCAGAAGAAGGAATTTCACAAGGTAATGTCATCAGTTAAGGCAGGAACCAGCCATTTTCACTTCCTTTGTGATTCTTCAGTTGCTTCAGGGCATCTGGATGTATACGTGCAGGTCACAGGGGATATGATGGCTTAGCTTGGGCTCAGAGGCCGGACACTGTTAGAACAGGTGTCACTAATAAATTTGCTTGATTATTTAATTAGGTTAAAGGTCCTGGTAAGTTTGTGTGAGCCTGAATATGTGTAATATAAAAGGGAAAATTTTGAGCCCTAACTGCTTGTTGAAGTGAACTAAACAAGGAATTTAACTGATCATCAGAAATATGTTTTACTAAAGCTGATTTTACCATTTTGGCAGCTTGGACTACATAAGCAGAGTCAGAGATTATATTAACAGGTTGATTAAAATCTTCCAATACAGATATAACTGCTTGCAGCTCAGCTCTTTGTGCAGAATGAAACTGAGTTTGAATAATCTTTTTTTCTGGTCCTGTATAAGCTGCTTTTCCATTCTGAGAGCCATCAGTAAAGATAGTTACAGCTCCCTCCAAAGGAATGGAACTAGTTATTTTGGGTAAAATTTAGGTAGTCAATTTTTAGGAACTGAAACATTTTAGTTTTAGGGTAATGATTATCTGTATTGCCAACAAAATCAGCCAGATTTGACTGCCATTCTGACGAATTAATAAAGGCTGTCGAACCTGTGCTTTGTTTAAAGGAACTATATTTTTATCTGGATCGGTGCCAGCAAGTCTGACTATTCTCAATTGTACTTGGCCTATAAGAATAACTATTTGATCTAAATAAATTGAGAAAGTTCTAGTCATACTGTGCATTAAAAAGAACAATTTAACTAAGTCAACATTTTGAATAACCACTCTTATAGGAGAATGGAGTGTAGGGAACACCAAGAGCTGTAATGGAACACTAGGATCTCTTCTACTGACTTGAGCACTTTGAGTTTTTTCCTCAATCATTTGTAACTCTTCAGCTGCAGCAGGCATCAGAGTTCTTTTGCTACATGAATTTGGATCCCCTCTCAGCAAAGCAAACAGGTTAGACATTGCTTAGGTGGGAATTCCTAAAGTAGGTCTTATCCAATTAACGTCCCCTAATAACTTTTGGACGTCATTTAAGGTTTTTAAGGACTCTTTACGAATTTCCACCTTTTGAGGCTTTACTGTTTTCTCCTCTACCCTCATTCCCAGGTAATGATAGGGTGTAGTATGGATTTTATCTGGTGATATAGCGAGACCTGTAAGTCCCACCACTTATTGTAGCCTAGCAAAACACTCAATCCGTCTGTCCCTGCTTGCAGCAGCACATAAAATGTCACCAACATAATGAATAATATAGCAATCAGGAAACTGATCCCTGACAAGCTGAATAACCTTTCTAACAAAAGTTTGACTATTTAACATTCCTTGGGGTAAAACTTTCCATCGATATCTAGTAGCTGGTTCCTTGTTATTCATGGCAGGTATTGTAAATGCAAATTTCTCAAAATCCTGAGGATCCAAAGGAATAGTAAAAAACACAGTCTTTTAGATCAATTATTACCATCGGCCATTCTTTTGGGATCATGGCCGGAGATGGCAACCCTGGTTGGAGAGCTCCCGTCGGTTGAATGGCTGCGTTAACCGCTCATAAGTCGGTCAATATACGCCATCTAGCGGATATTTTCTGAATTACAAAAACTGGGGAGTTCCATGGTGAAAAAGATGGTTCAATATGTCCTTTGTCTAATTGTTCTTTTGCCAATGAATGTAATGCCTCCAGTTTTTTGTTGAGGAAGCGGCCACTGATCAACCCAAACAGGTTTTGGAGTTTTCCATTTTAATGGAGTGGGCTTTGGAGGCTCAACAGTGCCCGCACCTAAGAAGGATATCCAATTCCTTTTCGGTCAAATTTAACTGAGACCTCAATCGGCTGAGTTACTACGTCCTCATTTTTTTCCTAATCCTTTCCCAGGAATATATCCCATTTTGGTCATCATTCTTTGGCTCTCAGGACTGTAAATTGCAGAGGGAATGGTGATTTCTGTACCCCATTGCTGTAACAAATCTCTCTCCTACAAATTAATGGGAATGAAAGTAATCGTAGGTTGGATGGTGACTTCCTGCCCATCTGGTCTTAAACGATGTAAAATTGTAGCACTTTGATAGACTTCAGATGCTGTGCCTACTCCAATCAAGCCCGTAGAAGCCTTTTGTCGGGGCCACGCTTTTGGCCACTGATTCAGAGCTATAATTGAAATATTAGCACCTGTGTCTACCAGTCCTTCAAACTGTTTTCCCTGAATCATTGTGCACACAGGTCTGTTTTTAGAAGCTTGATTTACTCAATAGGCGGCTTTTCCTTCACTGTCAGTACTGCGAAAACCACCTTCTCTTTTTACTGTACTTTTTTCTACTTTTACATAAGGTAATAACAACAGCTGAGCAATTCCATCTCCTGGGTTTGCACTCCAAGGAATACTGGAACTAATAACCAATTGAATTTCTCCCACAAAATCTGAATCAATCAGCCCAGCATGAATCTGAACTCCTTTAAAGTTTAGACTAGATGTTCCTAAAACAAGTCCAACTGTCCCATCAGGTAAAGGGCCAACTACTCCAGTGGGCACTTTTTGAGGGGATTTCCCTGGAAGCAGAGAGACAGCTTTTGGGCAGCATAAATCTAAGGCTGTACTCCCTGCTGTAGCTGGCGCCATTTGTGTTACTGTGGTGGTTGGACTAGAGGCAATGACCGACTGAGGGACAAATTGCTGGAGCGGGAATGCCCCCGTTTGGAGCGGGGCCTGAGGCTGGCCTCTCTTCCTGTTTCCCGACTGCGGTTGTAACGGTTGGCCATTTTTATCAAATTTGAAGGGACACTGATTAGCCCAATGTTTACCCTTCTGGCACCTGGGACATAAGCCAGGTGGTTCTTTTGTTTGATTATATCTTGCATGTTTGTTTGATTTGTTCTTACATTCCTTTTTTGTGTGTCCAAATTGCCCACAATTGTAACAATTGCCTGAAAAGTTTTTAACTGGACCTCCCGCTTTTAACTCTGTCACGGCTTGAGCCATTATCTAGCCTTATGCATGATTCCACCAGCTCCATCACATGCCCTGATATATTCATTAATCACATCAACTCCCACCGGAACCTTTCCTTTCACTGGGCGAATAGCTGACTGGCATTCAGGGTTCGCATTCTCATAAACCAATAATTCTACAATCACCTTCCTGGCACTTTCTTTTCTTTCTTTTTTTTTTTTTTTTTTTTTTGAGGCGGAGTTTCACTCTTGTTACCCAGGCTGGAGTGCCGTGGCGCGATCTCGGCTCACCGCAACCTCCGCCTCCTGGCTTCAAGCAATTCTCCTGCCTCAGCCTCCTGAGTAGCTGGGATTACAGGCATGCGCCATCATGCCCGGCTAATTTTTATATTTTTAGTAGAGACGGGGTTTCTCCATGTTGGTCAGGCTGGTCTCGAACTCCCGACCTCAGGTGATCCGCCCACCTCGGCCTCCCAAAGTGCTGGGATTACAGGCGTGAGCCACCGCGCCCGGCCTTCCTGGCACTTTCATCAGTGAGAGCCTTCTGAGCTGCGTCTTGAAGGAGAGCAATGAAATCAGGATATGGTTCCTTTGAGCCTTGTCTAATAGAATTAAAAGACGGATAAGTAGTTCCCAGATCCTGAATTTTTTCCCATGCCCTCAAACAGCAGTTGCGAATTTGTTCAATGGCATTATCTCGAAGTCCTAATTGTTGTTTACAGTTTCCCATTGACCCCCTATTCCTAGAAGTTGTTCAAATGTAACGGCAATAGCAGGATTAGCAGCACGGTTTTTTCTATCTTGATTTTGAGCCTCATCGGTCCACCAAGTCCTAAACTGAAGAAATTGGGAGGGCCAAAGTGTAACTTTCGTTAAAATCTCCCAGTCACACGGAGTCAATCGCTTATTCTGAGCCACAGATTGCAATAGCGATCGGACGAAAGGCGAATTGGGATCATACTGACCAACAGCTGCTTTAAGATCTTTGAGCAGCTTAAAAGAAAATGGTTCCCATACCGCCTGATGGGCTCCACCTTGCTGTCGTGGGGCTTGCAAAACTACTGCCAACTGCCAGGCATCAAGATCTCCGGCTAATCTAGCCTGCCGAACAGTCAACTGTAATGGCGATTCATTAACATTAGATGGCAGTGCAGCCTTATGTCGTACTGGTGCTACAACATACGCGCTTGTGGTTCCTGAGGCCACAATTCATTCATTGGTGAAACAGGGCAAATTTGAGATTCAAACCTCCAAGGCTCCAAGCTACATTGCTTTATTGGAGGCGGCCACTCCGGATGATCCCAATGAGGAGCCGACTGCTCCTCAAGGCCCTTCTTTGTTTTAAACATCTTGGCATATATGGCTTCTCTATTTTAGGAGCAGTTGAAGGTCCCACGTGCTCCTCAAAAGAAATTAAGTCGTCTCCAGGTTTGTCTGTATTTTCCTCAAAATCTTCTTCACTATCCTCTCCTCCTTCAGCAGCATCACCGCCTTCCTCTGCAGAAATTCTTTCTACTGGAGGATAAGCCTCATTGTCCAATTGAAACGGTTCCGAGGCTGCTTTAACTATAGCCCAGTTTGACCAGGCTGTTTGAGGGATAAGTTTTCCTTCCTTACAAACTTGTTTTAAGGCAATTCCCACCTGTTCCCAATCTTTTGAGTCCATGGTACCATGTTCAGGAAACCAAGGACAATATTGCTCTACTGTTTGAAACAGAGTAATCAAATTTTCTGTGCTAGCCTTAATTCCTGCCCTCTTTAAGAGGAGTTTAATAAAATGTAAACAAGCAGAATGTTTACTTTTTGATTGTCCCATGGTGTCCCTGGAATGCTCCGAGCGCAAAAGCTTACCACAAGGCCGACCACACGTTCTCGGGAGTTCCTCGACAGACCGTTCTTCACAATGACCATGCTCGGGTGTAACTTCACCTGGGTTCAAGGAGACCATGTTGGGTGCCAAAGATGTAGGGGAACCAGCCTGCTACACCACCACCTGCAGGCTCTCCCCTTCCCGGTGGAGACAAGGGAATGAGAAAAGAAATAAAGACAAAGACACAAAGTTTAAGAGTTAACAAAAGTGGGTCCAAGGGTCCATTGCAACGTGGAGATTGCAAAGGCCCTGAGCTCTGGGTTCCACTGATATTTATTGAGTACAGTTCCTTTGATCCTATAGGCTGAGGGTGGGCTGATGGTGAGGTGATCATTGGGTGAGCATAGGGAGAGGTGGCGGAGCCGGCTGTGTCCGTCATTAGCCAGTTAATACTATTTACTGTTCCACTACGTAAGCCAATACTCTATGTTTAACTTACAGATAATCATCAGAGTCCAACTAAGCGGTTAATAGAACAGAACAGGACATGAAAGCAGACAGCCCTTCAAACCCACAGGCCTGTACATCAAAGGAGTGGTCGACTCCTGAGCACAGTCAGCAGAGCAGCTGCTTTGCCTCTGGGAACATGCGGGAGATAGGAGACTTCCTCCTTATCTCTAATGCAGAGGACTTCTCCTCTTTTACCAGCCTCCTCCTGCAGTGCCCTCCCGGGTAATGGAGCAGGGGTTGCTTCCCTTCCCACGAGACCTTTGTTCAGGCACTCAAGCAGAAGGTTGAGCAATAAGCCAGCTTTCTTGCTCAGAGGCTCCGCAGACTTCCTGTGGGTGGTTGTTCCACTCTGTGTCAGTCGAGCAAGCTCACCGCCTGATTCTCTTATTGTTGGACTAAGCACAAGCTATTATACTTATGATTCATAATTATATTAGTAAAGCACTATTCTAAAGCATATACTATTAATCTTTAAATGGGCACAGTGTAGGCTGGTCCTCGACCACCTGGGCCCACATCCAAGCCCCCTATTTCGACCCACACATCCCTCTCCATTTCTGCCACTTTTATCTCTGTCCCAGGCTTCAGCACCTTCTTAGGTCAGTGGGGGATGCGGGTGGGGACAGAAGAGTCTGTTTCTCATTCCCTGGGGTAGTGAGCAAAGGCACCCCTGGGATGTCCAACATGGATGGGGGTGCGGTGAGGGGAAGGCAGGCACAAAGATAAGGAGGAGGCTGGAAGAGGACCTGGCAGAGAGAAGAAGGGATTGGGGCTCTAGGCACTGTTCTGGGGTGGCACACGCAGCTTTCCCTCCAGCCTGGGAGGGATTTCAGACAAATTAAAAACATGGTTCATACAAATTGGAATGTTCACAAGTCAAATATTTTATTTGACTCAGCCAGACGGTCATGCTGGTTCCAAGAACAATTGAGGAGCCAGGCACTTATAGGCAATTTAATAAAAGAATGTTAGGATACGATTGTTGGGTTAGATATGAAACTAGCCAACATTCTACAGAGCAATGAACTATAATCTCCGGTTTATTTGCTTTTAAAAAAAGGAACAAATCATTTACATGAACTTCACATAAACCGAGGCCTTTATTAATAACACACAGCAAAGTCAAACAATGGTATGCTGTGCTAGAAAATAAAACATCCCTCCCAGCACTTTGGGAGGCCAAGGTGGGAGGATCACTTGAGGTCAGGAGTTCAAGACCAGCCTGGTCAACATGGCGAAACCCCGTCTCCACTAAAAATACAAAAATTAGCCAGGTGTGGTGGTGGGTGCCTGTAATCCCAGCTATTTGGAAGGCTGAGGCAGGAGAATCTCTTGAACCCGGGACGCAGAGGTTGCAGTGAGCTGAGACGGCACCAATGCACTCCAGTCTGGGTGACACAGTGAGACTCTGTCTCAAAAACCAGAAAACCAAAAAAAAAAAAAAAAAAAGAAAGAAAGAAAGAAAGAAAACCAAAAATTAAAGAAAAGAAAATATCTTTAAAAGGACAGGCAGTTGTCCTCTTGATTCTATTCATCAGTCTTGGATAATTTTTCTTAACAAGGCTGTTCCCTGTGAGTACCTCAAGCAATCAAATAGATCTCCTTTTCAGGGTTTCACCTCTCTCTCTCTCTCTTAGTTTAAGGCTCCCACTTCTTTACTCCTCACTGTGGCCCTGCAGTACAATCCCACTCTCCTTCTCTCCTTCTCAAGCAACAGCTAGGTGTGCATCCTTCTTTCCAGACCTTTCCTTGCCATTTCTATTGATTTACATGCTTCACTTAAAAAAAGAAAAACACAAGGGGGCCGGGCGCGGTGGCTCACGCCTGTAATCCCAGCACTTTGGGAGGCCGAGGCGGGCGGATCACGAGGTCAGGAGATCGAGACCATCCTGGCTAACACGGTGAAACCCTGTCTCTACTAAAAATACAAAAAATTAGCCAGGCATGGTGGCGGGTGCCTGTAGTCCCAGCTACTAGGGAGGCTGAGGCAGGAGAATGGCATGAACCCGGGAGGCGGAGGTTGCAGTGAGCCGAGATCATGCCACTGCACTCCAGCCTGGGTGACAGAGCGAGACTCCGTCTCAAAAAACAAAAAACAAAAGGGATCATGTGCTTCTCATGGTGTGACTTGTTTTCTACCTATATTATATAACACTTCATCATTAATGCAGTCAAGTGCCAACTTGACTGCATTGAGAAATACCGAGATAACTGGTAAAGCATTATTTCTGGGTGTGTCTGTGAGGGTGTTTCCAGGGGAGACTGCTGTGAGTCAGTGGGCTGAGTGGGAAATATCCACCCTCAATGTGGGCAGGCATCATCCAATCATTGTGAGTCCTGGTGGAACGAAAAAAGGGAGAAAAGGATTTCCTCCCTTTCTCTCTCTCCTGGAGCTGGGACACTCTCCTCCTCCTGCCCTTGGTGATCAGAACCCTGGCTCTCTGGCTTTGGGACTCCAGGACCCATACCAGTGGCCCCCCCCGACCAGTGGAAGTATTCTCAGGTCTTTGGTCTTGGACTGAGAATTACACCATTGGCATCCATGGTTCCAAAGCCTTCAGACTTGGACTGAGCCATGCTGCTACTGGCATCCCAGGGTCTCCGGTTTGCAGACAGCCTGTAGTGGGAATGGCCTGTAGTGGGACTTCTCAGCCTCCGTAATCACATGAGCCAATTCCCCTAATTTCTCCTTATATATCTGTCCATAGTCATGCACCACATAATGACATTTTGATCAATGATGGACCACATGTACAATGGTGGTCCCATAAAATTATAATGAAGCTAAAAAATTCCTCATGCCTAGTGATATCATAGCTGTCATAATGTCATAGCACAATGCATTACTCACATGTTTGCGGTGATGCTGGTCTAAGTAAAATTTTGTGCTTCCAGTCACATAAAAGTGTACAGTAATGGCCTAGGCCCTCACATTCACTCACCATGCACTCACTGATACACCCACAGCAACTTCCGGTCCTGCAGCTCCATTCATTACACCATCGGCATCCCTGGTTCCAAGGCCTTCAGTAAATGCCTTACTTAGGTGTACCACTTTTTACCTTTAACACCATATTTTAATTGTACCTTTTCAATGTGTAGATATGTTTATACACACAGATACTTACCATTGTGTTACAACTGCTTATAGTATTCAGCATGGTAACATGTTGCACAGGTTTGCAGCCTGGGAGCGACAGGCTAGACCATATAGCCTAGGTGTGTGGTAGGCGCTACCATTTAAAATTGTGTTAGCAGACTCCATGGTGTTCACACAATGATGAAATCACCTAACACATTTCTCAGAACATATCCCCATCGTTAAGTAATGCATGGCTATATGTCTATTGTCTATTTACTATCTACTATCTATCTATCTTCTATTTATCTTCTATCTACTATCTTCTATTTATCTATCTATCTTCTATCTACTATCTATCATCTATCTACTATCATCTATCTATCTTCTACTATCTACTATCTATCTTCTATCTTTTATCTATCTACCTATCTTCTGTCTACTATATTCTATTTATCTATCGATCTTCTATCTACTGTCTATCTATCATCTATCTATTCCATCTATCTACTGTCATCTATCTTCTACTATCTACTATCTATCTACTATCTTCTATCTATCTTCTATCTACTGTCTGTCATCTATCCATCTATCTACTATCATCTATCTATCTTCTATCTACTATCTGTCTACTATATACTATCTATCATCTATCTATCTTCTATCTACTATCTATCTACTATCTTCTATCTACTATCTATCTTCTATCTATCTTTTACTATCTATCTATCTATCATCTATCTATCTATCTACTATCTATCTTCTGTCTATTTACTATCCATCATAGCCCAAGGAGACCACCATTCTGGAGCGTTAACTGGATATCTCTAGAGGTGAATGTTGTCTGTAACAACCTTCTCTTCTCAAGGCGGGGCAGCCAGCTGAGAGCTCTAGGGCTAGGGTTGTGTGGTGTGTGTGTGTGGGGGACCTCACAGGCTCACAAGCTCACAGGCCCTGGGCAGAGGAGGTGGTGGTGGCTTCTCCAAGGGTGGTTAGGGACTGACTGCTTGGATTTTCATGGCTATGCTGCCTTGGATGCTGCAGTTTCTCCTGGAAATGATAGTTGATCCCAAAAGATATATACTGAAACAAACACCAGTTTATTGACTGGGGTGCAACTGCCCTCCAACTGACCAGTACATCCACGCATGCAACCATCCAATCACTTTCCCTTCATCCAACATTAAACAAACATTTGTTGGGTATCACTCTGTGTCAATGCAGCGCTGGGCACGAGGCCTGGCAAGTTGAGTGAGACCCAGTTCCTGCATTCAAGAAGCTCACAGTCTGGTTGGGGAGACACAGGTAAGTGATGGGCACCACAGGGTTTTAGGAATTCTTTGTGCATTAATTCCTTCATTCAGCACGTACTTACCAAGCACCTGCAGTGTGCCGGCGCTGTGATGGGCAGTTGTGAACCTTGTCCTCCTGAACTGGAAGTCTAGCAATAGAGGTCAGGATGGCTAGGTCAGCTGGAAATGCCTCTGAGGGATAGGCAATGGGGCAATAGAAGGATGAAGGAGGCACACCAGCTCGTAACTGTCCCATTTTGGAAAGGACACACATCACTCCTCTGAGAATTAGTGTTTTGGCCAGAGTTAGTCACATGGCCTCAACCTAACTGAAAGGCAGGCTGGGAAATGTTGGGAAGTACATGAGGCATTGGGTGAGCATAAACTCTCTCTGTTCCAGGAACCAGTGGTCTCTGCTGCTCCGTGTTAAGTCAAACAGCCTCTCTCATGGAACTGAATATGGAGGCAAATAACTCAAGGATGAAAAATGGTAGGCGCTTCATTATTCCCATGGCAGTGCCTGGGGACAGCATCCATCAGTTCTTGTCCCTTGTCCCCCAGATGCCTGGAGCTTCCTGGGTTTCAGTTTCTTTCCTGAAACTGCAAGAATAACTTTTTTTTTTTTTTTTTTTTTTTTGAGATGGAGTTTCGCTCTTGTTGCCCAGGCTGGAGTACAGTGGTGCAATCTTGGCTCACTGCAACCTCTGCCTCCCGGGTTCAAGTGATTCTCCTGCCTCAGCCTCCCAAGTAGCTGGGATTACAGGCGCCTGCCACCATGTCCGGCTAATTTTTGTAGTTTTAGTAGAGACGGGGTTTCACCATGTTGGTCAGGCTGGTCTTGAACTCCTGACTTCAGGTAATGCACCCGCCTCGGCCTCCCAAAGTGCTGGGATTATGGGTGTGGGCCACCATGCCTGGCCTTTCTTTTTTTTTTTTTGAGACAAGATCTTGCTCTGTTGCCCAGTCTGGAATACTGGAATGCACTGGTGTGATCACTGCAACCTCTGCCTCCCTGGATCAAGCAGTCCTCCCACCTCAGCCTCCCGAATAGCCGGGACTATAGACGTGAGCCACCACGCTCTGCTACTTTTTAAATTTTTTTTGCAGAGATGGGGTCTCACTATACTGCCCAAGCTGTCTTGAACTCCTGGGCTCAGACAATCCTCCTGCCTTGGACTTCCAAAGTGCTGGGATCACAGGCGTGAGTCCCTGCACCTGGCCTGCATAGTCAGCTCCTTAACTTCTCAAGGAACTCCATTTCTTTTCCATCAACTCCTTTATTGCTTAAGTTAGCAGGAATTGATAGAAAGAAGTTTGACAGATACATATATCTCTAAATCACTTTTGGTATACTCACTCTCAACAAAGAATGAGCAGGTCAAATGCCACTTGCCAGTCAGTCCTACCGTTTCTGAGTCACTGTTCTGTTTTTTTCCAACGGTAGTGTTTATGCAGTTATAGTATATAAATTGCATTTTTGTCCACATTGTTTTATAGAAATCAGCAAAACTGAAAAACAAAAGCACTCATGCCTGCAATGAGTAGAAGTGATGGAAATCATTAGGTGAATTGTAAAGGATGCATTTTGTTTTTACACTGAAAAAGCAAAGGCAATTTTAAAATTTGGAGAGTGCTGGTCAGGTATTTTGTAGAATGTCCCTCAATTTGGGTTTGTCTGTATTTTTCTCATCACTAGACTATAGTTATGAGTTTCTAGAAGAAACCACAGAGATGAGGTGCTCTTCTTACAACATTAGAGCAAAGCAACATGGTATCAGCAAGTTCACCTGGATTTTTTTTTTTTTTTTTTTTTTTTGAGACAGAGTCTCTCCCTGTCACTCAGGCTGGAATACAGCAGCATGATCTCGGCTCACTGCAACCTCTGCCTCCTGGGTTGAAGCGATTCTCCTGCCACAGCCTCCTAAATAGCTGGGATTACAGGCGCCTGCTACCAAGCCCGGCTAGTTTTTGTACTTTTAGTAGAGATGGGGTTTTGCCATGTTGGCCAGGATGGTCTTTAACTCCTGGCCTCAAGTTATTCGCCCGCCTCAGCCTCCCAAAGTGCTGGGATTACAGGTGTGAGCCACCACACCCGAACTCACCTGGATTATTTGATTAAGGTGATGTCCACCAGGTGTCTCCACTGGAGTTTTTTTTTTTTTTTAAAGGACACTTTTTTACCTTAGTGGATGCTCACTGAATATGAGCCAGAAAAAAAAGAAAAACAGAATGAAAGAATGTGTATGAAATATTGTAATTCCATCAGTGAAGATGAAATCTAGCAGCAAAGTATGATTAGAGATACGATAATGTTTTCTGATTCTCTGGAAACGAAACCTGCCTTATAACGTACAAGTCTTTAACTTTAGGGGACGTTTTTAAGAAAGTATCATAGGCACTGCCTGTGCCGACTGGGCAGTGTGTCCTCATTCTGCCTGGCTCCCAGTGACCCTTTTTCAGTGTTTTGTTCATTTTAAAGCTGAGACAGTAGGTCACAATCAACCTCTTGGGCATTTATTTTCATTTTTGTTTTTCTGAGACGGAGTCTCACTCTGTCACCCAAGCTGGAGTGCGGTGGGCATGATCTGGGCTCACTGCAACCTCTGCCTCCCAGGTTCAAGTGGTTCTCCTATCTCAGCCTTCCAAGTTGCTGTGATTACAGGTGTGTGCCACCACGCCTAGCTAATTTTTGTATTTTGGGTAGAAACGGGGTTTCACCACATTGGCCAGGCTGGTCTTGAACTCCTGACCTCAGGTGATCTGCCCACCTTGACCTCCCAAGGTGCTGGGATTACAGGTGTGAGCCACTGAGCCTGGCCTTGTTTTTTTTTTTTTGTTTTTTTAATAGAAACGGGGTCTTGCTCTGTTACCTGGGCTGGAGTGCCGTGGTACAATCATAACTCACTGCAGCCTCAAACTCCTGGGCTCAAGCAGTCCTCCCACCTCAGCTTCTCGAGTAGTTAGGACCACAGCCACACACCACCAGGCCCAATTTGTTTTTTAATTTTTATTTTTTGGTAGAGGTGGAGTCTCGCTATGTTGTCCAGGCTGGACTTGAACTTCTGACCTCAAATGATTCTCCCGCCTCCATCTCCCAAAGTGCTGGGATTACGGGCATGAGCCACTGTGCCCAGTCTCTTTGGCAGCCACTTCTTGGTGGTTGTCCTTGAGTTGGGTGACCATAAGGTCCAATCAGTGGAGGCTAGTGGGCCCCGGGGCAGGATTATGTGCTTCCCCCCATGGCTATAAAATGCAAAACAAAACCAACTAGCAAAACCCTCAAGGTGGGCTCTGCAGGCACTTTGAGGCTTGGAGCCTCCAAAAGGCTCAGTGGTTCTGTCCTGAGACTCTGTTCTTGGTGGGTTTGTTGCTTTCTCTGTTTTGATTTTGTTTCTGTTTTTCTGTGTGTGTATGGTGGTGGGGGTGAGTTACACAGAGTCTGGTTGTCCCAGGAGAGGCACATTGGGGCCTGTTTTTTCTGAGGAGTCCTTTTCTCTGGGTGCCAGCTATCCTAGAGCGATGTGGTCAAAGGGATATCATCTGGGCCTGTGTTCCCCTGGGATTTAGATGGAGACGCTGTTCTCGATGAGGGGAGGGTCTAGGTAGGTGTAGGGCAGCACCAGGCCCCGGTTCCGCTCCTGAATGACCCTCGAGATCTGGGCCAGGCGGCTCTGGAAGGCGGCGATGCTCCGCCGAGGGGCCTCTTCTGTGAAGTGCTCATCCGGATAGGTGCCCAGGGGCCTCTGAGGACCCACCACAGGGTTGGGTGAGGTGGCTGCTGAGGTCCTGCATCCCAGACTCCCGGTCCCCACTATCTGAGCAGCTGCGACTTACCTTAGCCAGCTCTGGCCCTAGCCCCCAAGCGTGGGACCTGAAGTAGCCCTCGATGGGGCCCGATCCATGTCCCTCCTCTTAAACAGATATCCACGTAAAGCTTATCTGCAGGAAGCTTTTGGGGAATGAAAGCTCAATTCGGAATTTCCAAGGAGCATAACTACATGTTCCCCTTGCTACTGAGAGTGGCTCTGCATCATCGCATTTGGCCATTTGACTTTCACTGTGAAATGTCCAAGGCTCATGTGTCCCACTGGAGGGTCAGTGGGGCAAAGCGACCCGCTACCTGATGGCAGGGTTGGGTGTGGGCCAGCAGGGTAAACATCACACCCTCTCTTACCCCAATTTGGCCCAGCCTGCCTCCCAGCCCCACACTCACTCGGTCTCCAGGCTCCTTGCTCAGCAACCAGAGAGCCAGGATGACATCACATGTGGCATTGACGGGCGGGAGGGTGGCTATGAAGCCCTCGCGTGTTGCCAGGCCTTTGGAGGTGGGTGGTGGCAGCTGCATGCTGGGTGGCAGGTTGGGCATCCAAGCACAGGAGTCAAACTGAAAGCCGAGAGGGCAGAATGAGGCTGAGGAGCTGGGTCACCTCCAGCCTGCCACCCCGGGCGCTGGCCTTTCCTCACCTGCCCTGCACTGACAGCCGCATGCTTGGCTGAGCAGGTGAATATCACCATGGTGACATACCGCACCAGGGCTTCCCGGGTCTCCAGTGAGGAGGGTATGCCTGCAAGGAGAGCTAGGCTGGGATGGGGCTTCCAGGGACTTGAGGACCCTGCTGCGGAGGCTTGAGGGTGAGCCTTGAGGGTGGGGGGCACGGGGATGCGGTCACTCAAATGCGCGCTCTGCAGGGGGTGGGGGACATGGGGACGGGCTCACTCAGCCTGAGGGCTGAGGTCCCTGTACCTGAGCTCTCCTGGTTTAGGAAGCCCTTGGAGAAGATCTCTCTGACCCAGGCCTGGAGCTCTCTGTCATCTTGGACAGTCTCATCACTTGGGTAGTAGATACCGATGATTTCAGAGACAAAGCTGCAATGCATCCAGGTTCAGGTCCAGCCTCCAACCCCGACCCGCTCTGAGGAATGCCTCTGCTTAGCGTCATGAATGTCTGGCCCTCCTCCTCAACGTGAGCCTCCCTGGGGCCTCAGTCTCCTTTCCTGTCTTCTCGCGTCGCCAACCAACCCTCGGCTCCCCAGGGACGGCCCCTCACCGTTCCACTGCACCCCAGATCTGCATCCCATCATCACGGTAGTAGTAGCCTGGGATGTCTTCAACTCCTCGGGTCCGGATATCCTCAGGCAGACACAGGAGAGAATAGTTCAGCTGCTTCATGTTCCTCTGTATCAGCTCAGAGAAGCCTTCAATGCCGATGCCTGTGGACTGAGAGACAGGACTCTTGGGTCCTACAGACCTTGCTCCAGAAAGCAGGAGGTAGCACTGGTGTCGGGGAGACGGGCCACTCCTACCCCAGGACCTCAAATTTCTCACATTGAAGGAGTGGCCTGCCCACTCCCTCCCCAACACAGCTCTCACCCTGTCTACCACCTGCCCCGGCACAATAAGCAGCTCCCGGGCAAGCGTATTGATGTGCAGGGTGTATCGGGTGTGCGGGATCAGCAGCTGCACGGCAGGAAAACGGCAGAGCTGGGGGAGGCCCGGGTCTTTCTGACCCCAGACCTTCCCCCACAAAGGCACCAGTCCTGCAAGTCACTTGGAAAGAAGCAACAGGAATGAGAGGAGGCAGCCTGGGACAGGGATCTGAGCCCTGGAGTTCCTGCTGGGCTCCACCAGCAGCTTGTTCTGGGAGCTCAGGCGTGCTCCTTCCTCTCCCTGAGCCTCAGGTTATTTTGTCAAATGTGGGTGCTGATGTGGCTGAGCCCTGTGTCTTCTGGCTCTGGCATCCTGTGATTTCCTAGTCCCTAGGCAGGGAAGGCACTAGGAAAACCAGGGCCTGTGGGCCTGGCAATGTGGAGCCGTCCACCAGAGCCCACTTCTGAGCGCCAGGCCCCAGAAGCTGCAGATAGTCAGAAATAACCAGCTAGGATGGAAGAGCACAGAGTAGGGCCCGCATCCAGGACCCAGGAGACGTCTAGAAGGATCAGAGAATCTGAGCGGCGGCTGTGGGTGGACCCTGGGAGGGAGCCATCCTGCCCTTCACAGAGGAGATGCCTCGAATCCATGCCGTCTGAAAGCTAGCAGGGTCTAGGAAGCCTACAGAACCCACCCTAGAGCACAGGGGCCTCCCACCCAGCCCTCCCCCACCCCAGAAGTATCTGCAGAAAACTTGTCGGTCTCTCAAAGCCATGTTCACACTTTGGCACCTGCCAGCCTCAGGTCCTTCCCCTTCTTAAGATTTGGGCTTCTATGATGGCTGTTAATGCTGTCTGATCTCCCTTAAGAAGGGAGCTTCTCCGGGGTACCGCATTTATCTTACTCAGGGCCTGCTGGAGAGCAGGCTCCCAGGGGAGTTGTGCCAGGAGATGCTGCTGAAGCGGACTGGGGCTCTGCATCCCAGCTTGCATGGATAGGGCCATGTGAGGAAAGGCTGCTTAGAAGAGGTACAGAGGCATGGGCACAGGCTGGGCCACGTTGTCAAGCCACTGACCTTGAAGAGAGGGTGGCAGTGGGGCAGCTGGCGCAGGGTAGCCAGGGTGAAGACCTCAGGCAGCAGGTGTGAGTGCAGCAGGTGCGTGAGGGCCTCATGGAAGGAGAACTCGGCATTGCGCACCCAGGTTTTGGCCAGTAACCAGTCCCACTTGTCGTCAGTGGGCAGAAAGATGGGGCTGTTGGGGCCAGGGGTCTGGCTGAGCTGGGGGGAGGCAGGTGGGGAGAGAGGCAGCCATGAGTGTCTGCCAACCATTCTCCTGACCCTCCTCCCCGCTGCCCTGCCCCTGCCTGACTGCAGACCTGGATGGCGAGAGGCAGCAGCGGCCCGCAGCCTGGGCTCTGGTATAGCAGGGTCATTGGGGCCGCAGAGAACTGAGGCTTCCCATTAATGACATTGGTCTGGATGCCAGAGAGGATGCCGTGATCCACCAAGAACAGGGAGCCCTTCTGCAGAAGAAAGGAGAGCTGGGGCTACCACCTGGTTTTCTAAATGAAGGGGGTGCAGTGGTAGAAGGGAGAGGATTCAGGGCTGGGAGAGGAGTGTGTTTCAGGAGGGTGTGCTCGGCACGCAGCACGCGGTAGGTCCCTAACAAATGTGAGTGTGCCCCTCTGTCTCCAGTAGGGGATGGGTGCGAAGGCACTGAGATGGGACTGTGCAGAGCCCAGATCCCTGCACCCCTCACCTCTAGCTCAGCCTGCAGGCTGGTCCCAGGACCCAACACTGAGGCCACCATGGCATCAGTGACGGGGAAGTTCTTTGGGAGGTAGTGACAGCGGCGGATCAGGACAGGGTTGAGACCATTCAGGAACTGGGAGGCGAAGAAGGCATCCTCCTGCCAGTGCTCAAATGCGTGCTCTGCAGGGGGTGGGGGACACGGGGACAGGGTCACTCAAATGCATGCTCTGCAGGGGGTGGGGGACACGGGGACAGGGTCACTCAAATGCATGCTCTGCAGGGGGTGGGGGACACGGGGACAGGGTCACTCAAATGCATGCTCTGCAGGGGGTGGGGGACACGGGGACAGGGTCACTCAAATGCATGCTCTGCAGGGGGTGGGGGACATGGGGACGGGGTCAGGGTCACTCAAATGCATGCTCTGCAGGGGGTGGGGGACACGGGGACAGGGTCACTCAAATGCATGCTCTGCAGGGGGTGGGGGACACGGGGACAGGGTCACTCAAATGCATGCTCTGCAGGGGGCGGGGGACATGGGGACGGGGTCACTCCAGCTCCCACAGGCCTCTGCCTAATGTTCACAGTGGGTCCTCAGGGTTACCTCCCCTGCCCCTTGTCTTCAGTCACTGCCTCTTCATCCAATAGCAAATCATAGTCCCCAGCCCATCCATCCCAGTGTCTGCCTGACACTCGCCCTGAATAACTCACTAGCCTCAAATGCAACATGTTGGGGACCAAATACATATTATTCCTACAGCTCAGGTCAGTCCCATTGCCTGATATTTGGGAAATGGCAGCTCCATCCCCCACCCAGTTACCTACAGAGGAGACTGGGGACCCTTTCTTTTTCTTTTCTTTCCCCCCCCCCTTTTTTTTTTTTGAGACAGGCTGTGTCGCTGTGTTGCCCAGGCTGGAGTCCAGTGACGCGACCTCAGCTCACTGCAACCTCTGCCTCCTGGGTTCAACCGATCCTTTTGCCTCAGCGTCCCAAGTAGCTGGGATTACAGGCACATGCCAGCATGCCTGGCTAATTTTTGTATTTTTGGTAGAGACAGGGTTTCTCTATGTTGCTCAGACTGGTGTCGAACTCCTGGGCTCAAGTGATCTGTCTGCCTCAGCTTCCTCCTTTTCCTTTTTCCTTTCCTTTCCCTTCCTTCCTTCCTCCCTCTCTCCCCCCCCCCTCCTTTCTCTCTTTACAGGGTCTGACTGTCTTGCCTGGGCTGGAATGCAGTGGGGCTATCTTGGCTCAGTGCAACCTCCATCTCCCAGGCTTAAGCAATTCTCAGGCCTCAGCCTCCTGAGTAGCTGGGACTACAGGCCCATGCCACCACACCTGGCTAAGTTTTGTATTTTTAGTAGAGATGGGATTTTGCCATGTTGGCCAGCCTGGTCTCAAACTCCTGACCTCATGCAATCCACCTACCTTGGCCTTCCAAAGTGCTGGGATTACAGGTGTGAGCACCACGCCCAGCCGGAGCCTGGGGACCTCTCTTGGCAGTACCCCCCACATATCAAATCCCATTGATTCTCCATCCTGAGTACCTCTCGGTCCACCCATCCTCTCCATTGCATTGCCACTGCCTTGCTGAGGCCACCATCCTCTGGTGACCACGGCCAGAGCCTCATAGCAGGTTCTCATAGTCTCTTGCCCCCCTAGCAGTGCACAGTGACCACATTATTCCCCTGTTGGCAACCAGTCAAGCACTGGGCCGAGGAAGTCCTGCCATGGCCGACACAGTCCTGTGCGACCCCTGTGCACCTTCCTGCTCCTTCTCTCGCCCTCCTTCTCTTGCTCATTACACTTTGACCACAGTGGTGTTTTCTTTCCTCCAAAGGTGGCTGATCCTTTTCTCTTCAGGGCCTTCACACTCACTGTTCCCCGAACTGCTCTCTGCCCCCAAGGCCCATCCTTGGCACTGCTAAGGCCTACTGAACTTCGAGGTCTCAGCATAGTTCACCCCCTCGGGAGAGCTTTCCTGGGGCCCTCTCCAGGGTATGACAGGTGCCCCCTTTACACACTCACTGGATCCAATGAGCATGTTTCACAGTGAAATGAATTATTTGATTTTGAGTCTAATTAACACCAACTGGCCTGCTCAACTGTGAGCCCCGTGAAGAACCATGTAGCCCCTAACCCGGTGTCTGATATGTAGCAGCTCAACAAATGTCTGTTGGATTAGAAGGCGTTAGAAGGTCAGGGATCCCCTCCGTCCATATTCTCTTTTGTCTCTGTGGGGAAAAGTAAGGTCTAGCAAGGGCCTGCTCAGGGTTACATAGCAAATTGGTGCTTGGCTTTCTGAGACTCTGGGCAGCCACAGGAGTTGATGCCCCAAGAAAGAGGTCAGGATCCCTGGCCCAAGCTCCTCACCAGCTCCTGGGGTCCTCCGGAAGTTGAAGATCCTTTTCATCTCGTTCAGACTCCTCCAGAGCCCCTTACGGTCCAGCAACCCCTTGATTTTCATCTCTGCAAAACTGCCAGGGGATGTGAGTGGTGGGGAGTGGGGAGGAGGCCCTGGGAGACCCTTCCCTGTCAGCCAGCCTTATGCCTCTTGGGATCCTGAACCAGCCTCCGGGCCCAAGGTAGTCACCACCCCTAAGGTAGCTATTGCTCTGTGGGATTGGTAGTGGGTAGGAGGCTGTTTCCTGGGTAGGACTATGTGACTCATATCACTGAGGGTGGGGGAACTGACTAGCGGAGGGCAGAAGGCAGGGGTCATAGGGCATCTGAGGCCCAGGGGCAGGGAAGGGTGGGCATCCTCACGCAGAGCCAGCCTGTAGATAAAAGTTGGCATTCTTGGCTGTGGAGTATTTGATATTGAGGTCCAAGTCTTCCACTGTCTTTTCATCCAGGCAGTGAGGCCAGCCTGGGTTGTAAGCCTTCCACCTGGAGGGTAGAGAGGGAAGGTGGTCAGCAAGAGGCCTCAAGGAGCCTCTTCGCTAGGGCAGATGGAGAGGCAGTCCCCTTGGGGGGGCCTGGTCAGAGCCAGACCCTTTCAGCCAAGAGGGCCCTCCTGGGATCTGCCCTTCCATTCCACCCAAGGAGGCTGCAAGGGAGCTGCCATTTTCCCACAGTGAGATGGCTCCCCTGGTCAAGGGTGATTGGTCCAGAGTTGAGCACCTGACTAGAGCTGGGCCAATCAGAGTCCTTTCCAGGGAATTTGCCATTGGGGCTGAGCCAGAGAGGTGGTCTCTCTCTGGATATGTAGATTATAGCAGTAAACACAGACTGTTAGTTATGGCCATTTTCCACTGGGTGGACAATTCCTGCCTGTGTTTCTGTAAGTGCCTCTGTGTCTGGCCGACAAACTTTTTTTCTGCCTGCTAGTTGGAGTTAGCTTTTGTTCTTGCAACTATAGAAGTCCCGACTAACACAGAGGCATCTTGTAGAGGCGAGACTATCCTAGGACAGGGGCTGCACAGAAGATTTAAGTTGCCTTTGGTAGGTGTCCCATAGAGAGGCACTTCAGCCTTCATAGTTTAGGGGGAGCCGCCTGAGGCATCTCTAAATTCTATTCTCAAACAAGCAACACAGCCAAAGACCTTCCAGGGAAATGGTAAATTCATGTATCTGCAAACTTGATGACCCCTAGCCAATCATGCTCTCACTCATTCGTTCTTTGATTCATTCAAAACTTGCTTTTGGGTTTGAGCTTTCAACTTCAAAGAAAAATTTGCAATTAAAGTACACTGCCACCAGGTGGTGGCCAAACCCTTCCTCTCAGACTTGAATCCCTCTCACATAGAGATCTTGGTTAAATGCAGATTCTGATTTCTAACAGGCTCCCAGGCAATGCTGTTGCAATGGATCTGAGACCTCACTGTACCTCTTATAAGAGCCTAGAGTGTTGGAACAGCGTTAACTGAAAGACAGGAAAGGAGCAAGAGCACACATTTGTGCAAGACTTAGCAGCTGACCACCTACATTCTTAACCATTTTCTCATTTGTTCCTCCTAACCCAAACGAGATTGGTATTCTTAGTTTCTTTTACAGAAGAAAATAAGAACTGAAGAGATGAAAAAATTGGTCTAAGATCTCACAGCTCGTTTTGGCAGGGCCTAGGCTGACCCTGGACACAGTAGACCTCAATGTCTATTCCCTTTCTTGGGGCTGTTGCTGCCAGATTTGGTGCAATGGCTTCCTTAGGGGTGGAATTCATGACACATGGAGAATTACCAGGAACGAAATGAGCCTGTGGCTGCTCTGATCCCAGAGACCAGGAGCAAAAGCCTGCAGCCCAGGCTTTAGATAGCAGATGAGCTGGCTGGATCAAGATCTTTTGAAAATCTGCTCCTGAATGCAGTTCCTGGCTTTGTGCCAAGGGAATCCTCACTAGCGGCCCCAACTCCTCTGCTATCTCCAAGTCCCAGTTTTCCCCTGTGACCTCCAATGCTGAGCCCAGAGCACAGAGAGAGCCCCCATCTCACCCCTTGCTAGCCCTGGAGGGTGAGTTTCCTGGGGCTTGAGGGGCGTGTTTCTGGCTCTACTCAGATTTCTGGGAGGATACAACAAGCCGATGCATGAAAAAGTCCCAGGGCAAGGAAGACACCAGCAAAGGTAAGGCATTTAAAGCACTCTTTCTTTCTTTCTTTCTTTCTTTCTCTTTCTCTCTTTCCTTCCTTCCTTTCTTTTTTTTTTTTTTTTTTTTTGAGATGGAGTTTTGCTCTGTCGCCCATGCTGGAGTGCAATGGTGTGATCGGCTCACTGCAACCTCCATCACCCGGGTTCAAGCTATTCTTCTGCCTCAGCTTCCCACGTAGCGAGATTACTTCCCACGTAGCCCACCACCCCGCCCAGCTGATTTTTGTATTTTTAGTAGAGATGGGGTTTCGCCCTGTTGGCCAGGCTGGTCTCGAACTCCCGACCTCCGGTGATCCGCCTCCCTTGGCCTCCCAAAGTGCTGAGATTACAGGTGTGAGCCACCATGGCACCTGGCCCTAGAGCAGTGTTTTTCAAACATCAGTGGCCACCAGAGTCATCTACAAGGCTTGTCAAAACAAAAATTCCCGCTCTCCACCCTCAATGACCTAGTAGGTTGGAGGTGGCCTGAGAATTTGCATTTCTAATACGTTCCTGTAGATGCTGCTGATCCCAGGAGCAGCTTTGTTAGGAGAGGTGGAGGCAGGGGCTTTTAATCTCTGTCATGACCAGGACACTCAAGCTGCCCCTCATCCTTTGGGCACACCCTCCCCCATCAGTAACCCCCTCCTCACTGGTACATCCCCTGCCGGGCCTGAAGCTCCTCCTGGCGCTGTTGCTGGAGCACAGGGTGGTGGTCTGCCCGGGACACCTTGGCTGTGGGAGAAGGGGAGTAGGTTGGGGCGGGGAGAGAAACTCACCATCACTACCACCAGCCACACAGTCTCCACGATTGCTACCCTCTACTAGGTCCCCTCCTCCCATAAGTACAGTTTCTCCTACACCAGGCTGCCACCTCCGCCTCCCCAAGGCCCCGCCATCCCTCTCCTCTGCCCGCTACTCTGTGGCCACACCAGCTCACCTCTCCATTTCACCTGCTCTTCTCCCCAACCCCCAGTCCCCTACCCCTTCCTGTGCTCCCCCTGCAGCCCCAGCCCGGCCAGCCCCTCACCTGTCCCGTCCTGCAGCACCAGGCTCCCTGCCCCCTCCAGCCACTGGTAGCAGGGGAAGAGGAGGTGGCCGCCCCGCGGCGGTGTCAGCTGGAACCAGCGGCAGAACCAGGCATCCGGGGCCAGGGGCCCCAGCAGGGGCAGTGCTGGGGGCGCCTTGTGCACGCGCAGCAGCAGCACTTGGCCTACGTCCTCCGGGAGCGTCACCTGGAAGTCCTCCTCCTGAGGGGAGGTTAAGTTTGCGTCAGGCCGGACCCTCCTGCTCGCCCCCTTCACCTCCACCCCTACCCACTCCCGCGCACTCACAGCGCCCGCAGTGAACTCCTTGCCGAGATTGTCCAGGGGCAGTGGGGGGCTCTCTCCCCGGGTCCCCACGATGCTGACAGACACTTTGTCCCATGTGCCAGCCCCGAAGGCTTCCCCGGTGGACACCCTGACCCTGAACTCGGCCATGCTGCCAGCCTAAGTCCAGCTCTCTACTGCGCACAGGGCTGCAGAGCTGGGCTCCCCGCTGGGACACGCCTGGTTATTGCCCCTGGTTATTGCCACTGACTCCAAGCCCAGTGGACTCCTCTAAAAATCACATCCGTTTCAGGGCGGGGAGGGGCGGGGCGGAGAGGCTGGAACATGCAACTAAGGTGGGGGTGGGCGGGGGATTGACAGCGCTGGGAACAGGAGGGACCAAGAATACCCTGAGGTTTGGGGAACGGGGCCTTTCAGTGACGGCGCCAGGCCAGAGAGCCCAGAGTTGGGACCCAGTTGGGGTGGGGGTAGATTTGTGCCCACCACCTCTGTTTGTTTTCCTTCTTAGCCTTAGAAGTCTATGCAGAAATATCACCCCATTTCCCACAACTCTTCTTGGGCCTGCGTTCATTATTTTTAAAAATTATTTATTTATTTATTTTTGAGACAGAGCCTCGCTCTGTCGCCAGGCTGGAGTACAGCAGCGCGATCTCGGCTCACTGCAACCTCCTCCTCCTGGGTTCAAGCGATTCTCCTACCTCAGCCTTCCCAGTAGCTGAGACTACAGGCGCGCGCCACCACGCCCAGCTAATTTTTGTATTTTAGTAGAGACGGGGTTCCACCGTGTAGGCCAGGATGGTCTTGATCTCTTGACCTCATGATCCGCCTGCCTCGGCCTCCCAAAGTGCTGGGATTACAGGCGTGAGCCACCGCGCCTGGCCTACATTCATTATTTTATTTCATTCAATAATTAATGTTCAGAACTACCTCTGTGCCAGGTGCTATGCTCACTGCTGTGGATAAAGGCCCAGGCAAGACCTAGTGCTTGCTCTCATGGAGATTAAAAATCAAGTGAGAGGCCGGGCACAGTTGCTGGCCAACATGGTGAACCCCCATCTCCACCAAAAATACAAAAAAATTAGCCAAGTGTGGTGGCGGGCACCTGTAGTCCCAGCTACTCAAGAGGCTGAGGCAGGAGAATAGCTTGAACCTGGAAGGCGGAGGTTTCAGTGAGCTGAAATTGTGCCATTGCACTCCAGCATGGGCGACAGAGCAAATCTCTGTCAAAAAAAAAAAAAAAAACAAAAACAAGTGTGAGAGAAAATAAGTAAACCAACACATAATTTCAGATGATAATAAGTGCAATGAAGGAAATGAAACAGACTAATGTGAAGGAGTGAGAAGCAGAGGTGGGAAGGGAGGCCCTCAGAGCCTCAGAGGAGGTGAAAGGATCTGTCTGGGGAACAGAGTTTTGTGCAGAGGAAACTGTTCCTGAAGAGGCCCTGCAGTTAGGAAAAGCTTGGCTTGTTGGAGGAGGGAAAGGCAAGAGTGCAGTGAGGGAGGGATTTGGGGGAGAGATGTCAAGGGGAAGTTATGGATTTGGGCTTTGGGGGAATAACATAACAGATTTGGGGTTTTTGGTCTGGAGATGCTAAGTTTGAGATGGCCATTGCACATCCAAGTGGAGAACCCACATCTGGGCATAGAGCTCAGGACTGCAGGTGTGCATCTTTGAGTCACAAGCACACAGGTACATCTATACCGCAGGCTGGTGGAGATCACTAGGCAGAGAATATCCTATAAGTAGAGAAGAGAAGAGGCACAAGCTGTGCCCCCAAGGTCCTCTGATATTTGGAAGTCATGCAAAGGAGTGGAAGCAGCAAAGTTCAGTCAATGAGGTAGGAGGAGAACGATGCCAACAGACACTTTGTCCTATTGTGCCTGTCACAGTGTTTCGTGAAAGCCAACTGAAGTGAGAGTGACTTATCATGTATATTCCATATACACCATGGAATACTATGCAGCCATGCAAAAGAATGAGATCATGGTCAGGCATGGTGTCTCACACCTGTAATCTCAGAACTTTGGGAGGCTGAGGCGGGCAGATCACGAAGTCAGGAGTTCGAGACCAGCCTGACCAACATGGTGAAACCCCATCTCTACTAAAAATACAAAAATTAGCTGGGCGTGGTGGCGCCTGCCTTTAATTCCAGCTACTCAGGAGGCTGAGGCAGGAGAATCATTTGAACCCGGGAGGCAGAGGTTGCAATTCCAGCTACTCAGGAGGCTGAGGCAGGAGAATCACTTGAACCTGGGAGGCGGAGGTTGCAGTGAGCCAAGATCGTGCCACTGCACTCCAGCCTGGGTGATAGGGCGAGACTTCATCTCAAAAAAAATAAATAAATAAAAAGAATGAGATCATGTCCTTTGCAGGAACATGGATAGAGCTGGAGGCCATTATCCTTAGCAAACTAACACAGGAACAGAAAACCAATATTGCACGCTCCAGTTCTTACTTTCAATTCTTTAGGATATATACCTAGTAGTAGAATTGCTGGATCATATGGTAACTGTATGTTTTTTTTTTTTTTTTTTGAGACTGAGTCTCGCTCTGTTGCCTAGGCTGGAGTGCAGTGGCGCAATCTGTGCTCACTGCAACCTCCGCCTCCCGGGTTTAAGTGATTCTCCTGCTCAGCCTCCTAAGTAGCTGGGATTACAGGCACCTGCCACCACGCCCAGCTAATTTTTGTATTTTTAATAGAGATGGGGTTTCACCACATTGACCAGGCTGATCTTGAACTCCTGACCTCAGGCGATCCACCCACCTCGGCCTCCCAAAGTGCTGGGATTACAGACGTGAGCCACTGCGCCCAGCCTGTATGTTTAATTTTTTGAGGAACCGCCATACTGTTTTCCACAATGGATGCAACATTTTACATTCCCACCAGCAATGCAGGAGGAGGGTTCCAGTTTGTCCACCAATGCTTGTTATTTTCTGTTTATTTGATACTAGCCATTTTAATGGGCCTGAACTGGTATCTCATTGTGGTTTTGATCTGCATTTCCCTAATAATTGGTAATGTTAAGCATCTTTCCATTTGCTTGTTGGCCGTTTATGTATCACCTTTGGAGCAATGTCTGTTAATGTCCTTTGCCCAAACCATCCATTCTTAATTCTTATCCATTGCTAGGTTGAATTTTAGATTTATCATGTGAATCGTATGCAAGACCCACACGTTTTCAAATACGTCAAATGTTTTTATTTATAGATCACTCTTTTTTTCCCTAAAGTATTATCTATAGTACATTTCTTTATTCGTATGTCTTCACATGGGCAAGTTTTCTTTCATACATCCAAAATGTAGTGTGATGTTTTCTTATTCACCAAATGTTAGCTCTACTTGTAGTCTGGTTCCAAACTAATCAGCCTGCTTTTAAATTTTAAGACATTTGTTGAAAAAAAAATTTTTTTTTCTTTTTTCTTTTTTTGAGATGGAGTCTTGCTGTGTCGCCCAGGCTGGAGTGCAGTGGCGCAATCTCGGCTCACTGCAAGCTCCGCCTCCCAGGTTCACACCATTCTCTTGCCTCAGCCTCCCGAGTAGCTGGGACTACAGGTTTCCACCACCACCCCCGGCTAATTTTTTGTACTTTTAGTAGAGACAGGGTTTCACCGCGTTAGCCAGGATGGTCTCCATCTCCTGACCTCGTGATCTGCCCACCTTGGCCTCCCAAGACATTTGTTGAAAGTTTATAGGATCAAACCAAACTCAAGTGGTATCATTTTTAAACATTGGATTGTACATTATTGTAAAGGTAGCAGTAACCATTATTATTTAGAATAAGTTAGTGATTATAGCTCCTTTTGTGATAATTAGATCACTCTCATAATACAAATCAATATTGCAAGTATCCATGTGCTGAAATCTAGTGAGTCTAGGAAAAAGTGAAAATGCTTTATTGTCTCTTCATCCTAAAATACATCCTTGGATACTTAGAAATTTCAGTGAATCTATTTTAAAGGAAACTTTGTGTCACTATTGTAAATCGAAAATTCGTTTCATTTCCATAATAGAAGGTAAGAATAAAGGAGAATGCAATGAAAACCGAACAGTGTAATTCAATTCCAGGTAGATTCTGTTGCCTGTGGCCAGCTCCCTGTTCCAGAAGATTATCTGATGCTAAAGGGGTGCTAAAAACATATCAATACCAAATTGACACTTTCTCCCTGAAAAGGGGAATTGATTTGCTGTTTTATCTCCATTAAACCTGTGATCTTGCACCTCCAAGGACTTGTCCTGGAGTAGCGCTGCTCAACGTGTGGCAAGCAGACGGCTGGTATCAGATGTCTTTGAAGGCTTATTAAAAATGTCAGTTCCGGGTTGGATGTGACTCCTGCCTATAATCCCAGCACTTTGGGAGGCAGAGGTGGGTGGATCACTTGAGGTCAGGGGTTTTGAGACCAGCCTGGCCAACATGGCGAAACCCCATCTTTACTAAAAATACAAAAATTAGTTGGGCCTGGTGGTGGGTGCCCATGGTCCCAGCTACTCAGGAGACTGAGGCAGGAGAATTGCTTGAACCCAGGATGCAGAGATTCCAGTGAGCCGAGATCATGCCACTGCACTCCAGCCTGGGCAGCAGAATGAGCAGTGTGAGACTCTGTCTCAAAAGAAAAAAAAAATGCCAGTTCCCCATCCCTGCCTCACATCAAGGAGGCAGACTCCCCAGAAGATTAGCCAGGGAATCTACATTTTACAGTAGGGTGATTCTTCTTTAGAACCACTGCCCTTGATCCTTTTGTACTTGGTAAGCATGATGACTGGGTTTTTATGCTTATATATGAGACGTGCTTGTCTCAAATCTTGTTGCAGCACATTACCCTTCCTACTTAAAAGGTTAAAAAAAAAAGAACCATTTCCCTTGATCATGTAAATATTTGATTACATTCTCTCCTACAGCTCATGATGATCTCAGACAGGTTGAACAGGCGTTGTCACCCAGCCCCTCAAGATATAGATGAAGAAATCTGAGCCCTGACTGGGAAAGGGGTTTACTTGAGATTTTAAAATGTCCATTAAGTCATGTGCACCCCATCTTTGAGCCCCTGAATGATTTGGCTCCCGCTTACCTTCCTTTTTTTTTTGAGATGGAGTCTTGCTCTGTCACCCAGGCTGGAGTGCAATGGCACCAACTCGGCTCACTGCAACCTCTGCCTCTTGGGTTCAAGCCATTCTCCTGCCTCAGCCTCCTGAGTAGCTGGGATTACAGGTGCCCATCACCACGCCCGGCTAATTTTTTTGTATTTTTAGTAGAGATGAGGTTTTGCCACACTGGCCAGGCTGGTCTCAAACTCCTGACCTCAGGTGATCCACCTGCCTCAGCCTCCTAAAGTGCTGGGATTACAGGCGCGAGCCACTGCACCAGGCCTTTGTTTCCCTCCCTCCCTCCCTCCCTTCCTCTTTCCTGTCTTCTCTTTTTCTTTCTTTTAAATTCTAATATTCTCATCAAAGCTGTAGATGCATATGATTTAAAGAGTCAAATCGTTCTACAAATCTCTTACCAACAACTGCTTCCTGCTCCACTTCTGTCCTTCTCCTCTCATGAAAGACAATAACTTTCACTACTTTCTTTGATAATCTAAACCATTACATCTCAAAATAGCATGCATGATTATTTATTTAATGATTTTTCAGCTTTAGGCAAATATTGGCTTCCCCCTATGGAAGACAGGATTTTTTTTTTTTTTTTTTTTTTTTTTTGAGACGGAGTTTCGCTCTTGTTACGCAGGCTGGAGTGCAATGGCACGATCTTGGCTCACCGCAACCTCCGCCTCCTAGGTTCAAGTGATTCTCCAGCCTCAGCCTCCTGAGTAGCTGGAATAACAGGCATGCGCCACCATGCCTGGCTAATTTTTGTATTTTTAGTAGAGACGGGGTTTCACAATGTTGGTCAGGCTGGTCTCGAACTCCTGACCTTGTGATCTGCCCGCCTTGGCCTCCCAAAGTGCTGGGATTACAGGCGTGAGCCACCGTGCCTGGCCTGGAAGATAGGATTTCATTTTCTTTCCTAGTCTTGCTCCCATTTGCAAACCTTTCTCACCCCCATCCTTCTAATACAGTTTTATTAGGACTGAGCAAACTTGACACCCAGTGTTTACGTGATTTTTGTTATGGATGTGCTATTCATAGGGGACATTTATAGTATACCGTGATTATTTTTTCTTCCATACAAAACCTTTTGTTGTTTCTCTAGATAATAATGATTACATTATTGGTCTAGTTTTCTATATATTTTTCATTAGTTTAATCCGAAACTTCACCACTTGTTCAGATTGCCTCTCTATCATTTCAGACACGTCCATTTCCCAGTTGGTTCCATTTTGTGAAGGAGTCTCTCCAGTGTGTGCTGTTGGCTTCTTTCCTGGTCCTCCTGAGCTCTTGCTTCACCACCATCCTTCGCCTTCCTTTTACCTCTCTGCTGCGCTGGAGCTTTTGTTTCCTGGATCTCATGTTTTGTTATTTCCTGGTTTTTTTCTTGGGCTAAGCAAGAAAGGGTATGTGGGAGGGAGGAGAAGTTTTTAAGACTTTGCATGTCTGGAAATGCCTATAATCTATCTATACACTTGAATAGTAGTTCTGAAATCATTTTTTTTTTTTGTTTCAGAATTTTGAAAGCACTGCTCCACTGGCAGCAGTGTTGCTGTAAGAAGCCTAGAGCCATTTCCATTCCTGATTATTTTCATATGACATGACATTTTCTCCAGAAGCTTTTAGGAGCCTCTCCCTGGCCCAGCTTCCGTAATTTCACAATGATGTGCCAAGGTGTAGTCTATTTTTATTAATTGTGCAGTGCTCTCAGTAGGTCCTTTCAGTCTTGAAATTCATGACCCTCAGTGTTGGGAAGATGTCTTGAATTATTTCATTGATTATTTCCTTCTCTTTATTTTTTCAGTGTCTCTTTTTTGAACTTATACTTTAGATGTTGGGTCTCCCAAACTGGCTCTCCAGTTCCCATTCTCAATTTCATTTATTCTCCATTTTATTTTATTTCCAATTTCCCATCACTTTGCCTTTTGTTCTGTTTTCTAGTAGATTTTCTCAACTTTCTCCTCTAGTCCTATTGAGCTATTATTCCTCCTATCATATTTTTTTCACAAGTGGGGTCTTGCTATGTTGCCCATGCTGGCCTTGAACTGCTAGACTCAAGTTACCTTCCTACCTCCTGAGTAGCTGGGAATATAGACATGGGCCACCATGACCAGCTTGTGTATATTTGTTTTATTAGTAATCTGTTTGTGTTTCATGCTTGCAATATTTGATCTTGTTTCTCTGAGGATATTAGTGATAAGGTATTTTGGATTTTTGTTTGTTTGTTTATTTTGTTTTTGTTTTAAGATGGAATCTCTCTCTGTCACCCAGGCTGGAGTGCAGTGGCACAATTTCGGCTCACTGCAACCTCTGCCTCCTGGGTTCAAGCAATTATCCTGCCTCAGCCTCCTGAGTAGCTGGGACTACAGGCGCGTGGCACCATGCCCAGATAATTTTCGTATTCTTAGGAGAGACGGCGTTCGCAATGTTGGCCAGGCTGGTCTTGAACTCCTGACTTCAGGTGATCCAACTGCCTCAGCCACCCAAATTGCTGGGATTATAGGTGTGAGTCGCTGCGCCCGGCCTGTTTGTTCCTGATATTTGTTGTATGTGGGTATTATCTATTGCTGCAGAATAAACTACTGTAAACCATAGTAGCTTAAAACACCGAGAACCACGTATTTGCAGATGATTTTGCAATTTGGGCAGGGCTCCATGTAGTGTCAGCTGGAGTCCTTCATGCAACTACATTCGCCTGGGAGATAGGCTGGCACTGGAATATCCAAGAATGGTTCCACTCACATGTCCAGCACGGCTGGGGGCTGGCGGGGTCTTTCTCCACATGGTCGCTCATCATTCAGTAATCCTTCTTGAGCCTCACTACATGGTGCATGGATCCCAGAGGCCTCTTGCAGCCCAGACCAGGAGCTGGCGCAGTGTCACTTTTGATGCATCGCATGGGTCAAAGCAAGTCACAGACCAGCCCAGAGTCCATGTGGGAGGGGAAATGGACTCAACCTCTTGATAGAAGGAGGAGGAAAGAATCAGTGTACATGTTTAATCTACCACATCATTTTTTGTTTTTTGTTTTTGAGACAGGGTCTCCTGTGTCACCCAGGCTGGAGTGCAGTGGCATAATCACAGCTCACTGCAGCCTCAACCTTCCAGGCTCAAGCGATCCTCCCACCTCAGCCTTTTGAGTAGCTGGGACCACAGGCACATGCCACCATGCTTAGCTAATTTTTAAATTTTTTTTGTAGAGACCAGGTCTCCCTACATTGCCCAGGCTGGTTTCAAACTCCTAGGCTAAAGTAATCCTCTTGCCCCAGATTCCCAAAGTGCTAGGATTACAGGTGTGAGCCACTGCACCTGGCCCACAACACCATTAAAAAAAAAAAAATTATTGGCTGGGTGCAGTGGCTCACGCCTGTCATCTCAGCACTTTGGGAGGCTGAGGCTGGTGGATCACCTGAGGTCGGGAGTTCAAGACCAGCCTGACTAACATGGAGAAACCCTGTCTCTACTAAAAATACAAAAAATTCGCCGGGAGTGGTGGCGCATGCCTGTAATCCCAGCTGCTTGGGAGGCTGAGGCAGGAGAATCTCTTGAACCTGGGAGGCAGAGGTTGTGCTGAGCCGAGATCATGTCATTGCACTCCAGCCTGAGCAACAAGAGTAAAACTTCATCTCAAAAAATAAAAATAAAAAAAAATTATTTTACTGCCATTTGAATGGGGTTTTGAAGGGAGAAAAAGTCAATGTTTGTGCTAAATTTTCCACTGTTATCCATAATAACTTAGAAGATCAACCTGTTGCCCTTTTCCACCTCTAATTCCCTACCAGTTGCATCCATAGCCCCATTCTAGCATCTTTTACTGTTTTCTACATAGTTCTGCTGAAGCAGGAAGTACCTTGGAAGAGGTAAAACTTAAGTCTTCTTAGCTGAATTTTGTGGAGAAGCCTAAGATAGGGCTAAGCAGAATGAGATAGGCCTTTGATAAAATGTTTGAATTCATTTTAATTTTGTTTTGCATCATCTTATTTGTTTTTTCAAACTTGTGAAGTTATAAAAAGAAATTGTGGCCAGGCATGGTGGCTCACCCCTGTAATCCCAGCCTCACCCCTGTAATCCCAGCCTCACCCTTGTAATCCCAGCCTCACCCCTGTAATCCCAGCCTCACCCCTGTAATCCCAGCCTCACCCCTGTAATCCCAGCACTTTGGGAGGCCAAGGTGGGAGGATCATTTGAGGCCAGGAGTTTGAGACCAGCCTGGGCAATATAAAAAGCAATGCTTAGGTCCCTTCCCAGATTCCGGATATTGGACCCAGGTATTAAGCTTTTTTTTTTTTTTTTTTTTTTTGAGACGGAGTCTCGCTCTGTTGTCCAGGCTGGAGTGCAGTGGCGTGATCTCAGCTCACTGCAAGCTCTGCCTCCTGGGTTCACGCCATTCTCCTGCCTCAGCCTCCCGAGTAGCTGGGACTACAGTTGCCCGCCACCATGCCCGGCTAATTTTTCTTTTTTTTTTTTTTGAGACGGAGTCTTGCTCTGTTGCCCAGGCTGGAGTGCAGTGGCACCATCTCGGCTCACTGCAAGCTCTGCCTCTAGGGTTCACACCATTCTCCTGCCTCAGCCTCCCGAGTAGCTGGGACTACAGGCAACCCGCCACCACACCCGGCTAATTTTTTGTATTTTTAGTAGAGACAGGGTTTCACCGTTTTAGCCAGGATGGTCTCAATCTGCTGACCTTGTGATCCGCCCACCTCGGCCTCCCAAAGTGCTGGGATTACAGGCGTGAGCCACCGCTCCCGGCCGAATTTTTTTGTATTTTGAGTAGAGACGGGGTTTCACCGTGTTAGCCAGGATGGTCTCGATCTCCTGACCTCGTGATCCACCCGTCTCAGCCTCCCAAAGTGCTGGGATTACAGGCGTGAGCCACCGGTATTAAGCATTTTTTAAAGCTTTCTGGATATTCCAGTGTGCAGCCACCATTGAGAACTGCTGCCCATGAAGCGTGTTTATGTCTTCTTGGGAACGAGAGAGGAAAGTTGATGCAGGAGGGAGAAGAGCCCATTTCAGAAGTGAAAACCCAAGAAAGTGAAGGTGGCAGCCCCAGAGCCCAAGTAGGGATGCTGGCAACAAGTAAGGCTGAAGTTCAAGCAACAGAAAATTCCAACTGAAACTGACTTTCCCAATGCAGCTGGTTGTCAGTAACTACAGTAGCAAAGGTAGCATGTGTGACAGACTCAATGAATTACCCGCCCTAATGTCATTCTCCCTTCTGCCTTCATCAAACCAAAATTTGCTTTAGGGCAGGAATGTGGCCAGCCGCAGTGCTGAATCATGTTTGGTCTAAGCTGAGGGTGACAATGCTATCCTCTGCCTCCCCAGCCTTGTGGTTACAGCATGGCTGCCCCAGAGATGACCAAGGCCCTGACGTCTTTGGCCTCTTCTTTCTGCCTTCTGTAGTGTTGACTTCAATCTTGGGCTCTACCCAGGGCTGCTGTTCTGGAATTAGTTCCAGAACTCACGTCCTCGTGCCACACCAACCAGGAGAAGAGAGGGAGTTTTTTTCTGCTAGCACCTGAGGAGGAGGGTTGACGCTTCTCTTTTCCAAAACTCTGGCGGGTGGCTGCCCCCCGAGTCATTTTTCATTGATCACTGTGATTCCTGAACTGACCAGTGTGGCCAGGAGCAGGGAATATATGGAACGGTTTAAGCCAACCATGGTGTATCCCTGGAATCGGGGATGGAGTCAGTCTCATTCAGATCACGTGGCTGAGAATAGGAATGGGTAGTTTCATAAAGGAAATCCAAGGGGTTGGTACCAGGAAGATGGGGAACAAAGGCTGGGCAGCAAACCACTCTCACAGCAGAGCAGGGACACATCTTCCATCATAATAGGCAGGAGGCTGGGCAGATGGGTACAGTCACAGAAGGGTCTGTGGGCTGGAGGGCAGGGATGGTGTGAGAGCTCCTTCCTGGTCATTTCACTCTGTCAGTAAGACATGGATGAGGTCTTGCATCAGCTAGGAGGGATCTGGAAACTTCTGGGTCAGGTCTTGTGCAGGGTGCTGGGGGTGAAAGGATAAACAGGACAACATCCTTGCTCTCCAGTAGCTACTGATTTGATGGGAAAAACCCACAGCCCAAGGGAATATAATGGAAGGTATGTGATGGCAGCACCCAGTCCCCTTATTCAGGTAGCAACATCCCTGTTTTCCTGTAAAGAATAACCCCTTCCCCATTCTCAGCCCACATGATTACAGTGGAGCTCACTTCACTCTCTGGCTCCAGGGGTGGGCACATGATTCAGTTTGGGCAAAATTAGGAGGGACTTGGAAATTATCTGGGGATGGTGGCACACGCCTGTACTCCCAGCTACTTGGGAGGCTGAGGCAGGAGGATAGCTTGAGCCCAGGAATTTGAGGTTACAGAGTGATTGATGATCCTGCCACTGCACTCCAACCCGGGCAACAGAGCAAGAGCCTATCTTTAAAAACAAACATACAAACAACAAAAAATCAGCCCTGGGATTGTTTGTTTGTTTGTTTGTTTTAGTTGCTAAGATTATAGTATGTAAGCAAGCCTTGAAATGGTTGCTGGCTATTTCTGTGACCATTTCAGGAGAGCCCACCTGAGAATGAAGACAACACAGACGAAAGCACAGCTGAGTAGCATGTAGAGATACAGTGCGGGAGCTCCTGGATGCACCGATACCTGAAGCAAGACCTATTCTTGGTATCTTTTTTTGGTTACATGAAGCAAATGTTTCCTTTACAAAAAAATTGAAACCCTTTAGATCAGAAGAATCCTGATGAATCCAGAGGTCTCTCAACCCTGTGCATTTGATTCCTGAACTGAGAGCATCACATGTCTCTGTCTTATCTGTTCTGCTCCTCCTCACATCTTTCGTGTCCTGCATCCCTGTCACTCATCCCACCAAAGGGGTCCTTAGATAATCATGTCATGTATTCATTCAACAAGTACATCTTATGAGTGTCTACAGGGGTGGCAATGAGCTGGATGTTGTATGTGTGACAAGGTCAGTGAATATACGTGGTGAGAGTACTCAGCCCCTTCCCAATCCATGCCCATGGCAGACATTGTTAATCAACCCATGAATTCTTTTTGAGCCTGAAAATGGCCTCAGAATCTTTGTCATCACAGCACTCTAGACAGGTACAACCAACTGGTTGAAGTTGACATAGAAGACGAAACCTAGCGTGATCCTCTTTCTCCTTGATGGCCGCTCCTCCTCTCTGTCTCTGCCCAGTAAGTACCCACTCTCCTACCTGCTTATGAGAGGAGTGGCAGAGGAGCATGCTGGATCTTCATTCCCTTTGGAAGACATTGAGAATTTGGCTGCTGCTAGTAAATTAGGAGGATTCTGTTCTGCTCTCCATGAATGTCACTGTCCCTGGCAATAAAGTGTACATTAGTAGAGTCTGTGGGATTGTTGCACCTGGTTTGGGCATGTCTTTTGATAAAGGATTCCTTTATTATAGGGTCCTCAAAGGCAGCCTCTTTAAACATACCTGGTGGGGACTGGGCCAGTTGTAGAGATGTGTGTTCCAGTCACTCATGTGTAGCTAGTTAGTGCCATGATGGAGGCTGGGGGCTGAAAGCTTTGCTGGAAACAAAAGAAAATACACTTCTCCCATAGAATGGAGAACCATACTTTCATTTGGAGCTTTAATATCTCATAGCAAAGACTGTGGCTTTAAAACCATATATCAAAAGGAAAAACACTTTCATCTTGACCTCTTCAACTTATAAAAATGCATCCCTTTCTTAATCATCTAGAATTATATGTATGAATATAAACTGTAAAATTATAAATACCTGAAGATACTTGTACAAAAAGAATAAATTTTCCTTTAATTTAAAAAAAAAAAAAAAAAAGGGCCAGGTGCAGTGGCTCATGTCTATACTCCCAGGACTTTGGGAGGCAAGAAGCTCACTTGAGCCCAGAGTTTGAGATTAGCTTGGGAAACATAGTGAGACCCTGTCTCTATAAAAATAACAATTCAAAAAAGTAGCCAGTTGTGGTGGTGCACACTTGCAGTTCTAGCTACTCAGGAGGCTGAGGTGGGAGGATCACATGAGCCCAGGAGGTTAAGACTGCAGTGAGCAATGATGGCGCCACTGCACTCTCTCCTGGGAGACAGAGTGAGACCCTGTCTCGAAGGAAGGAAGAAACCCCTAGTGTCATCTTCAAGGTAAAATACGGCCCAGGGCAATAGTGGATCCATAACAGAAGGAAGACAGGACTGAAATACTCTAGAGGTTGGAGAGATTGGGGTAATTAGGACTCTTACATTTGTAAGGAACAGAGACACCAGAGAGAACTTGAGCAAAGAGGAGAATTTATTATAAGGACAAAATGCTAGGGATCCAGCAGGGCCTCAGGGATAGCCAAAGGCAGAGACTAGACTGTTGTAAGAACTTAGGAAATTCTCTCCATCTCTCTCTTCTCTGCATGTTTGTTTTGTCCTCTCTCGCTTTTCTAGTTCTTTCTGTTTCCAGTTCCCAAGGCAGAGAATGAGTGCCACAACAGATTGTGTTTATGGATTCTCTAAGAGGTAGACAGACGGTTTTGGAGTGTCTTTGCATCAGCTCCACGTTCCCCAGCAAAGGGCTCTCACTGACCCAGTTTGGGACAGGAACCCACCCCTGGTCCAATTTCCTGTGTCCACTGGGGAGGATTTATACAAGATGCTAGGCTGGCTGTGCCCACTGGAGGCAAGTTGGCAATGCCAATGAGCTGTGAGGTAGTGTGGATTTCTCAGAAACCATGGGGAGACCATTTCCAGGTAATAGAAAACAAAATCAATATCCCCCATGTGATTTGAGGAAGGCTGCTTGCAGGAGGTAGGTTTAAAACTAGTGTCTGAGGCACTTCATCACTTTCTCCCTAAGCCCTTAAATCCTCCTGCCACCCTGTCTTGCCCCAGATGCCCCTGGTTAAGCCCTATTCCCCTCCCTGGCCCCTGCTCTGGGGCTGCTGAGCCATGCTAAAGAAAAGAACCATGCAGTGTGGGGCCTCTGCAAACGTGAGGACCCCCAGCCCTGGGTGAATAGCTGCCTCCTCTAAGCTGTCTGGTAATTCCCTTATACATTTTCCAAACAGGGAAATCCAATGCATCCAAGGCCTCAGCTAGCTTTGGCTAGTGGCAGGGTCTTCCCTGGTTGGGGAAAGGCACCCTGGCTTCTGGCAATGGCTGAATAGACCCCATGCTGTCATGGGCTCCAGGCCTCTGGCCCACCTCCACATTCCCTGTGCACCCGCCCAGCGCCCCCAGCCCTGTGATGTCCCTCTTGTGTACGTTGCTATTTGGATTATTAGTGCCCTCTTATACTGCAGGCTGGGTCCTTGAGGCTGAGAATGCTTGACATTAGAGAGTGGCTCTTTCCTCAGGGTCTCCACACTCAGGGATCCTGGGCCCCAGGAGGCTGAAGACCTGGGAGATCTGGAACTCCACAGAGACCCCCTCCCTGCTGAGCTCCCTCCCTGTCCCCTACCCTCACCAAAGACCCCTCAGACTCTCACCTGACTCCCTGTCCATTTATCTGATTCATGCCAGACACCCGGCCGTCCTTGTCCCTGATGATGCCGGAAAGGAAGCTCTTTGGCAGCCTTTACTTTCCATTAAAAACCTGTGGACTTGGCCGGGCATGGTGGCTCATGCCTGTAATCCCAGCATCTTGGGAGGCCAAGGTGGGAGGATCACCTGAGGTCAGGAGTTCAAGACCAGCCTGGCCAACATAGTGAAATCCTGTCTTCACTAAAAATACAAAAATTAGCTGGGCATGGTGGCGCACACCTGTAATCCCATCTACTCGGGAGGCTGAGGCAGGAGAATCACTTGAACCTGGAAGGTGGAGGTTGCAGTGAGCTGAGATCGTGCCCCTGCACTCCAGCCTGGGTGACAGAGTGAGACTCCATCTCAAACAAACAAACAAACAAATAAACAAAACTTGTGGACTTCATCTCTCCTATTCCTGCTCCCGGCTCAGAGGAAGAGGTTTGCCTTCTGTTGTCCAGAGCTACTTCTATTTCCTCAGGGACTTGGTCCCATCAGTTCTTGCCTCTTCATTAATAGTGTAGAGTTTAGATTCCTGTAATGGCTGCTTCCTGGAAGGTCATGTCACGTGGAACCTCTTAATCTCAGCATCCAGAGCTCCAGGAAGGGAAAATTTCAAGTCAGATAGAATTCTATATATACCATTTCTTTGGAACTTTCAGCCCTTAAGATTCCAACATCATGACCTCAGTTTCAACACAGTTGTCCTTAGTCCTCATGTAACTGCTTTTGGTGCTGCCTGTTGTGGAAGTAGTAGAAGGCGGTGATGCAATCACCTGGGGGTATATGCATGAAAAAGAAATGGACAGATGTGACTTTGAAAGGCCTACTGAGTCAAACCTCACCCTGAAAACCTTTGTGCTATAGAGGCTAAAACTGAGCTTTGGTGTGTGAAAGGTTCCAAGAATCAGTAAATAAGGGAGTTTCACATTTTTCATGGTTTCCATGAAATGGGAACAAACATACATTTATAAATTGAAAAAAAAATGTTTTCTTTACAATAAATAATGCACAGAAAAATGCAGCCTATAATTTGCTAGTTAGAAAGGTGGTCAAAGACGTAAGATGGCTGAAATTTACATAAGTAATATTTCATAATCTTAGAATTCTCTCAAAGCATGTGAAATAGGAAGAAGGAAGTTCTTGCCCAGAATCTTAGGAAATCACCACCGTTCGGTTATAATCACTGCCTCCTGAATCGTTGAGGAGTCTTTTCTCCATTTCTTTATTAGATTTGTGTTTTGTTGTCTCCCAAGTTAATATTATATTTAGATATCAGAGAGTCAGCCAAAAAGGAAAACTTTTATCTCTGGGGAAAAAACATTTAGAAAAATGTATTCACTGTATCTAATACTGAAATGCAGAAAAAAATTTAATGTTAAAAAAAAACTATAGACATTGACATGGAAAAGAGATTTAATGTTTTGAAAATAACTTTATATTAACTGAGTAACATCCTCCTGATGAGAAGTACTATATTAAATATAAACCCATTATGTTATAAAAAAAATAGTGTAGAGTTTAAGACTTTGGAAAAGCAGAGTCCTGGTGCTCATTTAGTAGCTTTTGTGAACTTGGGCAGTCCAAACGACCTTTCTAAGCCTCAGTGTTAACATCTGTAAAACAGAAGTGTAATAGACATTTATCCTTGGGTATCCTTAGGGGATTGGTTCCGGGACCCCCTTGGATACCAAAATCTGAGGATGCTCAAGTTCCTGATATAAAATGGTGCAGAAGTATTTGTGTGTAACCTAAGTACAAACTCTTGTGTACCTTAAATCTTTTCTAGATTACCTAATACAATATAAATGCTATGCAAATAGTTGTTATACTGTATTGTTTTTATTTGTATTATTTTTATTGTATTGTTATTTTTTGTTTTGTTTTTTAGATATTGTCTATCTGCTGTTGGTTAAATCTGAGGATGTATAGCTGAGCATCATGGCGCACGCCTGTAATCCCAGCTACTCAGGAGGCTGAGGCAGGAGAATCGCTTGATCCTGGAAGGTGGAGGTTGCAGTGAGCTGAGATCATGCCACTGCACTGCAGCCTGGGTGATAGAGCGAGACTCCGTCCCCCCTCCCCCCTAAAAAAAATCTGAGGATGTAGATCCCGTGGATACAAATGACCAACTGCACATGCCTCGTGAGATTCTCAAGGTATCAAATGAGGTTTATCAGGTAAAGTGCTTAGCCCAGTTTCTAGCACTTAGCAAGGAAAATAGTGCTCCTCCCTCCCCTACACACTCAGAAGATGACCTCACCTTCCACTTTCTTGAAAAAACAGAAACCCTTGATGGAAAGTCTTGGAATGTGCAGCTCCTCCCAGGCCCAAGCTGTCCTATTCTAATCCTCTTTCAAAGGCTTCCCTTCTTCCCATCCAAGGCAATCACTCCCCAGTGCTTGGATCTATCCCCACTGGACACAGGAGCCTCATTCCCCTGTCACCCCATCCCATGTCTCCCTCACAGTACTGGCTTCCCCCTTTCAGCATGCTGATGATCCTAAACCTCTCCCTTCTTCAAAAGAGGAGCACAGGACCTCCGGTTCTGCTTCCCTTCTGGCTCCCAGAGGAGCATCTTATAGAGCTGCATCATCACAGGGCATGTCCTCTGGCCTTCTCTGGGAAGCATTTACTCAGGGAAGGACCAGTTTCTGGGATCAGCTCTGGTCTTGAGATAATCTGAGATCATCTATTTCAGCCACCCCATGGCTGGGCCTCTTCTCCAAGGGCCAGAAAGGCTTCCACCCCTTGGCATCATTGAGGATAAGGGCTCAGCACTCGACCCTCCTCGTTACCTTTTCAGGGCCTGAAGCAGTCTGGGGCCTTCCAGGGCAGACCTTCAAAGCTGGGTATGCAGTCCCTCAGGCCTTGTTTCCACTGGGGCCGTGACCTACCCTGCCCTCACCTCTGCCCTGGAAGAGAGTGTGGCAGGAGCTCCAGGTGCCCATCCCTTTATCCTTGGATAAAGGCTAAGCCCTGGGAGAGGTGACCCCAGGGACTGTGGTTGAGGACCAGCCAGTCAATGCGGGAGAACGCTTGTGGCCCCAGTGGCCCCTGGTTGATAATTGAAACAGGAATATGCCGATGGAGGCATGCAGCTTGGGAGTGGGTGATCAGGGCTGAGAGAGAGGCCTAGGAGATGACATGCTGGCCAGAGACAAAGGGAATGACGTTGAGACGAGGCCATAAAGTGCGTGGCTATGGACAGGTGTCTGATTGGCATAATGGTTTGGGTGAGGAGGTGGAGTAGATGGGAAAGCCTCCTGTTGAACTTGCAGCCATCGGCAAATTGAAATCAAATGGATCAACATTTCATCACCATGAAAACATTACTAGTTTTTGTTTGTTTGTGACAGTCTCGCTCTGGAATGCAGTGGTGTGATCTCAGCTCACTGCAACCTTGACCTTCCGGGCTCAAGTGATCATCCTGCCTCAGCCTCCGGAGTAGCTGGGACTGCAGGTGTGCACCACCATGCTTGGCTAATTTTTGTGTTTTGTAGAGACAAGATTTTGCTATGTAGCCCAGGCTGGTCTAGAACTCCTAGGCTCTAGTGATTCTCTCACCTCAGCCACCCCAAGTGCTGGGATTACAGGCATGAGCCACTGTGCCCAGCCATCATGAGGGTTTTGAGGTATGAAAGAAGAGAAAGAAGGAAAGAGAGAGAGAAAGAAAGAAAGAAAAAGAAAGAAAGAAGAGAAAGAAAAGAGAAAGGAAAGAAAGGAAGAAAGAAAGGAAAGAAAGAAAGAATCCAACGCAACCTGGCTTAAGCAAAGAAAATAATTTGCTGGCCCATGTTGCTTAAACAGCCGGACTTGGCTTTAGGCCCAGTGAGGTATCCCAGCTCAAACAGTAGCCATCAGGCCTCAGTCTCTCTCCATCTGCCAGTTCAGCTCTGTCTTTGGGGTGGCAAGGATCTCTCAATGTCCCATCCTCTCAGCAACCCCCCAAGAAGACAATTTCTCCCCACGGCTTCAAACAACGTCCCAGCACCAAGCTTCATCAGCCTGGCCCAGCTCATCTGTCTTTGAGGCCAGAGGAACGGAATGACTGGGCTGGCCTGAAGTGGGAAGTCAGCAGTCAGTTCTAGCCAGTTCCACTGGGATTAAGAATGGGGCACAGATGGCTGCCCACTGCCCAGCAGGACGGATGTAGGAAGGCAGAACAGTCGATGTCCATTACAGGTCATCCTGTCTGGGACATTGGGCCTGGCACAGGAACAGCTGGGCTCCTGGAAGACTTAGGAGCCAGTCACCCACTGGTGATTTTGGAATAGTCTCTCCTGCTCTGAAGCTCCAGGGGCAGGTTTGTGAGGGGTCAGAGGTGGAGTGTGGGTTGTTGATGAGGTCCTGCCCAGAGACCAGTGGACCTCACCTTTCCCATCTGGGGGCCCTGTTCCTTCAGTCTTGGACTCTGGCTCCCATGGCTGTAGGTTATGGTCCATGGGTCATGGAGTCATGGCATAGACAAGCTCTGTCCTTCGCTTCCTTCTTCTCTCCTGCATACATTCAAGGGATGAAGCCACATCACCCACCTCAAAAGCATCAGAGACCCTGGTCTTTTCCAGCAGCCTGAGAGGCCTGAGACTTCCCCAACTGGTTCTCTGAGCAGAGGAGCTCCTGGGAGCTGTTGGCCCCAGCCACTTCCCCTCTTCAGGCCATCTCTAAGGTTCAACCCTATCTGAAACCCTCCCTGGAAATGCCAGGGCTGAGCGTTCCAGAGATGGGGGTGGCGAGACTACCCTCCGGGCTAAAAGCAGCACACACCACGACATGGAAGACAGCACGCCTTTATTTCAGCCCCCTCCCAGGACCCAAATACCACGGCACATGGCCTGGTGTCCACGGTGCAAGGTCCAGAAGAGCCTGGGGAACACAGCCCAGCAATGCAGTGTCACAAATCCCTGCCAAGGAGCAGTTCACCCCACCTCGTCAAAGGTGGGTGCCTGGGGTCCACTGCAGATGGGACAGGGAGCAGGGCCCAGACCCTGAGGAGCAGCACAAAAAAAAAAAAAAAAAAAAAGGCGCCGGGTGAGCCCCGGGACACGCTGTAGAGTCTCTGCTGTGGAATTGAAGCAGCAGCTATGAGAGGTCCCTGCTTTGGCCATCACTGCTCTGCCAGCTACAGAGCCATCTCCAAGGCAAGGACAACCCCAAGTGTGGTCTCCTGGCGCAGGCCAGCTGGCAGAGGTAGTGTAAACACATCTGAAGGTGGGGGATGCCCAGTGACCAAGCCAGGCCCCGGTGCTCTCATGCACTGGGAGTTGCCCAGGCCCCAGGAACAGGGTGGGGAGGATTTGAGTCAGCAGAGCCCTGAGACTGGATAACTGACTGGGTCCAGGAAATAAGATTTCCAGAGAAATAGTGGAAACTGCAGAGGAAGGCAGAGACTCCTAGGCAGAAAGGGGACTGGGGGGGACACAAAGAGAGGAGAATAGAGCAGAGAGGGAGGCAGGAACAGAGAAAGGAGAGGCTGAGGCACAGAGAGGAGGCTGAGGCTTCATCTTTTCCCTTCTGTTCTCCCACTAGATCTGTGAACTCTGGGGCGGGGGTTCCCCAAGTTCTTTTAGCTGGGGAGGGGTCAGGGCTCTTCTATCACATCTGGTCACTTGAGCTCGAGGCCAGCCTGGGAAGGAGGCTGAGTGAAGCTGGGAAGGAACCGGCTCAGCTCTGCCCACTTCACTTCTACCTCAAACCGGGTCTGCCCTCTGGCTCATCCTCCTCTGCTTCCGGGAGGAGCCCTGCCCAAGCCTGTCCCAGCTAATCCCTCTGCACCTAATCCTGGACTCTTCCTTGAGGCCGCTGAAATCACACACCATTAACTACTCCAGGCCCTTGCATGCAGGGAGAGAGGGAAGGAAGGGGAAGGGCTGCAGGGTCGGGTACGGGAGGGAAGAGACAGGAGACTGAGAGCTCTGTCCACACAGTCAGGTCCAAGGCCAGAGATGTGAATCTGCGCTTCAATCCCTGGGACCTAAGCACAGAGAAAATCTTAAGGAAAATCTTCAAGAATGTAAATAACTTTTAAAAATGTGTGTGTGTGCATGTCCGGGTTTTGTTTTGTTTTTAATCTTTAATTCATCATATTTAAACTCAATTTAAAATGTTTTTAAAATTGCACTAAATTGCTCTCCGTAGCAACATCACCTTCGGTAACCAGAACTTACAAGTGCTGGAATCTCGATGTTTGATACATTTCCTTTACCTTTAGGAAGGAGGGGAACACCACTAAGCTTGTGGAAGTCATGAATCCATTAAAAAAAAAAGAGAGAGACAAAGTCCCCTCCAGGAGCCCCTATAATCCTAATCAGCAGGTCCTTAGGACCTGCTGAGGAGTCCTAAGCTCAATGTCTACAGGCACCAGGCAGGAATATAAAGGAATATTCAGAATCTTGGTGTCTTGGAGTCTGTGGGGAGTGGCGACATCTGGATAAAGGGGACTGTTGCTTTTTAGCTGCAGCAGAATGTGGTTAAGTGGTGACACAAGCACCATGCGGGGCTTCTGATTTCAAGAGAAGGGGGAAATCTGCTATACATTTTTAAAATGTGGAGCTGTTGATTTTTCAATGTTAGCTCAAAACAAAACACGCTATGGGCCAAACAAAAGAAATTTGGTGGCCAGTTTGTAGCCTGGCTTTATGAGATCTTAGAGATTCTAAGATTTAAAGATCTTAGGGTGACTTAGTTCTATGATTCAGAAACTTTAATGAGCGTGTCAATATTTTGTAGGAACTTGTTAAAATGCAGATCCGGACTCAGCAGGTCTGGGGTGGGGCCCTGAGATCCTTCATTTCTAACGAGCTCACAGGCAGTGCCGACCCTGGCCCACCAACCACACTTGGCGTAGTGAAGGTTTAGTTTCGGAATTCCCTCTCACTGTCGTATCCCTGGTCAATGATGTCTCCGGTTCTGCCTTCACACCTCCAGGGACTGGACACTCACTACCTCTGGTGGCAGCCTAGGTGGTTTCCTAGCCTGCTGCAAACTTCTTCCAGGGTCTGTAGCAACGGTGACAGACACCAAGAGTCAAATGTGCCAAGGCCCAGACTCTAGAAGGTCAGAGTTTCACAAAGGCAACTTCAACTGGGGACTTGCTGGGACAGGGCATTGATAATTGCTGCAAAGGTCAGGCGTGGTGTCTCACACCTGTAATCCCAGCACTTTGGGAGGCCAAGGTGGGCAGATCACTTGAGATCAGTTCAAGACCACCCTGGGCAAGATGGTGAAACCCCGTCTCTACTAAAATCACACACAAAAATTACCCGGGCATGGTGGCGGGTGCCCGTAATCCCAGCTACTCGGCAGGCTGAGGTAGGAGAATCACTTGAACCTGAGAAGGGGAGGTTGCAGTGAGTCGAGATTGTGTCACTGCACTGCACTCCAGCCTGGGTGACAAAGTGAGACTCAAAAAAAAAAATTCTAAGCAGAGAGGATGTTCTGTCCAACTGCTTGCTCAGCAGCTCCCAGTTAAACAGAGAATGCTGCTCTTCTTTGGATGTTCTGGTTAGTCAAGGTGTGGCACAATTTCCTTTCCTTAAAGCCTTGAAGCAAGCTTTTCTCAGCACTTGGGCAAGTTCCCTGATTATGCCCACAGGAGAAGCAGCCAGTTTCTGACTGGTGGGAGATGGAGATAGGAATGAAGCTTGAGGCTAAACAGGAGCCCTTGCCCCCTCAGGCCATGTGACAAACCCTGCTCTGGTGGAACAGAACTCCACTTCCTCTGGGGTCGGGGCATCAATCCCAGATCTTCCTTCCTGGGTCCCTGAGAGACAGTGGGAAGCGGAGAATCCCTGACCCTCACATCCCCTGCTGGACTCAGGGCTCCTGGGGCTGAGAGCCACAAGCCACCCAGCTGTCAGGTGCACAGGGGCCTTGGGAACCACTTAGGCCACCCCTCATTTTGCCACTGAGGGGATCACAGCAGAGAGTGCGTGACACTTTCCCGAGGTCACATGGCTGGTTTTGCAACCAGCTCTTGTAAAAGGCCCAAAATCCTTTGAGGCAGAGCTGGGCAGAGTCCACCAGCATTAGACAGACTTCCAGTCACCTATAGCAGCAACTTTCAGGAAAAGGACCTTCCAGAACAATCCTGAAGAAAAGAGGGGTATCTCAGAGCAGAGTCGAGGAAAGGGGTCATGGGGGTTCACCTAGGAAGGAGCGGGTCACGGGTCAGTTTCTTGCAGGAGGGGAGTGGGCACGGCTTCTGCTTTCACATTGTCCTCTGGTGACTGCTGCCCCCTGGAGTTGTCTCTTGTGCAGTGCACAGCCTGTGAGGCTTCTGGGGAAGCCAGGTTTATGCGCTGGGGATGAGATAGGGCCAGAGGAGGGGGCCTTCTTTGATTGCGGAGTTTCCTAAGCCTGGATTCCCAAACCACTCCAGATCTACTGAGCCAAAATTCCTGCAGCGGGTGCTTCCCTCCCAGGGGAAGCCCCGGGGGTTAGGAACCAGCCTGGGCTCTCTAAGTCAGAAAGGGATCGGGACACCTGGCTTGGGTAGGACGTTCTGCAGGCAGCAGAGGGGACGCGGCAGCTGGGGTGGGGGCTGAGGGGGCAGCACCTGTCCGGGGCCGGGCCTCACTTCTCAAGAGAACTGGCCCGGTCGCGCCTTCTCCAGCTTCCGTCGCCGCTCGGGTGGGATCTCCTGCAGGCTGATGCCGTGGTTGCTGGACCTGCAAGGAGGGGGCGGTGGACTCAGGGAAGGGGAATGGGGTGTGGGAGGGCAGGGCCCACGTCATCGCTGCCTCGCGCGGGGGTTCAGACACAGAGCAGGAAGCAGGGGTCCCTCGTCCCTCGCCCTGCTGCGGAGGCCGGCCCCTCACCCCGGTTGCAGGTCAGGCGGTTTGGGGATGGGCTTGTTGAAGCCGCGTCTGCCCACTAGCCAGAAAGTGTCCTCGGCGCCCTTGCCCTGGGGAGACATGGGAGAGGGAAGGACTTAGGCGGACTGGGGTGAGGGCTGGGGGATCTCGAGGTCTGCATGGAACTGGGAGACCAGGTCAGGAAGGGTGAACTGAGGTTTGCAGCCGCGGCCCGGGATGGGCGGTGCCTCAGGACAGGGCGGGGCCTCCGGGAGGGGGCGGGGCCCTGCCTCACCTTCAGCTCCGTGCGGCCTCGAAGCTCCACCTGGTAGCCCGAGTCCAGAGCACGGAGAATCCCCACGGTGCTCAAGTTCACGTGGATGCGGTAAGCTGTGGCGGTGGGGGACGCCATGAACTCGGGACTCACCTCCCGTGTCCCCCTCCCACCTCCCCGTCTTGTCCCCGTCACACTCACGCAGCCCGGTGGACTCCATGCGCGAGGCGGTGTTGACCGTGTCCCCAAACAGGCAGTACCGCGGCATGGTGAGGCCCACCACGCCTGCCACGCATGGACCTGTGGAGATGCTGGGCGTCGGCGGGGCTAGCAGGGCCGGCAGCTGGGCTGCACCTAGGTAGGGCCTTGGGGGATCTTCGCACCCATTATCTCCACCAGCTCCCCAAATAAGCCTTGTTAAGTGCATCCTCTTCAAGGTAAGCCCCACTCCCCGCTCCATGAGTTGCCTCCTCTACAGGAAATCTGGAGCCAGGCCCTAAAGAGGGAGATGGGCTGGAGCCTGCCTGGGAAGACCCGGGAGTTACCCGAGTGCAGGCCTATGCGGATGCGCACGGGAACCTCAGGCATATGGCGCATGCGGAAAGTGCCCACGGCACTGAGGATGTCCAGTGACATGTTGGCGATCTCTGCCGCGTGTCGCTGCCCATTCCGCTGGGGCAGCCCCGAGGCCACCATATAGGCGTCCCCTATTGTCTCCACCTGGGGGAAGAAGGAGTTGTGTGAATTTTCTTTTGAGCATTCCTCCCCCAGTACGCGAAGCGATTGCCTCTTGTCACCGGGCCCACCTGGGGTTAGTGCAGAACCAGGTTGCTAGTGGAAGGACTGAGCTGGGGACTGGAGGAATAAATAAGGGACAGGAGGTCTGGGAAAGAAGATTGATTGGGCAGGTAGGCTAGGGGCTGCGCAGGAAGGGCTGTGTTGGAGGCTGGTGAAGCTGAATTGAAGGTCAGGAGGGCTTGTCCCCTACACACTTCACCTTGTAGACATCGTGGGAACCAATGATGGCATCAAAGAGTGTGTAGAGATCGTTGAGCAGGTCCACAACCTCAATGGGCTCACTCATGGCAGAGATGGTAGTGAAGCCCACAATGTCACTGAAGTACAGTGTCACTTGTTCAAAGTACTCGGGCTCCACTGGTGTCCCCGTCTTCAAGGCCTCAGCCACGGACCTAGGGATGGCAGGCAGTGAGGTCACCTGGGGGCCTCTCTGCCTGGCTGGGCTCCAGCTGCCCTCCCAGCCCACCCCTTCCCACTGGCACCCACGGAGGCAGCATCTGTGTAAGCAGCCGGTCTGTCTTCTGCTTTTCCAGCTCCAGCTCCTCCGTGCGCTCCCGGATCAGATCCTCCAGGTTACTAGAGTACTGCTCCAGCATCCGAAGCATCGAGTCAATAATGTTGGTCTTCCGGCCCTTGTTGATGTTCTTGAACTAGCAGTAGAAGGAAGCTGGTAAAGCTGCTGAAGACCTGGGTTGCCATGCCCTCTTCATGCCCCCTCATGGGCCCTCTCATGGGGCTGTTCACTCTGAACCCCCTCCCCGCAACCATTCATCTACTATTCGTCAAGCACCCCTGGGGTGCTGGGCACTGTGTTTTCAGACATGATTAGGAGGCACGTGGGAAATGAGGGTTCCCAGAGGTCAGTTGTTCTCAGCTAGTAATTGACAGGGCACTGGAGCCAGCCTAGTCGTTGGACTCCCAGGCCAAGGGTCTTTCTGTCACAGCAGGCCAAGCACATACTTGGTTCTCAATCAGTGTTATTTGAATTGAATTGAATATTCCTCCCACCCAGACAGAACTCTATCTCCCACTCCAAAAGCCTCCACAGCCCCCATTCTAATTCTGCCCCCCACCAAACCCCGAGTCTTCAGGCTACTCCTTAGGAGGTAGCTTGGAAGGCCAGAGGTCCTGCCAGCCTGCCTGCCTGCACCTGTCTCAGGTTGCTGACAAGCATCTGGGATCCCAGAGGCCAGCCCAGTCCTTGCCCACTCCCAGCCCCTGACCAGGTCGAAGGTGTGGTCCATGGAGGGCCGAAGTTCCGGCTGCTCTGCCCAGCACTGCTTCATCAGGTGGATACACTCAACAGGTGCCTGGTCCATGGAGACCAAGGGCCGACACAGTGGAGGGGGGCTCCGCACCCTCTGCACCACTTCTGGAGGCATGAGGGGACAGTGAGGGGGAGTGCCCCAGAACACAAAAGCTGCCTCCGACCCTGGCCTGACTGTTGAAGACCAAGATGTGGGAGGGGGTGCCTGGCAGGGGTTTATTTACATCAGAGCTTCAGTGCGTGTGTGTGGAGGGAGAGTATAGTGTGGAAGGAGGTTGCTAGGAGGAACAAGAGGACCTCGAACTCTGGGGGTCAGTAAGAGGTCACATAGGCAAAGAAACTAACATATTGTATGTAAGACAAGTGAGGGATAGGTGATCAAGTAGTTTGCTCAGAGTCCTGTGGAGAAGGGATGCATCCACTCCCCCTCCCCTGCTCCTCCCAGGGACCCCTGAGAACAGAGAGGAGCCTGTTCTGTCAGTTGTGGAAGCAGTTTGGGTCCAGCATCAAGAAAGAGGTAGGTGTTGTGGTCTGGGACCTAATGAACCACCCTCCCCACCCTGGCCATGCACGGCTTTCTGCACCCAGACCTGCAGACGCCAGCTTTAAGGGGGCCTCGGTATAATTGAGTTTCATCACTGGGCTTTGCTTTAGAGGAAAGAGTGAGGCTGGCTCTGTTCTAACTGCAGGGTGCCCCTGTGGCCCGAACTCCACGCACAGGGCAGCCTTACCCTCGGGAGTGAGCTCCAGCATGGCGTAAGGGGCACTGCGGCACACTACTTCTTGCATGATGATGGCCAAGCTGAAGACGTCGCCGGCCAGCGTTCCCCGGCGCTCCAGGGCTGGGTCCCTAAGCAGCTCCGGGGCTGTCCACAGCTGGTCTGGGGATGGGGAAGGGGCTGAGGGGCCGCTCGGGAAAGACTCCCACCCTCACCAGAAAGCCCGGGTTGGCACCCAGACACCACCAACCCTGCAGCCTGAGACCAGTCTGAGACCCCGCAACCCGAGACCAGCCCTACAACTATCTCTAGGAGCCATCTCAGACAAAGCCTGGCCCTCACAAATAGGCCTTGCCCTTCAGACAAGGTGGTGCCCAGGGAAGGCTCCATCTCTTGGGCACGAGCCCCACCCTCAGGCAAACTTCCAATGAGAGCAAACCCGGCTGCAGGCAGCTCAGGCACAAATCCCGCCCCCAGCAGCCCCATCTCCGCAGTCACAGAGCCCACCCTCTCTGAGGCCACAAGATCTTTTCTGTAGCAGGACTTGTGTCTGGTGGATGTGGGATGGAGACAGTGCGAGGGCAGAGGTAGGGAGGAAGCGGGGGAGAAGCCCTTGAAATAATGGGGATCCCGGTGGATGCTCGCCTGCGCAGAGGACTCTCACCCTCCGCTCTGGGAGGCTCCGGTAGCACCTTCTGCGCTTCCAGCAGTCTCCCGTGGCCATGGTCAGTGATCTTGAGTACGAACCTGCCGTCCACTATGCAGTTCCGTGACTTCAGCCGCCCGTGAGCTACGCCTCGATGGTGCAGATACCTTATTCCCTTGGAACGGGTAGGGTAAGAGGCAGCCTCAGCCTGCTTAGTTCCCTTGTTCCCCATCCCTGCCCCCAGGACGTCACCCCACCACCCCCGACACACACCTTGATAAGGTCCAGCAGGAGGGAGGACTTGAACATCCAGTCCAGCTTTATTTCTCTCTGAGAGAGGAGGTCCTGGAGAGAGCCCCGCGTGCAGTGCTCTGAGACCACAGCCAGGTTGCCCTCCCAGAGGGCCGCAGGGCCTTCTGCTCCCCGAGCCAGGAAGAGCCCTAGGTAGAGGGCCACATTCTCATGCCGGAGCTCCTGGAGCTGAGAGGGGGAAAGTTGATTGGCATTTTCTGCCCGGGGCAATGTGGGGAAGGGGCCTGTTAATCAAGATCTGTTTTTGAGTATCCAGACTCAGAAGATGAGATTTTTACAAATGGTGGATGAAATGGTTGATAGGGTATGTAGGGGGGCTCTCTTCTACACATAGTTCTATTTTTGGAAAAAACAATATAGTCAAAGGCCACTGTTCGGATACTGAGTATGGTTTAGCTTAATGCTGTGAATGAAAAGACAACTTTGTATTGGTGATCAGGACCCAGGCAGGTTTGGATTTATTGATCATAAGCCTTTTTTTTTTTTAGACACGAGTTCTCACTCTGTTGCCCAGACTGGAGTGCAGTGGCACAATCATAAATCACTGCTACCTTTCATTCCTGGGTTCAAGTGATCTTCCTACCTCAGCCTCCTGAATAGCTGGGACTACAGGCTTGTGCCACCATGCCTAGATAACATTTAAAAATTTTTTTCTGTAGCGATGGGGGCCTTGCTATATTGCCCAGGCTGGTCTTGAACTCCTGGCTTCAAATGATCCTCCCACTTCAGCCTCCCAAAGTGCTGGGATTATAGGCCTGAGCCACCACACCTGGCCCCAGCCATAAAACTCTGAACTGCCTGGGTCTTAAGGGAAATAGCTCATGAAGGAGAAGCTCCTGGAACCACCAACCTCTCCTTCTGATTTAACAGCCTTTGCTGGGAGAGCCAGGGAGGAGCGGTGCCGCTTTCTTTCTTTTTTTTTGTTTATGTATTTTTTTTTTTTTTTTTGACAGATTCTTACTCTGTCACCCAGGCTGGATTGCAGTCGTGCAATCTCGGGTCACTGCAACCTCCGCATCCTGAGCTCAAGCGATTCTCCCGTCTCAGCCTCCTGAATAGCTGGAATTACAGGTGTGTGCCATCATGCCTGGCTAATTTTTGTATCTTTAGTAGAGATGGGGTTGTGCTATGTTGGCCAGTCTGGTCTTGAACTCCTGACCTCAGGTGGTCCACCCACCTCAGCCTCCCAAAGTGCTGAGATTACAGGTGTGAGCCACCGTGCCCGGCCTGAAGCTGCGCCACTTTCAAAGGACACCAGAAATGGCGTGTGCCTGCAACCTGGCCAGGGGCTGCTCTGCTTGGCGTTACATCATTGTGTCAGTCAGGTCTGAGACTCCCACCCTCCCTCAGTTAGAGAAGACAGGACTGACTGCTCTGCAGGACATTGCCCTCACAATCGGGGCATGCTAGAAAAAAAGGTGGCTTAGCTGGCTGACTGGTGCCCTTTCTAGCTTTTCCCTCCACATGCCCAATAAGGGGATACTTTTCTTTTCTTTCCTTTTTTTTTTTTTTTTTTTTTTTTGAGACAGAATCTTGCTCTGTTGCCTAGGCTGAAGTGCAGTGGTGGGATCTTGGCTCACTGCAAGCTCCGCCTCCCAGGTTCACACCATTCTCCTGCCTCAGCCTCCCACAGTAGCTGGGACTACAGGCGCCCGCCACCACACCTGGCTAATTTTTTTTGAATTTTTAGTAGAGACGGGGTTTCACCGTGTTAGCCAGGATGGTCTCGATCTCCAGACCTCGTGATCCACCCGCCTTGGCCTCCCAAAGTGCTGGGATTACAGGCGTGAGCCACCACGCCCAGACACTTTTCATTTTAAACACCTGGTGTTAAATGGTGATCAGGTTCGTTAATCCCCATACACATAGTCCACTTAAGTCACTGCATCTGTGACCTAGAGCTCCTGTAGAGGAATCAGGGAAGGAGGCCAGGCCCAGGCTGCATGGCGTGGAGATAAAGGGAGACATTAAGGTTGTAAGGACCAGAATAAGCCATTTACACCCTCCTTGCCAACTTTCCACTTCATTCAGAACGTCTACGGCTATTCTGCACGAGTGGCCTGACAGAACCGGAAACTCATTTTTTATTTTCTATTATTAGCTCAACAAACATTCGCTGGGTCTCTCTAATGTTCCAGACACTGTGTTGGGTGCTGTATTACAATGGAGGGGAGTGAGGAGGCCCTCACTCAGCTTACAGTCCAGTGAGAGAGGCAGAAACAAGCAGGCAGACAGATGAACATACAATTGCACATTGCAACAAGATCAAAGGAAAGAACTAGTGGTGTGGCAGAGAATAATGAAAGCCTCCTCCAGGGTGGAGGAAACACTTTTTTTTTTTTCTTAATTTTGACAGGGTCTTGCTCTGTCACCCAGGCTGGAGTGCAGTAGTATGATCACAGCCCACGGTAACCCCCAACTCCCAGGCTCAAACAATCCTCCCTCCTCACCCTCTGAAGAGTAGCTGGGACTACAGGCATGTGATGCCACACCCAGCTAATTTTTAAATTTTTGGAGAGATAGGGTTTCTTTATGTTGCCCAGGCTGGTCTTGAACTCCTGGCCTCAGGTGATCCTCCCTTACATCTGCCTCTCAAAGTGCCAGGTACATGTATGAGCCACCACACTCAGCCAGAGGGGACATTTAACTGAGACCTACCTCTGTACCCAGCTGCAAAGAGAAGGCAAGAAGGGAGAAAACAATGGCCACCTAGGCCCCATCACAGGCCCAAGTCTCACCTTGGAGAAGGCCGTCTTGGTTGCTGGGCGGATAGCTATGTGCTGATCCCCTGGGAATTTCTTCAGCCAAACCCTGTCTCCCTGTAGCAAAGAGGATGGGGGTAGGGAACTCAGTCTCTTAAAATCCCACGATGGGGAGCCCTAGAACCCCTCCCCCTCCATTTCCATTGGCTCACTGTCCCAGAATGCATCTTCCACGTGACAAAACGCATTGAAGCAAGGGGTTTGATGTATGCCCATCCACTTCACAGCCAGCTGGGAGAGGGCCCACCCCTGGATGACAGAGATTCAGAAGCCATGGATGGCTGTCCTCACCACTCCAGCTGTGCCCACCAATAGTCCTATTAAGTGCATTAATACAATCACAAGTGTCACCGACATCACAACCCTCATCACCATCCACTGCCATGGGAGAGCATGTTCTGGGAGTAAAAAATCTGGGTACATCAGGCTTTATTGAAAACTAACTGAACTATAGACAGCTCCCCTCCGGATGCTGGACCTCATCCTCAACTGTTGGCAAGGCTGGTTCATGGGCATGGGACCTGTGCAGTCACACAGGGCCTCGTGCTTTGAAGGGCTCGAGCTTGATTCAGTGACCTCCTGCCATCATCATGAATGAACGAGGAGCCCCTCATTTCTATCTTGCCCTGGATCTCGCTAATTATGCAGGTGGCCCTGTCTGTTTATAAGGGATTTGGACTAGAAGGGAATTTAGAAGGGAACTGGGGTTTAGAACTGACCCCTAAGGAGCATTTGGAAATAAATGTGGGGAAATTTTTAAACTGTCACAAAAACTAGGAGCTACATTTAGTGGACAGGGCCAGAGACAAGAAACACTAAACATTCTTCAAGGCACAGAGTAGTCCCATACAATTTAGGACAACCTGCCCCAAATGACAATAGTGCCTCCTCTGAGAATTGGCTGTGATGATCTCTAGGTGACATGATAGGAGCCTCTGCATTCCTTCCCATGACCTGAAGCCCAGGAGCTCTAAATTTCTACTCTCTTGATTTGCTCAGCACTCTCAGCTCTCTCTGAATCTGTTCTCATTATCTCCTCTCCACTTGACCACATTCAGATTTACCAGCCCCAAAGTTAATGTCCTAATACTTTTTTGTGACTTTCTTCTCCCCCTCTAGGGGTTGCTATTCCTGAGTCTGGTCTGGATTGGGTGGAAATGCTGAGGGGCAGGGCCAGAGGCTCTGACCAGGCCGGAGATGGTCTCAGTGGCCACACCAGGTTACATGCTGGTCCCAGCATGCTCCCTGGCAGCTCCAGCCTCCAGTCTCTGGGTCACTGTGATTAGCTTTTGAGGAGCCCTTACCCAGATAGTGGCTAGAGAAAAACCCTTGGGGAGGGAAGATTCCTAGGTGCTTCCCTTTGAGGGATCCATGACCTTTCCCTAGATCCTGTCTCGGCTCCCATCCCCCATCTCCTGGAGCCTGCAGGATTTGACATGACTGCATGTCCTCTTGAGAGTGCGCCTCCCCTCTGCCCAGGGCCTGAGCATTCTTCCCCCACTGTCTCTCTGTCTAGCTGGGGTCAGGCTCACCTCATAGACACCAACGTTGGGGCTGTCCAAGGGTTGGCTGGGGCCACTGCGAATGTCTGACATACTGCGGGCAGCCAGACTTGATCGGCTCCCCTGGGCCACCTAGCAGGTAGAGGTCAATGCAAGAGGTCAAAATATATTCTGGGGTCAGAGTCCTGGGTTGAGGTCAGGCTGAGTTTTGGGGATTTAAAGATGAGAGGCGAAGGAATCTCAATGAGGGAAGGTGATAATGACATTACTCCGTAAGGGCACGCTTTACAGTTTACAAAGCAACATTCATTTTCTTGTTGGAGCTTCACCTCCCCACCAGGAAAGTAGTCAGGACAGGTACTGTTACCCTCATTGCACAGATGAGGGTGCTGATCCCTAGACTTCAGACTTGGGACAGAGCTGGGGTAGAAATCAGGCTTCCCAGGTAGGGAGCTGGGGTCGGGACTCGCCCAGGGAAGGAACCAAATTTACAGAATGAAGACAACTGGCTCCTGCTTCTCTGCCTCCCCCACCTTTCGAGAGGTGCCCCCATGTGGGTGGAGAAATGTGATGTCGTTCACGGTCAGGATGATCTTGTTGGGGCCGGAGACCATTTGAATGTGAAGTAGCCGGTGCCTGGTGGAGAAAGAGGTCACCTCCACCAAGGGCACCGAGGTCCGTGAGAAGAGACCAGCAGGGGATGGGGTGGAGGGATAATGTTGGCTCAGGGGAGGGGTCCTGGAGGGCAGCCATCCCCAAACCAGACATCCCCTGGGACTCTACCAGCCCACCAGAACACCCTCACCCCAAGAAAAATCTCCTCTTCTACTCTTGAGTGAACCCAGCCTGCTGTTTTTGCTGCAGACTTCCATTTCTGGCACAAGCTCACTTCCTACTTACCTCCTTCCACTACTCACCTCACGTAATGGGCCAGGAAGGCCCCAGCCAGCCCCATCCCAACCACCAGGAGGAAGCCAAGAAAGACGAGGCCCGGCTCCAGTCCTGAAGGGACAGTGACAGGAGGTATACTGAGGAGCGATGCCAGGGGAGGCCTCTTCTCTAGGGAGGCATGGAGTCATGCCAAATGCTGGCCCCTCCAGGAAAGGGGGATGGGGGCCCAGAGAGGCTCTAGGGGGAGGTCATAGATTCCTCAAAGGGGAGAGTCTGGGAATGATAGAAAATTTTCAAGAGGGCTTTCTTTGGAGCTCAGCAAGAGAGGGGTCCTGTGCAAGCCGGGGGCTGGGAGAGGGCCTAGAAGGGCATCGAAGATGGATTACAGGATAGGAGTCCACTCTCTTTCATCACTTTGTGGATGGTCCATGGCGATTGTCTCAGTGGGGGCTGGGGTGCTCTCCCTCACCTCCACCGCAGATGTTGTTTGGATCGAACCAGCACGAGGGGTCAGGCCCGGGTGCTGATCCCCCACGCGGGAAGTGCATCCGGGTACCGGCGGAGAGGAAGGAGCCCCGGGCAGGATCCAGCATGTATGTGGCAAAAAGCCGGTCTCCCGCCGCGTCCGTGTCTAGCAGCACGAATGGGGGCTCCCCGTCTCCTCCTAGGTCCCCGCAGAAGCCAGGGACCTGCGCATCCCGGATGTGGCGGGCCACAGCTGCTCCGGACACCCATCTGCCACCCGCGGCAGCCCGCGCTTCTGCCACGCCCCTTGCCAGCAAAAAGACCGCGTCGTAGATGGTGCCAAAGAGTGGGGAGACCTGGAGAAGGAGAGTAGGGGCTCAGAGGTCGGGGTCACAGCCCACAGACAGACCAGAATTCCCTGGCTGCGCCAGTTCTTTCAATGCCTGTCAAGCCCAGGGTATCCACTGTTGCCACCTTCCAGTTAGTTGTTCCCAGGATCCCTCCCCATTGGCTATCTCTTCCTCCCTCCCCTATTGGCTGTCACACCTGCTCTCCCCACTAACTGGTTCCTCTTTTCAGGACTCAGCCTCCTCTCTGACCATTGGTTGATTCTAATTCTCCATCACCTGTAGATCCTCTTTTCTTCCTGTTCGTTGCCCAGCATATAGTTTTAATCTCATCACCTACCATTCACCTAAAAGCCTTCTCACCTATCTTTTGGTTGGCTTCTATTTTCTGTTTTTCCTTAAAAAGAAAAAAACTAAACTAAACTAAACAAAAACAAAACAAACAAAAAACCTTCTCCATTGTTACCACCCGATCTTATCAGGCCTCTCTAATATTCCCAGTCGCCATCTCTCAGAGAGCCAGGCACTGTGCAGAGCACTAAAGATGTATCACTGTACAAGACAGACCCTGTCTCAAGGAACCTTTCTTCTTGCCAAAGAGACAGGGGTGTTCAGGCAGTGCAATGAGTAAAAGTAGGGGAAACTGAGGGAGCTGCAGAGACAGGAATGGGTGTCCCCAACCTAGGCTGTGGACAGAGAAGGAGCTGTTAGAAGTGACCATCCTTCAGGGGATGAGTCAGAATTATCCAGGGGAGGCAGGGACAAGAGAGAGGAAACAGCACACTCAGAAGCTCAGAGGCAAAAGAGAAGGACACATTCAGAGAACCCAGAGTAGCTTGGTCTGGCTGAAGTTCATGGGAAGTGGAAGAGAGAGAAAGACAGGAGACCCGGTAAGCCATGTGGAGAGGACTGCATCTATCCAGGGCAACAGAAGCCACTGTGAGGCTTCGAACAGGGGCATGACAGGGTGAGATCTGTCAGATTTCTGAAGCTTGATCTGGAGAAAGGTGTTGGGCAGGTGAGTGTTGAAGCGGAGACCATCTGGGAGATTCTGTTTTGGGATTTGGGCTGGGGGTGCTGTGGCCTGACTTAGGGCAGTGACAGTAAAGATGGAGAAAGCGGATGAATTCAAACGATCTTTAGGAAGTAACAGTAACAGGGCTTGATGCCTGGAAGTGGGGGCGAAGAATTCAAGGAATCAAGGGTGACTCACACGCTCAGAGGCTTGGGCAGTTTGGGCAGTGGAGAGGACAGCTGTGGTACTTACTGAGAGCTGAAGGGCTTTTCTCTCTCTACTTTCTCAACCTCCCTCTCTCCACTGACTGACCCTCCCTCCATCCCATCTCACTATGATTCCTAACTTGTATTCTCTTCTGACTATTCCCATCACTGCACCCCTCCTCCCTCCATTGGCCACCTGCAATCCTCTTGGAAGAATCTAAGGGCATTGGTGGGAAATTGCAACCCCTACGACCCTTCTCTCATGCAGCTGCCTGTGAGTTGGGCCTTTGTGGTGGTTAATTCACTGCCCATTGACATCTAAATTCCCTTCTCATAGTGGTTTGTAGTCCTCCTCTGTGGCTGGAGTAAAGTTAGATGATCTGAACTGGGATTCCGGGGACTTGGGGATCCCCAGGTATTAGCTGGATGTTGGAAATACACTATGGATCTGTTTAGGATTGCCCCTGGATCCACCCAGGGAACTTTCTGCTTCTTGCAAGGTGTCTAGGCCCTTGAAAAGCTAAGACCACCAGATGAGGCCCCAGAGGAAATACCTCTGAACTAGGGATGAAGGTTGGATTGGCATCCTCCGTCCTTCCTGCTTTCAAGAACACCAAGTATTTATTTTAGACAGCTGGGAGTATGTGGTGGTGGAAACGGGTTTATTTTGAAGCCAATTGCAAAAGGTTTTGCAGTTTACAGTTCATTAGAGTTTACTGCTTGATGTTGGACTTGAGAGGTCTCATTGCCTACTCTCTGGAGGCAATCCTCCTACACTGAGAGACCCCCAGCGGAGCCAGAGCCTCTACATTACCCAGGAAACTCCAAACAGCTAGAGCGGCCAGTGGTTCTTTCTCCATTGGCTGCATCCTCCTCTCCCCGCTTTGGCTGTCCTCTCCCCTCTCCCTTGCCTTCTTCCCTCCTCCCGGGACCGTCTACCTGCTGCAGATTGAGGTCAGAGGGCAGCTCGCGGCGCTCTTGAGCCCTGCGCAGGCTGTCCAGCACGCTGCCTTCAGAGGGACAGTGGCGCGTGAGGGTGAGCACGGCATCATGGGCCCTGCGAAGCTGGGAGCTGTTGGCGAGTGCGGCCAAGGCCTCCGGGCCTGGGGACAAGGCGTAGTGGATCGTGTCGAAGGGCAGGAAGACCAGGGAGCCATCGGTCAGGCCCAGCTCCTCTGCGGCCTCCAGGAGGTAGCGCTGCTCCTCGCCACCCAGCAGCACCGAGTGCATCACCATGATCACTGCTGCGGACAGAGGCTTGGCTCGCGGCGCCGTCCGGCTGCCGGCAGGACCCGCCGACCTCGCACCCTGCAAGGGAGCCTACCTGTGACCCTGGGCCCGTCCCGAACCTTCCTCAGGGCCTCCCGGGCTCCAGACAGGTCCAAGGGCTCCATGGAAGTCACGGAGGCGACGGGCAGGCCCCGGGCCCTGAGTGCCGTGGATAGTGAGCGTCCCGCCTCCACCCACAGGTCCTGGGGAGCGGTGACCAGGGCCACGCGCGCCCAGCCGAATGCGCGAAGCAGGGCGTAGAGGGCATCCGCGGCGGGGGTCACGGCAGGGGCCGTGGTGCCCTCCGCCTGCGTCCAGGGGCAGCCCCAGGGCACCAGCGCGATCCCGGCTTCTTCGGCGAGCAGCTCGGCTGGCCGGCAGGCCGCAGGGTTCACCGGACCCACGAGGCCCGACACGCGGGCCAGCGCGGAGGACACGGCCCCCAGCGAGCCCGGCGTCCGGCACGGCTCGGGCAGCAGCGCGACCTCGAAGCGGGGACCGCCTGCCAGGCCGGGGTCGCGGTTCAGGCGGGCGGCGGCCAGGCGGGCGGCCAGGTCCGGGCGAGCCCGGGAGAAGATGGGGTCGCAAGCCCAGGGGCCCAGGACCCCCACCGTGAACACGGCGGAGAGGGCGGGGGGCTGCAGCAGGAGCAGGAGCAGCAGGAGCGGGAGCCGGGGCAGGGCCCGGGGGAGGCGGGGCAGGGACGGAGCCCACCGCGCGGGGCCGCAGAGCCCGGGGTCCGGAAGCCCACCCGCTCGGCGGGCGCAGGCGGTCATTGCCGGCTTCTGCGAACACAGACGGAGCAGGCTGAGCGACTGAGACCCCGGCCTCCCCTAGGGCTCTCCCCGTAACCCCGAGTTTCTCCAAGCCCGAGTAACCCATGGGATGATTCTGCTGCTACCGCCCCCTCCGGAGGCTGGGAAGACTAACTGGGGCCAAGGACACCGCCCCGAAGCCCCCTTCTGCCGCCCCCGCTTCCCGCTCCCACCCGGCCTGCCCCTCCCCCCGTCGGAGGCGTCAGGGGTCATCAGGGACTCGCCCGCGCCCTCAGAGCAACCCTATCCCAGCGGAGGGGCCTCTGACACTTACAGGGAAGTCCGGGGCTCGGGCCCACGGCCCCGGTGAGGGGTCACAGGGCCGGTCCCCCTTTTGACGCCCGCCCACTGGTCTTCCTTGCCAGCCCAGGCCAGGGCGGGGGCGTGGGTACAGCCAGCCAGAGCCCTTAATCTCCCCAAGCTGATTAGGGTCCTTAATTAGGCAGGGAGGGGCGGGCTATAGTGGAGGATGAGAGCCCCTACTGCGTCTTTCTGGGGTGGGATCCAGGTAGTCAGCCAGATCCTTTCCCCTCCATGCCTTCCAGCCCCCCACATCACCCTCATCACCATCACCCCTGCACAAAAGCAGACGCAGCTTCCCCTTTCAGCCGTCGGCCACACTGCCCTGCTCAGCCAGAAAGTAACAAGTGCCTGCCCATGGACAGCTGTGGGTAATCCGTCCTGGAGAAGAAACTCTGATCCCAGTCCCTTTCCTTACAATCTTCTGTTTCCAGTTCTGCCAGCTAAGTTCAAGCTCCATCCTTTGGCTGGCAAAGTCTATATCCCAGAGACCAAACCTACACCAAGCTGACACCTGCCTTTCTTCTTTCACTTCTCTTCTCTCTCTCACCACACTTGATTCCCTGACCTCTGCTTCTCCATGCCTAGAAAACCACCCCTTTGGCAGGACCTCAGGAAGTAATGAAAAGAGCTTTGGCCTCCGACAGACCTGGGTTCCAAGTCCCTCTTGCTGATTTTTGGACTTTGGGCAATTGCTTAATCTGATGGTTGTTGTGAAAATGAATATAATTGCCCAGATGGCAAGAATAGCTAACAATTTTAGAGAAGAGTATAATGGAAGATGCCCTATAAGATATACAAATTTATTATAAAGCAATAGCAATTATGTATTTATGTAAATATATAATATATAAAACATAGCAATTATATATCTACATAAATATATAATATATAAAACATAGAAATTATATATTTATATAATTATATAATATATAAAACAGCAATTATATATATTATAAAGCTATAGCAATTATATATTATATATTTATATAAATCCACATTATGTAGTGACAGCAATTATATATTTATATAAATATATATTATAAAGCTATGGCAATAAAGGCTTCATAGTTTTGGCACAAGGATAAACAAATGGACCAATGAAATAGAATATACAGTACTGAAACAAACACAGCAAATGTGTGAAGAAGTGGACATTTCTTACCAAATGAGAAAGAATGAACTTCAACAAATGGAGCTGATTAGCCATCTGGGGGGAAAATAGAATTCAATCCCTATCTCACACCACACACAAAATCTATTCCAGGTCAAAGACCTATATGTGAAAAATAAAACTTAAAAACTTTTAAATGAATCATTTTCAGACATGGTGGCAAAGATTGGATCAGGTAAGAATCATCAGTGGATTCTAAGGCTGGGGGAAATGTTGGATGAGGAGCAGGACTTTTGCAGGGTCTGAAAGTATCTCCCTCCAGATTGCCATGGGTTGGAAGGGAGGCGGTAATAAAATAAAAAGCAGTCATTGTACAGTAGAGAAATAGGGCAATACTTTAAGCAAGTGATCAAAATTAACCATGAGGGGCAGAGAGACATTCTGTGCCTCCAGATGTGATACCCTGAGAAGGATGTAATACTACATCTATGCAGTGCTGCACAATACATCTCTGCAATGTTCCAGCATTATTCCAAATCTAATCACAAGGAAACATAAGATAAACACTAAATGAGAAACGTTCTATTTAAAAAGGTGGGGAGGACTGCATTCTTCAAAAATGTCAATGTCATAGAAGGCAAACAGAGGTTGAGGAACTGTTTCAGATTAAAGGAACCTAAAAAGACATGACAATTACATGCAACACCTGCCCTTAGTTTGGATTCTGTATCATTGGACTTTTTAAAAGTGCTATAAGGTTATAGGGCTTGAGGCTGGGCGCCATGGCTCATGCCTATAATCCCAGCACTTTGGGAGGCCGAGGCAGGCGGATCACTTGAGTTCAGGAGTTTGAGACCAGCCTGGCCAACATGGTGAAGTCCCGTCTCTACTAGAAATACAAAAATTAGCCAGGTGTGGTGGAGTGCACCTGCATTCCCAGCTGCTCAGGAGGCTGAGGCAAGAGAATCACCTGAACCTGGGAAGCGGAGGTTGCAGTGAGCCAATATTGTGCCACTGCACTCCAGCCTAAGCAACAAAGTGAGACTCCATCTCAAAAAAAACAAAAAAAGAAAAGAAAAATGGTTATAGGGCTCATGGGGTTATAAAAATGCTATAAAGAACATCAACATTAACAAAAAATTGGCGGTTGACAAAGTTGGAATATCACAGGAGATTCAAAGCAGTGTAAAGTTATAGAGTTAATAACGGTAGTGTAGTTGTGTTAGACTATCCCTGTTCATAAGAAATACACACTGAAGTATTTAGTGGTAAAGCATCATGTATGTAACTGACCCTCAAGCGGTCAAGAAAAAATATATATTAGATATGATATATGGTATGTTGTACATATTATCCATTTCAAATGATAAACAAATGGGGTAAAATGCTAACAGTAGGTGAATCTGGGTAAAGAGCCTGTGAGTGTTCTTTGCATATTTTTTATTTTTGCAACATTTTTAAGTTTGAAATTATTTCCAAATAAAAAGTTAATTAAAAATTTTAGATTATAGAATTCAAAGAAAGTAGATCTGCTCTGAAGAAAGAACAAAGAAAAGAAAAAAATAAATAAGAAAATAGAAAAATTAAAAAAGAGCAGAAATTTTCAAGAGAAAAAAAGACATAGATTGAAAAGACATCTTTATCAATTCAGGGTAAGAATAGATTTATTAAACAAGACACATAGGCCAGGCACGGTGCCTCATGCCTGTAATCCCAGCACTTTGGGAGGCAGAGGCTGGCAGATCACATATATATATGGCAAAATATTAACATCTGTTAGTTTTTGGTGGTAAACAATCACTATATGTAGGGATTTTCTGTATGCTTGAAATGTTTTCTAATTTAAATTTTAAAAAGTTGTAAACAAAAAGTGTAGATGTCTGACCTGTAGCAGAGTTCCAAAATCCAGTAGGCATCAATATTCGTTTCTATAGTGCTGTGCTTCTTACCTTCCATAAGAGTTACCTCCCCACATCTCCTGTCTTCTGACTCAACATCTCTACATGAAATTGTGGAAACTCCAGCCAACTCTTTCATTTCACACATAATGAGAATGAGGTCCAGAGACCAATTTGGTTAAATCAACAATCTCCCAATTTTCCTCTAGGGTCCCTGGACTGATGGGTAATACAGATGAAGATGAAGGGGGGATTTTTTTCACCTTTTTTGTCATAAAATATACTTAACATAAAATTTACCACTTTAACTTTTTTTTTTGAGACAGAGTCTTGCTCAGCCGCCCAGGCTGGAGTGCAGTGGTGTCATCTTGGCTCACTGCAACCTCTGCCCCCCGGGTTCAAGCGATTCTCCTGCCTCAGCCTCCCGAGTAGCTGGGATTACAGGCACCCGTCACCATGCCCAGCTAATTTTTGTATTTTTAGTGGAGACGGGGTTTCACCTTGTTGGCCAGGATGGTCTCGATCTCTTGACCTTGTGATCCGCCTGCCTCAGCCTCCCAAAGTGCTGGGATTACAGGCATGAACCACCGCGCCCGGTCTCCCCATTTTAACATTTTTTAAGTGTACAATTCAGTGGCGTTAAGTACATTCATATTGTTGTGCAACCATCACCACTGTCCATCTCCAGAACTTTCGCATCTTACCCAATTGAAACTCTGTACCCATTAAATACTAGCTCCCCATTTCCCCTCCCTCCAGCCCCCAGAAACCACTGTTCTTTTTTTTATTATTATTTTTATTTTTTAGAGACCGGGTCTTGCACTGTTGCCCAAGCTGGAGTACAATGGCATGATCTCAGCTCACTACAGCCTCAACCTCCTGGGCTCAAGCAATCCTCCCACCTCAGCCTCCCAAGCAGCTGGGATCATAGGCGTGGGCCACTGTGCCTGGTTAATTTTTTGAAATTTGGCAGAGATGAGGGTCTCACTATGTTGCCCAGGCTGGTCTCCAACTCCTGGGCTCAAGTAATCCTCCCACCTCAGCCTCCCAATGTGCTGGGATTACAGGTGTGAGCCATTGCCCCCGGCCCATCATTCTTTCTGTGTCTATGAATTTGACTACTTTAGCTACCTCACATAAGTAGGATCATACAGTATTTGTCCTTTTGTGTCTGTTTATTTCACTTAGCACGATGTTTTCAAGGTTTATCCTATGCTGTAACGTATCAGAGGTTCATTCTTTTTTTTTTTTTTTTTGAGACAGAGTTTCGCTCTGTCACCCCAGGCTGCAGTGCAGTGGGGCAATCTCAGTTCACTGCAACCTCAGCCTCCTGGGTTCAAAGCAATTCTCGTGCCTCAGCCGCCCGAGTAGCTGGGATTACAGACGTGCATCACCATGCCTGGCTAATTTTTGTATTTTTAGTATAAACGGGGTTTCACCATCTTGGCCAGGCTGGTCTCAAACCCCTGACCTCAGGTGATCCTCTTGCCTTGGCCTCCCAAAGTGCTGGGATTACAGGTGTGAGCCACCAAGCCCCACCTCACTCCTTTTTAAGGTTAAATAATATTCCATTTTATGTACAGTATATACCACATTTTATTTATCCATTCATTCTTCAGTGGACACTTGGCTTGCTTCCACCTGTTGGTCTCTGAGTCCCTTCCTTCAGTTGTTTTGGGTATATACCTAGAAGTGGGATTGCTGGATCATACAATTCTTTTTTTAAATAAATATTTTATTTTATTTTATTTTTGTGGCAGGGTTTCACTCTGTCACCCAGGCTGGAAGGCAGTGGCTTGACCTCGGCTCACTGCAGCCTCCATCTTCCAGGTCCACGTGATTCTCCTGCCTCAGCCTCCCGAGTAGCTGGGACTACAGGCAGGCGCCACCACACCAGGCTAATTTTTGTATTTTTGGTAGAGACGGGGTTTCACCATGTTGGCCAGGCTGGTCTCGAACCCCTGACCTCAAGCAATCCACTCACCTTGGCCTCCCAAAGTGCTGAGATTGCAGGCGTGAGCCACCGCGCCTGGCCTGGATCATATAATTTTATGCTTGATTGTTTAAGGAACTGACACACTGTTTTCCACAGAGCCTGTACCATTTTATATTCAAGGAGCAGACTATTTTAAATCCATTCTAGTCCTCACGCCAAGGTTGCACAGCCAGCCTCCTGCCACCACACTGCTTCTCACTTCCAGTGGCCCACACCAGAGCTTGTTTGTTGCTTACTGCTAAATTTCGATTCCATCTGTAAGGTACTGAAACAAAACATGCCCTCTTACATAAAGGGCGGGGCCAAATCTTAAAGTAGCAGTTGGCTGGAGTTACCAGAGGACAGAATTATATTTAAATCCAACTCCTGTACTATAAATAGCCTCAGCTGCAGGTGGCGCTCCCTCTCTGGAAGGTCTTGGTTTCGCTCTGTCTAGAGGCAAAGGGTATAAAGCTCTTTCTTCTGAGATTTTTAGTACCTTCCCTGCCTCCCATAAGTCACGAAATTTGGAAGAGTTGACAGAAGGAATTAGAAGTTTCTGTTTGTGGAATCACTGCAGCAGCAGATAAGGAAAAACTATTCCTTGAAGCAAAACAACTTTTGAAACCAATTTGGCCTGAATCTCATAATAGGAAACAAGTCCTGGGGATCTGATCAAAAAAAAAAAAAAAAAAAACAGAAAAACTTCAAGTTAGAAACACTGAATCCAAACTAGAGTGTAAAAGTCAGGATTCCATTAAACTACAGTTTGTAATAGTTAAAGAATAGTGTGGAGGAAACAGAAATATATCATTTTTTCACTATTAAATGTTAAAACAGGGGTCGGGCACAGAGGCTTACATCTGTAATAATTAAAGTATACAAAAATGTGCAAGCAAAAATAAAAGACTTTTGAAGATAACCACTGTAAATAGCTTTTAAAAATGCATATATGAGAAAATAGATAACTTTTTTTTTTTTTTAAGGCACAGTCTCACTGTGTCACCAGGCTGTAGTGCAGTGGTGCGATCTTGGCTCACTGCAACCTCCACCTCCCGGGTTCAAGCAATTCTCCCGCCTCAGCCTCTCGAGTAGCTGGAACTACAGGTGTGCGCCACCACGCCCAGCTAATTTTTTTTGTATTTTTAGTAGAGACAGGGTTTCACCATGTTGGCCAGGATGGTCTCGATCTCTTGACCTTGTGATCCACCTGCCTCAGCCTCCTAAAGTGCTGGTATTACAGGTGTGAGCCACCACACCCAGCCAAAAATAGATAATTTTATGTACTATTTTACAATTTGCTTCCCTCCTTAAAATATTTTATATTTGTTTTATGAACATATAATACATTTACATCGTTCAAAAATAAAATAAACAAAAAAGAATATACAGTGAAAAGGCTCCCTACCACCCGTGTCCCCTGTCAGCCCACTTCCCCCAAAGGGAGAGCCACGGGTAGATTCTCATATGTTTTGTGGAGCTCCTTGCGCATATGCAAGCAATAAGAATCTATTTTCTTCTAGTCCCCTTTTTACATAAAAGGTAACACTGTTCTATACCTTGCTATTTTATTTTAACAATATCTTGGAGGTCTTGTTTCTTGTTTCATAGAGAGCTGATCATAGCTGCATAGATTCCATTGAGTCGCAGTACTGTAACCTGGTTAATCAGTTACTCTTTGCTATTGCTGCTCCGATGAATAACCTTGTACAAGCCTCATTTTGCATATATCCAAGTACATCTACAGGCAAATTGCCCGGGTAAATGCACTGTAATTTGGAGAGGTGTTGCCAAATTGTCCCCTCTAGGGATTACGCCAATTTACACTAGTACAAGCAATGACTTAGAGTGTCTTGTTGCCCACAGCCTGGATTCAGAGTGTGTTTTTAATTTCTCCAATTTGATATTTGAAAAAGAAAAATGGCATCCAAGGGAAAAAAAGTATCATGGTGTAGTTTAAATTTGTGTTTCTCTTCTGAGTGAGGCTGAACATATTTTCACGTTTACAGGCCTTTTGCATATATTTTTTGAGAACTGTCTGTTTATATCTTTTGCTCACTTTTCTATTGGGTTATTGGTCTTTTTCTTATAATTTTTTAGATCTCTTTCTATGTTAGGAGAATACACATTTGTGATATGATTTGAAAAAAAAAAATCCCAGCTGATGTGTCTACTCTTTGCTTATAATGTGAGTGTGTTTTTGCCAAGTACATTTTCAAATGCAGTCTTTTAAAATTTTTAAATGCTGTTTGGATTTTAAATCACTATCAGAAAAGCAAAGGCTACAAACACATTCTCCAATGTTTTCTTCATTCTTCAAGGACTTACAGTTTCATTTTTACATTTAAATCTGTGACCCCTTTGGAATTTATCCTGATGTGAGGAGTCAGGTGTGGATCCAATTTTATTTTCTTCTGCCTGGCTCCCAGCTGTCCCATTACCATTCACTGAATAATTCATTTCTCCTCATATCATCATAAAGAACAATCCTGAATGTATCTGCATGTATTTCTGGATTTTCTGTTCTGTTCCCTTGGTCAGTCTGTCTAATATGAACCACTACTATACTATTTTCATTACTGAAGTATTATAATATTTTTAATTAATATACAGGGCTACTCCCCATCCTCTCCCTCATTGCTCCTCCTTTCCAGAATTTTCCTGGTAATTCTTATGCATTAATTTTTTATATTGTCTTTTTAATCATCTTCCTAATTTTTAAAAAGTCATTGGCACTTTCTTTGTTATTGTGTTAAACTTATAAATTAATTTATGGAAAATTTACATTTTAGGATGTTGAGTCTTTCTGTGCAACACTACTATTTGTTGAAGCCTACTTTTGTACCCTTCTGTAGTGTTTTTACCTTTTCTTTAAGTGAGTTTGATGTATTTCTTGTTACTTTTTTCTTTTTTCATTGTATTTTTCTTTTCTTTTTTTTTCCTTTTTTTATTTCCAAATCCCCAAAACCTGTGAATTGTGTTAAGTTTATTAAGAAGCATTTTATCTTTTACATTGCTCTTGTAGGTCCTTTTCTTCTATTATATCTTCTAACTGGTTGTTGAGTATTAGTTTCTATTTTTCCCTTTATTACATGTCTTGGACGTTTTCTATGTTCTTAGATATAGATTTACTTCCTTTTATTCAATAATGTTTCGCCATTTGAATGTAAGGATCTTGAGATGGAAAGATTATCCTGGATTATCTGGGTGGGCCCTCAATGTAATCACAAGCGTCCTTATAAGAGGGAGATTCGACACACAAAGCAAAGCAACACTGAAGCAGGATGCTGCGGTGCTGGAGGACAGGTGCCAAAGGACGCAAGAAATGTGACTCCGGGAGCTGGAAATGGATGGGAAATGGATTCTCCAGAGACAGCAAGGCCCCGCCAACAACCGGATTTGGGCCCAGTGAAACTGAATTCGGACTTCTGACTTCCAGAACTGTAAGAGAATAAACGTGTGTTGTTTTAAGCCACTAAGTTTGTGGTAATCCGTTACAGCAGTCAGGGCAAATGGATACGCGGGTCTTTCTTCCCTTTTGTGTATGCTGCATGGTACACCTAAAAACGCAGACTCGGCTGGGCGGGGAGGCTCATGCCTATAATCCCAGCACTTGAGAGGCCGAGGCAGGCGGATCACGAGGTGAGGAGATCGAGACCATCCTGGCTAACACGGTGAAATCACGTCTCTACTAAAAATACAAACAATTAGCCGGGCGTGGTGGCACGTGTCTGTAGTCCCAGCTACTGGGGAGGCTGAGGCAGGAGAATCCCTTGAACCCAGGAAGCAGAGGTTGCAGTGAGCTGACATCGTGCCACTGCACTCCAGCCTGGGCAACAAGAGCAAAACTCCATCTCAAAACAAAGACAAAACAAACAAAAAAACACAGACTCGGGACTGATGGGAGAGTGGGAACCACAGACTATCAGGAAGGTTCTCTTCCCAAAGAGGGTAAATATGTCATCAAATGTATTTAATATAAAGTCCCCAATAATACAGTACATTTTAGGCTCAATTTCCGATTATGCATTCCCAGGATTTTGTGTATTTTGTTTCTTTCCTTAACAACTAGAACGCAGTCTGCCAGGTCCTTTAGCTTAAAGCCAGTGAACACCCTGTTGTAGGTAAATCTTTTCTATTTGTCTCAATTATATGAAGTCTTAATAGTTATGCTTTCAGTATTCCCATTTCTCATAATATAAATATTCCAAAAAAATGGTGAGAAGCCTTGCTCTACAGATGAGGATGTAACCACAATGGAAAGTGAGGCTGGCTGACAGGACCACTGTGTGATCCCTCCAAATATGTGTTTATCAGCATATGTTCAAAAACCTGAAGTCACCATGGAATGTAGCTATGAGATTTTAAAGTTGAATGTGGTAAAGTTAAGGAACCTGAAGAAGGTTCCACGATTAGGGATGACATCCAAGTAGCGGTGATATAGGAGGCAGGACTTGACTCCAGAGGTGGGGCTTGGACTCCAGACCAGATTGAAGACTAGCTGAAACAGGGAAGAGGTAAGAACACCACTCCATAAGACACGCCCACCAGTGCCATGTCAGTTTACCATTGCCATGGCAACACCCAGAAGTTACTACCCCTTTCCATGGCAGCAACTCAACAATCCAGAAGTTACCAACCTTTTTCTAGAAATTTTTGCATATCCACCCCTTGCCACCAGCTTGCCCTTGAATTCTTTCCTGGGTGAAGCCAAGAACCCTCCCTGGCTAAGCCTCAATTTTGGGGCTCACCTGCCCTGCATCAGTGAAACCAGTGACAGTCACAGAGGAAAGGCTACACCAAAGCTTGCATTGGCAAATTCTGGGTCTTTCCTGTTCATCCAGGTTTTCCATGGCTCCACACAGTGCTGGGCATGTAAGGTGCTCAGGGAGTGCTAGTGGAATGTTACGATGCCACATTCCAGGGAAGCTCTTGACCACCCCACAGAGCTGGGATGATCTCATTTTTAATCCAGAACAGGTACCCTGAGAACTGCAGAAAGTTCGTGAATCACCTGTGGAGACTCAGCTGCATCTGGACCCAACTTGGATGCAGAAATGCTAGACTTTGAGTTGATGCCATAATGGGAAGAGCCTCGTGTTTTCATGTGGTTGGAATGTGAATTGTGGTCGGAGGGCAGGCTGTAGCGTATTGTATTTTCTAAAGATGGCCATGACAAGCTGTGCATGGTGGCTCACACTTGTAATCCCAGCACTTTGGGAGGCCGAAGTGGGTGGATCATGAGGTCAGGAGATCGAGACAATCCTGGCCAACATGGTGAAATCCCATTTCTACTAAAATACAAAAAATTAGCCAGGCGTGGTGGCGTGCGCCTGTAGTCCCAGCTACAGTCCTTGTCATCTAGGTTAAACTGGCTATATACCCTCAGCCTGGTGTGAGCCAGGCCCTGCCAATCCATCACCTTGCCTGGTGACTGAGATGGGCTCGGGAGTGGACATCCGACCAAAGGCAGGCCAGTTAGTCAAGAGACTCAACTGTTGGCCGGGCGTGGTGGTTCATGCCTGTAATCCCAGCACTTTGGGAGGCTGAGGTGGGTGGATCACCTGAGGCCAGAAGTTCAAGACCAGCCTGGTCAACATGGTGAAACTCCGTCTCTACTAAAAATACAAAAAATCAGCCGGGCGTGGTGGCGGGCGCCTGTAGTCCCAGCTACTCGGGAGGCTGAGGCAGGAGAATCCCTTGAACCTGGGAGGCGGAGATTGCAGTGAGCCAAGATTGTGCCATTGCACTCCAGCCTGGACAACAGGAGTGAAACTCCGTCTCAAAAAATAAATAAATAAAAAGAGACTCAATTCTTGGATTTTTGTGGAAGCCATTAGGTAAGTGGGGTCTTTGCTGGTTGGATTTAAGTCTGGGAGGATGAAGGCCAGCACTGTTGCAGCCATGTTGCCACAATGATGGGAGGGCCTTTGGAAGGATAAAGCGGAGCACAGAAGAGAGCAAAGCCTGAGACCCACAGGGCGTCTATGCCTGAATCCAGCTGTGCCTGAAGGCAGCGCTGTAGCTCAGGTGTCCAGTTAGAAGAACCCATTCAACCTTTCTGCCTTAGCCTGGTTAGTATTGTGGTCCTACTGAACGTACCATTCAGGAGAATCATGTTTAAAAGTGGCACAAGACAAAGACATGAATCTGAATACCCTCAGACTGGGATTACAGGCATGTGACACCAAGCCCGGCTAATTTTTGTATTTTTAGTAGAGACGGGGTTTCGCCATGTTGGCCAGGCTGGTCTCCAACTCCTGACCTCAGGTGATCCACCCGCCTTGGCCTCCCAAAGTGCTGGGATTACAGGCGTGAGCCACCACGCCCGGCCTCATTTTAGCCATTTTTAAGTGTACAGTTTAGTGGCATTAAGTACAGCCAAATTTTTGTGTAACCATCACCACTACACCTGAAACTCTTCATCATCTCCAACAAAACCTCTGTGTCCATTAAACAATGACGTCCCCTCTATTCTACTTTCCCCTCTATGAATTTACCTATTCTAAGTACCTCGTATAGGTGGAATCATACAGGATTTGTCCTTCCGTATTTGGCTTATTTCACTCGGGGTAATGTTTTCAGGGTCCACCCACATTATAGCACGTGTAAGAATTTCATTCCTGTTAGAGGCTGAATAATACTCCATTGCATGGATGTACCACATTTTGGACACCAGGTTGTTTATTGTGAATGCAAGATTCTGGCATTAATGTTATTGAGGGTATTAATTTGAATATTTTAAGTACATTCTTGTACTTACAATTCGTGTACTCCATTCTTTAGCGGATTACCCTTCTTTATCCACCTTTTTCAGGAGGCGGATGGGCCTTACTTAGGGGTGATTGTCCGTTGGCTGTTCACCCTGGGTAGTGCAGCTGGAGGCTGACGCGCTTGGAGGCTGGTGTGGGCTCCCTGGTCGTCCGCATGGGTCATCTTTTGCTGCCTCCCCGCTCCTCTCCCGCCGACCCCCTCAGCTACCCCTTCTTGGTGCTAAGTGGATGCAGATGAGACAACGGGCACATTTCCCTGCAGGGACCGGAATAGCCGCCAGGGGGAGCCCCAAGGATAAAGCGCGAAGCGGCCAGGGCTCAGGTTGCGCAGGCACCGAGGGCACCTGGGCTCCTCCGCCACCTGCTCTGTGAAGGCCAGGGTGCGGCAGGGCCACTATCCCCGGAGTTTCTCTTCTTCTGGCCGCAGCGGGTGGACCGCAGAGTGGTCCGGGTGCAGCGGCGCCCGGGCAGCTGCGGCAGTGGCTGGGTTAGGGTGGCCGCTGGAGCGCCATGCGCGTTCCCTCTCCCGCTTCCGCACCCGCTTCTGCACCAGCCTCGGGCAGTCAGTCCCCCGGTGGTTTAGTGATGGAGGAAGCGAGGCGCGATTGGGCGGCGCTGGACATTCCTCAGCCCTGAAACCCTGATGCCTGGGGCGCGCTGCTCAGAGCTGGGGCTGGGCGGAGCTCTATTGGGGAGACCTTTCCATCTTCCTTTAGGGAGCCCCTCCTTTGCGCTGGGTGCTCAGCTCAGCACTGCGTGACTTTGCTCTCAACGAAAAACACATTTCCTCAAATTCCTCAGATTTTCAGTTATGTTAGTGACATTCTCTCCAGCTTTATCATTTGCTGGAACAGATTTTTTTTTTTTTTTTTTTTTCGAGACCGAGTTTCGCTCTTGTTGCCCAGGCTGGAGTGCAATAGCGCGATTTCGGCTCACTGCAACCTCCGCCATGCGCTACCATGCCCGGCTAATTTTTTTTTTTTTTTTTTTTTTTTCAGTAGAGACGAGATTTCACCATGTTGGTCAGGCTGGTCTCGAACTCATGACCTCAGGTGATCCAACCACCTCGGCCTCCCAAAGTGCTGGGATTACAGGCGTGAGCCACCACGCCAGGTCAGAACAGTTCATTTTTTTAAACTGTCATACAGTTACTTCTTTCTGATCATTTCCATGAGATGTGGGGAGAAAAGACAATTGTGGGGTACAATCCTTGAAACCAGAAATCAATGAAGTTATACTTGACCAGATTTTAACATTCTTCCGCATTATGGTTTTGTGTTTCCTCCTTTCTTCTTATCTCTTTTTTGATAATTACAAACATTGATTCCTGTCTGGGCACAGTGGTTCCTGCCTATAATCCCCAGCATTTTGGGAGGCCAAGGCGGGAGGATCATTGAACCCAGGAGGTCGAGACGGCAATGAGCCTGATCACACCACTGCACTCCAGCCTGAGCGATAGAGCGAGACCCTATCTCAAAAAGAAAAAGAAAAAAAAAAAAGAGTCCTAATGATCTAGCACATTCTACATTCACTGCATGATTCTGGGACATGTTTCGTTGGGGATTATAGTTCTGAATTACAAAGTATTACCGGAATGGGCTGTGATCAGGATTATAAATAGCAGCAATTACATGCTTTTTGAACTAGAAAAGATGTTCTAAATTGACCTAGATATATACAGACTATTGGGACACGTGGTGGATAAAAATTAAGGCCTAGTGGCCGGACTCTAAAAAAACACAATATTTTCCACCAGGGGGCGCTGTAGACTATGTCTGAAGGTATTCAGATTCATGTCTTTGTCTTGTGCCACTTTTAAACGTGATTCTCCTGAATGGTACGTTCAGTAGGACCACAATACTAACCAGGCTAAGGCAGAAAGGTTGAATGGGTTCTTGTAACTGGACACCTGAGCTACAGCGCTGCCTTCAGGCACAGCTGGATTCAGGCATAGACGCCCTGCAGGTCTCAGGCTTTGCTCTCTTCTGTGCTCCGCTTTATCCTTCCAAAGGCCCTCCCATCATTGTGGCAACATGGCTGCAACAGTGCTGGCCTTCATCCTCCCAGACTTAAATCCAACCAGCAAAGACCCCACTTACCTAATGGCTTCCACAAAAATCCAAGAATTGAGTCTCTTTTTATTTATTTATTTTTTGAGACGGAGTTTCACTCCTGTTGTCCAGGCTGGAGTGCAATGGCACGATCTTGGCTCACTGCAACCTCCGCCTCCCAGGTTCAAGGGATTCTCCTGCCTCAGCCTCCCGAGTAGCTGGGACTACAGGCGCCCGCCACCAAGCCCGGCTGATTTTTTGTATTTTTAGTAGAGACGGAGTTTCACCATGTTGACCAGGCTGGTCTTGAACTTCTGGCCTCAGGTGATCCACCCACCTCAGCCTCCCAAAGTGCTGGGATTACAGGCATGAGCCACCACGCCCGGCCAACAATTGAGTCTCTTGACCAACTGGCCTGCCTTTGGTCAGATGTCCACTTCCGAGTCCATCTCAGTCACCAGGCAAGGTGATGGATTGGCAGGGCCTGGCTCACACCAGGCTGAGGGTGTAGCCAGTTTAACCTAGATGACAAGAACTGAGGGGGACAGGGAGAGGTCTAGAGGCAAAATCAGGCTCTGCTGCTGGAAGTGGGTGAATGGGTGCTGGTGCTGCCCTCAGAAAACATACGGAGAAGGAGGCCAGGTGTGGAGGCTCACACCTGTAATCTCAGCACTTTGGGAGGCCGAGGTGGGCAGATCACCTGAGGTCGGGAGTTTGAGATCAGCCTGGACAACATGGTGAAACCCCATCTCTACTAAAAATACAAAATTAGCCGGGTGTGGTGCAGGCACCTGTAATCCCAGCTACCCAGGAGGCTGAGGCAGGAGAATTGCTTGAACCTGGGAGGCGGAGGTTGCAGTGAGCTGAGATCGTGCCATTGTACTCCAGCCTGAGTGACAGAGTGAGACTGTCTCAAAATAAAATAAACCATACAGAGAAGGAGAAGGTGACAACGTAAGGCAGATGGAATGCACCATCAGGAGGTGGGGGCGCGACAAGGGATGCAGAGCATAGACTGCGGGATCAGCTCCACACAGGAGAAGAGACCTCTTAGCTGGCCATTGTGCTGAGTAGGCAGCCTGAATTAGTGACTTCAGAGGGGAGGCAGCTCTGGGAGATGACACAGTGGGGGTTTGGTCCTGTGACATCATGGCTGAAGGAGGTAGAGGAGAAGCATGTGACACGAGGGGTTCGGGGCGCTCAGAAGCCAAGCTGATGGCTGGATCGATCATGGGGATGGTGAAGTCACCAGAATGAGAAGACTGGGAGCTGACGGAGAACAGGGTGTGCCCACTCCTCAGTGAATAATGGCGTTCACCAGGGATGGGGGTGGGGTGGAAGAGGTGAGTGGCATGGCCCTCAAGGAACCACTGGGAATGAGGAGGACACTGACCCCAAACCTCTCAACTCTGGGGTGTGTGGTGTCTGGGAGGAGCCTGTGAGCAGAGCCAGATCTTGAGTAAAGAAGGAGGTGGAGGGAAAATCCTGTGAATATGTTAAGAATGCAGGAGAAACTGAATTAAACAGGACAGATTAAGCAGATCTATTTATCTCTTCACCCTCCCAAAACCCCACTAAAATTACAATAAAGGGATAAAAAAGGCATAAACCCACAAGGACAAGAAGAACGGGGGAGGAAATGAGCACAGACAGGAGAACTCAGCATTCTGGAAAGCGGGGGGAGAGTGGAGAGTGATGACTGACTTGGCAGAGCAGAGGGAGCTCAAATCCAAGCGCTGGCGGGTGGGGGTGGACATCAAAAACCAGCAGAATCCTGGAAGCCTGAGGGATTGGAAATATCGGGTGTTTTGTCTATTTACTGGTAGAAAATAAAGTACCCCCCATGGCTTGAAGCAATGCCAGTTGTAACTTCATGATTCTGCGGACCCACTGGCTTCACCAGGCAGCCCTGCTCCATGTGATGCTGGCCGGGGTATCGGGCTGGTAGCTGGTGTTGCTATCCTCCAGCAAGTCGGTGAGGGCTGTGAGTTGAGGACCTCTGTACTTCTCTATGTAGCGATTCCATGGCTTGGGCTTCTCAGAGCATGGTAGCATAGAAATTAGCTTTGGTTAGTTAAATCCAGTTCTTCCTTAGGGCCATTTTCCCAATACATTTGATCATCAATATCATTATTATCACATGACCTGTTTATGTAAGATAGTTGAATCTTAGCAACAAGGTGAGTGTTAACGCTATATCACAATATGGCTGTAGATATAGCCTGAAAAATAATAGTCAAAAGATACTGGCATATTACTAGATTCTTAGTCATTAACAGGGAGTCCCATCCGTCTGGAGTAATCATAGCATATGACCAGAATGTCTCCCAGAGCAATGCCACTAGGGCTTGCAGACTTCCGTTTGGCTTTGTCAGGTTTCAAAAGCAGGAGTTATCTTGGCATCAGATGGCTTCACCCTTTCAGACGTCCTGTATAATTTCTTTTTTTTTTGAGATGGAGTTTTGATTCTCCTGCCTCAGCCTCCCGAGTAGCTGGGATTACAGGCACCCGCCACCATGCCCATCTAATTTTTGTATTTTCAGTAGAGACAGGGTTTCACTATGTTGTCCAGGCTGATCTGGAACTCCTGACCTCAGGTGATCCACCTGCCTTGGCCTTCCAAAGTGCTGGGATTACAGGCATGAGCCACCACGCCTGGCCCATCCTGTATAATTAAGCTAAGGGAAAATATAATCTCTTGCTCTGAGCCCCTCTCAAGGCATCAATGTAATATTGATGTAATATGTGATGTCCCCTCGTTGTAACCCATTCATTCATTTCTTTATACTCAGCTACCATTTCTCCTTCCCTTCAGTTATATCTAAACTTTCCACTTATTTATTTATTTATTTTTTGAGACATGGTCTCACTCTGTCACCCAGGCTGGAGTGCAGCGATACAATCACAGCTCACTGTAGCCTCAACTTCCCAGGCTCAAGCCATCCTCCTGCCTTTCAGCCTCTCAAGTAGATAGGACTATGGGTGCATGCCACCATATCCAGCTGGTTTTAAAAGTTTTTTTGTTGATGTTTTTGGTAGAGACAAGGTCTCAAGGTGGGGTCATCTATCTAGTGGGGGCCCTTCCTTGACTCCCTCATGTTGAGTGTAAACATGAAGGCATGTAAGCCAGCCTTTTATTCCTTTATCTCCCCTAATTTTGAACAGCAAATGTTTCAATTGTCTGTTCCAGTTCCTATCAAACCATGATTTGAGGTTTGAAATGTATTCCTTGGATGAAACACATTTCTCTGAGGATGAAAATGTGTTTCTTGGTCTGAAGAAATGTGACTCAACAGTCCAAATTGGTGCAGTATTTTCTGTTTCAATTCTTTCATAGTATTTTGAGCGTTTGCACCTACTGCTGGGAATGCAAAGCCTAGTCCCAGAGTGTCTGTTCCTTTTAGGAACCATTTGTAGCCCCCCAGGGCTGGCAGCATCAGTCCAATTTGCCAGCTATATGTGGGACCTTCTCCGTGGAGACCTTCATAGTTATCTGCAGTCTCTGTCTCTCTTGTTGACAGATAGTATGACTCTCATAGGCATTTTATGCCTGAGAGGGTGCAAGAGGAACATGTCTAGATCCAGCTTGTCTGCATGGCTATGGGTCCCCCGTGTCCATTCATTTAATGGAACCAGGTGGCCACCTCAAACAAGGATATTGCAGATTCCAATCTCCTTCCAGTCCTAGAAGGGGCTACTTCTGAGGATCATTGTCATGTCCGATTTTAATACATCCCTTAAATTCCCATGGTGGTTTCCATGGGCCCATGCCCCATATGAGGATCCCTTTGATAGTCCAGTCACCATTGTTCTACCGGATGCCATGGCCTGGCCATTGGCTATACTCATGAACTGGTAAAAACCCAAACAGGGGCCAGGCGTGGTGGCTCACCCAGCACTTTGGGGGCCGAGGTGGGCAGATCACCTGAGGTTGGGAGTTCGAGACCAGCCTGACCAACATGGAGAAACCCCGTCTCTACTAAAAATACAAAATTAGCCAGGTGTGGCGGTGCATGCCTCTAGTCCCAGCTCCTCGGGAGGCTGAGGCAGGAGAATCACTTGAACCTGGAGGCGGAGGTTGAGCTGAGATCACGCCACTGCACTCCAGCCTGGGTGACAGAGCGAGACTCCATCTCAAAACAAAAACAAAAACAACAAAAAAACACACACCAAACAGGGAGTCAAACAGCATGCACTTCAGCCCACACAGCTGATTTGTTTTTACCTTCTTTAATTAGAGTGGTGATCTTCCAAACAGGATGCTATCTGTTCACCTGGGAACTGCCATCCACAAATCAAGAAGCTCTTTGTTGGTCAATAGATAGCTGTTCCTAGGGCATTGCGTAAGTGACCCAAGTGGCTATAGCACCCAGCAGCATCTCAGGAGGTTCCAAAGTGGATTCTGAAACCGCCATTGCAAAATTGTAACTGAGGCCAGGTGCGGTGGCTCATGCCTGTAATCCCAGCACTTTAGGAGGGCCAAGGCAGACAGGTCATTTGAGGTCAGGAGTTTGAGACCAGCCTGACCAACATGGTGAAACCCCGTCTCTACTAAAAATACAAAAACATTAGCCGGGCATGGTGACGCATGCCAGCTACTCAGGAGGCTGAGGCAGGACAGTCGCTTGAACCCAGGAGGCAGAGGTTGCACTGAGCCAAGATCGCTCCACTGCACTCCAGCCTGGGTGATAGAGTGAGATTGAAAAAATATATATATATAACTGAGACAGTGAAAGAGATCTGACCTAACCAACTCCATCTTGCTTCTAACCTCCAACCTGTGCTTGTTCATTCCAGGGCAGAGGCCAAACTAACTCTGGAAGGAACTTATTTTTTAGTTCATAGTTTAAAACAAAGATGATAACAGCCCTTTCCCAAAATAAACCCCCTTCTTGCCTGGGGACTAGACTGCCTTTGTAAGACTAACAAATTAGCCAAAAGGTCAGAAATTATGGTTTAGGAGTAATTCAGCTGGTGGCTATAAGATTCTGACCCTCCCCAAATTGCTCCTGGGGATAACATCACCATTGTAAAACCTATGATCAGTGCTTGAGCTATCTCGGTAAACTAGCTCATCTAATCTTACGGTCCCCACCAAAGAACTGACTCAGCACAAGAGAACAGCTTGTACTCCCTACGATTTCATCCCCCATCCAACAAATCAGCATTCTTGACCCGCGGGCCCCACACCCACCAAATTATCCTTAAAAACTGATTCCCGAATGCTCGGGGAGACTGATTTGAGTAATAATAAAACTCCAGTCTCCCACACAGCCAGCTCTGCAAAAATTCCTCTTTCTCTATTACAATTCTCTTGTCTTGATAAATCAGCTCTGTCTAGGCAAGGGCAAGGTGAACCCGTTGGGCAGCTACAATTCTAGGGGTAAAGAGACTACCCGCTCATGAGTAATCCTCGCATCTCCCTGGTAGCATATTCCTGTGTACACCATTTCCATTTGTTATGGAGCTCTTCTGGGCACTTTCCGCTCCATTACAGTGTTTCTTCAATTTTGTTTATTTATTTTTTTAGAGGGAGTCTCGCTCTGTTGCCAGGCTGGAGTGCAATGGCGCCATCTTGGCTCACTGCAACCTCCGCCTCCCAGGTTCAAGTGATTCTCCTGCCTCAGCCTCCTGAGTAGCTGGGATTACAGGCGCCCGCCACTACAGCCTACTTATTTTTATTTTTATTTTTTTGTATTTTTAGTAGAGACACGGTTTCTCCATGTTGGCCAGGCTGGTCTCGAACTCCTGACCTCAAGTGATTCTGCCCACCTCGGCCTCCCAAAGTGCTGGGATTACAGGCGTGAGCCACCACGCCCGGCCGTGTGTCTCCAAAATTGCCCAAGACATTATGGCTCTGTCAGGTTTCAAGATTATTTTATGTCTTTAGTCATAGTGGCCATTTCAATTAATGTTCAATAGCAAGCTAGTTAATTGTCTCTCAAGTGGAAATTTTTTGGTTCAAAATCCCAGTGGTCATTGCTGGGTGGCGCTTTTGCTACAGCCCAAGTCTGCATTCCACACAGGGCTATTGTACAGAGACTCTGTCTACACCAACACGCCAGCTCCTGACAGGGCATTAATTAAAGTGTTAATCTGTCTGTGTCCATCAAGTATTCTACACTGTTTCAAATCCACAACCTCTGTGGGCTGAGGCCATTTTATTGGTCAAGCCACTTAGCACGATCAATCAATATTGGCAGAAGGGCAGATTTACATGCCTTCTGTTTTACTAGGCACTTTGTAGGACTAGCAAATTAGCCAAAAGATTAGAAATCATGGTTTAGGAGGCCACAAGATTCTGACCCTCCCCAAACTGCTCCTGGGAATAACATCACTATTGTAAAGCCTAAGATCAGTGCTTAAGATATTTTGCAGACCCTGCACTCAAAGGATCAGCTGGCACCACCTAGATCGATAAACTGGCTTATCTGATCCTATGGCCCCCACCCTGGAACTGACTCAGCATAAGACAGCTTCCACTTCCTATGATTTCATCTCTGACCCAACTAATCAGCACTCGTGACTCACTGGCTGCCCCCTACCCACCAAATTGTCCTTAAAAACTCTGATCCCCAAAGGCATGGAGACTGATATGAGTGAATAATAAAACTTGGGTCTCCCGCACAGCCCACTCTGAGTGAATTACTCTTTCTCTATTACAATTCCTGGTCTTGATAAATTGGCTGTGTCTAGGCAGCGGGCAAGGTGAACCCACTGGGCAGTTACAACATGGCTGACCTTCAGTGTCCAGCCCTTCTGGAGATCAGGCTGATACCTGGAGTCTCTAGTTCCTCCAGTGGCAGAACTAATACCACCACCTCCACCACAAGCCCCCATCCTAAATTACATTGTGAGACTGCTTCTTCATTATGGAGGTAGGCAAAATATTCATAAACAGAACAACAAAGAAAAGCATGAGCCATTTAGAAAAAAATCTGGTAAAATGTACTTTATCAAAATGAAAAACTTCTGTTCTTCAAAAGACACCATTAAGAAAATGCAAGCATGGTGGCTAGCAGCTATAATCCTAGCATTTTGAGAGACTGAGGAGGATCACTTGAGCCCAGGAGTTTGAGACTAGCCTGGCCAACATGGCAAAACCCCCATTTCTACCAAAAATACAAAAATTAGCTGGGTGTGGTAGCAGGAACCTGTAGTCTGAGGTGACAGAATCACCTAAACCTCGGAAGACTGAGGCTATAGTGAGCCATGATTGTGCCACTGCACCCCAGCCTGGGTAACAGAGTAAGAACCTGTCACAAAAAAAAAAAAAAAAAAAAAAAAAAAAGAAAAAGAAAATGAAAAGACAAGCCAGGAACAGGGAGAAAATATAAAATATTACTAATTTTTTTATTCTTTGAGACGAGGTCTCACTTTGTCACCCAGACTGGAGTGCAGTGGTGTGATCACAGCTCACTGCAGCCTTGAACTCCTGGTCTCAAGTTATCCTCCCATCTCAGCCTCTGGAGTAGCTGGGACTACAGCCACGCGCTGCCATGTCTGGGTAATTTTTTGGGGATTTTTAGTGGAGACGAGGTTTCACCATGTTTCCTAGGCTGGTCTTGAACTCCTCAGCTCAAGAAATCTGCCTGCCTGAGGCCTCCCAAAGTGCTGGGATTATAGACGTGAGCCACTGTGCCCCACCAGAAAATATTTTTATATGTATATTTAACAAAGGCTTGTATCCACAATATATAAAGAACTCTTACAACTCAATAATAAGGCAAACAGCCCAAATAAACAATTGGCAAAACATTTGAACAGACTGTTTCCTCACAAAAGAAGATATGAATGGTCAACAACCACACAAAAAAATGTTCAACATCATTAGTCAACAGGGAAATGCAAAATCAAACCACACGCAGATAATAACACTATACCTATCACAATAGCTAAAATTTAAAAGTCTGACAAAACCAAGTGTTAGAAAGGATATGGAGCAACTGGAATTCTCATACATTGCTTGTAGGAAAATAAAATGGCCCAACCAGTTTGGCAAACAGTTTGACAGCTTCTTTAAAAGTTAAACAGGCTATGGCTGGGTCATACCTATAATCTCAGCACTTTGGGAGGCCGAGGTGGGAGAATCACTGGAGGTCAGGAGTTAGAGACCAGCCTGGCCAACATGGTGAAACCCTGCCTCTACTAAAAATACAAAACTTGGCTGGGCATGGTGGCACACTCCTGTAATCCCAGCTACTTAGGAGGCTGAGGTAGGTGAATCACTTGAACCCGGGAGGCGGGGGTTGCAGTGAGCCGAGATTGTGCCACTGCACTCCAGCCTGGGTGACAAGGCGAGACTCCATCTCAAAAAAAAAAAAAATTAAACAGATTGGATGCGGTGGCTCACGCCTGTAATCCAGCCCTTTGGGAGGCCGAGGAGGGTGGATCACTTGAGCCTGGGAGGTTGAGACCAGCCATGGGCAACATGGTGAAACCCCATCTCTGCAAAGAATACAAAAATTAGCTAGTGTGGTGGCTTGTGCCTGTAGTCCCAGCTACTAGAGAGGCTGAGGTGGGAGGATCGCTTGAGCCGGAGTGGTCGAGGCTGCTGTTAGCTATGATTGCACCGCTGTACCCCAGCCTGAGCCACAGAGCGAGACCCTGTCTCAAAAAAACAACAAAAAAAGTTAAACATATTAGACATACAGCTACCATTAATTCAACAGTTTTACTCTTGGGTATTTATCCAAGAGAAAAGAAAATATATGTCCATACAAAGACGTCAAAGGACATAATAGCTTTCTCTGCACAAAGAATGTTCATAGCAGTTTTACTTGTAATAGATCAAACTGGAAACAATCCAATGTTTAAATACATGAATGGATAAATAAACTGTGGTGTATCTATATATACTGGACTGGAGTGCTACTTGGCAATAAAAAAGAATGAACTATTGATACATGTAACAACATTAACGAATCTCAGAATAATTATACTGAGTAATGGTGATAGGTTCATGGGCAGGTATATATGTCAAAATTTATCAAATGGTACACTTTGATTATGTGCAGTTTATTGTATGTCAATTATACCTCAACAAAGCTGTTGTTAAAAATGAATGAATTATTGATACATATAACAATATGGATTAATCTCAGAAACGTTATGCTGAGTGAAAGAAGCCAGACTCAAAAGACTGCTGTGTGATTTCATTTAGATAAAACCCTAGAAAAGACTAATCTTATCTAATCTCTAGTAACAAAAAACAGAAAGGTTGTCTGGAGCTGGGGATGGAGTAGAGGTGAAGATTGATTGGGGTAGAGCCCTGATTTTTTTGGAGCAATGGAAAAGTCCCATATCTTCATTGTGGTGATTGTTACTAAGGGGCATAAAATTTATCAAAACCCAGCCAGGCGAGGTGGCTCACCCCTGTAATCCCAGCACTTTGGGAGGCCGAGGTGGGCGGATCACAAGGTCAGGAGATCGAGACCATCCTGGCTAATACGGTGAAACCCTATCTCTACTAAAAATAAAAACAATTAGCCGGGCGTGGGGGCGGGCGCCTGTAGTCCCAGCTACTTGGGAGACTGAGGCAGGAGAATGGCATGAACCCGGGAGGCAGAGCTTGCAGTGAGCCAAGATCACGCCACTGCACTCCAGCCTAGGCGATAGTGTGAGACTCTATCTCAAAAAAAAAAAAAAAAATTATCAAAACCTGTAAAAATTTACACTTAAAATGGGTGCATCTTACAGTGGGTAAATTATACTTCAATAAAATGATTTTTTTTTTATAGTGATGGGGTTTTGCCATGTTGCCCAGGCTGGTCTTGAACTCCTGCACTCAAGCAATCTGCCTGCCTTGGCTTCCCAAAGTCCTGGGATTACAGGCATGAGTCACCACATCTGGCCAATAAAATGATTTTTAATAATTATCTACAAATACTGTTTCCCAGGTAGCTAGTGGAGAATGTGCCCTACCAAAACCAGAGATTAAACCAAGAAAGAAGAAGATGCGAATTTAAGAAACAGGCAATCCAATCCAGAAGCTAAAGGAATTTCTGCAATGATGGTGAAAAGAAATCCTAAAATAATATGTGTACAAAAGACCTAGACAACAGAAACTTTCAGATTGGAGCATGATGACAGAGAACTCCAGAAAACAGGTATTTTTTTTAAAGAGACAGGGATCTTGCTTTGTCGCTCAGGCTGGACTACAGTGGTGCCCAGGCTGGAGTGCAGTGGCACAATCATAGCTCACTGCAACCTCAAACTGCTGGGCTTAAGCTAACCTCCCACCTCAGCCTCCCAAGTAGCTGGGACTACAGGTGTGCACCACCACGCTTGGCTAATTTTTTTTTTTCTTTGAGACAGAGTCTCGCTCTGTCGCCCTGGCTGGAGTGCAGTGGCACGATCTTGGCTCACTGCAAGCTCCGCCTCCCGGGTTCACGCCATTCTCCTGCCTCAACCTCCCAAATAGCTGGGAGTTCAGGTGCCCACCACCATGCCCGACCAATTTTTTTGTATTTTTAGTAGACACGGGGTTTCACCATGTTAGCCAGGATGGTCTTGTTCTCCTAACCTTGTGATCCGCCCACCTCGGCCTCCCAAAGTGCTGGGATTACAGGCCTGAGCCACTGTGCCCAGCCCCACGCTTGGCTAATTTAAAAAATTTTTTGTAGAGACAAGGTCTTGCTATATTGCCCAGGCTGGCCTGGAACTTCTGGACTCAAGAGATCTTCCCAGGTAGCTGGGACTACAAGCATGTGCCACTTTGCCCAGCCAGAATACAATTTATTATTTGATGTGTTTTACCATGTGGAAAATTATAATGAGAGGTTGTAGGAGGATGTGGGAAAGAACTAATGATAGGTACATAGACAACCAAGCAAACTAAGCAAATTGCCTAGTAATTACTAAGCAATTACTAACTCCTAGAAACTAAAAATGATGAAAAACAAAAGAAACACAACCACAGAACACGTAACTACTGAATATGAAAACACGATAGTAGAAATGGTGTAAGCATGTAATATTGACTTACCTGAAAATTTAAACTGGGAGAAAAAGGAGAGGGAAATCTGTGTTGTGTACACGTGTGCTTGCTTGCATGTGTGTGTATAAGATATTGCCCGTGTCATGTTAGGAAGTCAACAGATCATTTTTAAAATGGACAAATAAAAAATAGCAGTTCTTGCATATTATTTAAAATTCAAAAAACAGGCGGGGCCTGATGGCTCACGCTTGTAATCCCATCACTTTGGGAGGCTGAAGCAGGTGTATCTCCTGAGGTCAGGAGTTCAAGACCAGCCTGACCAATGTGACCAAACCCTGTCTCTACTAAAAATACAAAAATTAGCTGGGAGTGCTGGTGCATGCCTGTAATCCCAACTACTTGGGAGGCTGAGGCAGGAGAGTCGCTTGAAGCCAGGAGGCGGAGGTTGCAGTGAGCCAAGATTGCGCCACTGCACTCCATCCTGGTGACAGGGCAAGACTCTGTCTCAAAAACAAAACACGAACAAACAAACAAACAAGAAAAGAAACAGCAAATACCAGAAGTAGCAACTAAAAGAGACTTCCCTGTGCAAGGTGGGCTGGTGCTGGAGGTTGTGGTGTGGTAGAGCTGCTGGCTTCACCTTGAACCTTTAAGTACAATTTGTGAATGCTTCACTTGGCTAAATATAGAATTAATGTTTTACTATATGTGGAGAACTTTGTTCGCCTTGGGCAGGATTCCAGAGGCCACAGCATAAAAGCTGGGAAGAGACGGGTGTAGTGGCGGGGAGCTTGGGGGCAAGTAGTATGAGGAGAGTGGGAGAGAGGAGCCTGAAATGAATGGGGCTTGCATCTGCTCTGAGCCCGCCGTGAGGTCAGCAATGAATCCTAATCAAGGGAAATGGAGAGGACCGTGGAGTCTGAGACTCAGAAAAACCCTCAAAGAACAGTAGGTTTTACACAGAGGAGGGGCTTTCTCACTCTTGAAATCCTCAATGAGACTCAGGCGTTGCCAGCCCACAGGGATGGCAGCTGAAAGAGAGGACAGACAGGCTCTCAAAGCAAATGCAAGACCTTAGAAAGAAGAGCAATCTATTAGTGTGAGGGGCAAAGGCCTTACCTTCCTCCTGCAGGAGTCCCTGGAGACTGTCGCCTGTGCCACAGTCCTGGAAATTTATTTTTATAACGATGGCACCAAGTCACTGAGAAAGTTAAATTACGTTCAGTGGACTCTGCTTTGGAAGGAAGGCTGTTAGAAATATTTTTATTAAGAGTGGTTTAATGGCCGGGCACGGTGGCTCACGCCTGTAATCCTAGCACTTTGGGAGGCCAAGGCAGGCAGATCACAAGATCAGGAGATCCAGACCATCCTAGCCAACATGGTGAAACCCCGCCTCTACTAAAATGCAAAAAATTAGCCGGGCGTGGTGGTGCACACCTGTAGCTCCAGCTTCTCGGGAGGCTGAGGCAGGGGAATCGTTTGAACCCGGGAGGCAGAGATTGCAGTGAGCTGAGATCGCGCCACTGCACTTCAGCCTGGTGACAGAGCGAGACTCTGTTTCAAAAAAAAAAAAAAAAAAAAAAAACAGGTTTAAATTATTTAAAATGCGTAGCCCTTGGTTACCTTGCCAGTCTTGCTTCTTCCCCTACTTCCCTGAGGAGTGCTCTCTTCCCCCTTTTCCCTCAGTGGATGAACTGTCTTCTCTGGCTCCATAGGCCTCCCCAGCCTTTCTGGGACTGGAAGGATCACCTCAGTGTTATGGGCCATTCAGTAATGACCACTCACTGGCCCCGCGAGTCCTAAATGACCAAGGTGCTGGAGCTAAATCTCATGCAGAACCTGTAACCCACACAGCTACAGGGTGATCAGCTGTCCAGAGGGCACGAGGCTTCTGGACGGCTATAATCACAAAAAGTAACCACTTCCCTCACCAAAACTGTGCTGCCTCTTCAGAAATAAAGACGTACTTCGGAAGAGCTACTTTTCTTAGAAATTGAGGAAATCTGGGATCCAGAGATTATTTTCACACTATTCACTATAAGTCCTTAGGCAAGGGAATTAATTCTCCACTCCCATCTTAGTTTCCCTCAACTATGTAAAAAATGAAAATACAGAACTGGATTTTTTTTTTTTTTTTTTTTTTTTGAGATACAGTCTTGCTCTGTCACCCAGGCTGGAGTGCATTGGTGCAATCTTGGCTCACTGCAACCTCTGCTTCCCAGGTTCAAGCAATTCTCATGCCTCAGCCTCCAGAGTAGCTGGGATTATAGGTGTGCACCACCACGCTTGGCTAATTTTTGTATTTCTTTTTAAATAGAGATGTGGTTTCACCATGTTAACCAAGCTGGTCTCGAACTCCTGACCTTAAGTGATCCATCTGCCTCAGCCTCCCAAAGTGCTGGGATTACTGGCGTGAGCCACCACTCTCAGCCAAAACTGGATAATTTTTAGGGTCACTTTCTTCTCTAATATTGCCAGGCTCTACTATCCCAAGCATGGATCCCTGAGTTCCTGCACATGTCTACCTTCCCAAAGGACAGGTGACAAGCTCCATTCTGCCCTTCTCTGTGGAGCATCTCTAAGTCTTGGGAATTCTTTTAAGGTGGGAAATAAACTTATAGGATTAAGAGTCACAACTATACAAAAAGGCATTGAAACTGGCCCAGCTGTCCCTTAGAACTGATGTTTATGGTTTCATTGAATAAACATAAAAATGATCCTCCCAGTCATAAAACTTGAGAAAGTTACATTTATCTTACCTGAGTTCCTTTCTTAGGAAACCAACCATCAGGCCTCCCAGATAGTATCAAGGAGCTGAACCTTACCAGATCATGGCATCTGGACAATGAGATGCCAGACTCCTCACCCATCATGGTTGCCTAACAGACCACCTGCTTCTTATTGACCAGCTTCCCTTCCTAACCCCTTTCTAATTCCTGTTTTCCCACACATGGTTACATTTCTTCCCTATTATATAAGTTCCTAATTTTAGCCAGCCAGGGAGATAGATTTGAGACTGATCTCCCATCTCCTTGGTGGCAGTGCCTGATTATAACCTTCTTCTCTGGCAATACTCGTTGTCTCAGTGATTGGCTTTCTGTGCAGTAAACTGATCCCCTGACATTTCAGCAACGGCATTACAGAGAAACCTCATTTCCACCCTTGCCTCCTTCACTTTTCCCCTCTCTCCTTCCGCCTGAGGTAACATTTTTACAGAGATGTATTCTGACCACTTTTTCTTCCCTAAGAGGCAGCATATGCTTTACTGTTCTGAAAAGTGCTTTCTTCACTTAGCAATAATAAATCAGGAACCTTTTCTACATAAGTTCATAGAAATCTTCCTCTTTCTTTCTTATAGCCAATGTTATATTTAGTCCATTATGTGGCTGGACCATAATTATTCAATAAGTCCCCATTACTAGACACTTGAATTGTTTCCACTCTTTTGCTATCGCAGTGTCTCAATTAATACCCTTGTGCTATGTCATTTCATTTTTATGCATGGATTAGTATTTCATGCACATATCTTATATTTGTGTCCCATAAGCTGGGTTAAAGGGTAAATGCAGAGTGTCTGTTCCCTTAAAGCTTCACCAGGCCGGGTGTGGTGGCTCACGCCTGTAATCCCAGCACTTTGGGAGGCCGAGGCAGGTGGATCACGAGGTCAGGAGATCGAGACCATCCTGGCTAACATGGTGAAACCCCGTCTCTACTAAAAATACAAAAAATTAGCCAGGCGTGGTGGTGGGCACCTATAGTCCCAGCTACTCGGGAGGCTGAGGCAGGAGAATGGCCTGAATCTGGGAGGCGGAGCTTGCAGTGAGCCCAGATCGTACCACTGCACTCCAGCCTGGGCAAGAGAGCGAGACTCCGTCTCAAAAAAAAAGGCTTCACCAACAGAGTACATTGTCCAACTTTAGGATTTGGGGATTTTTACCAATCTGTTTGGTAGAAAAAAATGGTGTCTCACTATAGTTTTAATTTGCATTTGTTTTATGAGAAAGGTTGAACTTCTTTTCATGAATTTAAAGACTTTTTATATTTTTGGTGTGTAAACTATCTCTTTATGTCCTTTGCTCTTTTTGTTTTGGATTGGTGGTGTGTGTAGTTTTCTTTTCTTTTTTTTTTTTAGATGGAGTTTTGCTCTTGTTGCCCAGGCTGGAGTAGAATGGTGCAATCTTGGCTCACCACAACCTCTGCTTCCTGGGTTCAAGCAATTCTCCTGCCTCAGCCTCCTGAGTAGCTGGGATTACAGGCACACGCCACCATGCCTGGCTAATTTTGTATTTTTAGTAGAGATGGGGTTTCTCCATGTTGGCCAGGCTGGTCTTGAACTCCTGACCTCAGGTGATCCTCCCACCTCGGCCTCCCAAAGTGCTGGGATTACAGACGTGAGCCACCGCGCCCAGCAGTGTGTGTGTGTTTTTTAAACTGCATTGGTGGCCTTTTTCTTCTCAATTTCTAGAAGCTCTTTGTAAATTACAGCGTTAGCCCTTGGTCTTTTGTTTGTTTGTTTGTTTGTTTGTTTGTTTGTTTTTGAGACACAGTCTCACTCTATCCCACAGGCTGGAGTGCAGTGGTGCAATCTTGGCTCACTGCAACCTTCGCCTCCTGGGTTCAAGTGATTCTCATGCCTCAGCCTCCCCTGAGCAGCTGAGATTACAGGCGTCTGCCACCACACTCAGCTAATTTTTGCATTTTTAGTAGAGACGGGGTTTCACCATGTTGGCCAGGCTGGTCTCGAACTGACCTCAGGTGATCTGCCTGGCTCGGCCTCCCAAAGTGCTGGGATTACAGGTGAGAGCCACCACACCCAGCCAGCCCTTGGTCTTTGATATGAGTTGCAAGTACTTATTCCAGCTCTTTTTATGTATTTTGCCTTTTATTTTATAACTTTATCTATCTATCTATCTATCTATCTATCTATCTATCTATCTATCGTCTATTTTGAGATGATGTCTCGCTCTGTTGCTCAGGCTGGATTGCAATGGCATGATCTCAGCTCACTGCAACCTCTGCCTCTCGAGTTCCAGCGATTCTCCTGCCTCAGCCTCCCCAGTAGCCGGGATTACAGGGAACACCACCACATCCAGCTATTTTTTTTTTTTTTTTTTTTTTTTTTTTAGTAGAGACAGGGTTTCTCCATGTTGGCCAGGCTGGTCTCAAACTCCTAACCTCGAGTGATCCGCCCACCTCAGCCTCCCGAATTGCTGGGATTAGAGGTATGAGCCACCGCACCTAGCCTTTATATATAAATTTAATGAAACATCTTATTTTGAGATAAATACAGATTCACATACAGTGGTTAAAAAAAAATATGGAGCCATCTCATATATCCTTAGCCCTGTGTCCCCAATGGTAACATATTACAAAACTGTAGTACAATATAGTTATAATTTTTTTTGCCATACAAAAGCTTTTTCTTGTTGTTTTTAACATAGTGGAATACACCAGTCTTTTTATGGCTTCTGGGTCTTGACTCTAAGACTCTCTTGCAATATTTGTGTCACTGCTAGAGGGATCGGTTACTTCCATGACTCTCTTAGACTTAGTTCCGCAGGGAAAAGGAGTTCCTGGAGAGTTGCCTCTTGGCCCCCACCATGACTTCTGCTCTCCCTACAGAGCCTACTGCCCCACCCTCTGGCCTTGGCCTGGGTAGTGCAGTTCCCGGCCACACAGACAATTCAACTTAGCTGGAGATGCTGGTGCTGGAGTCTCCTACTGAGTCTTGAAGGTTCTACACATGAGCCCTTCTGGCTGGTGAGTCACCACCGTCAGGTCGGGTACCTGGGTTGGTGGAGGTGGCAGTGCCATTTCTGGTGCCCTGTCTGTCCAGTGCCCCCTTGGCCTGGGGCAAACCTCTTGATGGTTGGTTCTTCAACTCCAGGAGCCTCTTCCTCTCGACAACTCTCCTGCCTTTTCTTCCCACTACAGATTCAGGGGCTTTGAAGTCAAACCCATCCCCAGGCTGCTATCGACTACCTGTCATTTCTACTGCTTAAGCCACAATTACAGGGCTTCCTACACTTGACCTGTAATTGAATTTCCTTGGGAACTCAATGACAAGATTGATTCAGCCTAATTGAGTCAATGATCAACTCTCCCTGCCTTTTATCTAGTCCTTGTTTCTGCCTGGGGCTGCCTGGGCTGAGGCTACGAGACTTTCACAGTTTTTGTTTAAAGAGTTAAAAGCCAGCTGATGCCTTTTTTATTTTTTCCCACCTATTTGCATTTTGACAACTGATACCTCTTAAACACCATTTATTTAAAAGATCCTGCAGAACATAGCCTTTCTTCACCTTTCCTCTGTCTAAGCCAGCTGAGGTCAGAGGAAATGCCTGTTTTTAAACTTGCGTGTGTTCTCCTCATATGAATGTTAAAATGCAATTCTAAGAAATAAAAAAGGCCAGGTATAGTGGTATGCACCTGTAATCCCAGCACTTTGGGAGCCTAATCCAGGAGGATTACTTTTTTGAGCCCAGGAGTTTGAGGCTGCAGTGAGCTGTGATGGTCCCTTTACACCCCAGCCTGGGTGCCACAGCGAGACCCTGTCTCCAAAGTAAAAATTTTAAAAAGGAAGCAATTAAAAAGTCCAGCCTCAAAAGCAGGTTTGGAAATGAATGAAAAGTCAGCTTTCGGGTGGTTCTGAAAAAATTTTTTTTTAATTTATTTTGAGACAAAGTCTCACTCTGTTGCCCAGACTGGAGTGCGGTGGCGTGATTTCAGCTCACTGCAACCTCAACCTCCCGGGTTCAAACAATTAGCATGCCTCTGCTTCCCAAGTAGCTGGGATTACAGGCGTATGCCACCATATCCGACTAATTTTTTTTTTGTATTTTTAGTAGAGACAGGGTTTTGCCATGTTGGCCAGGCTGATCTCAAACTCCTGACCTCAAGTGATCTGCTCGTCTTAGTCTCCCAAGGTGCTGGGATTACAAGCATGAGCCACTGCAACCCGCCATTTAAAAAAGTTTCTTGATATGACTCAATAATAAAAACGCAACCCAATTTTAAAATGAACAAAGGATCTGAATAGAAATTTTTCTAAAGAAGGTATAAAAACAGCCGGCCAGGCGCAGTGGCTCACACCTGTAATCCCAGCACTTTGGGAGGCCGAGGCAGGTGGATAACGAGGTCAGGAGATCGAGACCGTCCTGGCTAACACAGTGAAACCCTGTCTCTACTAAAAATACAAAAAATTAGCCGGGCGTGGTGGCACCGCCTGTAGTCCCAGCTACTCGGGAGGCTGAGGCAGGAGAATGGTGCGAACCTGGGAGGTGGAGATTGCAGTGAGCTGAGATCATGCCACTGCACTCCAGCCTGGGTGACAGAGCAAGACTCTGTCTCAGAAAAAAATAAAATAAAATAAAAATAAAAAAAAAATTTTAAAAAAGCCAATAAGCATATGAAAAGATGTTCAACATTATTAGCCATCAGGGAAATGCAAATTAAAACCACAATGAGATAACACATAACACCCACTAAGATGGCCATGATCATAAAGATAGATAATAGCAGGTGTTAGTGAGGTTGTGAGAAGCTGGAACACTCATATGCTGCTGGTGGGAATGCAAAATGGTGCAGCCACTTTACAAACAATCTGGCAGTTCCTCAAAAGGTTAAACATAGAGTTACCATGTGACCCAGCAATTCTACTCCAGGTTTATACACAAGAGAAATGAAAACACATGTCCACACAAAAACTTACATACAAATATTAATGGCAGCAGTATTCATAATAGCCAAAAAGTAGAAACAACCCAAATGTCCATCAACTGATGAATGGATAAACAAAATGTGGTCTATCCATACAATGGAATATTACTCAGCCATAAAAGGTAATGAAGTACTAATCCATGCTACAACACAGATGAACCTTTTTTTTGAGACAGAATTTTGCTCTTGTTGCTCTGGCTGCAGTGTAAGGGCATGATCTCCACTCACTGCAACCTCCGCCTCCCAGGTTCAAGCAATTCTCCTGCCTCAGCCTCCCAGGTAGCTGGGATTACAGGCGTGTGCCACCACACCTGGCTAGTTTTTGTATTTTTAGTAGAGATGGGGTTTCATCATGTTGGTCAGGCTGGTCTTGAACTCCTGACCTCAAGTGATCCATCTGCCTTGGCCTCTCAAAGTGCTGGGATTATAGGTGTGAGCCACCGCACCCGGCCCGGCACAGATGAACCTTGAAAGCATTATGTTAAGTGAAAGACGCCAGTCACAAAAGACTGCATATTGTATGATTCAATTTAGATGAAGTGTCCAGAATAGGCAAACCTGTAGAAAAAGAAAGTAGATTGTTGTGGTTGCTCAAGGCAGGGAAGGATGGGGAGGTGGCGGGTTGATGGCAAAATGGTGCAGGATTTCTTCTTGGGGTGATGAAAATGTTCTACAGTTGATTGTGGTGATGATGGTGCAACTCTATGAATATACTAAAAATCATTGAATTGTACACTTTTATTTGTATAGTATGTGACTTATATCTCGATCGGACTGTTAGAAGAATGGTTAGTGCCAGGAGGGGAACTTCTCTATGCAAAGCCTTTAAAAGGTGGGGAAAAAAGGTGAATAGCAGTATGGGCATCATCTGGGAACTCAGAAATGAAGAATCTCAGGGGTTTCTCAGTTTTTGTTTAAATAGTCAAGAACTGACTGAGGATGGTTTCCCAGATCCACTGAATCAGAATCTGCATTTGAACAAGATCCGCAGGCAATTTGTATTCACAGAGGCCTGCGAAGCACTGGACTAGACAACATTGTACACTGCAAATAAAAAACTATCCAGGCTGGGCGCGGTGGCTCACGCCTATAATCCCAGCACTTTGGGAGGTCAAGGCAGGTGGATCACCTGAGGTCAGGAGTTCAAGACCAGCATGGCCAACATGGTGAAACCCCGTCTCTACTAAAAATACAAAAATTAGCAGGGCATGGTGGTGGACACTTGTAATTCCAGCTACTCTGGAGGCTGAAGCAGGAGAATCGTTTGAACCCGGGAGGCGGAGGTTGCAGTGAGCTGAGATCTTGCCACTGCACTCCAGCCTGGGCGACAGAGCGAGACTCCGTCTCCAAAAAAAAAAGCCTGTAATCCCAGCACTTTGGGAGGCCAAGGGGAGAAGATCGCTTGAATTCAGGACTTCGAGACCAGCCTGGGCAATATACTGAGACCCCCAACTATACAAAAAATTGTAAAAATTAGCCGGGCATGGTGATGCACACCTGTTGTCCCGGCTATGGGGGAATTTGGGGGGAGCTGAGACAGAAGGATAGCTTGAGCCGGGAGGTTGAGGCTGGAGTGATCCATGAACTGCACTCCAGCCTGGGCAACAGAATGAGACTCTGTTTCAAGAAAAAAAGAAAAAATAATAAACAAGTAAATAAATAAAAACTATTGGGCCAGGCGCACTGGCTCACGCCTGTAATCCCAGCACTTTGGGAGGCAGAAGCAAGCAGATCACCTGAGGTCGGGAGTTCGAGACCACTGACCAACATGGAGAAACCCCATCTCCATCAATAATACAAAAATTAGCCTCGCGTGGTGGCGCATGCCTGTAATCCCAGCTACTCGGGAAGCTGAGGCAGGAGAATCGCTTGAACACAGGAGGTGGAGGTTGTGGTGAGCCGAGATCACATCATTGCACTCCAGCCTGGGCAACAAGAGGGAAACTCCATCTCAAAACAAAACAAAACAAACAAACAAAAAAACAACTATCCCTCGTTGGCCTGGTTCTGTCTCAAGTATTTTTGCAACTCATATAAGTGCAGCAGATAGTCTCCAAAGGTGGCTACTATTTGAGATAGGAAATATCAACACTTATGATGCTTCTGACACCAAAATGTGTGTGTGTGTGTGTGTGTGTGTGTGTGTTGGAGTGAGAGGTCCCCACACATCAAGCAGTTCTGCAGCAGACACTAGCTGGGTGTCAATAATTCAATTTAATTCTGACACTACCCATTTGAAGACAGCATCAGATCCCAGACTGTCCAGCGGAGTTGAGGCTTCAGATTGGCTGACACTGCAAATCCTGAGTGAGAATTATCAGGTAAGTCCAGCAACCCACAGAACCATGAGCAACAATCACATATTTTTGTTGAAGCCACGAAGTTTTGGGGTGGTTTGTTACATAGCAATACATAGAGCAATGTGTTATCCTGAGGCCAGTCACCTGACAACTGCCTGAAAGCAGAGGTAATGGTTAGCAAAAAATTCTGTAACCAAATCTAGTGCTGTATACCAGGAACTAGTGATTTGTTTTATTACCTAAATTTAAAACACCTTAATATGCCTCCCAGTTACCGGGTTCAAGACACCAGAAAAGAAAATGAGAGGCGGGGCCGGGTGCGGTGGCTCACGCCTGTAATCCCAGCACTTTGGGAGGCCGAGGCGGGTGGATCAAGAGGTCAGGATTTTGAGACCAGCCTGACCAACATAGTGAAACCCCGTCTCTACTAAAAATACAAAAAAATTTAACCGGGCATGGTGGCAGGCACTTATAGTCGCAGCTACTGGGGAGGCTGAGGCAGGAGAATGGTGTGAACCCGGGAGGCGGAGGTTGCAGTGAGCCAAGTCGTGCCACTGCACTCCAGCCTGGGCGACAGACTGAGACTCCGTCTCAAAGAAAAAAAAAAAAAAAGAAAAAGAAAATGAGGGGAGGAGAAGAACAATGGAAAAACGGGAACAGGCCAGGCCCAGTGGCTCACACCTGTAGTCCCAGCACTTTAAGAGGCCGAGGCAGGTGGATCACCTGAGGTCAGGAGTTAGAGACCACCCTGGCCAATATGGCAAAACCCCGTCTCTACTAAGCATACAAAAATTAGCCTGGCATGGTGGCGCATGCCTGTAATCCCAGCTACTCAGGAGGCTGAGGCAGGAGAATCGCTTGAACCCAGGAGGCAGAGGTTGCAGTGAGCCAAGATTGCACCACTGCACTCCAGTCTGGGCAACAGAGCAAGACTCTGTCTCAAAAAAGCAAAACAAAACAAAACAAAAACAGAAGAAGAAGAGTAGGAACAGCATAACAACATGAAAGCCCGAAAAATAAATACCTAAGCTTTCTTAAACAATACTTTACATCTACACTTACGTGATGTACCTCTATCATTAGTCATTGTGAACGACTGATGTTTATAAGTGACAGAAAAACAGAAATGAAAGACAATTCCAGATGACTTCAAATGTTATAATTAGATTACAAAAGAAATGCCTTTTTTTTTTTTCTTTTTTTTGAGACAGAGTCGAGTCTGTCTCTGTCGCTCAGGCTAGAGTGCCATGGCATGATCTTGGATCACTGCTACCTCTGCCTCCTGGGTTCAAGTGATTTTCCTGCCTCAGCCTCCCAAGTAGCTGGGATTACAGGTGTGTGCCACCACGCCCAGCTAATTTTTGTATTTTTAGTGGAGACAGGGCTTCACCATGTTGGCCAGGCTCGTCTTGAACTCCTGACATCAGGTGATCCAACCTGAGGAGGCCTCAGCCTCACAAAGTGCTAGGATTACAGGCATGAGAGACCATGCCTGGCCAAAATGCCTTATTTTAAACATTTAAGAAAAATAAAGTACATGTAATGTCAAAAAAAATTCCATTTATAAAAGCGATTAAAAAATCTTTAAAATACCTGAGAAAAGATTAACACAAAATGTTCAGGACTTATAAATTGTAAAATCATAAAGCTTTAAGAATAAAAACAGAAAGGGATGCGTGGAAAGAAAGAACAAAAATGAGAAATGCACTATTGTCAAGAGGAAAATTGTCCTAAATTAATTTGTATTCTATCTTGTTTCTTTGATGCCTTCATTTATTATCTCTAGTAATTTTGAGGTGCTTTTCATTTCATTTGCATAACATGATCATTTTATTTCTTCCTTTTCTTTATGCATATCTTTCTTTCTCTTCTCAAATAGCTTTGTCAGAATTTTTAGAGCTATGTTGAATAGCAGTAATAATATATCCTTGTCTTGTTCCTATTTTAAAGAGGAATAATTCATGTTCTCCATTAAGTGTAATTTTGACTTTTGGTTTTCAATAGAGCCTTTTTGTCATGTTAAAGAGGCAACCTTTTATTGCTTTTAGGGAGAGTTTCCATGAAGAATTCCCTTTGGCATTTGTGGAAATAATTATATGAATTTTTTCCAATAATATTATTGGTTATGTGGACAATTGAGCTTTAGTGGGGGATGTTTATAAGTGACAGAAAAACAAAAATGAAAGACCATTTCAAATAAGTTCAAAAACAGAACTGGTTAAAAAGTATATGTTCTTTTTTTCTTCTTCTTTTTTGAGACAGGGTCTTACTCTGTCACCCAGGCTGGAGTGCAATGGCATGATGTTAGCACTGACCTCAATCTCCCGAGCTCAAGCGATCTTCCCGCCTCAGTTTCCAGAGTAGCTGGGACTATTTTTAGTACAGACGAGGTCTGCTGTGTTGCCCAGGTATGGAACTCCCGAGCTCAATCGATTCTTGTGCCTCAGCCTCCCACAGTGCTGGAATTACAGGTGTGAGCTACCACACCTTTAAAATTCCTTTAAGGCCGGGCGCGGTGGCTCACGCCTGTAATCCCAGCACTTTGGGAGGCCGAGATGGGCGGATCACGAGGTCAGGAGATCGAGACCATCCTGGCTAACATGTTGAAGCCCCGTCTCTACTAAAAATACAAAAAATTAGCCGGGCCTGGTGGCGGGCGCCTATAGTCCCAGCTACTCGGGAGGCTGAGGCAGGAGAATGGCGTGAACCCGGGAGGCGGAGCTTGCAGTGAGCCGAGATCGCGCCACTGCACTCCAGCTTGGGCGACAGAGCGAGACTCCGTCTTGAAAAAAAAAAAAAAAAAATTCCTTTAAAAATTATACTTTATTAAAATTTATACTATATTCTGATTGCTAAAATTTTATTTAGGATGTTTGCATATCTGCTAACTTATGAGATTACCATGTAAACTATTTTTGATGCTGTTTCATTAGGTGTGATGATCAAAATCTGTTTCATCAAAGGAAATGAGACAATTTATTTAAAAGGTAATATAGGCCAGGTGTGGTGTCTCACGCCTGTAATCCCAGCACTTTGGGAGGCCAAGGCGGGCAGATCATGAGGTCAGGAGTTCGAGACCAGCCTGACCAACATGGTGAAACCCCGTCTCTACTAAAAATACAAAAATTAACCCGGTATGGTGGTGCATGCCTGTAATCCCAGCTACTCAGGAGGCTGAGTCAGGAGAATTGCTTGAACCCAGGAGGCGGTGGTTGCAGTCAGCCAAGATCGCGCTATTGCACTCCAGCCTGGGTGACAGAGTGAGACTCCATCTCAAAATAAATAAAATAAAATATAAACAGCAATAAAATTAAAAAAAATTTTTTTTAAACTCACTACGTTGCCCAGGCTGGTCTCAAACTCCTGGCCTCAAGCAAGCCTGCCTCAGCCTCCCGAAATGCTGTGATTACAGGTATGAGCTACCACGCACGCCCAGCCTTTAAAAAAAAAAAAAAATATATATATATATATATATATATATATATATATATATATATAAAATGCCAGGCACGGTGGTTCACACCTGTAATCCCAGCACTTTGGGAGGCTGAGGCAAATCACAAGGTCAGGAGTTCAAGACCAGCCTGGCCAACATGGTGAAACCCCAACTCTACTAAAAAAATACAAAAAATTATCCAGGCCCGGTGGCACGTGCCTGTAATCCCAGCTACTCGGGAGGCTGAGACACGAGAATCACTTGAACCCAGGAGGCAGAGGTTGCGGTGAGCACAGATCTCACCATTGTACTCCAGCTTGGGTAACAAGAGTGAAACTCCGTCTCAAGAAAACAACAACAATAAAAATATATATGTATATAATATATATAATAAATAAAAAATATGTAATACATTTGATATACATTGCTCTGTCACCCAGGCTAGAGTGCTGTGGTGCAATCATAGTTCACTGCAGCCTTGAACTCCTGGGCTCAAGCAATTCTCCTGCCTCAGCCTCCCCAGTACCTAGGACTTCAGGTGCACACTACCACACCTGGCAAAATTTTTTAAAGTCCAATTTCAATAGAAATAAAAGAAATAATAAATAAAACCATAAGGAGATACCAAAATTGACAACTTTTAAAATAATCCCAGTTCAGGATAAAAAAGGGATACATGGATGCTGGGAGTATAAATCAGTACAACCTTAACATTGTACATAAATACTCCAATCCCATGGAGCTTGGTGGAGGGGAGAGGATGATAGGGTACAAATGATATTTAGTTTATTCTTTCTTGCACTTTTAAAATTTTCTTTTCTTTTTCATTTCTTTTTTTTTTTTTTTGAGACAGAGTTTCACTCTTGTTGTCCAGGCTAGAGTGCAATGGCATGATCTCGGCTCACCGCAACCTCTGCCTCCCAGGTTCAAGCAATTCTCCTGCCTCAGCCTCCCGAGTAGCTGGGATTACAGGCACCTGCCACCACGCCTGGCTAATTTTGTATTTTTAGTAGAGACGGGGTTTCTCCATGTTGGTCAGGCTGGTCTCGAACTCCGGACCTCAGGTGATCCACCCACCTTGCCCTCCTAAAGTGCTGGGATTATAGGCGTTAGCTACCACTCCTGGACTAAATTTTCTACATATATAAAAATATATTACTTTCATAATAAAATATGCATATCCAAATTGAAACCACAGTGCGATACCACTGCACATCCACCAGAATGGCTAAGATGGGAAGCAACAACCATACTGAATGTTGGTGGGAATGGGGAGTAACTGGAACCCTCATGCATTACTGGGAGGTGTATAAATTGGTTCAACCACTTTGGAAAAGCAAAGCTAAATCTAGAGCCACCAGCAATTTCACTCCTAGGTATATACCCAACAGAAACAAGAGCACATGTCCATCAAAAAACCTATACAAGAAGGCCAGACGCAGTGGCTCACGCCTGTAATCCCAGCACTTTGGGAGGCTGAGGCAGAAGGGTCTCCTGAGCTCAGGAGTGTAAGGCTAGCCTAGGCAACATGGCGAAACCCCATCTCTACAAAAAATACAAAAACTAGCCGGGCATGGTGGTGTGCACCTGTAGTCCCAGCTACTTATGCGGCTGAGGAAAGAGAAGCGCTTGAGCCTGGGAGGTTGAAGCAATAGTGAGCCATGATCACACCACTGTACTCCGGCCTGGGTGACAGAACGAGACCCTATATTGAAAAAGAACAAAATAAAACAAACAAACAAACAAAAAAACTGCACAAGAATGTTCATTGAAGTTTTAGTTGTAATATCTTCAAACTAGAATGCCTATTTTTTAGAACTCAAATGTCTATTTCGTTTTTTTTGAGATGGAGTTTCACTCTTGTGGCCCAGGCTGGAGTGCAGTGGTGCGATCTTGACTCACTGCAACCTCCACCTCCCGGGTTCAAGCGACTCTCCTGCCTCAGCCTCCCGAGTAGTTGGGATTACAGGCGCCCACTGCCACATCCGGCTAATTTTTGCATTTTTAGTAGAGACAGGGTTTCACCATGTTGGCCAGGTTGATCTCAAACTCCTGACCTCAGGTGATCCTCCTGCCTTGGAAGGAAGGAAGGCAGGCAGGCAGTCCCTGCGTAGTGGCTCACGCCCATAATCCCAGCACTTGGGAGACTGAGGCAGGTGGATTACCTGAGGTCAGGAGTTCAAGACCAGCCTGGTCAACATGGTGAAACCCTGTCTCTACTAAAAATATACAAAAATTAGCCATGCATGGTGGCACATGCCTGTAGTCCCAGCTACTCGGGAGGCTGAAGCAGGAGAATTGCTTGAGCCTGGGAGACGGAGGTTGCAGTGAGCCAAGATCATGCCATTGCACTCCAGCCTGGGTGACAGAGTGAGACTCTGCCTCAGAAAGAAAAGAAAAGAAAATGCTTAATGTCCTGAAAAATGTTCATCTTCACAATATAAATATATATTTAATAAATAGTATAAGCTAAAGGTGCAAAACAGTATAAAGTGTGAGTCCAAAAATGTAGAAAAGTGTATAAGCGTAGGCAAAAAAAAAAAAAAAAAACTGTAAGAAGCAGACATACTACTGTATTGGTTTTGGCCCTGGAAATACAGGATATACATGGAAATGATTTCCACTAGTGTCCTCTTTTAGAAATTGAATTGAGACCTGGGTTGAGCTTACCTCAATGCTCTCTGAAACCTTAGGCTTTCTTTGTGACTTGTCTTCCGCAGCTTCAAGCAAACAAGCTCATACCGAGAAAATCATTATGAAGTATGATTGAAACGGTCCTACTGCAGTGGGTTGTCTAAGACTGGAATCCTCCTGCGGGAACTAGAGTACCTAAATTCTACCTAAAATATCAAGAAGACTCTAAAGTGATTGCTTGCGTCAGGGAGGAAAAATGTCTTCTCCACCCTCTTAGATGCTGTTCTTGGGGGGCTGTGAATTAAACTGACAAAAGACAGATTAACAAAAGAAAAGACAAAGTTTATTCACATACTAGGAACCCACAAAGAAAATGGCTTTATCCATAACTAAAGACGGGGATTTACAAGCCTACCTTAATAAGGGTAAGGGAGCAGGGAGGAAAAGGCTTCTACTGGAAGAACAAATGGGTTTATTTAGGAAAGACAAATGTATTTTTAGGAGAACAAAGCAGGAGACAAGATGGTTCGTCATCACATTTTTTTGTGGCCTTCTTCATCTTCATCTTCTTCACGGCCATGAAACTCCTCCAGAGAGGGGGCTAGTGGCAGTCTCGCTCCCAGAAGTTTCTGCTTTTAGTCAAATAAGGGAGTATTCAGACAAAGCCTCTTTCTGTTGATTCTCAAATGTCTTCAGCTCAAAATAATTGTTATGCTACTGTGGTATAATTTGGATCCCTTCCCTTGTATAGAAAGGTAATATTTTGAAATATTACTCACTTTTTCCCCCATTTTTCCTGTTAAAGCTTAACCCTTCCTCATTTACCTTTCCAAGTATTCTGAATTCACTGCCTCAGGGAAAATGTGGTACATCTGGAGGTATAAGAATAATTCCCTCTCTCTTTCTCTTTTTTTTTTTAGAGACAGGGTCTCATTCTGTCACTCAGGCTGGAGTGCAGTGGTGCAATCACGGCTCACTACAGTCTCTACCTCCCAGGCTGAAACGATCCTCCCACCCCTACCTCCCAGAGGTGTGCACCACCACACCTGGCTAATTTTTGTATTTTGTTTTTAAAATTGGGGTGGGGGGTTCACTGTGTTGCCCAAGCTGGTCTCGAACGCCTGTCTTGGCCTCCCAAAATGCTGAAATTACAGGCGCGAGCCATAGAGCCCAGGAAAAATTAAGTCTTCTGCTGGCTTTTAAACTTCCAAGGTCTAGGTCTGGTGGGACACAGGAAGGAGCCTGGCAAATAGGATGTGAGGGCTGGCTCTTGGCTCCCAAGACAGAAGACTGAGAGAAAGGGGGTGAATGTGTGTGGAATGCTCTCAACCCCACCCCCAGCATCGGCTGAACCTCAAGGTCGGGGCACAGAATCAGACACCGCTAAGTTTGGGGATCCTTGGGGTGGACCCCAAGATGGAAAAAGACCCCAAAGCAGAAACGGCAGAGTGGTGATGGGGCAGAGGCCTCCCAGGGTCGGCCTGGCCCAGCCTGGACAGAGCAACAAAGGTCTTGGGAGTCCCACGGGGTTTCCCTGAGCCCAGAGGACCACAGGAACAGCAGATGGAACTTCTGGGCCCCAGAGAAGGACATGGGGATTTCAAGGAGGATCACCTGCCCCGGAGAGGCCACTGGGATGAGAACACAGGAAAAACAGCAGCAATAGCCTGGAGCTCTGGATGGGATGAAGCACACGCAACCACAGCATGACGCTGGGGAGAGGCAGGGGCCCTGCGGACTGTGCTCAGATTTGGGAGGGTTCCATGAAGGTGAGCATAGATGTGTGTTTTATTTTGTTTTTTATTTTTATTTATCTTTTATTAAAGACATGCTATTTTGACAAATAGATTTGCTATTTATTTATTTATTTATTTTTGCGACGGAGTTTCGCTCTTGATGCCCAGGCTGGAGTGCAATGGTGTGATCTCAGCTCACTGCAACCTCTGCCTCCGGGGTTCAAGTGATTCTCCTGCCTCAGCCTCCCAAGTAGCTGGGATTACAGGCGTGCAACACCACGCCTAGCTAATTTTTGTATTTTTGGTAGAGACGGGGTTTCACCATGTTGGTCAGGCTGGTCTCAAACTCCTGACCTCAGGTGATCTGCCCACTTCAGCCTCCTAAAGTGCTGGGATTACAGGTGTGAGTCACCGCGCCTGGCCGGTTTTCATTTTAGAAAGATCACACCAAGTGGGAACTCTTGGAGAGAGCCAGGAAAGGACAGAGGGAGACCAAGAGTGAAGTGGTCACAATAACCCAGGAGAGAATAAGAGCGGGATGGGAGAAGTGAGGAGAAATTTCACACAGGAAGAATCAGCAGGTCATGGCGACAAACTGGATGTGAGTGGTGACAGAGACAGAGAAAGGGTCTTTGCTGAGATAGAGAAAGCAGAAAAATAGCAGGTTTAGGAAAGGAATCCAGTGAGTTCAGTTTGGGATACACTGATCTTTGTCTATGGGACAATCTAACCGTTAGCTATCAAGTAGGTAGTTCTCATAAACTAACAGTGCCCACAACCATTGCACAAGGCTGCCCAGGAACATTCCATAATAGCAAACACTCCATATTGCTCTTAAGTTGGTGTGCATGTATGTCTAGATATAGCAGAGATGAAGTAGGATGCTGGTTTTTCATACTGGCAACTGTTGATATTGAATGCTAGAACCACAAATACTTTTGTGAAGATGATTTAATAAATTTTCAAAAATTTAAATATTTCAGCTTTATTAGAATGATTTGGCTTAAATGTTTAATATTTATTAGTTATAACTTGCATTTTTCATCTTTCTTTTTTTTTTTGAGATGGAGTCTTGCTTTATTGCCCAGGCTGGAGTGCAGTGCCGCGATCTCAGCTCACTGCAACCTCTGCCTCCCAGGTTCAAGCGATTCTACTGTCTCAGCCTCCCAAGTGGCTGGGACTACAGGCACGTGCCACCACACCGGCTAATTTTTGTATTTTTTTTAGTAGAGAAGGGGTTTCACCATGTTGGCCAGGCGGGTCTTGAACTCCTGACCTCAAGTGATCCGCCCACCTTGGCCTCCCAAAGTGCTGGGATTACAGGCATGAGCCACCACACCCGGCCGTATTTTTTATCTTAATAGTTTAAAATATTTTCAGAAGATAAAGATTTTTAAAATACTAGAAGAAAAATCACTTCTAAAACATGACAATTTAAAATTAAAAGATTCTACATTTCCTTAATTTGCATATTTTGATGTAAATTTATTGAAAATTTGTATATTTTTATTTATTTTTGATTTTTCTTTTTGGGTTTTTGGAGTTTTTTTGAGACAGGGTCTTGCTCTGTCACCCAGGCTGGACTGCAGTTACATGAACACAGCTCACTGTAGCCTCAACCTCCTGAGATCAAGCCTCCTGAGTAACGGGGACTACAGGCGCATGTCACTACTCCTGACTAATTTTAAATTTTTTGTAGAGGCGGGGGTCTCACTTTGCTGTCCAGGAGGGTCTTGAACTACTGGACTCAGGTGATCCTCTTGACTCGGCCTCCCAAAGTGCTGGGATTACAAGCTTGAGCCACCATGCCTGGCCATGTACATTTCAAAAATAATTACCATAGCCGGCCACGGTGGCTCATGCCTGTAATCCCAGCACTTTGGGAGGCCGAGGCAGGCGGATCATGAGGTCAGGAGATTGAGACCATCCTGGCTAACACACTGAAACCCCATCTCTCCTAAAAATACAAAAAATTAGCCGGGCGTGGTGGTGGGCACCTGTAGTCCCAGCTACTCGGGAGGCTGAGGCAGGAGAATGGCCTGAACCCAGGAGGTGGAGCTTGCAGTGAGCTGAGATCGCACCACTGCACTCCAGCCTGGGTGACAGAGAGAGACTCTGTCTCAAAAAAAAAATTACCATTTAGTTTTTAATTCTGTAGGTCATTACCGTTACTAGAATATAAATCATGTGAAAATCTTGATTGTAACAATATAATTAGTGGTTTTGCTAATATGAAGGCAAGAAAAATTAGTTTTAGGAAATAAATACATAACAATTTATGAACTACGTGTGTCTTTATTGTATTACTCATTCAAACATCATCAACTCATCAACAGAGGGCCCAGAAATGAAGAAGAATAACAAAATTTTTCTTTGATGTTTTGATATTATACTTTTAAAAATATGTTATGAAGGTATATTTGTCAAAGTAGAAGGGGAGAACTTAAAAAATATTTTGTTAAATTGATTTATAACTTTCCAGACACTTACACTTTTTTTAAAAATAGAGACAGGGTCTTGCTATGTTGCCCAGGCTGGTCTTGAACTCCTGAGCTCAAGTGACTCTCCTACCTCAGCCTCCAAAGTGCTAGGATTACAGGTGCAAGTCACCACACCCGGCCAGACTTATACTCTTGACCTACCAAGGGCAGGCCTGGCTTCACGTGCCCTATACACTATTGGCCAGATGGAGAAGTCACTGTGCAGATAGCTTGTACATGGATATTTCCCAAGGTGAGCATTTCCAGAAGCCATTTGTGTGAACATGGGAGTTGCTCCCCGACTCGTACCTGAGATGGTCAAAGATTGTTCCATTCCCCTTTCCTGTCTTTGTTCCAGCATGGGTACATGGCTATGAACAAGGGGCTTCTGGGAAGCTTCCTCACACCTGAGAGAAAGCCATAGAAGGAGATTCTTTTTCTCCTCTGGACATTGCCAAGGCCACCGTGTTGTCCAGCTCCAGGAGTTACCATTCCATGGGCGCTTTTGTGTGTCTGTATGTACATGCACAGCCTGTGTAGCCATGGGCTTTGTTACATCTGGATAGAGCCCTGAAACGCCTGCAGCCAGTCTGAAGAGGAAGCCAGTGTTGAGGAGGGAAGGAAGACACGAAAAGAACCTGAGTTCCTGGCAGGGCGTGGCAGTTCAGCCTGTAATCCCAGCACTTTGGGAGGCCGAGGCGGGTGGCTCACGAGGTCAGGAGTTCCAGACCAGCCCGACCAAGATGGTGAAACCCCATCTCTACTAAAAATACAAAAATTAACCAGGCATGGTGGCGAGCACCTGTAATCCCAGCTACTTGGAAGGCTGAGGCAGGAGAATCACTTGAACATGGGCGGTGGAGGTTGCAGTGAGCCAAGATTATGCCACTACACTCCAACCTGGGCGACGAGGGAAACTCCGTCTCAAAAAAAGAACCTGAGTTCCTGACTTCATTGTGCCATTAACCTTACCACACACGGAGCCCACCCTGTTTCTGTGTCCTTCTTGCTAAAGACAATGTGAGTCAGGGTTTCAATTACATGTCACCAAAATCATCGTAACGCATACATCATCCAAAAAATGCCTTGCAGGACACTGACAAATCTATGCCCTGAAGGCAACCTGTCCAGGTCATATGCACACACAGGTTGCTCTGTAAGTTCATTTCAAGCAAATAAGGGCAAGGCATTCTAGCATGGGAAATGACACTGCAGGGTGTCCTCAGTGAGTATTATTTGTACTTTTACTACACATCTGGTGGAAGTGTAAACTGGTGTGATCTTTTTGAAAAACAATTTGGCATTATGTTTTAAGGATCTTAAAAATGTTCAGACTGTTTGAACCAGTAATTCCACTTCTAGAAAACAGAGACACCAAGGTGTACACATAAGAATATTCATTCATCATTATTTATAACAGCAAAGAATGGTAAATATTTATTTAGTCCAATGAATGGGGACTTGTCATATAAATTATGGTATACCTTGAGGACATAAAATTAAACAGCAGTTGAAAATTGTTTTAAAATAATATGTAATGAGATGAGATTAAGAGAAAAAAAGTTGATGAGAACTATATGTACAATGTAATTCCATTTATGTATGTGTGTGAGTGTAATTAAAAAAAGAAAATGATTCTCTGGGTGACAGAAATTCAGTTGATTTCTATTTTCTTATTTATAATTTTGCTTGTTTTCTAATCTTCTGTAATGAACAAGCTTTATAGGAGAAAATAAAGGTTTAAAATTCCAGTTAAGGCTGGGCGCTGTGGCTCCCGCCTGTAATCCCAGCACTTTGGAAGGCCAAGGCGGGCAGATCATGAGGTCAGGAGATCGAGACCATCCTGGCTAACACGGTGAAACCCCGTCTCAACTAAAAATACAAACAATTAGCTGGGCGTGGTGGTGGGCACCTGTAGTCCCAGCTACTCGGGAGACTGAGGCAGGAGAATGGCGTGAACCTGGGAGGCGGAGCTCACAGTGAGCCATGATCACGCTACTGCACTCCAGCCTGGGCGACAGAGCGAGACTCCGCAAAAAAAAGAACGAGATCATGTCTTCTGTGGGAACGCGGATGGAGCTGGAGGCCATTATCCTCAGCAAACTAAAGCAGGAACAGAAAACCAAATTCCACATATTCTCAATTATAAGTGGGAGCTAAATACTTATGAATACCAAGAGAGGAACAACAAACAGTGCTGCCTACTTGAGGCTGGAGGGTGGGAGGACGGAGCGGGGCAGAAAAGATAACTCTTGGGCACTGGGCTTAATACCTGGGTATTGAAATAAGCTGTACAACAAACCCTCAAGACATGAATTTACCTATGTAACAAACCTTCACATGTACTCCCGAACCTAAAATAAAAGTTAAAAAAAAAATACACACACACTTTAAGATGCTGCTAGTGAGAGAATTTGGAGATTTATAGAGAATGTGAGTTACAGAGCATTCCAGTTGCTTCTCGCTTGCCAGGCATCTTCCTCTTCTCCTTTCTGAGGCCTGCCTTCTCACTTTGCTGTCAGCAGCTCTCTTGGCTCTTGCCCAGCCCCAGCTCTCAGAGTATTTCCTGTAGGTCCACAGCAGCAACTTTCCACAGAGCTGGAATACTCCTTTGTTTTCTTACTATTTTCCCTTGTCAGCAACTCAGTACAATTTGACATACGCATTACATGAATTTGGATGTTTTGTTTTTCTGAGGGATTTTCTTTTTTCTTTTTTTGGTGGGAGGTGGGGGGGAGATGAGGTTTTGCCGTGTTGCCCAGGCTTGTGTTGAACTCGTGGCCTCAAGCTATCCTCCTGCCTCAGCCTCCCAAAGTGTTGGGATTACAGGCATGAGCCACTGGGCCCAGCTCGGTGCTGATTTTTCAGCTTTACATAAACAGTATATGTACATTTTCTTCTGCAATCTGCTTTTCCCACTCAATATGACTTGTGAAATTCATGCGTATGGGTTGCATGTAACTGTAGTTCATCCATTTGTACTGGTGTGTGATATTTTATTATATGAAACTACCATTGGCAACAGACATTCGATTGCTTGCAGGTTTTTGCTATGACATTCTTGTCTCCTGGTGAACACGTGGGCAAGAGTTTTTCTGGGGCACTTCCCTGGGGTGGATTTAGTGTGTCATAGGGATGTGTGCATCATCACATTTACTAAGTAATGATAAAATGTTTCCCGAAGTGGCCTACTTATCCTTTGCGGTTCTCTCACCAGCAGAGCCTAAGTTTAGTTTCTATTGCTCCACATCCTCAGTGACACTTGATACACTCGGACCTTATAAATGTTGCCTCGCTGATGATGTGAAGCGATAGATCACTTTGATTTCAGTGTGCACTGCCCTCCTTCCTAACGAGGCTGAGCCTCTTTACCAGTGTTTACCCCTCCAGGTGGAGCAGTCTGGCATTTCCATTGAACTCAGGTACCTTTCTCTTTGGCTTCCTTCTTTTTCTGACCATTTTCCCTCATGCTTTTCAGGAAGTAGTCTTGGCTCTTAGAGGTGTTTAACATGCCCAATACGCACATTAATTCTCTTGGCAAGAATCTTGCCCTTAACTTGTTTGTTTACAACAATGCCAACAGCATGCTGGGGGACACTGTAGACTCTTCCAGGTTAGCCATGGTGACACTTGTGGGGCATTCCTTTTTGAACAGTACCCATTCCCTTGATGTCTACAATATTGTCTTTTTTTTTTTTCTTGAGACAGGGTCTGTGTCACCCAGGCTGGAGTGCTGTGGTGCGATCTCTACTCACTGCAACTTCCACCTCCCAAGCTCAAGTGAACTTCCCACCTCAGCCTCCCGAGTAGCTGGGGCCACAGGTGTGTACCACCACACCGGGTTAATTTTTTTATTTTTGGTAGAGATGGGGTGGGTAGAGACAGGGTTTCGCCATGTTGCCCAGGCTGGTCTCGAACTCCTGGACTCAAGCAATCCGCCCACCTCAGCCTCCCAAAGTTCTGGGATTATAGGCTGAGCCACTGCGCCTGGCCTACAATACCGCCTTTCTTATAGATTCGCATGTAGGTGGCCAAAGGAACAGCTCCACGTTTTCTAAAAGGCCCGGAGAACATAGAGTGTGGCCCTCCTCTATCTATCCTTTTGTGTTTGTCATTTTGGTGAATTACTGGAAGATGACGCCTCCGGCTGATAAAAAGCAATTTCAATGTGTCACTTAAACTTTATGTTCCCACTTTTATTTTTGCCATATTTCTTTCTTGCCAGCCCATCAATGCATTTAAGATTTTTTAAAAATACATTTTATCTAACATTTTTTAGGTATTTCAGTAGGAAGGTCAGCCAGGTTATCTAGGTCCACTTCATACTAAAAATACAAGTTCAACTTCCTTTACTTTTTAGCAACCCACTAATGCATTAAAAAGTGTTTGCCGAACAAGGCAGGCAGCAAATAAAACAAAATTTTTAAAATGATTTTAAAAATTACTGTCATACCACTGGGATCTAGTTATGATTCAGCAGGAGTCGAGTTATCTATTCAACCATACTTTCAGAATCAGAATTTTCTATTATTTTTTAAATGATTACTGTATTTTCTCCTAGATATTTGTTCTGGATCCATTTTTTTTTATTGTTTCTTTCATAATTTACATATTTTCTCCCTTTTGTAAACTTGGAGATTTCCTCAAATTTTTCTTCTAGTTAATATGCATGATTTCTAGTAGAGTCAATTCTGCTTTTTGGTGTTTTTTAACCCCAAATTCTTGTTCTATGGCTGCATCTTTTTCACACTATCTTTCATTTTCCAATAATAATGCTGACTGGAATTGAAGTTCTTTCCTTTTTCCAGCATTAACTGTTTTGTAGGAGCTAATTAGCTCAATTGTGTAGCTTGGACTAACTTACATATGTCCAATGCGTCTTTTCATTATCTGCATATTCACTACTAATTATTGGCATGGGTTGTCTCGGCAATTATTAGTTTTCAATTTCTCTAAGGGAGGTCCTATCCTGTGTAGGGCAGACTGCTAGTTGTCTATCAAAATCCATTCTCTCCTTCCTCCTGAGTTCCTGCATAATAACAGTCATAGCTGCATACATGGCAGCCCAGCTAGGCTACGTTTCTAAGTCTCTTGCAGTCGGGTGTGAACATATGATCAAAGCCTTGCCAATGAAATATGAGCAAAACTGATACGTGGCATTTCCAGGTATGGGTCTTAAGACATTGGTCATAGCTCTTTCCCCTGCTTGCCAGCTGGGAGTCCTAAATGACAATGATCTTGCTTCAGCCACACAAATACCAACAGTGCTCTAGGGCAGGCGTCCCCAGCCCCTGGCCACCAATCAGTAGCGGTCTGTGGACTGTTTGGAATCGGACTGCAAAGCACGAGGTGAGCGGCAGTCGAGCGAGCAAAGCTTCATCTGTATTTACAGCCGCTCCCCATTGCTCACATGCATTACCACCTGACCTCCGCCTCCTGTCAGATCAGCGGCGGCCTTAGATTCTCATAGGAGTGTGAACCCTATTGTGAACTGCCCATGCGAGGGATCTGGGTTGCACGCTCCTTATGAGAATCTAATGCCTGATGATCTGTCACTGTCTCCCATCATCCCCAGATGGGACCATCTAGTCGCAGGAAAACAAGCTCAGGGCTCCCACTGATTCTACATTATGACGAGTTGTATAATTGCTTAATTACAATGTAATAATAATAGAAATAAAGTGCACAATAAATGTAATGTGCTTGAATCATCCCCAAACCATCCGCACCCCCCTCTGTGGAAAAATTGTCTTCCACAAAGCCCGTCCCTGCTTCCAAAAAGGTTGGGGACCACTGCTCTAGGGGACAGCAGAGCAATGAGATGGAAGGGATCTGAGACTCTAAGTGACCACATAGAGCAGGACTGACTCCACTGCTCTGGACCATAACCAGGGAAATGAACTTTGTCTAAAAGTCAGTCTATCACTGGGTTTGTTATTAGCCTTCACCCTAACAAACTCCACTTCCAGGACCTTCCCCACTCCTAACCACAACAGCTCTGAGAGTTCTTAGGAGACAAAGTCCCAGGTCAACCCCCCATCTACACCCTGTGAAACCTGAGCTTCAAGAAGGCTACACCCACTTTCTCTGCAAGTGAGTTTTTATGAACTCTTAAAATCTTTCATTCTCCCGCCCCCAGCATATTCCCACGATGATCCTGGGGGAAAAAAGTGGGGACTGCTTGACTGTGGGTTTTCTCTTCCTCCCCAGTCTCCTTGGTGGTCTTCAGATTTTAATGTGGATATAATATATACAGTTTTATTTTGTATTTATTTATTTTTTGAGATGGAGTCTTGCTCCGTCGCCCAGGCTGGAGTGCAGTGGCGCGATCTCAGCTCACTGCAACCTCCACCTCCCAGGTTCAAGGGATTCTCCTGCCTCAGCCTCCCGAGTAGCTTAGATTACAGGCATGTGCCACCACACCTGGCTAATTTTCTGTATTTTTAGTAGAGATGGGATCTTGCCATGTTGGCCAGGCTGGTCTCAAACTTCTGATCTCAGGTGATCCATCTGCCTCGGCCTCCCAAAGTGCTGGGATTACAGGCATGAGCCACCGAGCCCAGCCAATATATACAGTTTTAAAAATCAACGTTGTTTTACTCACCTCATAACATGGTTAAGTCAGCATGATGCCTTTTTCGGATTGCGTTTAAAGAGCTGTTTCAGGAACTATTCTCCAGGCTGTGCTTCACGTCAAGAAAAAGGTAGGGCATACTGACTGATGGTGGTAGGCGGGAGTCCAGGAGAATGAGGAGAATGAACTGGGTGTTCACTTCACCGGCTATTAAAAACAGTAGCAAACCATCACCTACCAATGATGATAGTGTGCCATGAATCTGAGAGTTTGGTCAAACCAATGTTACGTATTTAAGGTAAAAAATAGAAAAGCAAACATTTCCATACGTGGGTAAACAGACGGCTGGAAAAGCCCTCAAGCCTGGGGCTGCTCCTGCGCCAGTGCGCCTCCGGTTTCTCCGCTGGTGCATGCCAGAGAGAGGTCCTGTGCGGGGCTGAGGATCAAGCCATCCTGACGCAGCTGAGCAGGGCAACGCACATGTCTGGTCATTCATCTTCATCTTTTCTTCCTTTGCCCGTCCCCTGGGGACTAGAAAGTTACTTAGGTGGAAGTAAAATGCAAACATTAGTACGAAACACCCTATGAATGCACATCCTATCATGTCTATAACTCAGGGTCATATAGAAGGGCCCTGCCTTCTTCTCAGAATCTGGTAAACTCTGTCCCTCAAACACCCACCTCGTACCTGCCAACACCACTTTCAGAATTGTGCCTGCCATCACCACTACCCTGCACCGTGTGCCAGAGCTGAGAGCTGCGTGTGAGTCTCAAGGTAGGATATCCTCTTCCAGTTTGAGTTTGACTGAGTGCTTTTCAGTGTTTGTACCATGAATTCGGGGCCTTTTTAAATTTCATGTCTATGTTATTTTCTTCCCTAGTATTGTTTTTCTTTGTCCATTTTAGTGAGCATTTAAATGGAAGTTTTATAAACATGGTTTAATTTTCTTGCCAGCAGTCTATTTTTTTTCAATTTCAACTCTGTTTTTTTGTTTTTGTTTTTGTTTTTTTTCTTTTTTTTCCAGGCAGCCTTGCTCTGTCACCCAGTCTGGAGTGCAGTGGCACAATCTTGGCTCACTGCAACCTCTGCCTCCCAAGTTCAAGTGATTCTCCTTCCTCAGCCTCCCAAGTAGCTAGGATTACAGGTGCCCGCCACCATGCCTGGCTAATGTTTTGTATTTTTTAGTAGAGACAGTGTTTCACCAAGTTGGCCGGGCTGGTCTCAAACTCTTGGCCTCAAGTGATCTGCCTGCCTCGGCCTTCCAAAGTGCTGGGATTACAGTGTGAGTCACCGCACCCGGCCTCAATTTCAACTTTTATTTTAGATACAGGGCATGCATGTGCAGGCTTGTTACGTGGGTATATTGCACCTAGGTAGTGAGCATAGTACCATTAGGTAGTTTTTCAACCCGCGACCCCCTCCCCGCTCTGGGAGTCTGCAGTATCTGTTGTTCCCAAGTCTATGTTCACATGTGCTCAATGTTTACTCCCACTTAGGAGAACGTGTAGTACGAGGTTTTCTGTTCCTGCACAAATGTGCTTAAGATTATAGCCTTCGGCTCCATCCATGTTGCTACAAAGGACATTATTTCATTCTTTTTCATGGCTGTGTGGTATTCCATGGTATATGTGTACATTTTCTTTATCCAATCCATCTCTGATGGGCATCTAGGTTGATTCTATGTCTTTGCTGTTAAGAACAGTGTGGTAATGAACATATAAATGCATGTATCTTGTTGGAATAATGACCTCTTTTCCTTTGGGTATATATCCAGTGATGTGATCACTGGGTGAAATGGTAACTCTGTTTTAAGTTTTATGAGAAATCTCTAAACTGCTTTCCACAGTGGCTGAACTTAATTCCCAATGACAGCTATATAAGCATTCCCTTTTCTCTGCAGCCTTGCCAGCATGTTGTTTTTTGACTTTTTAATAATAGTCATTCTGATAGGTATGAGATGGTATCTCATTGTTGGGTTTTGCATTAAATTGATTTGCATTTCTCTGATGATTATTAACAAGCATTTTTTCAAATGTTTGTTGGCTGCTTGCATGTCTTCTTTTGAGAAGTGTCTGTTCATGTCCTCTGCCCATTTTTTAATGTAGGTATTTGTTTTTTGTTTGTTGATTTAAGTTCCTAATAGAGTCTGGATGTTAGACCTTTGTCAAATGCATAGTTTGAGAATATTTTCTCCCATTCCGTAGGTTGTCTGTTTACTCTGTCGACAGTCTCTTTTGCTGTGCAGAAACTCTTTAGTTTAATTAGGACCCAGCACTCTTGTCTTTTACATGTTTTAAAGCTGTAAGCATGAAGACTATAGCAACAATATGTCTGCTGGCTGGAGTAGAATCTGCCAATCTGAATCCTACAAATGCAACCTGAAAGAATTATTTTCCCTTAAGAGAGAAAACTTTCTCCCCAACAACCAAATTTTAACTCAAACTCTTTATACAATAATTTACTCTTATTAAAGTTTGGGTCTTTTCTGATTATTAAAGTAATATATACTTGTTTTAGAAAATTTGGAAAATACAGAAATGTATTAAAAAACTAAGAATCACCGATAATTCCACTACCACCCGGAGTTCATTGCTCTGCAGGTTTTAGCTTTGTCCACTGAATCTTAGCCGCTCCAACTTTCTAAATCTTGTCATTGACCGTCTTCCAAAGCATTCATGTCTTTTCCCACAGGAAATGACATATAAACACGTAATATATAAAAAAAGTACTCAAACCAAATGTGGTTTCTTTACAAAGTGATTTCCTACAAAACCTCTATTTTCCAAATTCCTATGAGCCAGAGACTCTGATACAGACTATTGAGCATTTATTAAAATAACAACAACGAGAGAACAAAGAAGAGGAGAGAGGGTAGGGGAGCTCATCTCCAGACTCCTCCCCGGCTCCTCATGCTACTTGGGGCAGGGTGCCCACTTTTCTTCCGTGCGGGAGGTTTTTCAATCTTGGGGGCTGTAGCAAGGCGGCGAGGGACAGCCTGGGAGGGAATCTGAGAGTTGAGGGAAGAGAGAGGAAGAAATCAGCGTCAGATCCTCTTAATTCCCCACTGCACTGAGGAAATGCACGTGGAGAGGCCAGATTAGTCTGCAGGGAGGAAACGCCATGCTACAGAACGCGGGGGTGGAATGGAGGGGCCAGCCAGGAGTGTGCAGAGGTGAAGGAACTGGTCAGTGAGAGCCCTTTTCTCCCCTGGTCCCTGCCTGACTTTCCCTCACCTCTTTCCGGGGGATCTCACCCAAGCGGGAGTCTGTGTTCCTTCTGGGGACATTATCCCCTCGGCCATCAGTCCTGCCACACAAATCAAAGGTATGAGGATGGGGATCTCCGTCCCCGCAGTTACCCAATACTGGATGGAAGAACCACTCCCCAATTCTGTCTCTTAAGAATAAGATCAAACTCGATAGACCCGGGCATCAACTGGGAGGAGACATTAGTGGAAGTAAATAATGAGTTACACTAGCTAGCCAAAATTCTAGGATTCTGAGTTTTGAGCTGAGGGGTAAAGAGGAAAAAAACGAAGGTAGAGAGACCTGGGGAAAATATTTTTTTGTTTAGAAGAAAAAAGCAAAAGAAAGGAAGAGAGAAAAGAAAGTTGTGGGGCAGTAAGAGAAGAAGATCTGTGGATCCACCTCTCATCCTTCACTTTCCTCCCCAGAAAAGGACAACGATTCAATTCAGTGTAAAACACACCCACTCCACTCCTCATAATCCAGCTTCCACCCTGCGAATCCTTCCTCCTTCCTCCCAGGCTTGTACCCGCTGTGTTCCAGCCTCTTCAGGTAGAGCAGGAGATCCTCAGCAGGCAGAGGCCCCCAGCCCCGAGCCTGGTAAAGTCGCAACAGTTGAGACACCTCCATCAGCTGCCTTGGGAATGTGAGCCCATCTCCACCTGACAGACATAGCAATAATCACAGGCGTCATCCTAGGGCCTGTCTCCCCAGCCCTCAGCCCATTTCCCCAGGAATTCAGAAGGACTGTAGGTACCTGTACTGGATCCACACTCAGGACTGTCCCTCCTTTTTTCCCTGGTAAACCAGAACATGCTCACCTCTCAGGACTGTCCCTCCTTTTTTCCCTGGTAAACCAGAACATGCTCACCTCTCAGGACTGTCCCTCCTTTTTTCCCTGGTAAACCAGAACATGCTCACCTCTCAGGACTGTCCCTCCTTTTTTCCCTGGTAAACCAGAACATGCTCACCTCTCAGGACTGTCCCTCCTTTTTTCCCTGGTAAACCAGAACATGCTCACCTCTCAGGACTGTCCCTCCTTTTTTCCCTGGTAAACCAGAACATGCTCACCTCTCTCTGCGGAACCACTGCTGGGACCACTGCCTTGTGAATGGGAGAGGGGAAGCTCATGGACCCGGAAAAGACTGGACGCCATGGCTAAGGGAACTTTGGTTTTGTGGACAGGCGGTGGAATACGTGGTACTTGAGGGGCTTCCTCCCAAGATGGGACCGTCAGAGGACCTAGCGAAAGGAAAGAAAGCCAAGAATCAGGAAATGGGGCAAAGAACCAAGGAAGTCCCACCACCCAGCATTTATAAGGCTTTATTGCCTTTGCCAGCTCCTAAAAATTCATCCTAGATAACCAACTCCGATCTTTCCTAGGCCCCAGCCCCAACCTTCTTCAGAGTTGGAACTCACCAGACTTAGGGGGCAACAGGTCGACAGAAGGGTTCTCATTGTTCTGGGGCACTGTCTCCAGCAACTGTGGGTGAATAAGATAGTCAAGTTCCCTAGGGACTGATAGAGAAAAAGGCCTAGGGATCTGAGAGAAGAAGCTGGGACAAAGAGTTAGTCATAAACAGGGAATGAGGCCAGAGTCCTGGATTCCCAGAGCAGAAAGAGGAAAGGAGAAAGGGAAGAAGAAAATGAGCTAGTCTGGATGGAATCTCTCTTACCTGGTGCAAAAAATTCTTGAGGCCTTCCAGCTGAGCAGGTGGCAGCCCTTGCTTTAGGAGGCCCTCCCCGTCAGGTCCAGGATCTTCCTCAGGGAATGGCCTTTCTGCCCTATGATCGGGATGGAAGGCCCCAAGTGCAGAGAAGGCCCCAGCTATAAAGTGAAACAGGTGTGGGTGGGTGCAAGTATGTTCAGGGGGGAAGGGGCTCCTCCACAAACCAACTCACCTAATACTCAGAAGAAAGGGGCCTATTAAATGTAAGAGGAACATCACAGCTAAGAGAAGATGAAGATGGAGGTTTAAAGTAGCTGGAGAGGGAAGGGTTGGAGGTGACTGGGAGATGGCACAGCTGAATTCTAAGACAGAAATATAGACAGAAGAAAGCTGTGGTACTCAAACTCTAAACAAATAAATACCCTCACAAACTCCCTGAAGAATGGAAATGAGTAACACACATGTTCTGACCTCTTCCCCAGAATATGCCCCATTCTTTTATTATTCTCACATAATTAAAAAATTTTTAATTGTGCTACAACTAATCTCTTTTTTTTTTTTTTTTTTTTTGAGACGGAGTCTTGCTCTGTCGCCCAGGCTGAAGTGCAGTGGTGTGATCTCGGCTCACTGCAAGCTCCACCTCCCGGGTTCTGGGTTCACACCATTCTCCTGCCTCAGCCTCCTGAGTAGCTAGGACTACAGGCACCTGCCAACATGCCTGGCTAATTTTTTGTATTTTTAGTAGAGATGGGGTTTCACTGTGTTAGCCAGGATGGTCTCGATCTCCTGACCTTGTGATCCGCCCGCCTTGGCTTCCCAAAGTACTGGGATTACAGGCGTGAGCTGTAATCCCAGCACTTTGTCTCTTTTTTTTTTTTAAGAGACAGAGTCTTGCTGTGTTGCCCAGGCTGGAGTACAATGGCACCTTCTTAGCTCACTGTAGCCCCAAACTCCTTGGCTTGAACAATCCTTCTGTCTCAGCCTCCCTGGGTAGCTGGAAATCTGGGTGTGTGCCACCACATCCAGCTAGTTTTTTATTTTGCGTAGAGATGAGGTCTCACTATATCGGTCAGACTGGTCTGGAACTCCTGGCATCAAGCCATCCTCCCACCTCAGCCTCCCAAAGTGCTAGGATTACAGGTGTGAGCCACCATGCCTGGCCCCATCCCTCATTTTTAATTCGACCTAGGTTGTCATGTTTGTACCACACAGAACACCCCCATCCACTCAAATCACAGCTGACATTAAACTACGGGTGGACACCACACCCACGGTCAGCCAATCCAATCAGATGGCCTCTTTAAACTAGACCTAAAAAACTGAGACACCGATGTCTCTATAAATGTCTAGAGGCTCAGCTAGAGTCAGTATCACAGCTGGTCAAACCCATGTGTAAACTGAAGTTATGAGGGGCGAGAACCTTGAATGCTGGTCTAGCAAGAAAAAAGAGCAGAGATGCAGGAGAGGTGGACCCAGGAGACTATGCAGGCCCACAGAAAAGGGTCAGCTAGCTGCCTCAGTTCCTGATAGTGCCCCGTTCCCAACTCCAGTTCTCATTAAGTCCAGCGATGTCACATTTCCACGAAATCTCAATCCCTTTATTTGGACCAATGTGAGCAGATTTCTGCTCCTTGCAACTTGTGATCACTAAAGGCATCTGGGAAACTAAATGCTCAAGTATCAGACAGAAAGCAAGGTACAAAAGAGGGAGCCAATTCATGCACAGAAGGGGAACCCCAGTGACTTCTGCCCCCAGTTACCTGTGGATGAAGTGAGGTCTGGTTTGGGCTCCAGGGGCTGGAAAGAATGCTGGCTCTGAAAAGAGGGGCCCAACAGGAGGCTAAGATCTGAGGAGGAACTGCAAAGAACAGGAGGTGCTCCAGGTAGCTCGTCCCTTGCTTCCCGGCTCTGCTGCAATACAGGCTTCAGGGCCACGGCCACAGGAGGCATAGTCCAGACCCTCCTCTCCTCCTTCTCCGGCTCCTGAGGCCCGGGGCTGGAGGGTCCAGCAGGAGGAGCCTGACCAGGAGACAGGCAGAAAGAAAGGTCAAAGCACAGTAGGTTTAAAGAGATAAGACATGGTACAAACACTTTAATAAGATTATAAATTTCTGGGTGCAGTGGCTCACACCTGTAATCCCAACACTTTGGGAGGACAGTTTGAGGCTGGGAGTTTGAACCAGGCTTGGCAACATAGAGAGATGCCATCGCTACAAAAAATTTAAAAATTAGCTGGGGGCAATGGCATGTGTGTGTAGTCCCAGCTACTCGGGAAGCTGAGGAGGGAGGATTGCTTGAGTGCTCTGGGCAACAGAGTGAGACCTTGTCTCAAATAAATAAATGATAAATATATAAATAAATCAAATTAAAATTAAAATATCCTAATTTTTTCTTCTTTTTCTTTTTTTGAGATGAGGTCTCACTATGTTGCCTAGGCTAGTCTTGAACTCCTGAGCTCAAGTGATCCTTCTGCTTTAGCCTCCCTGAGATTACAGACGCACCACCACACCTGCTAGAATTTCATAATTAAAAGAAGGAAGTGGGAAGTACCAACGTATGAAGGGCTAGGAAGTGAGACTCCCTACTCTACTCTGGGGCAGGACTTGGCAACAATTTTTTGCCCTTTCCCTCATAATTAATTCAGCTATCCCTCCACAAAACCAGTACCATGTATCATTTGTCCCCTCTTGGGACTGGGAGACTAGAGTTATGCCCAGTGGAATGGGGCCAGTTTGAGTGAGCTATGGCCATGGAGAAAGGATTTATTTTGCTGAGCAGTTATTATTTGTAAAGTCCACCAGTTTTTCTCCCCTGATGTAGGCCTTAGGAGCTGAACTTAGTACTTCCCTTGGGAGGGAGCTAGATTTCCAAAGAAGGAATCTAGAACACAGTTCTTGCTGGGCATGGTAGCTTATGCCTGGAATCCCAGCACTTTGGGAGTTAGAGGTGGGAGGATCACTTGAGACCGGAGTTCGAGGCTGCAGTGAGCTATGTTCGCACCAGTACGCTCCAGCCTGAGCAAGAGTGAGACCCTGTCTCAAAAATAAAAATAAAAATAAAAATAGAACACAACGGAGAAGCTTAGCTCAAGGGGTAAGGCGTACTGGAGGGTTGGGCGGCGGGAGAGTGGTGCTGAGCAGCTGGTTGGCCTCATCCCAGTGGGCCTGCAGCATGGCCTGCAGTCTTTCCACCAGCTCCACCCGCTGCTCCTCCAGCTGCTGGTTCCCACTCTGCAGTTCGCGCACTCGCGCTTGCTCCCGGGCCAGTCTGAAACAAAGAGAGAAGAAGTGACTCAGGGCCTTTAAGGAAGCAGATACTTGGGAGCTAAAAAGAGCCAGAAGGGAATGTTGGACATCTGACATTCTGAAAGGAGCTGGGGCCCATGTAAAGGATGACAGATCAATCAAGGGAGCAGCTCTTCACCGTTCCCAGTTTGGGCTCTACCCATGGGAAAGGGGCTGGGGCCTGAAAGGGGCACTCTGGGGACCAGGACCTGAGCTCGTAGTCCTCAGCCACCTGCTGTTGCCGCTCCTCTCGTTCTGCCATTTCCACCTTGAACTGAGCTAGCTGACTGGCCAGCTCCTGCTGGTGCTGTCCACTCAGGTCCTGCAGCTGCTTCCTACAGGGCACAGGTAGGAGAAGAGGCCTGAGACTGCAGACAGAAGAAGTGACCAACTGAGAAAAAGACATCATGTGTGCACGTGACAGTGATCCAGATAGCCAGTCAGCTAGCCTGGCCATGGCACAGGAAGCGGCAAGGACAAAGCTGGGGTCTTAGGATGGGTTCCTCAGAAGCAGAGACTTAAATAAATTTATTTCGGGAGCATTTCCAGAAAATCTCGGCAGCAGAATGGGGGTGAGGAGAAGTGAGGCCAGGCTGGGAGGAGGCTCAGTCTGACAGAGCAGCCCTGGAGACAGCGCAGGTCATACCTCAGCACTGTCCCAGCGAGGGAGCTGGACCATCTATCATTCTGCACCCATCAGTTCTTGGTTAAGGGCTACTCCCTATGGGATGAAAATTCCCAGGCACTTCTGGCTCTCCATGAACGCGTGAAGGCAGCCCTCCCGAGAGAGACTCAGGTCCCAGCTGATGGGAGTAAGTGCACCCTGGGAGTCACAGTGCTGGACCATGGCAAAGGGATTGAAGGGAACACGGGCCTGGCACTAACGATACGTGCTGTGGCTGAGAGAAGTGACACCTAGTGAGTCCCACGTACCTGTGATGTTCCCTGAGGGAGGCTGCTTGCCGTAGGCTGCTCTCCTGAGCCTGTGCCAGCCGCTCTGTCACCCGCTGCTCCAGCTGCACAGCCAGCTCCGACTCCAGCTGGATCCTCTGGCTTTCATACCGGGCCTGGGAGTGAAGGAAGGTGGGATAACGGCCCAAATCTGTTTGGGCTTAGAAGAGGATGGAGGATATAATGTAGACAAAATCCAGTACCAACTTTCCCCTCATATGAGATGAAGAACAAGAATTTTGCCTCAAGGAGTGAAAGAGGTTCCCTTTCCTTATTAAGATAGTCACACTTTAAACATACATCAAAGTGAAAATGACTATGGGTGAAAGACATAAATTTCTTAGCTAAAATAAATGTTCGATAGAGCAATCAAATCCATTCTATGTGTCTGAGATAACATACCCTGAGTAGAGTACCTGAAAGCCAGTAGACATTCAATAAATGGCAGTGCCTCTTCCTCCTTAAGCAGTCAACCTATAAGTGTCTCCATTTTCTCAGCCACAGTCCTTCAACTCACTAAAATCTGATTTCTACGTACAGTATTTTACTATAAAGAAAACTCAATCTCTTTTCTTTCTTTTTTTTTTTTGAGACGGAGTACCACTCTGTCACCCAGGCTGGAGTGCAGTGGTGCGATCTCGGCTCACTGCAACCTCTGCCTCCCGGGTTCAAGCAATTCTCCTGCCTCAGCCTCCCAAGTAGCTGCAACTACTACAGGTGCGTGCCACCAGGCCCGGCTAATTTTTTGTATTTTTAGTAGAGACGGGGTTTCGCCATATTGGCCAGGATGGTCTCAATCTCCTGACCTCGTGATCCACCCGCCTCGGCCTCCCAAAGTGCTGAGATTACAGGTGTGAGCCACTGCGCATGGCCCAAAGAACTCAATTTCTAAATCCAAATAGTGGTTATTTCTCAGCCCCTACTTCTGAGACAGTCTTGCTCTGTTGCTCAGCCTAAAGTGCAGTGGTGTGATCATGGCTCACTGCAGTCTCGACCTCCCAGACTCAAGCGATCCTCCCACCTCATCCTCCAGAGTAGCTGGGACTACAAGCTGGTGCCACCACACCCAGCTAATCTTTTTATTTTTTGTAGAGATGGGGGTCTCACTATGTTGCCCAGACTGGTCTCAAACTCTTGGACTCAAGCAATCCTCCCACTTCAGCCTCCCAAAGTGCTGGGATTACAGGCGTAAGCCACCACACGTGGCCCTTTCTGTCTTTTTTTTTAAGACTCGGTCTCACTCCTGTCACCCAGGCTGGAGTGCAGTGGTGCGATCACGGCTCACTGCAGCCTCTACTTCTAGGGATCAGTTGATCCTCCCACCTCAGCCTCCCGAGTAGCTGGGACTACAGGTGCATGCCACTATACCCGGCTAAGTTTTTGTATTTTTAGCAGAGTTTAGGTACTGCCATATTGCACCCAGGTTGGTCTTGAACTCCTGGGCTTAAGCAATCTGCCCGCTTCGGCCTCCCAAAGTGCTGGGATTCCAGGTGTGAGCCACCACACCCGGATGCTTTCTTAGTCTTTATCGTATGTGATCTCATTGTAACACCTGATGCCCTAGGTCAATTCTTTTTTTTTTTTTTTTTTTTTGAGATGGAGTCTCACTCTGTTACCCAGGCTGGAGCACACTGGTGCAATCTGGGCTCACTGCAACCTCCAACTCCTGGGTTCAAGCAATTCTCCTGCCTCAGCCTTCTTAGTAGCCAGGACTACAGGTGCGCACCACACACCTGGCTAATTTTTGTATTTTTAGTAGAGATGGGGTTTCACCATGTTGGCCAGGCTGGTCTCAAATTCCTGGGCTCAAGTGATCCACCCGCCTTGGCCTCCCACAGTGCTGGGATTACAGGCGTGAGCCACCACACCGGGCCAAAGGATTGTGGTTGTCAAATGCTGGCCTCACTGGTACCTCCTTAAGTTAACCATTTATAAGGAACATAGCCTCTCAGACTGGCTTGCACCTAGAAAATTCATCAATTTGTCCTTAACACACATTTTATACATAAAAACAGAGGCCCATAAAGGTCAAAATTCTAGCTAGAAGTAGACGTAAGTGCCTTAAGTCCTAATGCAATACTCTTTCCTCTTCAACGCTGTGTCTCCACCATGGGCCAGAACACAGCTGTCTCCATTCCTTTCCTCTATTCTGGAGATCGGCAAACTACAGCCCAATTCGGCCCTCCATTGCCTGTTTAGATAAGTTGTACTAGAACACAGCTGTGCCCATTTGTTTACGTACAGTTTATAGCTACTTCAGTGGTATAACAGCAGAGTTGGGTAGTTGCAACTGAGACCATACAACCCACAAAGCTAAAAATATTTACAGTCTGGCCCTTTACAGAAAAAGTTCACCAACTCCTGCTCTATTTCACGGCAAGAATCCGACTAGTTTGAATTTAAAATTCAGTGTGTTAGCTAGATGGAAAGTGTTTTTCAAAGTGTAATTATATCTGACAAACAATTTTTGAGTACAATTCTGTGCCAGGCCATGTGCTGTTATGGAAGTTTCATAAGTAAATTAAAAAATCATTGCCCTCCTGGGTCCCTGACCTACTCAGAGAGATTAATACAAGTTATTCAAGTAATGAGAATTACAAAGCATACTGTTATGATTGGAATCAAGTCTCTGACAAAAGCTTTCACCTGCTCTGTCAACCCACTAAGTGTGGTGTCATCTCTTAAAATAACATAAGGTATCTTTAATAGATTTAAATCTATTTAATCCTAAAAGTAACACTAGGTCAGTCTGACATATTGTGGGAAATGGTCACTCAGTGAGAAATGGCTCTGAGTTTAGGATAGAAAACTACCTATACTGCATAGAAACTGTTAATGGAATTAAACCCCAAACACCTGAACTGGGAGTGTCTGCCACAACTCCTGAGAGGTCCCTCTGCCTCAGATCTACTTCTCTCAGAACAAAACCTCAAGAACTCTCTGTCTTCTGACCTGCACCAAGCTCATTTCCAGCTGCAGGGCATCTCTCTCTCTCCGAGCTGTATCCAGCTCTCCTTCCAGCCGCCGCACCTCAGACTGCACCAATGCCAACTGGTGCTGGGCCTCCCAGGTGGCCTGGGCTTCCCTCTGGCTCTTCTCCTATGAAAGACAAATCAAATATATATACATACCTCATTTCTTATCTCCTGGTTACCTCCATTCCCCAGTTCATCCTCCCAAACCCTAAAATCCAAGCTTCCCCCAGCTCCTCCCATTTGTCTTATTTCCCCATCCCTGTTGAATTTCAGTCTTTGACCTTTCATGTGTTCATTACCCCCAGCCCTTCCTGCTGGCCCTATACTGTCAACCTTGTCTCCCACACATGGCTCTCTACTCTCCATTCCTGCCTAGATATATCCCCCATATTCTAACATTCCATCCCATTCAATTATTTTGCCCTTCATCTACTCCCTAGTTCCTCAGCTCTTCCAACCGCCACTTTTACCTTCTCCCTTTCCAACTGAGCCTGGCTCTCCTCCTGCAGCGCCTGGTAGTGTTCCTTAAGCTGGTGCTCTTGCTGGGCCCAGGTCTGCCGTTCTTCTTCTAGGGCAGCCCGAAGAGTCTCCAACTCTTGATGCTCACTCAGTTGCCCAGCCCGGGCTGTATCCCGCTCTTCCTGCAGGGCACAGCACCGCTGCTGTTCTGCCTCCAAGCTCAGGGTCAGAGCTTGCCTTTCCTCCTCCTACAGCCGCAGAAGAAAACCAGGCTCCTTAGTAGGCTCTTCAGAGACCAGCGATCTGCCCTCTGACCCTCATACAAGGTGCCTGCTGAGAATTATGCTCATTAAAAACACAATAATTAGGCCGGGTGCGGTGGCTCACACCTGTAATCCCAGCATTTTGGGAGGCCAAGGCAGGCAGATTACCTAAGGTCAGGAGTTTGAGACCAGCCTGGTCCAACATGGCGAAACCCCATCTCTACCAAAGGTACAAAAATTAGCCAGGCGTGGTGGTGGGTGCCTGTAATTCCAGCTACTTGGGAGGCAAAGGCAGGAGAATCGCTCTAACCTGGGAGGTAGAGGTTGCAGTGAGCTGGGATCACAAAACTGCACTCCAGCCTAGGCAACAGAGCAAGACTCCATCTCAAATAAAACCAAAAAAAACCCCACAATAGTTGACAGGCGCAGTGGCTCATGCCTGTAATCCCAGCACTTTGGGAGGCTGAGGCAGGCAGGTCATCTGAGGTCAGGAGTTTGGGACCAGCCTGGCCAACATGGTGAAACCATGTCTCCATTAAAAATATAAAAATTAGCTGGGCATGGTGGTGCACACCTGTATTCCCAGCTACTTGGGAGGCTGAGGCAGGAGAATTGCTTGAACCTGGGAGGCGAAGGTTGCAGTAAGCCAAGATTGTGCCACTAAACTCTAGCCTGGGCAACAGAGCGAGACTCCATCTCAAAACAAACAAACAAAACACAATAGTTGACAAGCTCATAGGATTATAATATAGTAGATAAGAGTTCCTGTTCCAGAGCCAGGTAGACCTGGGTTCAAGTCTCAGGTTTGAATCCTGGTTCTGGAATTTACTATGTGTTCTTAGGCATACATCCTTATCTGTAAACTGGAGATCATAACAGGGTGTGCCTTCTGAGCATTAAAGTAAAAAGCATATGTAAGGCTAATTTAGCACAGCATCAGGCACATAGTAAGTACTCAATACACAATAGTTACCACCATCATCGTCAAAAGAAATTCCACTAAGACTGGAATATCCAGCCTACAATCGTGAACCATCACCCATCATCAGGACTGTCAGATATAGCCTGTTAAGACTACAAGTACCAGCATGCATATAGCAAGCATGCGTTATGCGTGCATCAAGTTCCAATCCCGGCTACTAATTCATATGGCTAATCACCTTATCATTTCAGCTCTAAGAGACTTGAGTGAAGTGGCTGGGTATGGTGGCTTATGCCTGTAATCTCAGCACTTTGGGAAGCCAAGGCGGGCAGATCACTTGAGGTCAGGAGTTTGAGACCAGCGTGGTGAAACCCCATCTCTACCAAAAAAATACAAAAATTAGCTAGGCGTGGTGGCATACGCCTGTAGTCCCAGCTACTTGGGAGGCTAAGGTGGGAGAATCACTTGAATCCAGGGGGCAGAGGCTGCAGTGAGCTGAGACTGCACCACTGCACTCCAGCCTGGACAACAGAGTGAGACCCTGTCTCAAAAAAAAAAAAAAAAAAAGAAAAGAAAAGAAACTTGAGTTAGTTAGTCAATTCCATACCTTTTTTGGCCATGCCCTACACCAGAGGTCCCAAACCAGACTGAAAAAAATCACCCAGGAAATTTCTGAAAAGATTTGAGTTCCACCATATATCTACTGAATCAAAACCTCTGCAGGTGAGTCCCAGAAATCTTATATTTTATTTTATTTTTTATTTTTATTTTTTGAGATGGAGTCTCACTCTGTCGCCCAGGCTGGAGTGCAGTGGCGTGATCTCAGCTCACTGCAACCTCTGCCTGCTGGGTTCAAGCAATTCTCCTGCCTCAGCCTCCCAAGTAGCTGGGACTACAGGCATACACCACCATGCCCAGCTAGTTTTTTGATTTTTAGTAGAGACGGGGTTTTACCATGCTGGCCAGGCTGGTCTCAAACTCCTGACCTCATGATCCGCCTGCTTTGGCCTCCCAAAGTGCTGGGATTACAGGGGTGAGCCACCGTGCCCAGCCTATATTTTAAAATAATTCCTCAGATGACACTAATGTTCTAATGAGGATACAATTTGCAGAGTTTCTCAAACCGACTTGGTAGCAGAGCCTTTTTTTAATAGAATATCTAGCTGAATTACTGTTCTGAGGAGCACACTTTGGGAAACAGTGCTCTGGTGTAACTCAAATTATAATCTCCCACAATCCACCAATAGCTCACAGCTCTCTAGAAGTAATTAACAGCTTCCAGTGGAATTAACCCAGTCCAGTCTTCTCACCAGTGTCTCTCTTTCCCGTTGCTGCAGTCTGGCACTTTCCTGCTCACGATTCAGGGCCTCCATGGCCTCAGAAAGGCTTTGTTCCAGGCGGGTTACTGTCTTCCAGGAAGAGAGGAATACAGGGCAGAGGAACTGTGGGAAATCTGTGTGTGCTATATTTTATAAAGCATTGACAATGTAAACTTGAAACTTCACAGTTAAGTAAATGACTAAGGGGCCAGACAGAAGACTACATGGTGTGGGAAAAATTAAGAAGACATTGATGATGCAAGTTGGACAGCAGAAACGGTTAAAGGAGAAGAAAGGAGGGATGAGAAGAAATGTCAGGACAGCTACTACAAGACTGAGGTCAATCTGTTGGAAACCCTAATTCCAGAGCTATTTCTGCCCCTTTCCATCTGGAGATCTGTGACTCAGCTTCTAATGCCATATGCTCCAGGGCGCTCACCTCCTGCTGCTTGCTTCTGGCGAGCTCTGCTGCCTGGCGTTCCTCTTGAAGTCCCCTGAGAACCTCTGTCCGCTCAGCCTCATGCCGGTTCCAGCCCTCCACCACACGGGCGAGGGTCTTAGGTAGGGCAAGTAAGATGAAATTTCAAAATAACTTTTTTGCCTCTTTCTACCCACAGAGGCGGGGTCAACAGCCATCTTCTCCCAACAGTCAGCAAACCAACCCCTTGCCCAGCTCTCAGCATGCACCAAGAAACATTGGTTGGCCACTCACTTATTTATTATTCCTTAATGCTCTTCGTGGAGAGACCCACCCACATTTTGCTACCCTGGTACCTTGTCCAGTTGTTCAATCATGGTATCTTTCTTGCGGTCGGCAGCCACAGCCACGGCTAATTGTTGCTGCAGCTCTAACACTCGGGTCTGCAGGCTCTGAATATGGCGCTCACAATGCTGGGGAAAAGGGTGAGGAGTCTGGGTGTTGCCCATCTTTGGTATGACCACAGCACCAAACTTTCCAGCTCCTCTAGTGGAGGAGTGGGCTGGAGCCAAGAAGCCTGGGTCCTAAGAACAGAATAGGTCTGGAGAGGGAGAATCAGGAAAATTCTGAAGCAAGCACCTTGAGGCTCAAGATCTCCAACATGTTTCTGTACCTTTTCAGGAGATAAGTGCTTAGATTCCAGGCTCCTCCTTTTCCTGGATCTCCTGAGTAAAAATCCTATAAACCTTTTGGCAGAGGTGCAGCAGCCCACACAGCAAAATGTGCAAAGTTACTCCTACCTTCAGAAGCTCATTGGACACAATGAGTAAACACAGCAAGGATAAAGGGGAAAGCCTTTCATTCATGCCAAGAGGTTTAACATGGAGAAAGAGAGGCTTCCAAAAATGGCAACCAGTGATTTTGACTTTTCCTCTGCTTTGTCTATTTCTCTGTCCCCTTCAGACATTAAGGCAGAGGCTCACAGAGATAAAGCTCAGTATATCACCAGTAGCTGTAAATCCTGTGCACAATCTAGCAGAGTTTGTGTCCATTCAACAAACACAGAGTGTTTCTGTGTTATGTATATTCTAGACCTTAGGCAGCCAGTACTAAGACAAACAAGATACGGACCCTCAAATTTTAGAGAGGAGAAAAAAACAAGATATATCAGAACGATAAGCTACATGAAGGAAATAAGAAGGCAATTTGACTGACTACTTGGAATGGAGGTGGTGCCATATTAGATGGAATGGTCAAAAAAGCCCTCCTCAGAAAAATACTTAAGTCCCAGCTTTCAGGCTCTTAACTCTCAGCCCTTTTGTTTTTTGTTTTTTGTTTTTTGAGATGGAGTCTTGCTCTGTCGCCCAGGCTGGAGTGCAGTGGCGCGATCTCGGCTCACTGCAAGCTCCGCTTCCCAGGTTCACACCATTCTCCTGCCTCAGCCTCCCGAGTAGCTGGGACTACAGGTGCCCACCACCATGCCCGGCTAATTTTTTCTATTTTTAGTAGAGACGGGTTTCACCATGTTAGCCAGGATGGTCTCGATCTCCTGACCTCGTGATCCGCCTGCCTCGGCCTCCTAAAGTGCTGTGATTACAGGCGTGAGCCACCGCGCCTGGCCCCCTCAGCCCTTTTCAACACTTGGGTCCCCTCTTTCTAATCTTTGCTGCTTTCGAAAGGAAGCCTTTGCATCTTACCTTGCGGCGGGTATGCTCTGAATCCAATGCATCTCTCAGCCCCTGACAATCTGGGGGATTGAGTGGAGGCCCTGGCCGAAGGCTGGTGTAGCGGGGAAACAGCTCCTCCAGGGCTTGGGCTGAGCTAGACGGAGACAAGTCTTGCAGGGGCCGGGTGCTGAGCAAATCAGGTAGAGAATGTTAGAGCTGGGAAGGCTTTTGGAATCCACTTGTCCAACTGTGATATTCTACAAATGAGGAAACTGAGACCCAGAGAGGGCAAGAGACTTGTCCAAAGTCGTAAAGCTATATAACCATAGTGCTATAAATAACACACAGGTCTGTGATTCACTTAAAGGTTTCAGCAGAAACAAGCTAACTCTTTAGAGGGGAAGAATGACTGGAGGTTAAGAGAAAACCGGGTACTAGGCAGCAGATACCTGTGTTTCTGAAGGAGCAAAGCGGGCAGGAGACAGTAGAAAAAGATGAAAACTGAAAGGCAAGTGATAAGCCTCTTGGGTTCTTAAGAGGTACAAAAGCAATAAAGGGAGAAATAAGGAACAAAACGCTTGGATTTCCAAGAAAGCAAACAAGCTAGGAGAACCCCAAGGAGAACTCACTTGAGCAAGGTGGCTGTGCTATCACTGTCAAAGGAGTCCTCTTCCCGTCTCTCTGAGCCAGCGCCAGGAATGAGAGGATCCCCTGCAGGCAGCCAGAGGGACCCCAAAGCCAGATTCAGGTAATGACAAAAACAGGGGCCACTTGAAGAAGAGAAAAGGCCTTCCTTTCCAGTTCCCTCACTCCTTCACCCCCTCTCCCAAAGAACGGGAGACTTTTCTTCTGAAATCTCTTGCTCAGAGGTTTTCCTACCTGCTTCCTCTGTCCACTTTCTCCCACCCTTTACATCTAGGTTCTCCTTCATAGTTCTAGGGAAGGGGCTTACTCACGATAGGCTGTATCACGTGAGGTTTGGAGCATGGTCTGGAGCTGACCCCGAACACTTTCCATCTCAAAGATATGCTTAGAACCATCCTAGAAAAAAGCCACATGGAAATCAGATGCAATTTGCGTTATCTGTCTCCTACCTATTCCCAGGGTAGAATTTTCACTCCAGCACTTTGGAAAACAAGAAAAAACAGACGGATCCAATGAGGGATGTCCTAAACTTGAATCAGAAATTCAAATACTACAAAAGCCAGAAAGAGAGTGTAAATAAAATAATTGAGGAGGTATAAGACAAGAGTTGTGGAGATTCTTGCCAATTCAAGAACAAATGTAAGGACTGTATGGCTTATGGCTATCATTTTCAAACTCTGGAAGACCTAACCAGTCTGCAAATTGACTCTGACACCTTTTCTATAAAATACTAATAACTATCTTCTCTGTAACATGTTGTAGTTGACTAAACTATGTCTTAATGATGTACATGCCAAAGTTGGAATCATACTATCAAAATAGTGTTGAGCTGGAAGGATCTGAGCTGCTATCCTAAGTCCCTAGTTCCCTCTTGGGATCAAGAAACCTCACCCATTCCCAGTGCACGGGAAATAGCTCACCAACCTATCCCATAGGTTTGCTCTATCTACTCGGAGCAGAGATGTCTCTCACAAAAAACACTAGGAAGTTTCATAATTTTCAAATTATGGTGTCCCAGGTCACTCCCTCCCTCATAAGCATGACTGCCTATGCAGTTAAAAGGAATATGAAATCCAACAGGAAGAGTTCAAATCTCATCAAAGCTTTTTATTTTTACCAACCCCAATCCCAAGACTCTCTGGTGTCTAGTGCCACAGTGGTCTCCAAGACACACTTCCCTCACCTTTTTCTTCAAGTTGTTTTCCAATCCGACTGACAAGCTTCGACTCAATTCTTGGGCTAAGCCTTCTAACCCTTCTTGAGGCGGGGAGGTGGTGGGTAAATACAGCTGGGCTCGGGCTGTGGCCTCTGCCTGCCGGCTGAGGCGCAAAGAAGCATAGAGCTGGGAAGTCACTTCAGACGACACTTGGTTGAGCCCAGGGGGTTCTGATGAATCACTCAGGAGATCCTCCGCCCCGAGGGGTGAACTGGGGCTGTCAGCTGATGTTGCCATGAATACAGGGAAGAGAGAACCGGAGACAGCAAAGAGCTGGGAGGTTCTGCTTTAGCGAAGTCCAGGAGGAAAAGTTCACGGAGAAAGATTTGGGAGAAGGGAGGAAGACTCCACGCCAAGGATCCTTGGTGAATTAAGGGTATCGAGGCTTTCTGGTTAGAGGAAAGGTTTCCACCAGTTCCAGGGGCCATGGGAGTGGGCGAAAGCATCCCTTTCCCCAGCTCCTAGGAACAGTGTTAAGAGGGTGCAGCGCAGAGCGGGTGCGGACAAAAGACCTACTGTGGGACAACAGCGCTGCTGAAGCTCCTCTTCCCAACTACGAGTGCTGGAAGCTGCAGATCAACTCCGGCACAGGCTGTCCCCGGTCAACTGAGCTCTTAAGTTCTCACACGCAAAACGTCCCAACGGAAACGGACCCAAATCCACTAGGATCCCAATTTCTGTCCCCCTGCCCTACTAGTCCCTCAATTGGCTCCAGTCTCAAGAGAGGGAGGAACCTCACGCTCCCCCACCCCTTCACCCGTTCTACCCAGGGTCAGCTCCCTTGTACTTTCCCTTCGACCCCTCCTGGAAAGAAAGCCATGGCGAGCTTCCTTGCTCCCTAGAATCTCTCCCTCCCGACCACCCCAAAAGAAACCTTGTGAACCCTCAGTCACGCCCTAAGTTGTCCCTAAAAAGCACGCCGCCCTCAAGCCTAGCCCGAGATCCTCTGCCCCGACGACCACCTGGTTCCGCCTACTGTCCACCCTTCCAGTCCTCAGTCCCCAGTTTGCCAAAGAGGGGGGCAAGCCATTGGCCTTCTCCCCCGAGATCCCCCTCTCACGCCTGCCTCTACGCTCAAAACCGTTGGCAGCCTCCCGCCCACTGTCCACGGCTCCGCCCCTCTCGCCTCGATGACGTCACCCGCCCGCGAGACCACGCTCGCAGACACACCACTTCTGTATCCCGAGCACCTGGACGCGCGTGCGCGGCTCCGGTGGCCACAGATTGGCTGAGGGAAGGAGGCGGAGTCTGACGAGCGGCATTGGAGCGGAGTTAATGCCCAGCCGCGGGCGGGTGAGAACCCCCTAAGGGGAGGAGCTCCGTGGAAACCGGAAGTAGCTCTAGACTTGCACTCGGAGCAGTTCCGGTGAGTCCGGGGGTGGGATCCCCACCTGGTTGGGAGGCTGTGGGTCCGGGAACCCGAGCCCACGGAGTGGGGGCGGTCCCGGAGCGAGGCTCACACTCCCTGCCCTGCAGATGACTGTCCACAACCTGTACCTGTTTGATCGGAATGGAGTGTGTCTGCACTACAGCGAATGGCACCGCAAGAAGCAAGCAGGGATTCCCAAGGAGGAGGTGACGAGAGGGCCCCGGTGCAGCCTGGGCGACCTCTCATCTCCAAACACCTATAGTCCCAACCCAGCCCCTCCTCTCCAAACCCTTGCTCGTTCCCAACCCCCACCCCGTCTCCTTCATCAACCGAGAGCTAACTCTGCCCCTCTCCCTCCAGGAGTATAAGCTGATGTACGGGATGCTCTTCTCTATCCGCTCGTTTGTCAGCAAGATGTCCCCGCTAGACATGTACGCCGAGTCAGAAAAGATGTTGGGAGGAGGGCTAGCTTTGGGAATTTGGGGATGGGGGAAACTTTCTGAAGTGGAAGGAGCATTGGGTTCCAGAGGGGGAAAGGGTACTTAAGAGAGGCTGAGTCCGGAGCGAGAGTGCTGGAGCTGGCAGGAGTGGGGGTGGGGAGGGTCTGAAAGTAGAGAGGTTGGTGGGGGCTAAATTGAGGGGTGAGGATGGGTGATGTCTTTACTCAACCAGGCTTCTACAAAGGATATGTTTAGCTGAAGAGGGAGTCGACCTTTGAGGGGATCAAAAGTATCTCTTTGGGAGAGATTCTGCTCCCGTTCTTTAACACCCTCCTCATCTCTGCAGGAAGGATGGCTTCCTGGCCTTCCAAACTAGCCGTTACAAACTCCATTACTACGAGACGCCCACTGGGATCAAAGTTGTCATGAATACTGACTTGGGCGTGGGACCCATCCGAGATGTGCTACACCACATCTACAGTGCGGTCAGTGCCAGCCCCGGGGACCCATCCCCCAGAGCTCTTCAGAACCCCAAGACTCCCTCATCCCCTGCCCCAATCCTACTATATGTTTGCTAAACTCAAGAGTTTTCTCAGGGGCCCTTAGGTTCTTAACTCCCACCACCACTTTCTCCTCAGAGAAGGCTTGCCTTCCAGCCCTTGTTCCTTGTGCATTCACACACCCCTGAGGTTATACAAGATTTGGGGCTAAAAACCAGAAGTATCCAAAGCCTGACTCTAACATCTTCCCTTTCCATAGCTGTATGTGGAACTGGTGGTGAAGAATCCCCTGTGCCCACTGGGCCAAACTGTGCAAAGTGAGCTCTTTCGCTCCCGACTGGACTCCTATGTTCGCTCTCTGCCCTTCTTCTCCGCCCGGGCTGGCTGAAGCAACCTACCTCAAGTCTCAGGAGAATTCATGTCTGCCTGGGGCCCTTCCGAACCTGTGCCAACTAAGGGCCCCCACTGTAAGCCCCCGCACCCCCACCCCCTGCCCAGAGCAACAGCCTAAAGGCCTGCCCTGATGCTCTCCTCCTACCAGAATGAAGCCCACAGAGTCCCTCCGCCTCCACACCAGGCGCTCTCTCCAGTTTTATCCCCTGCCTAATGCTGCAAGAAGCACAGAATAAACTTTTTGTCACTCTCTGCGGCCTGAGCGTGTTAGTTTGAGGGCCCTCTCAGTCCTGCCCCACGCATGAAGGTGGAAAGTAGGGCAGCCACACCCCCTGGAGGGCCACGAAGTGGCTTTGCGGATGGGTTTCTCAACCGTGGGAATATTGATGCTTTGAGCTGGATAATTCTTTGAGCTGGACCGTCCTGTGCTTTGTAGAATTTTAGCAGCATCCCTGGCCAGCACCCACTAGATGCTGATAGCACAGGCATGAAATCAAAAATATCTCCAAACCTTGCCAAAAGTCGGGGAGACACACTCCCTCCCGACTGAGAATCACTGGGCCGGGGGAAGCCTGACAGCCCTCGGGTCCCAGAGGGTGCAGGAGCCATCCTCCCCAATTCCGCTCAGAAAATATTCAAGCTGCAGAGCCTTCAGCAGGCGGGGCTTATGCAGATGAGCGGCAGGTTTGGCTGGGAGGGGGGCGGCTCTATGCAGATGAGGAGGCGGTGCCTGCATGCTGATGAGCTGGGCCCGCTGCCGACGCGGCTGGGAGCCCAGCGGGTCCCGCAGCGGTTCGCGCTGAAGTGGCATCTCTCTCCCGCCCCGCTTCCCCCTGGGTCCTTATCCTCCGAGACCTTTACCTCATCCTCGACCTTTACCCTCATCCATTTCCCCCTCCTACTCCTTGCACCTGTGTCCCCCGTAACTGAATATCTCCACTCCTGGCGCCCCCTGCGTTTCTTCCCTCCCGCCGCAAACCTCGCGACCTCCAGCAGCCCGCCCCCGCGGGCCCGATCCTGCCTGGCGGCTCCCCCCGCAGCCTCCTCAGCCTTCCCGCTCTGCCGGGGTTCGCCCCACTACGCCCCCGGTCGTCCGCCCTCGGGCTTCCCTGCTCCCCCCTCCCGCCCCCTCGGAGCCCCCTCCCCCGCCCCGGCCAGCCGGCATGCAAGTGTCTATCGCGTGTACCGAGCAGAACCTTCGCAGCCGGAGCAGTGAGGACCGTCTGTGTGGACCCCGGCCGGGCCCCGGGGGCGGTAATGGCGGGCCGGCCGGCGGGGGGCACGGGAATCCTCCGGGGGGTGGAGGGTCTGGCCCCAAGGCCCGAGCTGCACTGGTTCCCCGACCCCCAGCGCCCGCTGGGGCCCTCCGAGAGAGCACCGGCCGAGGCACTGGCATGAAATACAGGTATGGGGGTGGCCGGGCAGCCCACCCCTTCCGCTTTCCTTTCGGGAGCCCTGAGGCTTCTTGAGATGGCCGCCAAGACCCCTTCAAACTTCACTAAGTAGGTCCCCCTTCTTTCCATCTCTTCTTCCTGTCTCTGGCACTCCCTCACTTTGTTCCTCTCTTGGTTTCTGTCGATACCCCTGACTATGAGAGAATCAAGTTTACCAAGGTTGACTGGGTCCTGTCACACCCAGGGGATGCCCCTGAGCTTCCCTCCTTACCCCTGGGAAGGTCAGGGATGCACGGATCTCCAGGCTATGCCTCCTCCAGTGGAGTGTCCTTGGGTCCGTGTCCTGGGGAGTGGAGGGAGGGAATCGGCTTCTCACTCTGGCCTGCTCGGGGTGCCTGACCCAGATACTGCCCCTGCCTGCCCCAAAGGCTAGGTCTCCTGCGACCTTTCTTGGGTGCAAGGGGAGTGGGGCCTGTGGGAAGGATGGACCACATTTTTCATCTCCATGCTGAGGGACAGGGTCTGGGTAGACTGAAATGTAACTGACTTTATCTCAGAGGACTGCCAGACCAGAGGCTCAGAACTTGAAGTAGGGGGTAGAGGAGGGGCTCCTGCTTGGGAGTGACATGAGGTCACTGATCTGAGCTGCTTTGTCACCTGAGGAATCTGATCCCCTCTATATGGTGGCCCTGATTGGAAAGCTGAGCCGACACCTGGGTTGGGGGCTTTGGGAGGATGAGGGGGCTCACTGGTTCAGAGATAGTCTTCACAAGTCAATAGGAACAGAGGGAGTAGAGAGGGAGAACTAGGCTTTTCTGTCTTACTCTCCCCCCTCCCCCCAGGTCCTCAATCTGCCTTTCCTCCAGGCCCATCTGCCTAGCCTAGCCAGGGACCCCTGCCTGTCTGAATGCCTGAACTTGACTTGGTTTACCTCTTCCAACCTGGCATCTACCATTTGGCACAGCACTCTGCCTGAGGGCCTGGTCTCACAAACTCACCACAATCAAACAAAATTCCTCCCAGCCCCTCACTGCACACAACCCACAGATGACTCAAACACAGACAAGACCCCAGAAGAAGGACAAACCAGACTGCACGTCTTCAATGTGATAAGAGAGAGTGGAGACTCTGGACAGTGGCTCCAGAGGAACAGTCACATATGGTTCACTTGTCCTTTTGAGAAAATTCCTAGGACCTCTGCTCTGGAGATAGCACTTGCCCAATCTTATAGGCCCACTGGGTCTAGTTTCTTTGGACTGAGACACCTGAGGGCTTCTCAGTCTGGAGGAGAGGAGCTGGGGGCTGATAATCTAAGTCCATAATGGAGGCTCCACCCCTTCCCGCTGCTTCTGTATCTTGCAGGAACCTAGGGAAGTCTGGTCTTCGGGTATCCTGTCTTGGCCTAGGTGAGTCAGAATAGGGATTAAGGAAAGGGGGGCATTCTTTCATGGTCTGCCCCCTGCAGTTCTCATGTGCCTGGCTTCTCTCTTGCAGGTACCTGGGTCACATTTGGTTCTCAGATCTCAGATGAGGTATAAGTTATCGGACTTAGAATCAGGGTGGTGGGGGTGAGGGAACCTGAAAAAAGGGAAGTGAACCTGGATAGGGGTTTGGACAACAAGCACAGGGAATGAAGGACCTAAGGCTGGAGGATGGGGAGAGGGGAGAGACTAGAGAACCCAGGGCTGAGATGTGATGGGTTAGAGTACAGTGAGGGAGGTAACTGAGGAGCAGTAGTTGATCTTTACCTCTTTCACCTCCCTAGACAGCAGAGGATGTGCTGACTGTAGCCTATGAGCATGGTGTAAACCTGTTTGACACCGCCGAAGTGTACGCAGCAGGAAAGTAAGGACTGGGGTGAAAGAGCTAAGCTCCATTTGGAAGGCTGAGAGGACCCCAGGGATTATCTTCTCGTTTTCCCTCTAAAGAACCCTGGGACTTCTGAGAACGTGAAGTTCCAACCCTTTGACGGAGGGACCCTAAAGCGTTGTAGGAGTTACAGTCCCAACATTAGTCCCTCTCTGGCTTAGAAGTCAATGGGCATACTGTGCAGTTACATTAAATAAAGCCAACAAATACATCTGAGGCATTAGTTATGTGCAGCTACATGAGGATTACAGAGATGAATTTTCAAACACATCATGCTGTATCACACATTGATGGAGTCACACTAGGAGCAGGGAAAACCTAGGATGACCTACCTTGCCTCTTCCCCATCTAGCAAACACTTCTGCTCATCTTCAAGACTTGACCCAAGTGTCCGCTCTGTCAAGAATTTTGCCCAACTCCCCGGAGTTGGTCACCCCCTCCCCCACCATGAGCTCCGAAAGCACTGTGGACTGCCTTCTGACACGCAATTCGTGGTTTATGCAGCTATATTAGCTGCTCAAGTCAGAGGCCTCCTTCCATGGAACTTGTTTGCTCTTCCCCAAGTACCCACACAGAGCCTAGCACAGAGCAGGTGCTGCTTCTGGGAAGAATCAACATGTCTGCGAAAGTGCACACAGTCTAAGTGGTTAAAGGAACAAAAAAGGGCAATAGGAAAGATTAAACAATGGTAAAACATTTCAGTAACAGTCCACCATGACAACTTAAGACTTGTCATAAGTGAGCTCATAATTTTATGCTAAATTATGTAGCCAATTCTATGGAAGCTGACAAGAAGCCTGGACCATAGATTGTGGCACTCAGAGAACACATTATGGATGAGGCAGAATTTGAGCTGAGCTTTGGAGGAAGGGTGAGATTTTGCAGAGGCTCAAAGAAGGGGGAGGGCAACCCAGATAGTTGAAGCCAGACAAGGCAGTGTCCTTCCTGGCTCCACCATAGTTGGCCCCTCTCCCTTCATCCTATTCTATCTTTTTGGCACCCACAGCAGGGCTTGGTACACAGCTAATGCACAACAGTTATTTGTTGAATACGTGATGGAAACCATACAACGACACCCCTAGTTCCAACAGACCTCTTATTTTGTCCAGGATGGGGCTGTGAGCTGAAATGGACTCCTGGTTTATATCCTACTTTGCAAGAGAGGAAAAGGTGGGGAGGAGAGGAAGGAATTGATTGGCCTAGGAGGGATCAGTGGCTCTGCCTTATGTTTCTTTTAGGGCTGAAAGAACCCTAGGCAACATCCTTAAGAGCAAAGGTTGGAGGTGAGACTGTTTTGGGGGGTTGCTGGGGACGTGATCACCCAAAAATCCTTTTCTTACTGGTTCTCCTATTTCTATTCTTCCAGGAGATCAAGCTATGTCATCACTACCAAGATTTTTTGGGGAGGACAGTAAGTGGCTGCCCCACTGCGATTGTGGAGAAGGCCTACAAAGAATGTGTGAAGGTGTATGGGGTGGGGGTGGGGACAGCCATCCTGCACCAGGTCCGCACCGTGCCTGTGAAGACTCGTGCAATCCCATTTCCTTATTGCTCCAAGCCAGCCCTGGTCCCCTATCTTTGTCACATCTCATCTTTGACTTACCTTTTCCTACAGGGCAGAAACCGAGCGAGGTTTAAGCCGAAAGCACATCATTGAGGGTGAGAGTTAGGGGCTGGGAACCCAAAGTGAGGGGATATGGAAGCCAGAGGAGTAGGGAACAACATTCTCTGAACTTCTGGAGGCTTTGAATAGGGATTGAGGTGGCCATGGCAAGGGGGCAAGGTCTGAATTCTTTTTTTTTTTTTTTTTTGAGACGTAGTTTCACTCTTGTTGTCCAGGCTGGAGTGTAATGGCACGATCTCCGCTCACTGCAACCTCCTCCTCCCGGGTTCAAGGGATTCTCCTACCTCAGTGTCTTGAGTAACTGGGATTACAGGCGCACGCCACCACGCCTGGCTAATTTTTTGTATTTTTAGTAGAAACAGGGTTTCACCACGTTAGCCAGGCTGGTCTCAAACTCCTGACCTCAGGTGATCCGCCCACCTCAGCCTCCCAAAGTGCTGGGATTACAGGCATGAGCCACCGCACCTGGTGGCCTGAATTCTTAGTACACTGAAGCTGAGGTGCTTATCTTCTTCTCCCTACCCCACCTCCAGGCTTGCGAGGATCCCTGGAACGCCTCCAGCTGGGATACGTGGACATTGTCTTTGCCAATCGCTCAGACCCCAACTGTCCTATGGAGGGTAAAAGCAGCACCCCCAAACCTTACAGTCCTTCAAAACTGAGTACTTCCTCACTGGGTGCGGTGGCTCATTCCTGTAATCCCAAGACGTTGGGAGGCAAAGGCAGGAGGATCACTTGGGGCCTGGAGTTCGAGAACAGCCTGGGCAACATAGCAAGACCCCGTCTCTACAAAAAATGTTTTAAAATTAGCTGGCTGTGGTGGTGTGTGCCTTGTACTCCCAGCTATTCAGAAGGCTGAGGCAGGAGGATCATTCAAGCCCAGGAGTTTGAGGCCACAGTGAGCTATGATTGCACCACTACACTACATCCTGAGTGACAGAGTGAGACCCTGTCTCAAAAAATCTAAAATACAAAAATTGAGCACTTCCTCAAACCCTCAGCAGGAAGCCAGCCCCTGCTCAGAAGGCCTCCAAAACTCCACAGCGGGGGCTGAGACTCCAGGATGTGGACAGGAAGGGAGGCAAAAAATAAATATTAACTTTCATGACTCCACAGAGTTGCCTGGGGCCTTGGTGGGGCAGGTGGAGGTCTGCAAATCTGGAGTCTTAGATTCCAGGGGTCTGACAGTAAGGCTTTCCCTCTCCTGTGTACCTAGAGATTGTGCGAGCCATGACTTATGTCATCAACCAGGGCCTGGCCCTATACTGGGGGACATCCCAATGGGGGGCTGCAGAAATCATGGTGAGTGTGTGACCCCACCTTGCCCCTGTCCCACAACTGATTCCCACTTTTCACGTGGTTACTCCAAAGTCCACTGCACTGGGGGAGAAGGCAGAGAAGAAAACGGAAGTAGTGCTCTGACCACTTTCTTTTCCCCAACCCCAACCCAGGAGGCCTACTCCATGGCCAGACAGTTCAATCTGATTCCTCCAGTGTGTGAACAAGCGGAGCACCATCTGTTTCAGAGGGAGAAGGTGGAGATGCAGCTGCCAGAGCTCTACCACAAGATTGGTTTGCAGCCCTCATCCCTGCCTTTACCTTAGCCTCATCCATGGCTAGGTCCTTTTCCTGACACCCAGTGTTCTTCCCTTAGGAGTTGGATCAGTCACTTGGTACCCTCTAGCCTGTGGTCTCATTACTAGCAAGTATGATGGGCGAGTCCCAGATACCTGCAGGGCCTCCATCAAGGTGAGATCTGGGGGCTCTCGATGGCAGGACTGGGCTGTATGGGCTGCTTTGGGGCGAGTTACGGGGGGCTGCTATGTGAGTGTGGTGGTGGTGGTGGTGATGGCGGGGTCTTCTGCTGATTCTTCTTGGCCTCCAGGGCTACCAGTGGCTCAAGGACAAAGTGCAGAGTGAAGATGGCAAGAAGCAACAAGCCAAAGTCATGGACCTTCTTCCTGTCGCTCACCAGCTGGGCTGCACCGTGGCCCAGCTTGCTATTGGTGAGACATTGCACCCTGCAGGGGCCCTGTCTCCTCCTGACATGTTCCCAAGCCCATCCTAAAACTGGTTTGTCCCTAGGGAGGACGCTTGTCTTCAGAGACGCTTCTGAAATCTATGTGGTCACTGTTCCCCATCAGTTCTCTTTTTTCCTCCTCTGGCCCCAGCGTGGTGTCTCCGTAGTGAGGGTGTCAGCTCTGTCTTGCTGGGGGTGTCGAGTGCGGAGCAGTTGATAGAACACCTGGGCGCGCTACAGGTGAGCCGGGGACTCAGAGGCAGAGCCTCTCTGTCCCCCTCCCCAGGAGTCAAAGCCACGCTATGCAACTCAGGATGGCTCTATAAGGTCACACACTACAAAGTCCTCACTTGCAGGTGAGAGGTCCCAGGGCCGGAAAGCGAGGCACTGGCACAGCTGCGGCTCTTGCCTTGCCACTTGACCCCACTGTGGTGCTTCCCTGGGTACTGGAACCCCATGCCCTTTCTCAGTGACCCAGCATGGGCTGCCGTCGCCACCATCCCACTCTCCTCCAGGTGCTGAGCCAGCTGACCCCGCAGACGGTGATGGAAATAGACGGGCTCCTGGGAAACAAGCCACATTCCAAGAAGTAGTCTGTCGCGGGCGCAGGGACCCAACCCGGTGTCGCTGCACCCACCCGAGACCTGATCCCCGCAGCCGCCTCTCCCGCTCCGGATTCCTTCACGCAGCTGCCGGAGCCAGACTAGCCCCGCCCACCAACGAGTCCCGGCTTCGAGTAGTGATACGCATGAACAAAGCCATATCCTTTTGCAGTGGGGTCGAGAGAGAAATTAGTACGCCCGCCCCCCTGCTGCGTCTTTCTAGGCCCTTCTTGCAAATCCCAGGCATGAGCTACTCGCCGTCGGCTCTCTGCCACTTGGTCTCGCCCCCTACTCTCCTCCCCTTATTCCCGAGGCCCAGAAAAGAAAACAAAAACAAAAACCCAGCACATAGAGAGGAAACATGCAGAGTACCTCAAAAGGGGCCCTTGAAATGTCATCAAAGGGTAATAACTTAGTGAATGAGTTGTGATGTCATCTGGAACATAGGAAATGGGACTCTTAGGGTATTCGGTACGAAGGAAGCCAGGCTGGTCCTGGCAGGAAGTAAATGATAATCTTTGGGAAACCAGGACCCTGCCTCCCAGCCCAGAGGTGGAGGAGGGCGGTCAGGGTGGGGCCTACAGTGGCACAGCACTGACAAAGGTAGAGGGAAATTTAATAGCACATCTACACTGCAGTCTGGTGAAAGTGGCCGGGGTGGCCCTTGGAAAACAATTGGGCTGTTCTTGGCAGGAATTAGTGACAGCCTTTCCGTCACGGGCAGGGACAAGGGGCTGACATAAAACGTCTGGGTATAGACTACTGAGCCTTGAGCAGGGCCTCCTACCTGGCAGTGGGGAACTGCAGTCTTCCTCCTGGCAACAACCCGAAAGCAATAATGATGGCCTCTTCTCTGTAAGACTTCCCAGGGAACTGTAAATAAACCTCAGCTTGATCTTCACAGTGTCTAAAGTTGCAGGGGCTTGGGAGGTTAGGGTCACAGTCTCACCTGTCTGGCCCTCTCGCCCCCTGACATTAGAAATCTCCTAGCATTAGCTTTCTCTCCATTGCTCATTCACCTTGGCGACCCAGGCATCGGGCTCCTAGTCACTGTTCTCATCAAGGACCAAGACACCAGATACCCCAGGCCCCAGTTTTCTTCCTTCAGCTACCACATTCCTTAGAACCCAGAAATCTGGCTTCGTAATTTTGTTCCTCCTCTTTCTATGAAAGACTTAGCTATCTGCCCTTATTTGTTTGTATTTAAAGTAATATTAGCCATACTTGTTCCTTGTACTTCTCATTTCTCTCTCGCCGGATACCCACACATATGCCAAGGAACTTGGGGCTGAGTGGGAGATGCTGTTCTGAGGTTGAGGCTTTGTGATTTGGTGGAGAGGTAAAGTGAAGAATGGTCTGAGGTTGAGGGAATACAGAGAGAAGGAAAGATGTTATCATTTTACTGGGACAGAATTGGGTGGAAAGTTACAACCTTAAAGATCACAAGGTAGAGGAGGATGAGCTCTGCCTTCCTTAAAACAACCTGCCCATCTCCCTTCTACCCATCTTCATCCCGCCTTGATCCAAAAGCTGGGCGAGCAGAGTAAAACCAATTTCCAAAAGAGAAAAGTCAGCAGCATGCCATTTACTGGATTAGCAGCCAACTGCATCAACTAATACTTATATCCACCCCATCATCTCCCACTCATTTTGCAAGACTGTGGAGGAAACAAGGAAGTAAAATATATGACTAAACTATGATTAGTTATTCTGTAACATATGAGAATTTATCAATCCCAAATAGGATTCTCCTTAAATAGTTATCTTAGAGGGTTATGCACTTATTTTAATGAACCCTGTCCCATTGCTCAAAATATTAAAAACAAACAAACAAACACCACTCCTCCTAGAATTACCTTCAGAGACAGTTTGGAAACGCCTTGATTAAAAAAAAAAAAAAAAAACCACCTTCCTTTATTGTCACAACTCCTTTGTATATAGACATTTGCCATATTTATCACCCACCTCATTCATTAATTTAGCAAGTATTTGTCTATTGAGTCCTATTATGGTGTGGCACAGGGATACAAGGGTGAACAAAACCAGACTCAGAAACTTCATATATCTTGCTGAGGAGAGAGACAATCACAGAACCACCAAATAAAAACAAACTTCTTGTCCAAAGTCCAGAGGAAAGCACATGGTATTACTGAGTCTATAGTGGTTATTTGACGTGGTGAGGTTACGCTGACAGCTGAAGCATGAATAGGTGTTAATAAGGGTTAAGCAAGAGGGTTAAGAGCATATGCTAAGGCCTGTGGCAGAAAAGAACATACGAGCCAAAAGTACCCAAAGCCAGAGTGTCTAGAGAGGAACGGAACAGAAAGTGAGACATGGGTAATGGCCGGGTGCAGTGGCTCACGCCTGTAATCCCAGTACTTTGGGAGGCTGAGGCTGGTGGATCACTTGAGGTCAGGAGTTTGAGATCAGCCTGGCCAACATGGTGAAAACCTATCTCTACTAAAAATACAAAAAAAAAAAAATTAGCTGGGCATGGTGACACCCACCTGTAGTCCCAGCTACTCAGAAGGCTGAGGCAGGAGAATCGCTTGAGCCTGGGAGGCAGAGGTTGCAGTGAGTTGAGATTGCGCCACTGCACTCCAGCCTGGGCGACGGAGCAAGACTCTGTCTGGAAGGAAGGAAGGAAGGAGTAAGTTCAGAACACACAGGGACTTGCAGGGCACCTTAGAATGTTATATTTATCTAGGCCGGGTGCAGTGGCTCACACCTGTAATCCAAGCACTTTGGGAGGCCAAGGCATGTGGATCACTTGAGCCCAGGGGTTCAAGACCAGCCTGGACAACATGGGGAGACCCCATCTCTATAAAAATACAAGAATTACCTGGGCATGGTAGCTCATACCTGTGTAGTCCCAGCTACGCGGAGCCTGAGGTGGGTAGGTGGCTTGAGTCTGGGAGATCAAGGCTGTAGTGAGCCAAGATTATGCCACTACACTCCAGCCTAATGGTCACAGCAAGCTCCTGTCTCAAAAAATATTATATTTATCATACTGGGGAAAAAAACAGTAGGAAGCCCTCTATATCAGTTATCTATTGATACACAACAAATCACCACCAAAGTTAATGGCCTTAGATAACTTTTTATTTATTTTTATTTTATTTTATTTGAGATGGAGTCTCACTCCGTCACTCAGGCTGGAGTACAGTTGCGTGATCTCAGCTCACTGCAACCTTCACCTCCCGGGTTCAAGCTATTCTCCTGCCTCACCCTCCTGAGTAGCTGAGACTACAGGCGAATGCCACCATGCCCAGCTAATTTTTTGTATTTTTGGTAGAGACAGGGTTTCACCATCTTGGCCAGGCTGGTCTTGAACTCCTGATCTGGTGATCCACCCACCTCGGCCTCCCAAAGTGCTGGGATTACAGGCGTGAGCCACCACATCCAGCCACTATTGATTTATTTATTTATTTAGAGATGGAGTCTCGCTCTGTCGCCAGACTGGAGTGCAGTGGCGCGATCTCAGCTCACTGCAACCTCTGCCTCCTGGGTTCAAGCAATTCTCCCACCTCAGCCTCCCCAGTAGCTGGGATTACAGATACGTGCCACCACGCCCAGCTAATTTTTGTATTTTTAGTAGAGACGGGATTTCACCTTATTGTCCAGGAGGGTCTTGATCTCCTGATCTCGTGATCTGCCTGCCTCCGCCTCCCAAAGTGCTGGGATTACAGGCATAAGCCACCGCGCCCAGCCACTTTTTATTTATTTTTAAGAGGCGGGGGTCTCACTCTGTCACCCAGGCTGGAGTGCACTGACATGATCACGGCTCAGTGCAGCTTCGAACTCCTGAGGCTCAAGTGATCCTCCCACCTCAGCCTACTGAGTAGCTGGGACGATGTGCACCACTGAGCCTGGCTTTTTTCTTTTTTCTTTTCTTTTTTTTTTTTTTGTAATGATGGGGTCTCACCACAATTCCCAGGCTGATCTCAAATTCCCGAGCTCAAGTTATCCTTCCATCTTGGCCTCCCAAAGTGCTAGGATTACAGGTGTGAGCCACCACACTCAGTAGAAATAACTTTTAAAAACTTTTTTTTTTCACGATTCTGTGGGCTTGCTGGGAGTTCCTTTGCTGTTTTCACCTAGGCTCACTCACGTGGCTGCACTCAAATGGCAGGTCAGCTGAGCAGGAAAATGTAAAATGGCCTCACCAGCATGTCTGGTTGTTGGCTGGTGCTCCTCGGTGTGGCCTCATCCTCATATGGTGGTCTCAGGGAGTATTCCAAGGGGACAAAGGCAGAAGCTACAAGGCCTCTGAAGGACTAGGTTCCAGAACCCACACATCACTTCTGCCACATCTATTGGTCAAAACTAGTTACAAGACCAGCCCAGATTCAAGGGATAGAGAAAGAGACCCCAATTCTTGACGTGAGATGCAGCGAAGTCACATTGCAAAGGAATTTGGGGCCATCATTAATCTACCACCAGATTAAAAGGTTTTTTTTTTTTTTTGAGATAAGAGTCTCACCCTGTCGCCCAGGCTGGAGTACACGGGCGCGATCTCAGCTCACTGCAACCTCTGCCTCCTGGGTTCAAGCAATTCTCCCACCTCAGCCTCCTGAGTAGCTGGGACTACAGGTGCACGCCGCCATGCCCGGCTAATTTTTTGTATTTTAGGAGAGACAGGGTTTCCCTGTGTTGCCCAGGCTGGTCGTGAACTCCTAAGCTCAGGCAATCTGCCCGTCTCGGCCTCCCAAAGTGCTGGGATTATAGGTGTGAGCCACCACACTTGGCCCATCATGTATTTATTAACAATAGATACCTACCAGTCCCCCCTCCCTTTTTTTTTTTTTTTTTTTTGAGACCAAGTCTCACTCTGTTGCCCAGACTGGAGTGCAGTGGCATGATCTTGGCTCACTGCAACCTCCACCTCCCAGGTTCAAGCAAGTCTCGTGCCTCAGCCTCCCGAATAGCTGGGACTACAGGTGTGAGCCACCATCCCCGGTGAATTTTTGTATTTTTAGTAGAGATGGGGTTTCACCATTTGGCCAGGCTGGTCTTGAACTCCTGACCTCAAGTGATCCACCCACCTCGGCCTCCCAAAATGCTGGAATTACAGGCAAGAGCCACCATGCCTGGCCCTACCAGTCCCTTTTTAAGACCAAAAAGTTTTGAATTGTGACAGCATCACTGTAATAAGTAGACAGCTTCTCCCATGATCACAGACAATACCATTCAGAAGTTCTGAAATGTTTGCTTAAAAATGATGGTATACCTCCTCAAAAGAGATTACCCTCTAGGTTTTAACAATTTAGGTTAAAAAACCAGCTCTGCATTGCCTGTGATAGCTGGTAAATGCCATGGGTGTGGAGAAGCTCATCTTGCACATATTGGTCAAGAGGGATGGGAGTTGAAAATGTTGGGTACTGGCCAGGCGCGGTGGCTCACGCCTGTAATCCCAGCACTTTGGGAGGCTGAGGCGGGCAGATCACCAGGTCAGGAGATCGAGACCATCCTGGCTAACACAGTGAAACCCCGTCTCTACTAAAAATACAAAAAATTAGCTGGGCGTGGTGGTGGGCGCCTGTAGTCCCAACTACTTGGGAGGCTGAGGCAGGAGAATGGCATGAACCCAGGAGGTGGAGCTTGCAGTGAGCCGAGATGGTACCACTGCACTCCAGCCTGGGCAACAGAGCGAGACTCCGTCTCAAAAAAAAAAAAAGAAAAAAAAGAAAATGTTGGGTACTCAGAAGTTAAGGTGAATTCAGTATAGGCTGGGGGCACAGGATAAGAATAGTAGCTAATATAGTACTTACCTGGTGTTTCACTGTGTACTGGACACCATTTGAAGCACCTTACACATATAAGTTCGTTCAGTCCTCATTATTATTATCCACATTTTTAAAACTAGGAAACCAAGGCCCGGAGAAATTAAGCAACTTGCTCAAAGTGTCACAACTAGTAAGAGGTGGAAGCTAGGATCTGAACTCAAGCCAGCTGGCTCTAGACTGTGTTATCACCCTCCACAACAGAACCTGGGCTGCAGGTCCAGGAGAGGAGGGTGAGGAGACAGCTGTGTGTAGGTGTGGCACCATGAAGGGAATGTGGGTTGTGAGTACCATGTCCTGTTTACCAGTGGGAGAAGTCAGAACCCTGAGTCAGAACTTATGCTGGGGAGCTTTGCTGGGGCCATCACGATGTGTGGGTGTCCAGGCCTCCGGAAGGAAAGGATTCCCAGCATTCCTAAAGCCACGGTCCTGGAATCTAGGTCCCTCCTTAGGCTGAGATACCAGCTGAGAGTTAAAGCAGTTTGGGGAGAATGAAGCTTAGGAAGCCAGCCTTACAAACAACACAGAGAGGTCATCTATAATGAGAATTGAGGGCAAAATCGATTCAAAGGCCCAGGGACCACTAAAGGTTGGGCAGTGTTTGGAAACTGTTTGGGTGGGATTGTGAAACTCCCTGCGAGCAACTAAATAGGCCGAGGGGGCTTTAGAGACTTGTGCCAATGACTGAGGGCTCAGGCGCAGGGAGGGACCCGGGGATTTGCACATGGTAGAATTAAGGAGCGCTGGCGTTGCGTTGGGGGAAGAAGAAAAGCCCCACCCCGCTCCCCCGAGAGTAGGGAGGAATGGGTGCTTTGGCCTCAGGGCTCCGGTCCTGGCACCGCCTGGGCCGCCTCCCCGACTCCATCATCGCTGTCATTCCCGGCCTCAAGCTTCCACCGCCCCCACACGTGCCGCCACAGGGAGCGGCCCGATCGAGGCGTGACGCTTCGAAGGGTGGGGCCGCACTTATTCCCCTATTTAAAGGGGAAAGAGGCCGCGGCGCCGGCCCCAGAAGAGTCTGCTCGTTCTGTTCACGGAGCCGGCCGCGTTAGCGACGTCCTCGAGTCCGCAGCGGGCACGATGCAGCTCTTGGTGAGGGTACCCTCTCTTCCGGAGCGGGGCGAGCTGGACTGCAACATCTGCTACCGTCCTTTCAACCTCGGGGGCCGCGCGCCCCGCCGCCTGCCCGGAACGGCGCGCGCCCGCTGCGGCCACACGCTCTGCACCGCCTGCCTCCGCGAGCTGGCGGCGCGCGGGGACGGCGGCGGGGCGGCCGCGCGCGTGGTGCGCCTGCGCCGCGTGGTCACGTGCCCCTTCTGCCGCGCGCACTCGCAGCTCCCTCACGGCGGCGTCACGGAGATGGCTCTTGACTCGGACTTGTGGTCGCGATTGGAGGAAAAAGCGCGGGCCAAGTGCGAACGAGATGAGGCTGGGAACCCGGCCAAGGAAAGCAGCGACGCTGACGGAGAGGCGGAGGAGGAAGGGGAGAGCGAGAAGGGGGCGGGGCCTAGGAGTGCTGGGTGGCGCGCGCTCCGGCGGCTCTGGGACAGGGTCCTGGCGCCTGCGCGGCGCTGGAGGCGTCCGCTGCCTAGCAACGGTGAGGGGCTGCCCGGGGAGGATGCAGGGGAGAGAGCGCCGAGAAATACCGAGGTTCGTTGGCTTGCTCCTGCTGCCACTAACCCTTCTTCTTTCCCCCAGTGCTCTACTGTCCGGAGATCAAGGACATTGCCCACCTGACCCGTTGCACGTTGTAACCGAGGAACTCGGAAGCTACAGCCAAAGGAAGGTGGGAGCTGCAGCCTCGCGGGGGCTGATGTCAAGACTACTCTCTCTGAGATCCCAGGATTGGCATGTGATGAGAGAGATGAGCCAAAGGCAGGAGGGAACGCCCTGGGAGGTGTTGATGCAGAGTTGGGGAGGCTCCTAGACGAACTCGCCCCCATCTACTGACTGTGCCAGTCTTACATTTTCAGGATGGAGTGGCCAAGGGATGATATAAACAAAGCCTACGTTACCGTGGGAAGAAGACAGACTGTTTTCTTAGCTGGGACTTTGGCTTTTGTCCAGGGTGGCTCTGGTGTGTGGGAGCAACAGGTCCCATTTTAGCAATTCTTTGTCAATGGTTTGAATTTTTTTTTTTTAAGATGGAACGGGAGAGAAGAGGCTAATTTTCGCGTCATGTTAATCTCCCTTCTCTGGCATGTAAGGGTGCTGGTATGCCTGCTGTCTCCCCACTCCCAGTTCTGTGTTCCAAAAATTGAGATGGCTCCCTGCCTGTGACTGTGATTAGGAGCCTTGCTTCATTTCAGAATCTCCCTTCAACCTGCTAGGGCAGGTATCAGAAATTCCAAAGGGCATTTATGTGAGGCACCTAATTAGAGCGTATCAAAGTAGGAAGGGAGAGCCATTTGAAAGGCATCATATTTCAAGCTTTTGCTATTATCTGTGTTATCTTTACAGTCACGAGAACACACTGGCGATACTGAAAAGATACTTATACAATTTTAAGTGTCTTTAAAATTTGTGTCCCATAATGGGACATCACCTATTGTATATATGCCATGTATTCTATTTTAGAATCCTGTAACTATCTTATGACCATATAGTCATATTCAAGGACCAGCAGTGTTGGTATACTGTCAACGGAAGTGCACAATCTCACTCCAGACTTCCTGAATCAGACTCTGGCAGGGTTTTTTGTTTTTTTTTGTTTTGAGCCAGAGTCTCACTGTCGCCCAGGCTGGAGTGCAGTGGCGTGATCTCGGCTCACTGAAGCCTCCGCCTCCCAGGTTCAAGCGATTCTCCTGCCTCACCCTCCGGAGTAGCTGGGATTACAGGCGCCTGCCACCACACCTGGCTAATTTTTGTATTTTTAGTAGAGATGGGGTTTCCCCTTGTTGGTCAGGCTGGTCTCAAACTCCTGACCTCAGGTGATGCGCCCACCTCGGCCTCCAAAATGCTGGGATTATAGGAGTGAGCCACCGCGCCGGGCCAGACTCTGGATTTTAACAATCCCAGGTGATTTGTGTGCCTGTGAAAATTTAAGTACCATTGGTCTAGATCCTACACTCTTTAGAATATCACCATCTGTAGGTAGAATATTTAAAGCATAATAGGTATGACTGATAGATTATTTTATCCAAAGTTGTTTTTTTTTTTTGAGATGGAGTCTTGCTCTGTCACCCAGACTGGAGTGCAGTGGCGTGATCTCAGCTCACTGCAAGCTCTGCCTCCTGGGTTCACGCCATTCTCCTGCCTCAGCCTCCCAAGTAGCTGGGACTACAGGCACCCGCCACCACGCCTGGCTAATTTTTTTGTTATTTTTAGTAGAGATGGGGTTTCACCGTGTTAGCCAGGATGGTCTTGATCTCGTGACCTCATGATCCACCTGCCTCGGCCTCCCAAAGTGTTGGGATTACAGGCGTGAGCCACCACGCCCGGCCCCAAAATTCTAAAGTAACATTCTATTGCTAAAGAAATCCTAACCTATTATGTCACATTTTCCTGTTAGTTACAAATGTGAACTTATTAAGTATTAACCTCAATTTTTTAGAGGCCTCCAATCTTTTTAAAATATATTTTTGATTGACAAATCATAGTTATGCACTTATGGGGTATAAACCTCAATTTTTGTAACCCTATTTTGGCATTTTCATGTCCTTACATCTCAGCTTAAATGCTCCCTCTTTTGGGAGGCCTTTTTCTGCCTTCAACATAGTAGAGCCTTTTCCTCCACCCGTCTGTAACATAATGCCGTTTTATTTTTACTGCTTTTATTTTCATGCTTTGTGGGTGTCCCCACAGGAGTGTAAGCCCCATGGGAGCAAGGGCTGACCTGTGACTGTTTTATCTCCAGGGCCAACAGCAGTGTTACCGTATAGTATGTACTCAATAAATATTTGTTGGCTTTATCTCTTACGTTTTAATATAATAGCCTTGTGAACTAAGTGTCTGGCCTCTTTCAATCTCTGAGAGGCTCTGTTTAGTGAACAATAAACATCAAGGAAGTGCCTAGCAGTTCAAATCTTTGGTAAGCTAGACAGATCTGACCCTCAACGCCTTAAAAAAAAAAAAGTGTGCCTTTGCTTCATACTGGAGCTGAACCTGTGGAGCTGTAGTGACCTCTACTGACTCTTAGGGGAACTAAGCAACTTGAAGGTGGAAAGGATGATCAAAAGGATGGCTGGAAGGCAGTTTTGAATCTTGCTAGGCGCTCCTCCCACTACATTTCTGTCCAGTAAGTCCCACTCTCTCTGAAGTCAACCTGAGGCCACGTAGGTATCTGCTGCTCACCCTCCTTCTCTACAGAGCCCATGACATAGTTGGGGCTGGAAGAACCTCAGTTTTAGTGAATAATCCAAGAGATAAAAATGAGGAAAAGGAAAAAGTTGTTAAGATTTTTTAAAAAAGAAAAGGCAGAAAGCAACCTTTCTTATCCCTCCCCCCAAAAACTGCCCCCCCATAAAAAATAACAGAGCACACAGAAAGGAAAGTATAATTTATATGTACAACCAATAAACCTGATACAGAAGAGGGGATCAGGACAGACCAGGAGTGGGTGTGAAGAGAGACTGGGAAAGGGGCAGCAAGAAAGTGAAGGGGCAGCAAAGAGGAAGTGGGGGGTTCGCCATGCAAACTGCCACTCTCCCCGGCCCCTCCTGGGAGGGGGGATGTGCCCACATTTCCCTAGCCTGCCCTCCACTATTTTGCTCTGGTCCCAACGACAAGGTAGCTCCCAAGACCCTGACTAGGTCCCCTGCCTGACTTACACAAATTTAGTCTGTATCCAGGCCTTGAGGAGGGAGGGCAGTAGAAGTCTTCCAGGAACCTGAGCCCCAGAGCTGGGCTTCCTCCACATCTGGCCCATTGTATTCTCTCCCACCCTTCTAAGGTTACCTGGGTCCCTAGAACAGGTTGGGGAGCTCCTCTTTGGCTTGAGGGAGTATCACCCAACCATGACTCTTTTTGTAGGGGGTGGTCCTTGGTCCCTAGGGAGGGGGGAACATTCCCAACACAAGATGCCGGTACACAGGAGGTAACTGAGCCAGTGAACGGCGCCTTTATTCTGAGGCTGAACAGCAATTGACTTCCTCCCTCATAACTGCTCCACCCTCCACGTGGGGAGAGGTAGGGGACAGTAACATGCAGCCACCCCTCCTCATCCCTTCCTCCCTCCCAGGGCTCATTTTCATCCCTCTCTAAAAGTCCCCCTCCTCTCTTCAAAGCTCTCTTCCCCACAAAAGTTCCTAAAGGCCAGGCAAGGCTGATTCTCCACTTCTGCATGAGATGGAGCTGATTCTGCAGGGAAACGGCTGGGGAGGCTCCACCTCTTTCCTCCCCACAACCATTTACTGGGAAGTTGTGTATACTTGGCAGTGGGGGAGGAAGGTACTTGGAAGACCCTGCCAGCCATCTCCCACCCAGACCTCTTCTCACCAGCAGAGTCTTCAAGGCTTGGTGGGAAAGGTGCGCGGGAGTGGAGAAAGACAAAGGGCCCTTCTTGAAGAGAGGAGCTGCAGAGAGGGGCAAAGGGGTTCCTAGCCCAGTGATGGCCCAAGGGGTGGGGAAGGTGGAGGGCTGGCAGCAGGCCCCAGTGCTTGAGCTGGGGGTCGGCCTCGGGTACGGGGCCTGGGTGAAGGGCAGGCCTGGGATCCAGTCAGTCGTCTATACAGATCACCTCCCCGGCTCGGGGCTCCTTCCGATCCAGCCCGTCTGACACCAGTGCCCCCACCATTTCCTTCTCCTTCTTCACCAGCACTGGAGGGCCGTTGGTGGCGGCTGTTTGGGAAAGGGGTAAGGAAACATCAATCTCCACAACACTCCCAAACGTCACTTCATGACAATGGTGAATTCTCACTTCTAGGTCACCTCCTGCCACTTCCCGTTGCCCCAGGTAAGGGAGGGAAGACCAGGGCAAACCCCTTTCCCTGAGATTCCACTTTGTGCTACATGATTGAACACATGTTCCCACTCTCTACCCCCTCGGGTTTCATATTCACTTTCCCTTGAAGGAACCCGGAGGGAGGTGGCTCGGGTAGAAAACACCAAGCCAGATCTACTAAAACTCTGGTTTTTGATAAAGGGGATTGAAGAAGGATTATGAAAGGGATGGGTGGGGGGACAGCCTAGAACAACTCCATCCCATAAAACACCGGATACCACCAAGGAAATGAGAGGGACTAGAGCAGTTAAAGGGCAGCTGAGCAGAAATAAAGTTTGGCAAAGGAGGAGTGTGAGTAGCAGGGGGTAGGAAAACACCAGCTGACCTGTGATGAAGGACCCTGCAGGCATCTGGCTGTAATTGGCGCCTGCGGCGGCCAGGGCCCCTACGGGTGCGGCGCTGAAGGCTGCCCCGTACCCCGGAGGTGTAGCGTAAGGACCCGGGGGGAAGGCCTGGAACAGAGAGTAAGCAGAAGTTGGAGTTAGTTCATAGTCTGTGAGAGGAAAGAAGCTGTAGGGGAGACATGATGAGCCACACTCCACAACTACTAAGGGTAGGATACACAGGCAGGGAGACTCACTCAAGGGTGATGACTGTGTTCTAGCAAGTTGTTTTTCCATATTGTATAGGATTCTGATGAAAGTGTTTGTATGTGTGCAGGAGGAACACAAACAGGGAAAACTGGAGCTAGGGGGAAAGAGGGTTACCGGTGTGGGGTGAGGCTCCGTGCCCTTGCTGGCCAGCCGGCTGAGGATGCTGCGCTCGGACATCTGAAGGCGGGCTGCGATGGGGGGTATTCGGGACAGTGTGGCTGGCAGGCGGGTCACGTCCGCCTTCATGTCGCTCAGCAACTCCTCCAGCTGGTTCAGAACTGGGGCCCGGGCCAGAGAGAGAGAAGGGCAAGAGAAAGACAGGGAAATACAGAGATGGAGCCAGGAAAAGAGAGGCATCAGATGGACAGATACAGGCGGAAAAAGAGCAAGAAAGGAGAACACAGATGTCAAAGAATCAGAGATCAAGAAAGTAAAAGTAGTAGACAGAAAACAAGCAACTCAGGGGAAAAGAAAAAGTGTCAGGAAAAGAGACAGAGAGACCAGATTACCACAGAAGACAGATGGAGAGAAAGAAGAAAGAAAAAGGGAGCATGGAGGAAAGGAAGATGGGGGGACATTGGAAGACATGGGGGCGGGGAGTTGTCAGAACATCTCATACTGGAAGAGCAAGGTTTGGGGTTGGGGATGATGGGGAGGAAATAGTCAGGAGGCATGGGAGGTGGTAAGTGTCAAAGCTTTAAGGAATCAAGGTTTTAATATGTAAGGGGAGAGGGAGGTTAGGAGGTCAGTATTACAGATTCAAGGAATTAGAACAGGGATCAAAGGGGCCAGGAGTCAGTGACTACATCAGGCAGGGTTAGATGGTTAGAGGGCTTTGGGATATAATCTCTATCATTGGCAAGGTGAGAAGGGGTAGGAGGAAAGGTCGAAGGTCAAAGGGAAGTTTCATGGGGTAGGGTCAGAGGGTCGGATGGGTGGTAGTTTCTGCCTCGTGGGTGAAACAGATGTGAAGGAATGTGATTTGTTTGATCACAGCCAGGGATCTGTATGGTGCATTCACAGTCCAAGGCCCCTAACTGGATGATGTTAGTAGTATGGCAGGCATGCAGTTCCACTGCCAGTGAAGAGGCCCCACTGCCAGTGAAGAGGCCCCACTGTGTGGAGGGGACACAGGGGCTGGGGCAGTTCCCTCTATTGGGCACGGATGTGAATGCTGTCAGACATGGATGAGGGTTGGCTTGCACAAGTCCTAGAGGCTAAAATCCAAGGGGGTGCCAGGTCGGTAGCGGGGGTGGTTAGAGGTCAGAGGGGGGTGGTTCAGCGGGTAGAGGGGTCAGAGGGGTGGGAAGATTTTGAGGGGTGCGGGGTGAAGACTTACGCAGCGTTGTGGGCCCTCCCCCGCGCGGGGCCGCCGCGGCCCTTACCCTTGTGCAGGACGGCGTTGGCCGGCTTGTTCCCCGCCAGCGACTCCTTGGAGAGGTGCTGGTGGCTCTCGGCCAGGCACTCGGCCTCGGCGAAGCGGGCGTGGAGGGCCATGGCGGGGTGCGCCGGCTCCTGCGACAGGTTCAGGTAGGCCGCCCGCCGCAGCTGCTCCTCAATCACCAGCGCCTGCTCCAGGAGCTGAGGGCACAGAGTTGGGAGGTGAAGGTAGGGCTCTGCCAGCAGTGGATGAGGCGGGGGCCGGATATAGCAGGAGAGCCACCCTGCCCTCACTGCTGGCCCAGAGCACTCCTAGCTCCAAACCGACTGCGAACCTAGCATCAACCCTGATCCAGACCACACTCCCAAGCACAAGGTTACACTTTGGTCTTGGCCCCAAGTATCACCTCAGCCCTGAAGGTGTTAACCTTCCCTAGGTTCTAACTAGATCTGGTCTCACTTCTGACCCAAGCCCGTCTATAACCCGTTCCTTTCCTCCCTCATTCCCACCTTGAACCTCCGGGCCAGGAACTTATTTTTCATCTCCAGAAAGTTCCCCTTATTGGCTTCAGTTTTAAATGGCTCGTTGATAATGGCAAATTGAGCATCATTCTGGATGTCCTGCCACCGTGCATAGCCATGGCTACCAATGAAGGAAAGGGAACCATCAAGGAATTTAACAGGAATGAGCTTGGCTTTGAACACTTCTTCCTTTTGGCTTGACTCCCCAAAGTGTGGCACTACTAGCCCTGTCCCTGGGTGTGAAATCATCATCCTTTTTTTTTTGCCAGCTTGAGAGAACCTTTTCCTTCTTGCATGTGTATCAAAGGATACAGGACAATCCCAGCCAGAAGCCAATAGTCATGTCTTCTGTGCCAGATCTCATTGAGTTTCCCCGAGGAAATAGCTGCCCGTTCCTCATTCTGCCACAGTGTGTGAAGCTCTGCAAAGAAGGCAGCAGACAGAAGAGGCAACAGGGTTTTGCAGACTGCACTCAGTCGAACAGACAGGTAGAGATGGAGAAACTGAATAATGAAAGGGAACTAAGGGCTCCTGAAGAGGAATGGGTAAAGGTTAGGTTTGGAACAAACTCAGTTCTAACCAGGTTCAAGTTAGAATTAAGAATAAAGGTGGGATTAGAGCTAGCTTTGGAGTTAAGAGGGATACTTAAGAAAGATTTAGAGCAAGGATCGGAGTCAGCATGCAACATACTTCATTGGAAGTTACTTGGAATTAAAGGTAGCAGGAAGCCTCAGGCAAAACGAGAAACCCCATGAGGATGAGCAGATCCCCTTGAGAAGCAGAAAGCAGCGAGAGTCTCCCCAACCTGTGAAGCCACCATCTGCGATATTGAACATGAACCGGGGCTTCTCTGTCTTTTCCTCTCGTCGCCCATTGGACCGTGGCTCATCTCGAGGCCCTGGTCGAAGCTCCCGGTCACCTTTTGCATCTTCTGCTAGGACAGACAGGGCAAAGCTCACACCTCAGGACACCCTCCTCCCACGTCCCAAGACTACTATCTGTACTGTACTGTACTGGCCTTTCAAACAGCTACCCGCCCAGGACCCAAGCATTCGGTTCCCCAGACTCCACCTCCCCTGATGCCCTCCGGGACGCAGGTGTCCAGTCCTTCCACCCATTACCTCTCTTGCCCAAATCCCCTGTTTCCCCCTCCGGCCTCTCCCTGTGTTCCTGTCCATCCAACGGCTTCTCCTCCCCCCTTTCTCCTGGCGTCGACTCTGTGGCTGTGGGAGGGGGTAGGGGATAGGAAGGGAGGATGTTACCCTCATCCCCTGACCCCAGAAGAGGGAAATCCCAAATTCTAATCCCCCATCACTCCTAAGGCCATGCACCCACCTGACTTCTCTCTGTCCCCACGGTACCCAGGTTCAGGCTCCATCTCTCCAGGCACCCCTGGCACCTCATCCTCTAGAGGAATCTTCCTTGGCTCCAGCCGCTCCCCGAGTGATGGGGCTGGGCTGGGGGCATCAGCCTGGAAGAAGACAATGGGGTCAGGATGAGCCAGAGGGCTCCCAGGTACCTGGCCTCCAAGCCCCCTCCCCTCCCGCTCCGCAGGGGAATCCAGGGAGCCACACACCTCTGTCTCCATCTTCTCCCCAATTCTGCTGTTCTTCTCTGGCTTTTCCTCCTGGTTTTCAGCTTCCTCCTTCTCAAGAGGTGTCCTTATGCCTTCTCCTTTCTCACTTGGAGCTGGAGTAGCTGCAGGGGAAGGCACAGTGATCAAGACAGAGGTTCTCCCGCCCTGACTCCTGGCTCCCTTTCTGTCTCCCCCGCCATCCTGACTTCTGATTACCAGGTTTAGAGGTGCAGGGACTGTTGGCAGCAGAAGCCTCAGGAGTGGTGGGAGACGTTTTGGTAGGAGAGGAGGCTCTGGAGGAGCGCTTAGAGTCGGCGCTGGGGTCAGGCATCAGTTCCGGCATTGACCAACGCCCATTGATGTGCTCAAACTCCTGCACCTGGGGTGGCAGGGTGGGAGGGACAGGTGTCAGCTCTGGGCACTTACAGACAGGAAGCTCCAGTCTCCTCCGTCTCACACCAGCGCAAGCTTACAACTCAGGGACGGAGGCAGAGGAAGGACAGAGACTAGGCAGCCAGCTTGATTCTTTGGGTGACAGGAAGACTGATACCTTCTTTTTGACGAGAGACATGACTCCAATGCGGGTCAACACCTGCTGGCGACTCAGTCCCTCCCGAGGGACCCCATCGGCAAAGGTTTCAGAGCCGTCTGCCCCAGGCTCACACAGATGGCGCATGAACAAAGACACATAGGCCCTAAGGAGCATGGGAGTGGGAAGAGGGTCAGGGGAGCTACAGAAGGGGTATAGGGCAGTGAGGGAGGCACAAGGATGACTGAGGACCCTCAAACCCCCAAATCCCCAGGTGCTCCAGGGCTCCTCCCCTGGGCCTCTCACTCTCACCATTACCAGCCCTCCAAGTCCTAACTGTCCCCCTGCACCCCACCCCTGGTTCTTTCCCTTTGGCCTTGGTACTTAATTCCTGGGCCCCATCAGTCAGCTCTTCATCCTTTCCACCAGCTCCTCCTGCCAGGTTATTGTGGCCAAGTAAACGTGAGGCTAGGACAACCCAGGAGAGGCTCTTTGCTTCAACGCCTCTCCCCTGGGGAGAATGACTGGCCCCTCTACTCTAGGCTCGGCTGAGGGGAGGTGGAGTGGGCTGAGACCACCACCCAGGAAATCGAGCCAGGAAGTATTGCATGACAGGGAGGGTGATAATCAGTTGAGTAAGGTCACATCATATGGCGGCCCCAAGGAAGAAAGGAACACCCAAAGCTCTTCCCCTTGCGTCCACCTCAGCCCTGTATCACCCACACTCACTTAAACTCCTTCTCAGTCTTGCCCCTCAGGTCCCGCACCAGCCACTGCGTGGTGAAGGCATCCTGTGGTGGCATCCCCCAGCGCATCACAGCATTGAGGAAAGCCTTCCGCTGACGGGTGTTGAAGCCCAGCACCTGAGGGTGGGAGCAAGGAGGCAATGGCGACAAATGTCCAGGGTTCTTAGGTCTTGTCCTTTCTACCCTCAGTGATCCAGGCACCAATTTCCAACCCCCTGCCCTCATGCCCTCTTGGAGAACTCAGGAACACTGGGCCCAGCTCTCACCTCAATGTTGCCCCCGACTCGGGCCAGCAGTGGAGGCAGTGGCTTATCTTTCTCATTCCGGAGCTGCCTCTTTGACTGTCTACGCCCTGAGGGTGGGGATGACATCAGTTAGCTGATCCACCACCTCCTCTAAGCCTCAGTCCTCCTTAGCACCCCATTCCCACAAGATACAGAACACAGGAACATTCCTGTCATGTTTGAGGTGCTCCCAATTCTCTCCCAAGCACTTCAGAACTACTAACCCACTAAGTCTAAAAGAACCAGTCGTATTTTAAAATTAACAGCTGATATCTGACAAAGGCCCAGATTACCAGTGGGAATGGAAAATGATACGGCCTTTCTGGATCTAGCCTATGTGGTCACACACACCGAAGTTTACTAGCGGAGAGACTATGAGTATTTCTTCCTTTCTGCTCATCTGCAATTGAGTTTTTCCACACACACACAAAGACTTTTTTACTTGTATAAAAACAGTGGGCTTAAAGCAAACTGGAAAATAAAATGGGAAGAGGTGAGGTAGAATCAGGAACACAGATGCCACCTTCAGGACGTTCATCGAAGTCTTCATCCTCCTCCTCTGAACCCACCGAGTATTCTGACTGGTTGTCTGTGGGGGTGGAAAGGGCCCAGTGGTCAGGGAGGGCTCTTGGGATAGGCCCATGCTGAGGCCCTTTCTGGCTGGATTCCTCCCTGCCAAGACTTGTCTACCTTTATTCTGGCCTTGGTCCTTCTGGGAACACCGGATCACTGCCCAAAGTCTGACTTGGGAGCTGCATATCCTACACCATCTCCATTCACCGCCCACCTTCGGTCTCTGAGCCCCTCTGCTTCTCCTGCCAAACCTACTCTAAGCAATGGCCCTGGGTGTCCATAGGATGCCTGTGCAACCACCAAAGAGTTTATATCTCCTGCAAACCCACCTGGCCTCTGGGTAGTTCCTAATGACTCTACCTTATGTCTTTCCCTTTTAGCGGGGGAAGGCTCTGACTTCTAGGCTTCTCTCGTTCCCTCTAAATAGCCCCAGCCTTCAAGTACCTACTCATCATCACTTCCCCCCCTTTTACTGCCTGCATCTGGGGCAGTCCTCACCTTGGTCTTCCTGAGCAGCATCATTGTAGTTAACTTGCTTGCGAACCCGCTTGCCCTTGCCTAGATTCCGGGCTAGGTCTTCCTGCTGTTGCTCATAGTGATGCCTCAGCAGCTTCTCCCAGTAGTCAGGATCTACATTCTCCTCCTGCTTGATGATCTCTCGCTCAATTTCCTCAATCTGAAGGGCAGCAGAATGAATGAACACTGGGGGTCTCCTTCTTTGCTAATCCTTCCACTGCAAGGAAATCCCTACTCTGCTGCGTCAGCCCAATCCGGTCTCCCCACTCCTGGAGCTTCGTGGCTCTGCATACATTTTCTGGACATTGCGCATGTTCCATGCCATCTCTTACCTGCAATGTGCTCTCCTCATGTTTTCTAAATCTCTCCTCTAATCCCTCTGACAGTGTTTCTCCTGCACTGTCTCAGAAGGTACCCTTCTGTGTTTACCAGTACTGTCTGTGCCTACGTTTCTCTCTGAAGTCCAGTCTCACCTATTAGACGAAGAAGTTGTTTGAGGTCCACTACTGTTTTAAGGGGGACGGACCCTCCTACTTCAAGGCCGAGTAAAGGATACTGCCTTTTGGAGATGGCCTGGGATAGATAATGTCTGGCCCCCAAAGCCTCTCACCTTGTCTTCCTCCCGCACGACGTACTGTGCCACCTTGAAGGAGCTGAGATATTCATTCATGTTCTGCACGTCAGTGTCCTCAGTTGCATCCTGGTTCCGGTCCAACAGCCGAGCGATGGCCTCATTGTCATAATGAATCACACTGCTGTCCTCCTCCTTGTTCTCCCCTGGTGAGAGGGAAAACAAAAGGGAACTTTGGGTTCCAAAGTTTAGAAAGGCTGATGGGAAAGCTTCTACTCTGCGTCCTTTTCACAGGAGCCCTAGAGAAGGCTCTTTCCCTGGGAGCCAATGTTGAAAGGTTTTTGTTTTGTTTGTTTTAACCCTACAGGCAAAGAAAGAGGCCAATCTTCCTCCAAGGGCTACTAAAAGAAGGCTCTCCTTCCTTCAAAGGCTGCAGAGAAGAGTTGTTTTTCTCTCCCCAGGAGGCTGATAAGTACTCCTGAGAGAGCAGGGGCCTGCTTTCACAGAGCTGCAGAAAAGGTTCTCACCCTCGTTTTCATCCTTGAACAGCTCTTCAGTGCCAAATTTGAGAATGTCGTCAAGCTCCTGCTTGGACATGGAGCCTGCCTTGGAGCCCAGCCCAGGCCGCACAACCAGGTGTGTCAGCATCATCTTTCTCTTGGCCACTTGTGTGATTCGCTCTTCCACTGACGCACGAGTCACAAACCGGTAAATCATCACTTTGTTGGCCTGGCCAATCCGATGAGCCCGGCTGAAGGCCTGCAGGGGCAAGAGAAAGCGGCGGGTGGGTCAGGGGAGTGGCCGGGAAGAAGCTGCCCACATGCTCAGGAAAGAAGGCTGCTGAAGAAGGGCCTTCTCTCCTCCCAGAAGAGATTTATTTCTGACCCCGGAACATGACACCCTCCTCCATGAACCCACATCTCCTTGCTAAATGGTGCAGGGGCTCCAGGATGCGAGTTCCCACCTGGATGTCATTATGGGGGTTCCAGTCAGAATCAAAGATGATGACAGTGTCAGCAGTGGCCAGATTGATGCCCAGGCCCCCAGCTCGGGTGGACAGGAGGAAGCAGAATTGTTGGGCCCCAGGAGCTAGGAGGTGAGAGTTGGATCAGGTTTTTCTTGTACCCGGTAGTTCTGTCCACCTGCTCCTAGACGTTCTCTGACGACAAACAACCATGCCCCCAACTCAAAGCCTAAGTTTCCAGTGTCCCCCAAGCCAGTCCCCCTCCCATCCCAGGGACCTATCACAGGTTTCTCAGGCCTCCCACACCCACCAGGGACCAGTGTATCTCCCTCACCATTAAACCGATCGATGGCCTCCTGCCTCAGGGCACCCGTGATACCACCATCGATGCGCTCATACTTGTAGCCTTCATAGTCTAAGAAGTCCTCAAGCAAGTCTAACATTTTGGTCATCTAGAGCAAGAGAAAAGGATGGAGTCTGGAATAATGAGGTGGTGGGATGGCTTGCTTATTCTAACTACTCCTTTACACAAACTCAACCCTAATCCTTACACCTGAACCCTTGCCCTGTCTTAAGCTCCTCATTATTCCACATTCTTGTCACACTCTCTTATTTTTATTTATTTTTATTTTTTTTGAGATGGAGTCTCATTCTGTTGCCCAAGCTGGAGTGCAGTGGAGCCATCTTGGCTCACTGCAACCTCCACTCCTGGGTTCAAGTGATCCTACAGCCTCAGCCTCCCTAGTAGCTGGGACTACAGGTGTGTGCCACCACGCCCAGCTAATTTTTGTATTCTAAGTAGAAACGGGGTTTCATCATGTTGGCCAGGCTGGTCTTGAAACTCCTGACCTCAAGTGATCTTCCTGCCTTGGCCTCCCAAAGTGCTGGGATTACAGGTGTGAGCCACCACGTCTGACCCTCTTGTCACACTCTCTTGATTTAAGGTTGTTTCTCCTAAGGCAGAGGTTCTCTGAGACCCATGAAAAGGTTTCAGGGAAATCCAGGAACCCTCTGAAAATCCGTACAAAATTGTGTCATTGTATGTACAGTTGTCTGGAGAGTGGACCCAGAGCTTTCATCACATTTCCAAAGGGTCTGTGCCCTTCACCCTCACCTGCCAATAAGATGAAGAAATAATACCAGTCCCTAAGGAGGCAGATGGCTCACCCTCACCCTTCCCCCATGCAGCTGAAAAGGAACTAGAGCTGGACCTCAACTTCCAGCAACCTTAAGAACAGGCATCAGAGGCCAAGAATGAACTTGCTATACAGTAATCCCAGCACTTTGGGAGACCGAGGCGGGCAGATCACCTGAGGTCAGGAGATCGAGACCATCCTGACCAACATGGTGAAACCCCGTCTCTACTAAAAATACCAAAAATTAGCCGGGTGTGGAGGTGGACGCCTGTAATCCCAGCTACTCGGGAGGCTGAGGCAGGAGAATCACTTGAACCCAGGAGGCGGAGGTTGCAGTGAGCCGAGATCGCGCCACTGCACTCCAGCCTGGGCAATAAGAGCAAAACTCTGTCTCAAAAAAAAAAAAAAAAAAACTCTTACAGGAGGAATCTCCTCATTTGTCACACCAGAGCAGCTACAGGAAGACGGTAAGAAATTAAAGTCTGGAGGATGAGGAGAGGGAAGAGGAAGCAGATGTAAAGACAGCTAAGGGCACAGGTCACCTGCGAGAAGATGAGCACTCGGTGTCCTTGCTCCTTCAGCTTTCGCAGCATCTTCTGGAGCAGCATGAGCTTCCCAGACGACTTAATAAGTGCCCCACCCTCATAAGCCCCACTGGGGAGTTTGGGGGACTCCTGAAAAGGGAGGAGAGAGGAGGAGGAGGGGATCAGTTGGAAACATGCCCCCATATTCTTACTATGCCTAGAAGGCCAGATGCCCGGATCCAGCTTCCACATGTTCCCAATTCCTACTGCTCTCAGAGACCGAGTCCCTGGCCTTCCAGCCCAGCTCCACCCCTGTGGCTCAATACCCACCTCCCCACTACTCCCCACCCATGTTTTCTGAGAATGGGTGTTCGATCAGCTCCCTGTTCTGTGTATCTACCATAGCAGCCACGGGAAAAAGGTATGGATGGTTGCAGCACTTCTTAAGATCCATCATGATATTAAGCAGTGACACCTGGTTCCCACCACCTCGTGAATTCAAGGCCTCAAAATTTCGAGTCAGGATGTATTTGTAGTATTTCCTAAAGGCCAGGAAAGGGGTGTAAAAGAAACATAAATAAAGGAAGCAATTATGATATTGCACTTGGAACGCTCCCATCAATCCCCAAGCCCTACTCCAGGCAGCTCGTCTTGCATCCTACTTCTGCATGGGGCTTAGCTCCACCCGAACGATGAGCTCTGTCTTGGCTGGCATGTTCTTAAAGACATCTGCCTTGAGTCTCCGCAGCATGTGTGGCCCCAGCAAATCATGCAGTTTCTTGATCTGGTCCTCTTTGGATATGTCAGCAAACTCCTCCAGGAAGCCCTCCAAGTTGCTAAGAGCCAGAAGAGAAGAAAATTAACAGGTCGGCAAGTTCCTTGCCCCTGATCTCAGGCTTACCACCTCAGATTAATCCTCTACCAGCTCATTTTATCTGCTCCACCTCTTATCTCTGCCAACTACCCTTAGGGAACCACTTACTTAAATCTCTCTGGGGTGAGGAAGTTCAGGAGATGGAAGAGCTCCTCCAGATTATTCTGCAATGGGGTTCCTGTCAGCAGCAACTTATGATCTATCTTGTAACCATTGAGAACCCTGAAAAACTAAAAGATGGGGCAAGGCAAGGCAGGAGAATGGGCTTATTAGTGACAAGTGACCGACCCACAGCATCAGCCTTTCCCTGCCCCAGCTCCCATTTCACTCAGGATCAGAGGCCCCAAATCTCTGGCCCTCTCCCTCTTCCAACCTGGATGTCCTCCCAGACTACAGAAAATCCCCAGAACTTTTGTTGTTTTTTAGGACCAGGGCAAGTGGGAAGTCCACAGCTTCAAGTTTTTAAGTCTGGAAACCTCACTCACCTTGGACTGGTTGTTCTTGAGTCGATGGGCCTCATCTACCACGAGACAGGCCCAGCGGATGGAACCAAGTGCTGCCTGATCAATGGTGATCAGCTCATACGATGTCAGGAGAACATGGAACTTCACTTGTGCCTCCCTCTGCCAACATAATTATTGCCCATTCAGCTGCCACCTGACAACCATGCACCTACACCTCCAGAACCAGACACCTTGTCCTGACCGTGGCTCCCAACAGGAGCCATTACTCTGTTCTCCAAGCAGGGATTACAGACCATGGCCCCTAAACCTCTGCCCACATTTCCAGTACCGACAGATCCATGTATGCCCCTGGGAGTACCTGGCACATCTCTAGGATGGTAGTGCAGAGACACGAGGACAGGTGGAGGAAGAGGAGAAAGGTGAGGAGGGGAATAGAGAAACTGAATTCCTGGCTGAGAAAAAGAAGTGACAGATTTGAGGGTCTCAGAGGATATGAGGTAGAGGGGCTTACCTTCATCTTAAAAGCTTTCTTGCCCCCTTTGATGGCGTTGTCCTCAAAGGAGAATTCATTCTCACGAATGATGGCCCGGCTGTCTTTGTCACCCGTGTATGTCACCACATAGAATTTGGGTGCCCACATCTGGAACTCCCGCTCCCAGTTAATGATGGTAGAGAGTGGGGCACTCACCAGGAAGGGACCTTTTGTGTGGCCCTGGGAGTCAAGAATGGGGGTGGCATAAGTCTAGGCTAGAGGCTATATACCCCAGTCCTCTGCCAGCTACACCCCTCCATCTTCCCCCTCCCCACTTCTCCAGTCCAGGCGGTCCCCTTCAAGGTCCTAGAATCCAGCACCTCCTTGTAGAGTGAGTAGAGGAAGACGATGGTTTGTATGGTTTTGCCCAGCCCCATCTCATCAGCTAGAATGGTGTCAGTGCCCTGGGCCCAGGAGAAGCGTAGCCAGTTCAGCCCTTCCAGCTGATACATGTGCAGGGTGCCTCCAGTGGCTGTGATAAACCGTGGCTGAGTCTCATATTTCACGGTAGGCTACAGAGACAAGAAGTCAGAAAGCTCAAGGAAATAGTCGGCGGCTCCTCCAGTCTTAGTCTCCTCCTCCCTGGCATGGATACCAAGTTGGATTACAATTCCCTCTACTATGGCCTGAGTTTACAAAAGTTCTCACATCTAGTCTTCAGCCCCTCCCCCTCATTCCTTAAGGCAATATCCAGTAGCACCATGGGGAAGGGCCAGCTGGTGACAGAGCCACAAGTGGGCTATCTCTAGTGGCTCCTGCCCTTTCAGGCCAAAATTCTTAGCCACTCTTGGGGCAAGGCTGGATGCTGAAGGAATAGCTACTGTTCACAGAGGTTACTGAATCTCTGGGAAGTTCCATCAGTAGCCCTTGGAAAATCTTCGATCACCATGGCTCCAGAAACAAGAAATGACAACCGAGAGGACTCACATCATTAGTGGGAGAACTGGGAGGCCCATCACCCTGTAGCTCCTTCTTCTTTTTCTTATACTTGCGGGGCTGGGCAGGGTCTTCCCCCATAATTAGTTCTCTGGAAAAAGAGTGGGTCTGAATGAGGCCTCATCCTTGGGAGTCCTACGCTTTCTTTTCTGAACCCATTCCAGACCTACTTCCCACTGTCCATGACCTAGATTTTCCCATATTTCCTTTTTCCCAGGCTCTTTACCCTTACCCTTTGGATTTCACCTCAAGAGCCAGCCCTCCCCACTCTTGAACATCCTCTTCTCCACTACTCAGCCAGATCTTGTTTCTGTTCCTACCTCTTTAGCAAGCGCATCTCAAACAACCCAGCCCAGGTGGCCATTGCCCTGAACTCCAGGTTGAATCAGTCCCTACTGTACCCTCATTTTATGCTGGAGTTTTGGCTTTCATGCCCTCATCGTCAGAATCCCTCAAATCCACAAGCTCATTCCCTCACCGGTGTCTCCAGTAGCTTTGCTTATGTTCTTCATATTCAGGGATATTCATTTCATCTTCCTCCCACGTGGACTGGTCATATGGTAAGTCCCTCCATTTTACTAGATAGTGGTAATTCCCCTTTTTATCCACACTGTGGGGCAGGAGGCCATGGGGAGGAGCAGGAGGAAAATATTGCACAGATCACAAACAGAAAGAAGGCCTGAGAAACGCAATTATCAGCAAACACACAAAATTTGTCACCCAAACTTCAACAGGGGGCTGCTGGAAGGGAGATTAGAATAGCTGACCCAGCAGCCTAACCTTCTCAGGATGGTATCCTAAAAATCAACTATCACAAAACATTCCTGGAGATCCCTCCTTACATCATTTGTTCACTTAATCACTAAGTATTTTCCTCATGGAACTCAGAGTCTCATGGGGAAGGCAGCATTGAAATAACTAAATACATACCGTAAGTTTAGGCAGTAATAAGTACTACGAAGAAGAAATATTCAAAACACTGGTCTGGATGAATTATGTCTCTCATGTTTTGCTTTCATGCCCTTATCCCCAGACTCATGTGCTATGTCTTATGCCACTGGAGATGACAGGAGGCAAAGGACAAAAGAGGCACTGCCTGGCCGGACTTTCCTCCTGTTTTCTCCCATTCCCCTGGAGGAAACAAGGCCAGAAAGGCTGGAGCTACAGCAGAGGTTATCAAGGTTAGATCAATTACCTGGTTAATCAGCAAATACTAACATGGTGCCATCACCATGGCAAGACTAATGTCATATACCAGGTCTGACTTCTCAGGGACCAAGGATTCACCTGTGGTTGATGATACGGTGGACGGTCATCCACTCTGGCTTGATGCCAAAACGATAGTACTTCTCCTCCATCTCAGCATAGTGTGGGTCTTTCACTTTACGCTTGTCACTCTTCCCATCATCCTCGCCGGAGCCATAGTCCAGGGGTGGGGGCTCATCCATGTCATTCTTCCGCTGGTAGTTTCGATACATAACCAAATGGAAGATTTCCAGCTAACAGGGCACAGAAAAAAGGGGAAGAGATAGTCCTGACACTCACAGAGGACAACAGGACACCGGGAAGAGGCCGGCAGGAGGAATGAGACAGGGAAAGGGAGCTATGAAAAAGGATGGATTGGCTGGGCACGGTGGCTCATGCCTGTAATCCCAGCACTTCAGGAGGCTCAGGCGGGCGCATCACCTGAGGTCAGGACTTCAAGACCAGCCTGGCCAACATGGTGAAACCCCGTCTCTACTAAAAATACAGAAATTAGCCAGGTGTGGCGGCGCACGCCTGTAATCCCAGATACTCAGGAGGCTGAGGCAGGAGAATCGCTGGAACCCATGAGGTGGAGGTTGCAGCGAGCCAAGATCGCACCACTGCACTCCAGCCTGGGCAATAAGAGAATAACAGGCGCGTCCCAGCACTTTGGGAGGCAGAGGCAGGTGGATCACCTGAGGTTGGGAGTTCGAGACCAGCCTGATCAACGTGGAAAAATCCCGTCTCTACTAAAAATACAAAATTAGCCAAGCGTGGTGGCACATGCCTATAATCCCAGCTACTTGGGAGGCTGAGGCAGGAGAATCGCTTGAACCCGGGAGGCAGAGGTTGCAGTAAGCCAAGATCGTGCCACTGCACTCCAGCCTAGGCAATAAGAGCGAAACTCCATCTAAAAAAAAAAAAAATAGAAAAAAAAGAAAAAGGATGGATTAGAGATAAATGAGTCAAAGCCAAGACAGGAGAATAAATAAAATGAAACAGATGTAACAGTTTCAGAAGACAAGGCCTGGGTGGGGCTGTTATGAGCAAGAGATAGGGAATGGGATTATAAACATTGAGAATTTTTTTTTTTTTGAGATGGAGTCTCGCTCTGTTGCCATGGGGCTGAAGTGCAGGGACGCGATCTTGGCTCACTGCAAGCTCTACCGCCCGGGTTCACGCCATTCTCCTGCCTCAGCCTCCCGAGTAGCTGGGACTACAGGTGCCTGCCACCATGCCCAGCTAATTTTTTTGTATTTTTAGTAGAGACGGGGTTTCACAGTTTTAGCCAGGATAGTCTCGATCTCCTGACCTCAGGTGATCCGCCCACCTCGGCCTCCCAAAGTACTGGGATTACAGGCGTGAGCCACTGCACCCGGCTGAGAATTTTTTTTTAAACGGAGATGGGGTTTCACTATGTTGCCCAGGCTGGTCTCAAGCAATCCTCCTGCCTTGGCCTCCCAAAGTGCTAGGATTATAGGTGTGGGCCACCATGCCCAGCCAGGAATATTATAAAACATGGAAAAAGACAGATAAGGAAGGACATGAAGTTAAGAAAGGCTATGCTACATCTGAGGGAGGAAAGCTAATGGAGACTGAGAGAAAGAGGACTGTAGACCAAAAGAACGACGTATGGAAACTAAGCAAGTAGGGTATGAAGGCCAGAGGCCTGAAATGAGAGAAAACAAAGAGTATGGGAACCCAGCAAACAGAGGAGTAAGAGAGGGAGAGGATGGCAGGAAATGAGGTCATGGGGGAGACGGAAAGAAAAGGTCCTAGTACCTGAAGCTCCTTGGCCCAGGAGCAGTGCCAGTAGGATAGTCCTACCCACTTGACAAAGAACTCTCGCTCCGATCTGCCTTGAAGAGGACGGGGGGGTGGGACATCTGGATTTCCATCTGCCTGTTGAGGGGCTGGCACTGCTACAGGTGGCTCCCCCCACCGCCAATGTAGGATCTTCTGCACTCGACCCTTCAGCACGGGGCACTTTGGGAGGAAGTACAGCACGTACAAGGAGGAAGAAAGAAAGAGACAGAAAAAACCCATCGTTAGATGAGAGGATAGGGGTCCCACAAGGGTGGGGGAGTACAGAGAAAGGAAAAGCTGGACATGTGGGCCCCAGGGATGGGGGAAGGGATCAGGCCTGACAGTAAATACAGAGGGGAGATGTTTCCACTCACTGTGCATCGGGGACACAGCCATTCACCATTGGGAATGTCAGGCAGGGGAGGGTTTAGACAATGAATGTGGTAGGAGGAGATGCACGCATCACAGCACAGGAGCTCCCCGCCGTCCTTGCATACGCGGCAGTACTCCATGTGATCATCCTCCTCCTCCTTCTCCCCTTCTTCCTCTCCCTCCTCTTCGTATTCTTCTTCTTCCTCCTTGGCCTCCCACTGGACCCCCTCCTTCTCCTGGGGGGCCAAGGATAGACACAGACAGATGGAAGAGATTAAGGAATGAAACTGGAAGATACAGGCAAAGACAGGACACTTGAATCCTAGAAGTGCAGAGAAGACTGGTGGGAACTAAAGAAAAGGACACTCCAGTTTCAGAAATGTTGATTCTGGGAGCAAAGGTGTGGGAGAAAGGAATACATTAGGATCCTAGACACTTGGACATCTGTTACTAAGAAGTCCAGCCATCTGGGGGTAGGAAGAGGGTAAAGTGAAACCAAGGGGGAAAGAGACGGGTGGGTTCCTCAGGGCCATCAGATGCTGGCATTAGGTACTCACACAGTGAGGGCAGCTCCATTTGCCCTCTGGAGCCCGGTCAAGCTCAGGATCAAGGCAGACGAGGTGGTAGGCACGAGGGCAGGTGTCACACAGAATAATTTCCCCACCCTGCTGGCACACCTCACAGTAATCCTGGTGATCCGTCTCGTAGCCATCAACCTCCTCCTCCCCGGCCACTGCAGGACAGCCCAGGACTGTCATATACCCCGGTGGAGGGATAAGGAAGCAGGGCAGGGGGAGATGGAGAGAGAGAGGGAGAAGGGTTGAAGAGAGAAGTCAAAATTGAAAATAAGAATGAGAGGACGGCCCACTGACAGGATCACACACAGTCAACACTCCTCACCCTTCTTCTTCTTCCTTCCTGGACGGCCTCTCTTTAGTTTCTTGGTGCGGACAGGACCATCAGGCCGGCCTGAGGCACTGTGGACACTGCCACTGTCCAGGTCTGATTCTTCAGCCTCTGGTTCAGGACCTTCGTCGCTCTGAAAAACATACTGCCCATAGCCCCGTGGCCGTCAGTGAGGCAGACTTCATTCTACGCCCTCCCCAGGCCTTTGGCTTCCTGCTCCGCCATCCCTCACGGATCCCTGTCTCTGGATCCTTGGCCCTCACGGATTCTTGTCTCTGGATCCTTGGCCCTCACGGATCCCTGTCTCTGGATCCTTGGCCCCCAGGTGTTTAGTAGACAGGGACGGGTCACTCACCGAGCCTCCTTTCTTCCTCTTGCCACCCAACAGCCCTAGTTTTATTTTGAGTGGTGCCATTTTCTTTCCCCGAAGCTTCTTGCGTCCATCAGGCACTCGGGGGCTCTTACTCCGCCTCTTATGGCCTGGACCTGAATGAGGAGTCGGGGTGAGAAGAGGAAAAAGGAGAGGTCATGACATCCTGGAATAATGGAGGTCACAGGGGCCTCTGGATTCCTCTGTGGGCTGTGGTTTCACTAAGCCCCACTTCCTGGAAAGCATCTCCCCTCCAGCAGTCAGGGCTGGGAAGGCGAGAGTTCCAAACTCTAATGTGAAGACATGCAGTTTGGAAGGTGAGATGACAGTTGTTGGAAGAGAGTTCCCTACCTTTGCCCTCTTTGGTTTTGGCTCTTCGGATGGGTGGGGGCTGGATATCAGCAGCAGGGGGTGGTGGAAGGGCGGGGGGTCCGGAGGGTGCTATGGGGGTGGCCGACGAGACAGCAGCTGACACCTGCTCAGCTACAGCTGCTGCTGCCGCTGCCGCTGCCGCCGCCACAGCAGCTGCTGACCCCTTGAAGGGGTTGTTGGCGCTGAACTCTCTCCATTTGGCCCCAAGGATGGTCATCATCTTGGACATTGGGATCTTAGGATTCTTCTTAGCAATTAGGGGCCTGTAAATATAGAAGCAGAAAACTCGGACCCTTCACAGATGGTCTGGGAACACTGCCATCGCTCCTCATCAATTAAATCTATGTACATGCTAGGATTCCTGGGTGGTGAGAATATGTCCTATTAGGAAAAACAGCCATTTAAAAAAATAAACAAAAAGAAGTTTAAAAAAAGCGGGGAAAGAACAGGTTTAAAAAAGCATTAAAAAAGAAATACAGGCCAGGCACGGTGGCTCATGCCTGTAATCCCAGGCTGAAGCAGGAGGATCGCTTGAGCCCAGGGCTGTGAGATGAGCCTGGGCAACAAAGCGAGATCCTGTCTCTACAAAAAATTAAAATAAAAAAAAATAATTAGCTGGGTGTGGCGGCACCTGAGGCTGAGGCAGGAGGGTGGCTTGAGCCCAGGAGTTGGAGGATATAGTGAGCTATGATCACACCACTGCAATGCAGCCTGGGTGACAGAATGAGATCCTGTCTTTAAAAAAGGGGAAATAGGCTGGGCGCGGTGGCTCACGCCTGTAATCCCAGTACTTTGGGAGGCCAAGGTGGGCGGATCACGAGGTCAAGAGATGGAGACCATCCTGGCCAACATGGTGAAACCCCGTCTCTACTAAAAATACAAAAATTAGCTGGGCGTGGTGGCGCGCACCTGTAGTCTCAGCTACTCGGGAGGCTGAGGCAGAAGAATTGCTTGAACCTGGGAGGCAGAGGTTGCAGTGAGCCGAGATTGCGCCACTACACTCCAGCCTGGCGACAGAGTGAGATTCCATTTCAAAAAAAAAAGGGGAAATAAAAAACAGCAAAATAAAAGCATAAAAGGTTAAAATAAAATTAACAAAAATGCTTTACTTTTGTATACTAGTTTACAGTTCATAAAACCCTTTCACATACATTACACCTTATCTTGTCCTCACAATAATACTCTTGAGTTGCTATGATTCTCTGCATTTTACTAGTAAGTTCCATGGGCCCTGAAGATGGGCTTCCGTAGGACGGAGTGTGAAGGAGTCAGACCACGCTGGTTCTGCTCTGGGGTGGGATGCTAAACTCTTGTGTGGACATGGGTGATCCATGGTGCTGAGAAAAGCCCCATGTTCAGCAGTAAGGTAGGTGAGACAACATTACTAATGACAGTCACCAGTTACTGAATGCTCCCTAGAAGCCAGGCACTGACGGTACTGTGCTTTCCATTCATTATCTCACCAAACTCACAGATTCCTATGAGGTATATATTATTATTCCCGTTTATAGAAGAGGAAATTGAGGATTGAAGAAGTTAAGTTACTTGCCCAAAATGTAACCAGATCTGAACCTCAGCAGCTGCCTCCAGAGCACTGAATTGATATGTTAAAGTGCCTCCTCCCCAAAACAAAATACATCTGCACTGTTTTCTTTTCGTGTTTTTTTTTTTGTTTTTTGTTTTTTTTTTTGAGACGGAGTTTCGCTTGTTGCCCAGGCTAGAGCACAGTGGCGTGATCTCGGCTCACTACAACCTTCCCCTCCCGGGTTCAAGAGATTCTCCTGCCTTAGCCTCCCGAGTAGCTGGGATTACAGGCATGTGCCACCATGCCCAGCTAATTTTTTTATATTTAGTAGAGATGGGGTTTCACCATGTTGGACGGGCTGGTCTTGAACTCCTGACCTCAGGTGATCCACCTGCCTTGGCCTCCCAAAGTGCTTGGATTACAGGCATGAGCCACTGCACCCGGACCATCTCTGCTATTTTCTACTCTACTATTCTCTACCCTTCTTCAGGAGCCACTGAAGCTCAGGTCCCACTGCCAGCAGTGGACCCTCCATTATTACCAGGGCCTAAGGAAGGGGCACAGGACCTGCTAAGTGAGCAAAGGAAGTTCAGGAACACTGATGGTATCTCTCAGGTCCAGTCTAGACAGAAGTCACAGAGCAGAAGATGGAGCTGTTGGGGCAGGGGAGGGCTCACTATATTCTGTTCTTACTTTATTCTGTTGCTAAAGAGTTCTCTAACCCAGCACTGGAATCATGATGGCCCTTCCACCCCTTGCCCCTCAGTGACGAGTTCTCAACTGGGGTTCTTGGATCCTTACGAGTCTAGGAGTTCCCTGAAATGACGTGTAGAATTTGGTGTGTATATGCTGTGAATTCTCTGGAGAGCAGTTTCATAGCTTTCATCAGATTCCAAGGGATCCAGGGCCTCCCTCAAATTAAAAGTGTCTATTAGCGAGGATTCCCCAGTCTTACCGCACCTCATGAATTGGCTGAAGGCTTTGTAGTTGGTGAGTGTGTGGTAATCCTCCTCAGAGAACACATGCTCCACATCCTCCAGGCCCCAGGTCAGAAGCAGAGTTGCTGATGACTTCTGTTCCACTTGCTGCGGGAGAGGGGCTTTGGTGAAGTAGGTGCTCCTCCAGCCCCTATTCTAGGCCCCACACATGCATGTCTACCTACCCACTAGCTTCCCTGGGCTTTCTTGCTTCTTGTCCCATTCTCCAGTCCAGTCTCCATCCCTCCCCTCCTCATGCCCGTCTTTAATGTGGGATTTCTCACTCTCATTCCCTAATTCTACTCACCTTTTGCCCCCCATCTCCCTCCCCCTTTTTCCGCCGCTTTGTCTTCTTCTCCTTTTTTTCTCGGTGCTTCCTTCTTCGTTTCCGACCCGGTCCGGTTCCATATTCACTGCCCCCACTCTCTGACTTCTCCCGGTACTCATCTCGCTCAGAACCAAATTCCTCCTCACTGTCCTAAGAAAAAGAAATAAAAATAACATTTATTCATCCCTACCATTGCCAGAAACTGTTCTCAGCACATACCATATCTTATCTCTTTTAATCTTCAAAACAATCCGATGTGATAGTAACTAATTTTTTATCTCCTTTTTTTTGGAGACGGAGTCTTGCTCTGTCACCCATGCTGAAGTGCAGTGGTGTGATCTCGGCTCACTGCAACCTCCACCTCCCGGGTTCAAGCGATTCTCCTGCCTCAGCCTCCTGTGTAGCTGGGATTACAGATATGTACCACCGCGCCCGGCTAATTTTTGTATTTTTAGTAGAGACAGAGTTTCACCACGTTGGCCAGGCTGGTCTCGAACTCTTGACCTTAAATGACCTACCCGGCTCAGCCTCCCAAAGTGCTGGGATTACAGGCGTGAGCCACTGCTCCCGGCCTTTATCTACTTTTTACAGATGAGGGAACTAAGGCACAGAGAGACAAATAAACGGCCTGGTATCCTAGACAGAGGAATGCTGGACTCTTGAATTCATACAGTCTTCTTCCGGAGCTTGTGCTTTTAACTGCTTCTCTTTGCTGCTGAGGCAAGTCACACTGACAACGAGGCTCTTCACTAGGTTGCAGTGAATGAAGTTAGGGTCCCAGATCCTTGAGATACATGCCAACAGTGGCAGGGAATTGGGGGGCCCGGGGGATCAAGCCTCCCTGGCTTCAGAACCCCACCCCCACACCAGTAATCAGGAGCAGAGAAAATGTAGGCCTCTGAGAATGGGTCTCTTGAGCCTTGCCGCAGTTAGGAATTCTTGACACTTACACGCTTCTTGCGTTTTCGGGGTTTTCCTGGCTTGTTCTCCTTCTGCTTCTTGGGTCCTCGTTTTCTCTTCTTCACACCCAATGCTGAAGGCAGCAGCCGAATGTCATCCTTATCTTTGAAGCAAAAAGCATCAGAAAACCTAAGCCTCTAGGTTTCCAGCCTCTGAGGCCCCTCAACTTGCCCCTTCCCTACCTCGGCAGTTCCCACTCTCTAGGAAGCATTAACTCCTCCAAGCCCTACCTCCCTTCGCTGGATGCAAACAGAAAGTGTTTCGAGTACTCTGGGATGCTCTGGTTCTGAATGGGAGGTCAGGGGTCAGAAGAGAAGAGCAGCCAAACCACTCCCCTCCCTCCCCTCCTACTAACAAGGGACCAGGCTCCAGGCCATGGGCTCTGACTGTGGCAGGTCCTTTCAGTCACCGCCAGGGCTCCTCCTGCCTTCCCCCTCACTTCGCCAGCTGGCATCCTGCCCAGGAACTGGGGAAGCCATGCCCAGCTGCTGGCCTGGCCTGACCCCAGCACTTGGAGTGGGGAGACACAAGCTGGCAGCTCCCTAAGCCAGATGCTGGGGAGGGAGAGCCAAAGGTGGACACCTGGGTTCTCACACTAACACCCTGGGGCCCTGACATCCTTTTGCCAAGAGGGAGGCCTCTATTTACATTTCCTCGGATAATTACCAGGCATCCTGTCACCCCAACACAGTCCTGGAGGAAAAGAAATCCTCAGCTGGTCATTTTTACTTCTTGCCCACAGAATCACAGTGTCTGCCTCCTTCATCACACCCTAATTCGACAGGATAAAGTCTCCACAATTACCTAAACACTCCTCCTCCCAAAGTAGCCTAAAACCTACCTTCAATTCCATTCCCATCTCCCTGCTCCCTTTGGGAACTAGGGGGCCATACCCTTTGTTTCCCGATCTCACCCTTCACCTCCATATTTTGTTCCAGATATTCTGACCAATTCATCTATACGCAGTATGGGAGACCCAAACAAAGATATAGGCACAGACAGACACACCCAGCATATGCCTTCTCAAAAGCACGCGCGCGCACGCGCGCACCCACACCCACACACACTCTCAGGCCCACAAATCCAGAGGACGGCCTGTACCTGCTTCAGCAGGGATAAGTCCCTGGCTTTCTCCCCAGATGTCTCTGTCAGAGGGCCCCAGGCCCCCCCACCCCATTATCTGTGAAGGTGTCACTCTGTGAAGGCTTGGGGAACGGAGAGTTACCTCACATAAAGGAAGACAGGATGCCCCACAGACCTGGGGCCCTGGGGCTCTGGTTCACCTCCCTCCCCTACCAAGCACTAGACTAACCAGCCAGACCTGTCTAGTACAGAGAGAGGAAGCCGATGCAGGACGGGAAAGCCTGGGCTTGGCCCAGCCCCTAGCTCTAGGACACACAATCCTTTCTCCTTCCCTCAACAGCCAACGGAAAATTAGCCACAATTAACACCAGAGGCCTCCGTTTCCACTGCCTCAGAGTCGCTGCCTCGCCTTCCTTCAGTGCCACCTTTCCTGCTAACTCCAGCATCCTGTGTCCCCTTGTACAGGAAGACACTCTAGGACTGTGTGCGTGTGTGCAGGGGGGTGGCTGCCAGAGCCCGGGTGTGAAACGGAATGGGGACTGTAATAGGAAGTCAGCAAGGAAGGCGCCATGCCCCAGCAGCCAGCTCCCCCTGGCCCCAGGGACTTCGGTTGACTTGAACATGGAAACGGAGGCTGCCCGGGCAGTGGCAAGGGCAGGCCAACTGGCTAAGGTTCAGGGACACGGCCTCGGCCACCACCAGCCAGGGGTGGTGCACAAGCCGGTTCACTCTACTCCCCACCCCAGCGGGAGGTTCCCGAACTTGGGCAGACGTCGGTGGCGGGAGAAGCAAAGCGAGAATGGCGAGGAAAAGCAAAGAAGGGTAATAAAGCAAATCTAAGTCCCAACCTCGGTCTCAGCAGCCACTCAATGCTGGCCTGGAGCCCAGACTCTCCCACATCCCCAGCTCGGATCTCAGGGAGGCAGGGAGGAGAGAGGCGGGGGCCGGAGGGCGCAGGGCGGAGCCTGGCCGCCCGAGCAAGCGGGAGGAGTCTCGGCCGAAGCCTCGCCTCCCGCCCGCCCCTCTCTTCTTCTAATCTCACCATCAATCTCTCACACATATATTTATTTTTTCTCAAATTCCCCTCCCTCCCCCACAACGCACCACCATAATAGGTCTGCTGCACATGCGTACTGCAGGCAGGGGGTGGGTTTGTATTTTCAGACCTTTTGCAAAGAAACTACCAGAATTTTCCGCACCACCCACAATCATTCCCCACCCCCACCCCCAAGGAATCACATCTATATATTATGTTATATTATTTCTCTCGACTTGCCAGAAGGGGGAGGGAGAAGAAATGAGTTTTTGGCTTCCTGCTCCCTTCCCCCACCAACACGACTGCTATTATTTTAAACGTTTAACAATGTAAGGAGACTGGAGAGAGGGGGAAGGGATAAAATTGGTCTTGAGTAAGAATGTAAAACAAAATGGTGAGAATCAAAGCAGTCGGAATGGAAAACAATGGAAACCTCTCCTGTGCACAAATGCATACTCTAGACGAGGAAGAGCGAGGGCAGCCTGAACAAATTTCCTTAGAGGAGGGTTATTTTCCCCACACTTAGGTAGACAGAAATAATGAGTGGGCTAAAAATATTTTCCCGAAGTTTTACCTCCGAAAGTCATCTGAGGGGGTGTATCTGGGTCACTCATTCGACTTGGAGGGCTGAAAGGGAGATAAAAATTGCCCAGGGGGAGAGGGGAGGTGGGTTTTCGTTTCAGATGTAAAATGTAAGCAGCCTCTGACGTTCCTTCTGGTCTATTCAGAAAGCCGAGGGAAAGGGGAGGCCGGGTTGACACAAAGACCCATCTCAACCTCGGATCCTTTCACGCTTCTCTCCCCAACGTACCCAGATGCGGGACCCACACCACCCCACCCCAGATTCCAAGTCCCAATACAAATAGGTGAGCGCTGCCAAGCCCCTGGCAGGACCTGGCGGCCTTTCTTTCCCCTCTTTTCAGCGCCTCTGCCGGAGGCAACCCCAAAGGCACCCTCTCGCCACAACTCCTCATTCCTCCCCTCCTGCCAAGGCAGGGGGCTCTCTGGGAGAACTTTTTCAAAACTTTTCCCTTTTTCAGACAAGCTTGGGGGGCGGGGAGACTTTATCCAGTTTCCAGGAGACACACATCCCTCCCCGACCCACAAGAAAGCACCCCCAAAGGTCGTCTCGGCTAGACAGGAACGTTTGCCACAGAAGCCACACGGATCAATATGACAGTTTTACAAAGAGCCCGGTGTTGGCCGTTTTGAAGTTTGGTGCATTTGTGCCGCATGGCAGCCAGAGGCCCGGGGGTGCGGAGGTCCCCCTGCCGTTCCCCAAGCAGGGGGTGTGGACACCCAGATGCTCACCTATCCCAAAGAAGACTAGAAATCACTCCACTAGGAGGGTGGTCTGAGGGGGACACCGCTGGGAGCCTGACGCGGCGCAGCGGTCTGGAGAGCGCCGCCCAGAGAGTGCCGCCGGGTGACTTGTCACCTCGGGGGACGGGTGCTGAGTGATGGTCAAGCTGCAGAACAGCTGGGTGGGCAGTTCACGCCCCCCAACGTGCTCAGGGAGTGGGTGGTTTCAGCGAGAGTGAGTGACAGTGAATGGCAGCCACGTGAGAGTCACAGCTGGGCAGCTTGGCCACCCCAGACTGACGGGGGTCAAGAGGGGGACCCCCCCGCCGCACTTGACACAAAAAAGCCCAGAGCACCGGCGAGATGAAGGGGGTGGAGCTGGGGGCATCTGGTTCCCCAGACACTCTCCTCTCCGCTCCCCAATCCTAAGGGACTGCTGTCCCCTGCACAGGCTGGGGGAGCGAGGGGACGAGCTCCAGTCTTATTCCAGGAAGTGGTCTGCGTGGACTGTGGCCACCACCTGCCCCTACTCATCAACAGCCCACAAACATTCACAAGACCCCTCCCTCGCGTGCCACCGCATGCCCCTCAGTTGGCGGGCACCTAAGTCTCCGCGGGTGGAGGGGGGTCCGATGGACACCGTCCCCACTCTGCCTGCCCAAGTCCTGAGCGGAGGGGGCAGGCCCGTCGGCTGCTCCGTGCGGGGAAACCCCACTCTCCCTCGGTCCAACCCCACCGGGGCCCGAGCCCGAGGGGCGCTCGCGCGGCCGCCCCTCCCCCACGCGCCCCTCCCCCACGCCGCCGTCCGGCCGCCAGGGTCTCCGCGGTCCCTCGCTCGGCCAGGGAGGGGGCCCTGGCTTCGCCTTGGCCGTTTCCTGCCTACCCCCTCCCCGCCGAGGGTAAAAAAAAAACCTCCTCCTCCTCCTCCCCCGAAAGCCGCGACCGAGTGGCCCGGTCCGCGCGCGCAGCTCGCGCCCAGCGCTCTCCAGCCGGGGTGGCGGCGGCGGCGGCGGCAGCGGCGGCGGCGGCAGCGGCGGCGGCAGCGGGGGAGGGGTGCGGCGGGGGAGGGGAGGAGGCCTGGCCCCACGGTCGCAGCCGCCACCGCCCGCCCCGACCTCCCGGACCGCCGCGGGGCCACGGGCCCGAGCCCCGGATTCGCGCTCCGGATTCGCCTCGGCTCGGCCGCGCGGTGGGTGCCTCGCCCCCGCCCGGCTTCGCGCGCCCGCGGCTCCCACTCGGGCTTGGGGGGGAGTTGGGGCGGCCGCTTACCTGGCGGCGGGGGCGGCGGCGGCGGGGGCAGCGGTGGCGGCGGCGGCGGCGGCGGCGGCGGGAAGAGGTGGCAGCCGGGGGGGCTGTGGCGGTCGCGGCCCCGGTCGTGGCCCGGCCCGCGCCCGAGTAGTCCCTCGTCGTCGTCCTCCTCATCGTCCTCGTCGGCCGCCTCCACCTCCTCCTCCTCCTCGTCGCCCTCTTCTTCCTCCTCTTCTTCCTCCTCCGACACCACCATCTCCTCCTCCTCCTCCTCCTCGTCCCTCAGAGGGGAAGCCATCCTGTGGCTCTGGCCCCCCCACCACCCCCCCACCCACCGCCCGCCCGCCTCCCCCACCGCTACCACCACCACCTCCTCCTCCTCCTCCTCCTCCTCCTCCTCCTCGGCGGCGGCGTCCTCCTCCTCCTCACCGCCTCCCCCAGCCCCCCAAACCCCCGGGCCACCCCCCTCCGAAACCCCCACCCTCGGGGCCGCCGTCTGAGGAGGGGGGCCAAACCACCCCCAAAAATTGTCTTGGAAAAAATTGAGGAAAGACTTTTTTTCCTTCTCTCTTTCCTCCCAAGAGAACAAGAAAGGGGGATTTAAAATATATATATATATATATATGTATATATATAAAAGTTTTCGACTTCTCTCTGCCCCCCTCTCCGTTGCTTTAAATATATTTAAATTCTGAGGGGGGCGCTCAGAAATATTTCTCAGAGCTGAGGCACTAAGATGGCCGCCTTGAAATTATTTTTAAAACAACCCCCCCTCCAGCACCGCCACCCCCTCCATAAAGAAAGAGAGAGGGGGGAAAATCCCCTTTTCAAACAAAATGGCTGGCTTAATATTTCATTTTTCACCCCCCCATTCTCCTCCCTGTTACACCCCCATCTCCAAGCCTTTACCCAGAAACCCACAAATTTCTCCTTTTTCATAACTGATTAGTGCACAGATTAATAGAGATATTTTCCTTGTGTACTGAAGTGTGTGTGTGTGTGTGTGTGTGTGTGTGTGTGTTGGGGGGGCATGAAGGATTTCTGCATAAAACAAAAATGGCTGCTGTGACTAACTCCCCCCTTATAAAAAATATTTGGGGGGGGCATTAATCAGTACTCATGCTCAGTCTGACATCAGCATAAATTGTTAAAGGTTAACTAGTTAGATACTAGTCCAACTAGATTTAATTTTTTTTATTTTCTTTACTAGTCTCTTCCTCCCCACCTCCCTTCTCTAAAGAAAAGCTTTTTTTTTTTTGAATACTTCAGAAGGGAGTGGTTTGATGTGAAGGTTTTTTTCCCCTTCAGGCATTGAAAAGGAAAAAGATGAAATATATGTTTATATATAACTCTGTTTCTACATACCTCATTGAAGTCACAACGCATTTAATTGTGTACATATCTTTTAAATGAGAAGCGGGACTGGATTTTTTTCTGCTTTCTTTAAAAAAAGTGATAGAAATCCTAGTGACTTTTGGGGGAGAGATATGAATAGATACGATGATTGAGTTTTTTTCAAAGGAGTCCATGTTTGATTCTCCCCTTTACCCAGCCTTTTCAGTGATTTATAATTGTTATAAATTTTATCTTTACTCTTTTCACCTTTTCCCTCGCTTTCCCCTCCTCCAATTGCTAGAATGTAAAATTCAGCTGACTTGAGAAATTAATTTGGGGAGTAAACAACAAATTTTTAGGATAAAGAGGAAAGAGTCAAATCTGAAGATCGTGAAATTATGTTCTCTTTTCTTCCGTTTCAGTATATTTGCCTTCCCTCCATGATCTCCAACACTATCCAATAAAGTAGAAGCAACTGAGGTACCGTGAAAGAGAAAGGAGCTCGAACTGAGAAAAAGCAGAGGTAGGGGTTATACCCAGGCGTTTCCATCTAACTTTCTGACCTGTGATTTCCAACTGTACCCCAGTGTTTATGGTAAAGTGGTACCAGGAATTGGACAGTTGGAAAGGAGTCCCAAAGTAGCTTTCTCATACAGAGATTTGCTCAGAGAGGTCTAGACAGAAAATGATCCTTGCCAAATGGAGCAAAGGAAGGAGGGCAGATAGCTGAGTTCTACTCTCTTTCATTCTTGTTGACCCTTTCTTACTCTAGCTTCCTCCCATTCTTTTGATCTCCCTTTGCCCCTTCCCTTGCTTCCCATTCCATGCCTGTGGAATCATTTCTCTCTGGGTTATTCCTCTACCTCTCCAGTGTAACTGCTGGCCACCCATCTTCGGCGGTGCTCAGGAGCACCCTGAGAGGGAGGGGTAGGTGGGCAGCAACCAGAAAGTATTAGTGACTGGGAAGATGACGCACATTTTTGTTTATGAAGCTAAAATGTTCTTTATTAATGTTCCACTCCCCACACTAATGCACTTTATTGGGTGTTGGTTTCCATCTCTTTTTTTTAACCTGGCCTTTGGAATTCTCTTGCTTCGGTTCCCACATCATTTCTGTACTAAATCTAACTCCTCCTCCTCTTCCAGTTTTCCAGTCGATTTTGCTCTCCTGTCTTCTTTCTCTGTCCCTCTTTACTAGTTCATCTGGTTATCCTCCTCTTTCTATATGTGGGCTTCTCTCTATTTATGTCTTTGTTTTTAACTGAGACTATCCTTCTCATCCCTTGGACCCTCAGGCTCTGTCACCTCTAAGTGACTTTCCATCTCTGTCTTCTTTCTGCGTACTTCTGTCTTCCAGTCTCTGAATGTGTGGCTCTTCCTCATGTGTGCCTGACTCCCCCTCTTTCTGGCCCCTTCTGTGTGTGTCTGTGGATCATACTGTGTATGGGAAGAGTGTCTCCATGTGTACGTGGGCCACACTGCGCATCATGTGCGCTGCAGCCTCTCTGCCTCCGTGCCCTCTCCCTATACTGAGAGCCTCTGCTTGCCACATGTGCCGTGATCTGCAGGTGCGGGTGGCTAAAGGTGGCCGTGTGCATCCCTATACAAACACTCGTCATTCTCTCTCGAGTGTGCTTTGCATGTGGATTTGCTAATTTACCTTATTCTCCCTCTCCTTGTCCATCCTGCCTTTTGCCTGTCTGCATCTCTTTCTGTTCTTTCTCTCTCCTGACCTCTTGATTTTTCTTCTCTCCTTATTTCTGCCTCTTTACCTGCTTGCTCCTGTTATGGTGTCTGCCTGCCTGCCTGTCTGCTCCTCCCTGACTGGCTGGCAGCCTCTTTTTCCTCTCTGGTTGTCTGTCTGCTTCTCTGGCTGTTTGCCCACCACTCTCTCTCTAGCCATCTGTCTCCCCGCCTGCCTGTCTCTATCACTTTTTTAGCCTGCATCTCTCGGTTTGTCTACCTTCCAGGCCCTGCCACGGCTCCCCATCTTGGTTTGCCTCTTCTCTTGCCCTTCTGCTTGTTCCTTCTCTTATTTGTGCCTGTTAAGTTCCTCCTTTTCCCTTGCCTCCCTTTAGATCTCTCTTGCCTGTCTACCCTGTTTGCTGCCATCCCACTGTTTCAGGCTTTTCTCTCTTTGGTCTTCATACTTCTCAGCTTTTTCTTCCTTTGCTTCTTCTCTGCCAACATCCATCAATGAGGATAGTCTCTCTCCTCTAAACTTCTCAGTAACCCTTTTGCCTCAAAGTCTTATCTAACTTCTTGCCACATCCCCTACCTACCCTGCCTTCTTGCACATTTGCCTTTATTTCAGTTATCTCTTTTTCTGTCTTTCTGGTTCCTCAGACAGTCTGCCTGCCTCAGTCTTTTTGCCATTTTCCCAGTCTCTCGCTGCCTTCCTGCCTTTTTGCTGTCTGCTTGGCAGGCTCTTGCTGTCCACATCTCTTCTTGCTTTTCTCTCTTCTTTTGTTTCTTTTTCCCAGTTAACTTCTAAATAGGTAGTACATACTTATGGTACAACATTTTAAAAGTACAGAAAGTGTACTGTGAAAAGTAAACCTCTCTCCCATCCTTCTCCCCTAGTCCCGGAGTTCCTCTCCCCAGAAGCAGCCACTGTTTCACATTTCCTGGATACTGCTCCAGAGAAGAGTCTACACATACACAAGTCTTTTTGCTTGCTTGCTTTTGCTTGTGTTTTGCTGTACTCCTCCCTACTTTTCTTCTAGTTTTTCTGGGTGCTCCTTCCTCTGTCAGTCTGTCAGTACTCCTAACTAACTTGGCTGGGCTTGCCATCTCTGGTCTTTTTGATTCTACCAAGTGTTACCCAGAGTACTTGTCTTTTGGATTGACTAGTTGCTGGTTGTATGCGTTCACTACCAGTGCTTGAGGAGTGCTCAGGAAGGCTTTACTCTCTCCAAGTGTAGTCTACTCTGCATGGTAAGTGGTCTGATGACAGCAAGACATCTCTGTTGGTTGCTTCATCACTGAAGTGTGTATTGGAGAAGGCAGGAAAGCACCGGTAGTACTAAAAAGTACCCTAAAAATATAGGCACAGTTAATAAGTAACAGTAAGCTGAGCTTACATGCACACAGAGTAGGTAGAGGACTGCCCTGCTTTCTCACTTAGTCTATATGAATTCTGTAAGGTCATGTGAATCTAGATCCTTTAGATTGTTGACCTAGGCCTAAGAAGTTTTTCTTCCTCCTAGTCTAAAAAGCTTTCTCCTGATTAAAACTATTTTCCTTTTTCATCCGGCCTTCTGGCTCCACTCACATGCCACCTTAGAGACATTTTATAACTCTTTGAAGGAGACAAAGACACAACCTCTAACCAGGTCTCTTTGAAAAAGATGATAATAAAACTTCTACACACAATGCACTGTTCTTTCATTTCTGCTTTTTTACTGACTGTTTTCCTGAGTTTAACTGTTTCAGCCTCTATCTTTGTGTCTCTCCACTCTTTCCCTCTTTCCCTCTCTTACTTCTCTTTTCTTGGTTCTTTCTTCTTATCTGTCTGTCTTGATCTCTATTCTAGCCTCTTTTTCTGATTGGCCCTCTCCCCTCTCTTCTGTCTGATTGGCCTGTATCCTTCCATCACCCCATCTGTCTGCTGGATTCTCCCTGTCTGCCTGCAGTAATGTATGTGATAGCGCTTTATAAATTATAAAGCACTATGTTGTATAAAACACCATTATCACTTTGTCTTCCTTCTTACCTTATTTTTTCTTCCTTTATCTGTCTTCCCTTCTTCTCTCTTTCTCTCTCTCTGTTTGCCTGTCTGCATCCCTTTTGGTGATTTTGCCTGCCTTCTCTGTCAGTCAATCTCCATTCCCTCCCTGCCAGCCTATTTTTCTGCCATCCCTCTTCTCTGTCTGCTCAGTTCTTGTGTCTCTCCTTCTGTGTTTCCAGGTTTCTCTATATTTCTTTTGCCTGTCTAGTCTCTCTGTCGTTAGGCCTTTCATCTATGCCTGTGTGTCTCACTGTCTAGCTGCTTGTCTCCCTGCCTGTCACTTTCATTGTGGGGCATCAGTCTCTGCCTTCTTCTGTCTTTCAGTACTTCAAAAAATAAAAATTAAATAAAAAATTTAAATTCCTTATGATTAATGGGTAGAGGAGAATATTTTTTGGTTTTAATGAGAAGATTATTAAGGTGAGAACAAAGAACTCAAATATTCAGCTGTGAAATGCAAATGAAGAAAAATTTTTAAGGGACTCTCAAGCCAAGAATAAGATTATTTATTTAACGCAAAAGCAAGAAACATATCTAAAGCAATAATTTCTAACCTTTTAGGATCGTAGAAAGTTAGAAACTTTCTCCAGAAAAAAAAAATACACACAAAATGTCACATATGTTTTCATGGTGTTACGAATACCCTGAAGTCTTGGACCCCAGGTTAAAACTCTGATGTAGGGAACCAATGATAATCAGTGATAGAGCACAGACATGTACTCATACAACAAGCAGAGTAAAAGACTGAAAAAACACTTGCAATCTATGATTTTCTACCCAAGGATATGTTAAAGAGATTCCTAATTGTCTTTTGAAATATGTAGGTCAGTGATAATAATGAAAGGCATGTAAATACTCAGGATAGTCTAGACCTAATCATAGTATTTTAGAGATGGAAGGTCTTGTAAATCAGTGGTTCTCAAATCGCTAAGAAAGGTTGCCACATGTCCTTTCCTGGAAAAGTCTGTCCTTTATTCTGAGAGGATATATTTCTGATATATATTTTTACATAGAATAAATATAGTATATAGTATATTTATATAGGATAAATATATGTATATATGCTTATATTTTATGTTCTAAATTATGTTACATATTATTAAACATATATACACATATACATATTTATAATGTTAAAAACTTCCTTTCTAAAACTGAGATAGATCTATATGGCAGAATGTGAGTAGATTTTCACGGGGAAGGGGGAGAAAAAGAATAAGAAAATGACTTTTTATACTTACTGTACAATCTGAAAATTTTCAACATGTACTTCTTTTATAATTATACAACATTTTAAATAATTTTAAATATCTTTTTATGAGACGTAGTTTCGTCCTTGTTGCCCAGACTGGAGTGCAATGGCGTGATCTCGGCTCACTGCAACTTCTGCCTCCCGGGTTCCAGCCATTCTCCTGCCTCAGCCTCCCGAGTAGCTGGGATTACAGGCACATGCCACCACCACACCCGGCTAATTTTTTGGATTTCTAGCAGAGGCGGGGTTTTACCATGTTGGCCAGTCTGGTCTCGAGCTCCTGACCTCAGGTGATCCACCTGCCTCGGCCTCCCACAGTGCTGGGATTATGAATTTTGTTGTTCTTAATGTCCTTACTCAGCACAATGAAAAGTCAGTAACCCCATGTTGATCACTTAACTTTTTTTTTTTTTACATTTTATTGATCATTAAAATCTAAAAGTCTAGGATTTACTGCTTTAATCTAACCTGTTCATGATTTTATCAAGGAGGAAACTTCAGTCCTTCATATATCATATTCATGATGTGCCATATCTATATATCAGCTATACCATTATATGCATACTATTTTTCTTTAAATCACTCACCTTTCTTTAACTTAATGTTCTTTAAAAGGTAAATTTTAAATTGCTAGAAATAATATTCGTAAATCTTTAATTTGATACTATAATTATGTTTTTCTTCCTAATTTAAAATGCAATAATTATTAAAATAAAAATCAATAAAAGTAAACGCATCTTGCATGCTACTAATAATATAGGTATATATTTTAGAAAATATCACTTTAATCTAATTTTATAGGTATAGAAACTGGGGCCTAGATATTGAAAGGATTACCTAAGATCAAATTAGTAGTTAGAGACAGAACCAGGACTTGAACTTTTATCTTTCAGTTTCCAATCTAGTGTTCTTCTACTATATACTACATGAGTTCTAAGTCAATGAGATGTCCTAGAGTTTTAAAGGACACTAATATGTGAAACTGATGGTCACATATATTACTGTTATTAACTATAACAACTATACCACAGAACTAGCAAGGCCAATTTAATTGTATCTATTATACTTATAAACTTAGTGTTTTTTGACACAGAGTTCCACTTCTCACCATTTATTATAGAGAAACAGTCACCATACTTGTGCATAGGGTGACATTACAGAGCTATGCATTACAATATTGTTTGTAACAGCAAAAAACTGGAAACACCCTAAATCTCCAACAGTAAGGAATAGCTAAACAAACTACACAGCAGTTAAGAAAAAGGAGTTACTGGGGCACATGTTCTCAGGATTTCCTGGGGCTCTGTCGCAAGCCATTAAAAAGAAAAAGAAAAAGTAAAAGAAAAATGAGTTACTTCTGTATGTAGAGACATGGTTAATATATTGTTGAATGGAAACAAGTAAATTGTAAAAAAAAAAGTTATGACATTTAGTTTATGTTTAAAGAAATTAAAACAATAATATTTTTACTGATACATTTATTTGGATTTAAATGCTTTTAAAAATGCTGGAAGTATACATACCAAACTGGTAACGTTGGTTACTTTCAGGAAAAAATGGTCAAGGGGGATTGTTTGCTTCATTGATAATTCTGAATTTTTACAATGAGAAAGTATTTATTATTTATGTAAACAAAATTAAGTAGCTTCATTGATTACATTAGCAAATGGAACCAAGTGGGATAAAAAGTAGTATGACTTCTCTAAAGAAATAATTCCTCATGAATCTCTAGTTCTTTGAAGTGAAAAACGTGTAAGCAAAGTACAATCAGTAGATGTAATGTAGTTAGGGTTTTTAAAACATTAGTGAGGTTCCACTTTAAAGAATAATTAAAATATGAGAGGGAAAAAGGGAAAGTACAGAAGAACGTATATAACATGGTAACATTTATGAAAGAAAAAAATGTGAATATCCATAGAATATTCCTGGAAGAATATACAGGAAACTACAGTAGTTGCCACTGAGAAGGGGAAATTATTTTTTCAGTGTACATCTTATAAAGCAATTTGAAAATTTTTTAGTGACCAAGAGATTGACTAGGTGAGGGGAGGAGGGACATTTTTTGAGATAAGACTTAAAACAGATATAAAAACCTAAGTAGCAATATATGATTGTGATGATGGTTATGGGCTGTAAAATCAGCATTCAGAGAAGAAAGCTCTTTCTTGGTTGGGAGGGGGGAAGCAAGTAAATAACTTTCATATGTAGTTGCATTTGAGGTTAGTTCCCAAATAACTGAGATTTGTATAGCAAAGAGGAAAAAAAAGGGCAGTTTAGGTGGGATAAGAAAGAATTTAGTAGGTAGTATGTAGACCTCATATGGCTGGAGTGGTAAGTTCATGATAGGTTATAGTAGGAGTTGGTACCTCTTTAAAGGGTAAGAATTTTAGTGTATCAGTGAAGAGTAGAGGTCAGAACCTTGGGGGAACTTTGAAGGATGGAGTGGGGAGAGGAGAAGCCAAAGAAAAACAAGTTGTTCAAGTGGTAAGTGTACCAGGTAGTGTTGTTATGGTAGAGTAAGCAGACAGCTTCAGAAGGAAGGCATGATCATTGATACTAGATGCTTCATGGGAATCAAGAAGAGTACAAATTGACAGTTCCTCAAAAAGTTAAATATAGAGCTACCATATGACCTAGCAATTTCAATACTAAGTGTACACCCAAGATAATTGAATCATATGTCCACACATAAAGTTGTGCATGAATCTTCATAGAAGCATTATTCATAATAGCCAAAAATTGTAAACAAAAATATCCATCAACTGATGAACGGATAAATATAGTATATCCATACAATGGAATATTATTCAGCCGTAAAAAAGGAATGGAATACTGATACATGCTACAAGATGGATGAACTTTGAAAACATTATGCTAAGTAAGAGAAGTTAGACATAAAAGGCCACATATTATTTGATTCCATTTATATGAAATGTCCAGAATAGGCAACTAGTAGATCAGTGGTTGCGCAGGTTTCAGGGAAGGGAAGAATGGGAGGGACTGCTAATGGATATGGGGTTTCTTTTGGGGGTGATGGAAATGTCTGGAATTCTGGATAATGGTGATAGTTGCACAGCCTTGTGAATATACTAAAAACCCCTGAATTCACTTTAAAATGGTGAATAAGGTATATTAATTCTATCTGAATTTTTTTTTAATACAAACCAGCCAATACAGTGACTCACACCTGTAATCCCAGTGCACTTTGGGAGGCCAAGAGAGGAGGATCACTTGAGGCCAGGAGTTTAAGACCAGCATGAGCAACATAGCAAGACTATCTCTACAAAAAAAGTTTAAAAATTAGCCAGGCATGGTGGCTCATGCCTGTAGTCCTACCTACTCAGGAAGCTGAAGCAGGAGAAGAGCTCAGCCCAGGAGCTGGAGCCTGCAGTGAGCTATGATTACACCACTGCACTGCAGCCTGGGCAACACAGTGAGACTCTGTCTCTAAAAAAAACAGTACAAACCAAGAAAAGTATTATACTTGTCATTTGGTCACCTTTAAAGCCAGTTTTAGTGAGGAAGTTAAATATCAATTAAAGATTGTGAGAAACCATTAAAATATTACTTACGGAGGGTTTTTTGTTTTGTTTTGTTTTAGAGACAGGGTCTTGCTCTGTCACCCAGGCTGGAGTGCAGTGGCGTGATCACAGCTCACTGCAGCCTCGAACTCCTAGGCTCAAGCTTTCCTCCTGCCTCAGCCTCCCAAGTAGCTGGACTACAGGCACACACCACCACAACTGGATAGTCTTAAAATTTTTTGTAGAGATGGGATCTCGCTGTGTCGTTAAAATTGGTCTTAAACTCTTGGCCTCAAGCGATCCTCCCACCAGTGGCCTTCCGAAGTGTTGGGATTACAGGTGTGAGCCACCATATCCGTAATTTTTTTTTTTTTTTTTTTTGAGATGGAGTTTTGCTCTTATTGCCCAGGCTGGAGTGCAGTGGCACAATCTCGGTTCACTGCAACCTCCACCTCCTGGTTCAAGCAATTCTCCTGCCTCAGCCTCCTAGGTAGCTAGGATTACAGGCGCCCGCCACCACACCCAGCTAATTTTTGTATTTTTAGTAGAGATGGGGTTTCACCATGTTGGCCAGGCTGGTCTCAAACTCCTGACCTCAAGTGATCCACCCACCTTGGCCTCCCAAAGTTCTGGGATTACAGGCATGAGCCACTGCACCTGGCTAATTGTTTATCTCTACTGTTGCCTCCAGATTCCCTCATCTTGTGTAAGAAGACCCTATTTCTTCAAGGCTGCAGCAGTCTTGCTGTGTGCTTCTTACCTTCTCTTCCTCACTGTTTTCTACTTACCTCCTGACATTTCATTCATTCATTGAAGACTGACACCTGGCTTAGTCATGCCATCATCTTGGGTGACCTTAGGATCCACATGAATGATCTATTCATCACCCAGACTTTTTGGTCCCTTGATTCCCTTATTTCCAGAGACCTTTCTAGCCATCCCACTTCTGGCCCCATCTCTGGACTTACTTTTGAAATATTAAATTCAAACCCCCAACTTAGGCCACAACTTTCTATACTTCTAGCCCCCTCATTTACTTCTACTCTATTCTTGGGCCCACCATGAAACAATGTAGTCCCTGAGCTCCTCATTTTCTCTTAATCAGCTATACCATCTTCACCTCTTTTCCTATCCAGCTTAAGTTCCATGGTCTATCATTTTAACCACGCTTCTCCCACTGTCTTGGTGCCCTCTTCTTATTTTCCTTCCTGCAAACCCTGGCCTTGTATTACTTTAGTTGCTTGTTTACACCCAGGATGCAAAGGGCTGCTGAAGAAAACACCATGACCATTCAGACCAGTGTTTCTGTTCAGGAATCCTTTTTCCTAGTCAGCTTTCTTTTAGTTCTCCACAGTGACTTCCTCAAAACCTTCTCCTTATACTAGTTCATTTTAAAGAACAGGATACATATGTTCATTTTAATATCATAATGGATAGAAAATCTTATCTACTTCCAGGAGATAGATTATCATATGAGAACTCCCTTGAAATTCCAACACTCAACTACATGTTTAACTCTATCCATATTTGTCCTTTTATCCTTTCCTCCTGTCTTGTCTGAAGCTAATCCCTATGCTTGGGCTCTTAGTCTCACCCCTGCCACCTTCTTGGGGACTAATGGTTAGCAGCGATCCTCTAACTCAGTCCTTTATTTCCGATTCCACTTGCTCTTTCCCAACCACATTAAAATGTGCTCAAATCTCCTTATCTTCGAAAGAAATACTCTGGACCCCTTTAGCTGCCACCTTACCGCACTGTGTCCATTCACAGCCAAGCCTCTTGAAAGCATTAACTGCCCTCAGTGTCTACTTTCCTACTCATTTTCCAGCCCTCTGCCCCCACTACAGCTGCTTTCACCAAATTACCAACAACCTCCTGGTTGCTAAAAATCAGAGGATGTTCTTAGTTCTTCACTTGACCACCCCTTTTTTGAAAAAAGAATTTGCTTGATGTCTGTAGTTTCGCATTCCTGGTTTTTCCCTTGCCTCTCTGGCTCCTCCTCGTCAGTCCCTGTTCAAAGAGGCAGTGCTGTGTGGATTAGTGTTCAGCCATGGTACTTAAGAACCTGGGCCTGGGAGACAGGTCTGGGTTCATATGCGGCTTCCACTTCTCAGAGTTTCAGTTTCTTCAACTAAAATGGCAACATATGTCTTTTTGTGAAGCCCTAATATTACCAAGTCAATGGAATTACACTTTTAAGGTCGTTAGTACTGTGTTTGACACACAGTAAGCAGGCCTGCACTAAAATCCCCTGACTCTCCAAGCTTATAATAGGTGCCCCTCCTATGTGCTACCATATTATCCTTTATCTTTCTCATTAGGCTCCAGAGAGGAGGGGCCCTGTCACCCTTCTCCACTGTCCTATCAGTCTAGCACACGGCCAGGCACACATTAGGCACCCTGTAAATACCTGTTGACTGCTTTAAGTGTTTAATATATGGCAAAGGTGATACTTTAAATCAGTGGGGCAAAGGATTATTGATAAATAATGATGAATAATCAATAAATGGAAAACTGTTTGCGAAAATATAAAAGGTAGATCCTTACCATTTACTAAAGTAGTTTTCAGATGGATTATATAGTGACATTAAAAACAAAAATTGCCCGGGCACAGTGGCTCAGGTCTATAATCCCAGCACTTTGGGAGGCCGAGGTGGGCAGATCACAAGGTCAGGAGTTCAAGACCAGCCTGACCGACATGGTGAAACCCCGTCTCTATTAAAAATACAAAAATTAGCCAGGCATGGTGGCGCTTGCCTGCAATCCCAGCTACTCAGGAGGCTGAGGCAGGAGAATCACTTGAACGCAGAGGTTGCAGTGAGCCAAGATTGTGCCACTGCACTCCAGCCTGGGCAACAGAGCAAGACTCCGTCTCAAAAAACAAAACAAAACAAAAAATGTAATTCTGCTCAATTCAGCAAGACCGAAAAAATTTTTAGAGAACTAGAATGAGGTATCAAAAGTGTGGGTGAATATTTTCCTGATCTTGGGGGTGAAAAAGGCCTTAAGTGTACAACAAGCATCAATGTGGATGCTTTAAAGGAAAACGTGGATAGATTTAACTCAATGAAACTAAATTTTACTATGTAAGAAAACATCATAAAGTTAAAAGACTAGCTAGGAAAATATTTGTGCCATTTATGACAGACCATTTTATTCAGTAAATACTGTGTGCTGTAATATAGCTCAGAGATAACAGAAACTACTCTAGCTCAGAAAGATACTTTATCCAGGAAACCAGGGCTTACAAAATTATTGAAAGGGCCAAAGAAGAACTACAGACTGGGTTTCCAGAGTGACAAGAAGATTGTAAGGACAGGCTTGGTGGCTCACGCCTGCCATCCCAGCACTTTGGGAAGCCGAGGTGGGTGGATCACTTGAGGTCAGGAGCTCGAGACCAGCCTGGCCAACATGGTGAAACCCTATCACTACTAAAAATACAAAAAATAGCTGGGCATCATGGCACGTGCCTGTATTCCCAGCTACTTGGAAAGCTGAGGCAGGAGAATTGCTTGAACTCGGGAGGTGGAGGTTGCAGTGAGCCAAGATTACACCACTGCACTCCAGCCTGGGCGACAGAGTGACTCCACCTCAAAGAAAAAAAAAAAAAGAAAGAAGAACGTTTTAGAACTGGCCCACCAGAGATCTACTTCCTATTTCTTCGGTGATCAAGAAGCTGCTGGGGTTGGGTACTGGCTCCAGGATTCCTCCAGTATTGTATAACAGCAGGAGTAAGGGGGTATAAAGGAAGATAGCGAGCTAGTGTTTGTATTCTTGATGAAATAAACATGTCATAGAAATCAACAATAAGAAAAAGACCAATAGAAAAAAATACAAAAATAGTAAAGTATATGTACAAAAGATGAACCAGTAGGATGATGATTGCTGACTTTTACTGAGTTTTACTCTGCGTCCAGGAACTATCTAAGTACTTAATATGTACTAACTCACTCCTTTCAATAACCTTATAAAGTAGAAAGTATCCTAATACCCATTTTACAGATGAGAAAACAGACAAAGGGAGGTTAAGTATCTTGCTCAAGGTCAGAGCTTTTGAGAGGTGGGCATTTATGCCTAAACTCATGGACCATAGTAGAACTGAAAAAAGAAAATTAGATGAAGTGATGGCTCAAGAATTGGACATTGTTAATAGCAACTGAGAAAGAAGCTGGCTTTAAGAGGCCATAATGAATTTGTTTCTAGATGTGCTTAGCTCGATATGATGGTGTGGCATCTTTTTAGGAATAATTTCTGGCTGGGTGTGGTGGTTCACACCTGTAATCTCCACACTTTGGGAAGCTGGGGTGGGTGGATCACTTGAGCCCAGGAGTTCAAGATCAGCCTGGGCAACATAGTGAGACCCCGTTTCTACAATTTTTTTTTTTTTTTTTTGAGATGGAGTCTTGCTCTGTCGCACCTGAGCTGGAGTGTAGTGACACGATCTCAGCTCACCGAAACCTCCACCTCCCAGGTTCAAGCAATTCTCCTGCCTCAGCCTCCCGAGTAGCTGGGATTACAGGCGTACACCACTGCACCAGGCTAATTTTTGTGTATTTTTTTTTAGTAGAGACGGGGTTTCATCATGTTGGCCAGGCTGGTCTGGAACTCCTGACCTCAGGTGATCCGCCCACCTCGGCCACCCAGAGTGCTGGGATTACAGGCATGAGCCACTGTGCCTGGCCAAAATAAATAAATTTTAAAATAGAAGTAACTCAACTTCTGAGCTATGGAATAGTTCTGTGTACCTCCAGTACCTAATAAAGAACCCAAATACTGCAATATATCTTTTCAATTAAAATATTTTTTGTTTTTTAATTGATTAAAAGAATTTATCTGGTCTGCTCATCCTTCTATTGCTGCCTTTTAGCTAAATCCTTTTCCTTGCTCTCAGTGAGTAAGGAATATCATCTTAATCAGAAGGAGGAAGATGTAAGCCTAAAATTGTTGTAATTGTCTTTGCCTTCTGCAAGTTTTTTAGATCTGCTTTTAAAAATTTATTTTATTTTATTTTATTTTTGAGACAGAGTCTTGCTCTGTCATCCAGGCTGGAGTGCAGTGGCATGATCTCAGCTCACTGTAGCAACTGCCCCCCAGGCTCAAGCGATCCTCCCACCTCAGCTTCTGGAGCAGCTGGGGTTACAAGCACAGGGGCCACCATGCCCAGCTGTAGATCTTCTTCGATTGACCACTGTCATGGAAACCAAATAATCCTATACAAAATGGCAAAAACCAAACTTTTTCCCATTTGACATTGCTTTTTAACAATTTCTTAATAGTTTTCTGTTGGCTGGCCAGCTAGAAGTATCTTGCTTTTCATCTGTTTTCAAGCCCCAGTTGTTCCAGCAGAATTGCACACTTTTCCCAGCTGATTAACTATCCTTTAGGTTATAAAGTTGTCATGGGAAATGCTAACCCACACTGGCTTCCTCTTACCTCTTCACTTGCTCTTGGGCCCTTTCACCATCTAGCACTCCAGTCTGTAAAGGAAAATTTTTTTTTTCTTTTCTTTTTTTTTGGAGACGGAGTCTTGCTCTGTCACCCAGGCTGGAATGCAGTGGTGTGATCTCGGCTCACTGCAACCTCTGCCTCCTGGGTTCAAGCGATTCTCCTGCCTTAGCCTTCCAAGTAGCTGGGATTACAAGCATCCACCACCACGCCCAGCTAATTTTTTATATTTTTAGTAGAGATGGGGTTTCACCATGTTGGCCAGGCTGGTCTCGAACTCCTGACCTGAAGTGATCCACCCACCTCGGCCTCCAAAAGTGCTGGGATTATAGGCATGAGCCACCGCACTCGACTGAGAATCATTTTTATTTCAGACTGAATGAGATATAATTAGTACATTAAAAATCAGCTTATTCTATATTCCAAAACTGTAGAACTCCTAAAATGTATCCCAGAGTCAATAATAAAGTTATCCACTCACTTCATTAGAGGAAGAGTTTGAGCTTTGGTGTCAGAAAGGTAGCACCTGGAATCCAAGCTCTGCCACTTAATAACTATGACCCTGGGCAAGCTATTTATCCCTCCAGTCTCAGCTCCTCCATCTGTAAAATGGTGTATTAATGCCTATCTCAAAGGGTTGTGGTGAGGGTTAAGTGAGCTAACTTACATAAAGCACTGGCTGTAATAAGGTACTCGATAATTGGTAGCTGCATTCTAAACCATCAAGTTTACTGTTAGCCACTTCTCTCTTCAGAGATTCACTGAAGATGATTGCAAGGTGAGAAGATTCACAACCTGAGTTATGAGCTTAAGCACCTTAAAATCCTTTAGGAGCAAAGGACTGACTTCAGTTACTCTTCTCCCAATAGTTGGCCCCATTCCCTTGCTTTCCATCACTGTATAAAGAAGCTCAATTCTGGCATGATATGAAACAAACCAGATTTTACTTGACTCAAAAACTTCTCCTAATGGAGGAATAAACACTATTGTTGGGTTGGAAACTGAATGTTAGTCACAGATACGGTCTGTAATTTTCTAATCATGACAGATGTTACCTGGATGCTGAAAAATGCCAAATCTCAAAATCCTGAGGGGAGGATTCATTACTAAATAAAGAATGGCTAGCACAAGGAATGGGAAAGAAAATTAAGGTTTTCTGAGTGTGTTTTCCAAGGACTCTTTATAGTGCTGGGCAGGTTCCCATTCCTTATTTAATCTTCTCAACAACACTATAAGGTAGCATCTTTTTAGGGTGACCGTGTCCTGGGTCTTGCCTGTTGCCCTACTGTCATCTTACTTTCTATTATCTGTATTTTATGGTTGAAGAAATGGAATCCAAAGGAAGGTATTTAAATATTCTGTGCATGGTTATAAAGCCAGAACACTCCTCCTTTCTGCAGTTAGATTTCTTCTAAGAATATCCCATGCACACCTTGTCCAAGTGCAGCCTGGCTTCTCTAACAAATCAGGTCTTCATCTTACGTGACCTCTGTGCAGCACTTTATACTGTTGGCCGCTCCCGTCTCTTCTGTGCTCTCGCTTTGGCTTCTGTGGCAACATTTCCCGCTTGGCCTCTTTCACCCTCTAGCTCTTCCTTTGCGGTGTCCTTTTCTCCTCCCCAAACCTCTGTGCAGATTACACTTCGCCCTTAAGGGGATCTGATCCTTGACTGGCTACAGCTGCTATCTGCCAATAATTCCCACACCTATAACTCTAGCCCAGAGCTGTCTTTCAGGATCCAGTTCTATATATCCAATAAGATCTGGACATGTGCCTGCATGCCGGAGTTACCTCATACAGCTAACTAAAAATTCATCACTTTCCTTCCCAAAGTCCTCTTCCAGCAGTTCCTTTTTCTGCCAGTGGACTCACCATCCTCCCAGTCATCCAGGCCAGACACGGGTGTCATCCTTGACTCCTCCCTTTGCTTTAGACCCCTACCCAAATTATCAAGTCCTGCAATTCTCTCTTCATTCCATCTCCGATCTCCACTGCCACTAACCTAGTTCTGGCTGCCTTTGGATCTCACCTGGACTACTGCATTAGGGCCAGTCTCTCTGTCTCCACTTTCTCTCCCTCATTTCCTTCTCTCTTGACATTGTAGTCAAGTCACCTTTTGAAAATGAAAATCTGATCCTGTGATTCTCTCTATAAAACCCTTAACTCTGGGCCGGGTGCAGTGGCTCACGCCTGTAATCCCAGCACTGTGGGAGGCCCACATGGGCATATCATGAGGTCAGGAGTTCAAGATCAGCCTGGCCAACATGGTGAAACCCCATCTCTACTAAAAATACAAAAATTAGCCGGGTGTGGTGGCGCACACCTGTAATCCCAGCTACTCGGGAGGCTGAGGCAGGAGAATTGTTTGAACCCGGGAGGCGAAGGTTGAGTGAGCCGAGATCATGCCATTGCACTCCAGCCTGGGCAACAAGAACAAGACTCCATCTCAAAAACAAAACAAAACATAAAACACTTAACTCTGAATTGTACACTATAAAAGGGTGAATATTAGGGTATGTGAATTATGTCTCAATTAAAAAAAAAAACTTAACCTGGTTTACAAAGCCTTCTATGATTTGGCCTGGCTCAGCATCTCTCATTGGCTTCCCTCCCCCGCCTCCCGCTTTCCTCTTAGCTTTACCATGCTGCAGTTCCTTCTGCCTCCGAGCTCTCCACACTCTCCAGTCTACGTTTGCATTTGCTACTTATCCTGTGCAGGAAGCATTCTCTCCTCCACCTATCCCTTGTGCTCCCCACTTGACTGACTCCTCCTTGTCCTTCAAATCTTAGCTTGAGATGATACTTCCCCAGAAGGCTTGGTCCCCCCTGGACTGGGTTAGGTTCTCCTGATGTGTGTTTCATACTTAGCTCTTTTGTAGCATTCACCAAATATTTGTTCATTCTGTATGTATTGAGTGACTGCTCTGGGCTGGGCACTGGGCTAGGGCTGGGTATTTCACAAATGAGAGCTGTGGCCCCTGCCCCATGGTGCTTACAGTCTAAGAAGGGAAGAAAATGACATTAAACAGTGAATTACACTAAATATTTTAATTATAATTATGACATTTCAGAACACCCTGGGGAGGGCATGTTAAGGGACTTGACGTAACTGGAGGTATCAGAGAAAGTGTCATTTAAGCAACTTTAAGGAGCCAGGTGGCCAACTGAAGAGTGGCGGGTGGATTGTTCCACACAGAGGAACAGCATGTAGGAAGGCTCTGATGCAAAGCTTGGGGGGCATTTTGGAAACTGAAAGGCCAACGTGGGAGACAAAGAAGAGCCTGGAAGAGCCAAATCTTACCTTCTGGACCATGGTAAGGGTTTCTAAGTTCATCTTAAGGGAAGTAGGTTGCCTTTGAAGACTTTTAACATGGGAACTTTAAAAGTTTCCCGTGGCGGCCGGGCGCAATGGCTCACGCCTGTAATCCCAGCACTTTGGGAGGCCGAGGTGGGCGGATCACGAGGTCAGGAGATCGAGACCATCCTGGCTAACACGGTAAAACCCCGTCTCTACTAAAAATAAAAAAAAATAAAAAATAAAAATAAAAAATTAGCTGGGCGTGGTGGCGGGCGCTTGCAGTCCCAGCTACTCAGGAGGCTGAGGCAGGAGAATGGCGTGAACCCAGGAGGCAGAGCTTGCAGTGAGCCAAGATCACACCACTGCACTCCAGCCTGGGCAACAGAGTGAGACTCCGTCTCAAAAAAGAAAAGTTCCCCATGGCTACTGTGTAAATAAGGAAGCAGGATGACAAATTAAGAGAATCACAAACTTCTGTGAATCTCCCATTAAACTGTAAGCTCCTAGAGGACAGAAACTGTGTCATTAATTTTTGTATCCACAGTTTCCAGGACTGTGCCTGACAGATGCTCAGTATCATTTTAATGAATTGAATAAATGATAGGGCCAAGATTCCAACCTAGGCTTTCAAGAAAGGCTCAAGTATCAATGCCCTATCTCCCCTACACACAATTCTTCAAAGACCACCCCTCTACTCCACCGTAGACTGGGCTGGATACTCCCCTTTTACCTCCAGTGCATCTCTGGTGGATTGTATTTTCTAAATATGCCCACAATTATGTCTCACATCACACATGTTCTTCTTACAGTGTAATTCTGAGACTCTTCCCGCTGAGAGGTGGGAGCTAGTTCCCTCCCCTTGGAATTGAGGCTAGGTCATATGATTCGGCTTCCTCTTGGTTCTCTTGGGATGCTGTGAGGAAGCCCCAACTGCCCTGTGTAGAGGCCCATGTGGAGAAAAACTGATAGTCAGCATTGAGAGCTATGTGAGACAGCCATCTTGAAAGCGGATCCTCCAGCTCCCAACAGTCCACCCCAGTTCACACCTTTGGGAGTAGAAGTGAGCTGTCCCTGCTGAGCCCTACTCATATTGCAGATTCATTGGCAAAATACTGCAGTGGTGGGTAACTAGAATAGCATCCTATGTTTGACGTGCAGGCAGGCGGTATGTTAGTTGGATGGGCTATGACTACCTTGGTACTTACTAGTTGTATGACTTTTGGCAAGTTGCTTAACCTCTCTCTGCTTCAGTGTTGTTTTTCAGTATAAATAAAAATAGTACCTATGCCTTAAGTTTGTTGGGAGGATTAACGTTGGTAAATGCAGCTCTACAGGTAATACAGATGAGCCATGTGAGCATCTCCTCAGACATGCCTCTGATCATTCAGCCATCACTCTCATATGATTCTGTGTGTCTTTATAGTACTTTCACTCTATTCATAATATGTTTATATATAGGTATGTGTATGTACAGGCTGAGCATCCCTAATCAAACACCCAAAATGCTCCTAAGTCTGAAACTTTTAGATGCTTACATGACACCACAAGTAGAAAATTCTACACACAAGTACTTAACACAAACTTTGCTTCATGCACATAATTTTTTTTTTTTTTGGGGGGGATGGAGTCTCACTCTGTTGCCCAGGCTGGAGTGCAGTGGCGTGATCTTGGCTCACTGCATCCTCCGCCTCCTGGGTTGAAGCCATTTTGCCTCAGCCTCCCGAGCAGCTGAGATTATAGGCACTTGCCACCACATCTGGCTAATTTTTGTATTTTTAGTAAAGACAGGGTTTCACTGTGTTGGCCAGGCTTATCTTGAACTCCTGGCCTCAAGTGAGTCTTCTGCCTCCCAAAGTGCTGGGATTACAGGCATGAGCTGCCACACCCAGTCCAGGCACACAATTATTTAAAATATTGGCCAGGCACAGTGACTCACACTTATAATCCCAACACTTGGGGAGGCCTAGGCAGGAGGACTGCTTGAGGCCAGGAGTTTGAGACCGGCTTGGGCAACATAGGAAGACCCTGTCTCTACAAAAAAATAAAAAATTAGCCAGGTATGGTGGTGCTCCTCTGAGGCAGGAGCATTGTCTGAGCTCAGGAGTTGGAGGTTACAGTGAGCTGTGATCACACCACTGCACTTAAGCCTTTACTCCCATCCCCACTTTGATGGATTCACTTCACTTATTCATTCACCAGCTTTTTGGGTTTTTCTTTTTAGTACTTCCGGTGTGCCTAGAATACCTAGTACTTGGGGTGCATATCCATTTGTATTTTTGAATCCTTAATCTTTGGCTTCCAGGATAAAGATCAGTCAGGTTTCTAATTCTGTGTGCACTCTTCCAGCCAAACCATGTACTCTACTGACCCATGATCAAGTGGCTGTTCTCCCAACAGCAGCCCATTCATGTGGCCTCCCTAAACTTAGCTGCAGGGCTGGATGCATTAACCTTATCATGATGTATGATTGGATGTCATAGTATCAAGACCAAATGAAGGATCCCTTTACTCAGCTCCAAGGTACAGCCAGATTAACATTTGGTACAGTAGTAAAACACTTGAGACTTGTCATAAATTTAGCCCCAAAGGTTAAAGCTTTAGGAATTTCTGCCATGGGTTGCCATGGTTCTGCCACAGGTTGAGGCAGACCATTGAGACAGATGCCAGAATATTGGGACCACATTATATTATCACTTTTGACATCTTACTTTTGAGGCTCTTTAAATTATTGTTGTGTATGTGTGTGTGTGCGTGCTATTTCAGGAGTAGGAGTAGGGGGGTTGGGCTATTTGGAGAATCTGATGAAAATTATAGCACCGTTTTCCAAAAATAATACACATCCACAGACACACACACACAGAGTATTTAGAAACAGTTTCAGGATGGCCAGGTGAGTAATCCACCTGTGACTTGCTGTAAGGGTAGAAACTTTTCTATACCATAACTTAAGCCTTTATCATGTACTATGTTCATTTATCTTTTCGTGTGTGCATGCTTTATCCCAGTGAGCAGGCAAGCTTCCTACAAGGAACATATGCCTCTTTATGACCCCCAGTAATGTGGGCATGTAGGGACCTCACCTGTGGGAAATCTTGCCAGTTGAGTCCTTTGAAGCTGCTGTGATTCACTGAGGACGACAGCCTTCCCTTCAGCATTCCATCCTTCACCCACCACCCTCTAACACAAAAGAGATTACCACAAGAGGACTTGGACCCTGCAATCATGTTCTGTTTGCTTTCTGGGTTTTAGGCTAAAGCATTATTTACATACTCCTCATGCAAATATCCACTTGGCTATTTAGAGAACAAAGCAGTGCCTACTGGAAAGATTTTTTTTAAGTATTAATAAATGAATGCATTCTATTATTTTAAAAATTTGTGATGTCTTTATCCCTTTTTCAGCTCCATACTTTGCCCCATACACTCCCATACCTGTATTCAGGACCCCCTTTTTGTTCTGGCCCATGAATTCCTAACTGCACTCCTTTCCTGCCATGTGCTTGTGAGAAAAAAAAAAAGCAGGCATAAACCTAATGCTAATAGAACGGAGGCCATGTGGTTTTTCCTTGTTTTCTTGTCCTTCCCTCCCCCTTATAAATCTCCAAGGGCCACCTTTCCGTCCTAACTTTGGAAGGGTTTTCCCTCCAGGTTTGTCTCCCTGACTCTATAGGTAATTACAGCCACCTGGTGGCCATATGGGGAAATGACAGATGGATTGGCCCCAAAAAATCTGGTGAGACCCTCTTTTTTTTTTTTAGATGGAGTTTCGTTCTTGTTGCCCAGGCTGGAATGCAATGGTGCTATCTCAGCTCACTGCAACTTCCTTCTCCCGGGTTCAAGCGATTCTCCTGCCTCAGCCTCCCAAGTAGCTGGGATTAGAAGTGTGTGCCACCACGCCCGGCTAATTTTTTGGATTTTTAGTAGAAACAGGCTTTCGCCAGGTTGGCCAGACTGGTCTTGAACTCCTGACCTCAGGTGATCCCCATGCCTCGGCCTCCCAAAGTTCTCGGATTACAGGCATGAGCCGCAGCGCCTGGCCAGAGACCCTCTATGGAATAACTTTTGGTTTTGGATATTGGGGAAGCAAGGAAAGTGAATCCTATGGATACAGACTATAGCACAGAAACCAGACATCCTATTTCTTGGTCCTTCCTTGCCTACTAGGACACAACATCCCCCCCACTAGGTCATAGATGGATGAGTTCACTTAACATTTGAGTTCATTCAAAATTTATTGAGCTGCAACTGTGTGCTCAGCAGTGAGAATACAGCAGTGAGCAAGACGTAAACAAGATCTCTGCCCTTGTGAGCTTACAATCTAGCAGCACAGCCAGCCTATTACAGCCATAATTTTACAATTGTAATAAAAACTCTGGAAAATGCATGGTGCTAACCAATTTATCAGAAAGTCTTGACCCACCAAGAAATCAGAAGAGACCTCCCTGAGGAAGGAACATTTAGGATCAGCTAGGTGGAAAGTGAAAGGAAGAGTGTTGCAGGCAGAGAGGACAGTGTGTGAGGGTCTGAGGCAAGACATGTAATGAACTGAAAGCCAGTGTGTCTGGGCCATAGAGAACAAAGAGGGGTGTTGCGAGATGAGCTTGATTTATACAAGGTCTTTGAATTTAGGACTTTATTCCAAAAGCAGTTGGAAGCCACTGAAGAAGCTAAGGAAAGTTCGATGTTTAGGTTTGTTTTTCATAGCTGACTCTCATTGCAGCATGGAAGTCAGAGGTGGAAATGGGAGAACAGGTTAGGAAGTTTCTGTAGCAGTTTAGACAAGAGGTGATGGTAACTTGGAGAAAAGAAGATAGGTTCCAGAGATATTTAGGAGACAGATTACACTTGATGAGTTACTGGATGTGTGAGGAAAGGGATGTGTTTCTAGCAAGAGGCATTGAAGTAGGAGTCTCTGGAAGAGGGACAGGTTTTGGCAGAATGGGGACATCCTGTAGGCACAGGACAGGCCCTGAGGCTTGCACTAGAGGAACAGTATAGCTTTCATTCTCAAATAGTTCAGGGTTTAATTGAGCAAACAAGGTACACATAATTGCAGAGTTGATTAAAGATCAAAATGATGGATTTAGATAATTCATGGACTCCTGCATTCCATGGGGTTAGATTTAAACCCTCCATCTCACAGTAAATTCAGATACTGCTGAAGCCAACAGCAATGTTTCCACCTTTATTCATGCCTCCCAAAGCCCCTCAGAAAACACCTATATAGCCCACCAGTATCTCACAGGGGCCACCTTCTCCTGTGCTGGGCCCTGGTGTCCCCTGCCAGAAGACACACTAAACTCTTCCTGATTTGTTTTTTGCTTGCTGCTGCCAGGAAGTTCACCTGTCTGTCATTCTCAAATCTCCCCTCCTTAAGTTAAAGGAGGCCAAATCTAGCCATTACCCCCAATAGTGGTTCTCTTTTGGTCACCAGGAGAGTTTTCTGACTTAGTTAGCATCTCTCTTTACATTACCCCTGTCAAGATCCCTCTTTTGGAGTCACCATTTTGCAACCCTGTCTTCCTCATCTTTTCCAAGTGGCAAACTGCCTCCTTTTTCTCCCTCGCCAAAGTGTCACTAATTTGCCAGCCTTTTCCCCACTCTAGTTTTCCCTCAAGTTAGTAAATACCCACCTCTTTGCCCCAAAAAGGTCAGGAGAGAAATCTGGGGTATGGGATTAACAAAGAAGTAGCCCCAATAGCTATTGCTTAACTGACACTTAGCCTTCCTTGCCTCTTCGCCACAGGAGAACTCTGCAAACTCCCTTCCAGAGACAATAACTGCTAACTATACAATAGGACCATAATTTCCTATTGTGCAAGGATCCTAGGACAAAGCCACATCCCAAATACTTGCTGAGAGCAGTGGTTACAAATGTTAACATGAGATTAGACATTGAGATGGTCCCTTTATATCGAGAGAACATGGACTTTGGAGTTGGGCAGACTTGAATTTGCATTCTGGCTCTAGTGGTTACTACCTAGTGTGGCTTTGAGCTATTAAACTTTTCAAAGTTTCAAAGGACTTATCTGTAAAATAGTAATGGTAATCCACCTTATGGGGTAGTTGTCTTGAAGAGGCTATTTGGGAGGCTGAGGCAAGAGGATCACTTGAGGCCAGGAGGTTGAAACCAGCCTGGGCAACACAGCGAGACCCTGTGTCTACAAAAAATTTAAAAAATTAGGCATTGTGGCATGCACCTGAAGTCCCAGCTACTCAAGGCAGAGATGGGAGGATCACTTGTGCCCAGGAGCTCCAGGCTGCAGTGAGCCATGATTTTGCCACTGCATTCCAGACTGGGTGACAGAGCAAGACCCCTTCTCTTTGTTGGGGGCAAAAAAAAAAAAAAAAAGAGGGTATATGAAGTACCTAGTATAATATCTAGCCTGAATTGCCTATAATGACGCACTTCCTTTCTTTCCCTTGGGTTTCAGCTGCCACTCTTCTACAAGTAAGATAAGCCAGCTTTGTATGGTCAATGATAAACATTTCCTATTCCTGTCTTTGTAAACCCCATCTTCCTGCAGACATCTCATTTCCATCATTGCCAAAAAAGTCCTTCCATCCCTCACCCCTGTAGAACTACTCTCTCTTAACTATCAAACAGTTCTGCCTGAACTCTGACTATCCTCTTCTACATCTCCCTAAACCAAAGTACTTGATCTTCTTGTATCATTCCTAAAGATTAATTCACTAATTTTCTCAGAGCAAACTGTAATGAAGGCAGGGAATAGGGCCTTTACACTTCAGAAGGGCACAGGCTAGCTCCTGGAGACGAATGGAGATCTAGGTCCAGGCACCTCTCAGCCCCACCACTTTTCCTCAAGGCACAGAAAAAGCCAAACTCGAAATAAGTCTTGAGTCTACACGAGTGTACGTCTCCTTTCCTACAACTCCGTGAGATCATCATTGAAGTACAGAAGTATTGCAGGTGTGTGAAGTGTACCGTCCATACTGAGATAGTCAAATTCTTCCTCCTCATCCCGGATCCCATTCTCTTCCAGGGTAAAATCCATGTTCAGGTTCTTCCCTTCATATTTCCACGTGTAGCTGGCAGCATGTGTGTTATAGGGGAGATAGCGGTGTAGGATTTCCCATATGGACTCCAGAACCCCCACCTGGAGAACACAGAAGCACCCCACCCCCAGAATTCTGGATGGAGTATACACATACACACACTGGGATCAAAGTGCCTCCCTTGGCAGATAGCAGCTTCAGGTACTCTGCGGCCCCAGAAAAAAAGCTGAAACTCCAGCATGCAATGAACAGGCCCTAAAGTCCTACAGATCTTAATGGCAGCCACTTCTAACTACCAGATGGCCATAAAGGGTCAACTGTCCCCTCACTATATCCATGCAATAGAGTAGATTAAAAAGAAAGTTCAATTGCTGTCCAAAACGGCATGTAAGAGCTTCGAAGGACCACCATCACTAAGATACATGAACTGCTGTTCCCGGGCTTATAAAGGAGTCTCTTGTCCCCTTGTGACCCAGACACTCCTAGAATTCCCAACCCTGGGGACCTAGGTGCTGTGCTTTCCTCAGTTGCCTCAATGTAAAGGACAGAAAATACACTCCCGCCGGTTATGGAAAAAATGTTGCCCTGAAGATCGGCCTGGAGATTTGCTGGGATTCCCCATTCCTTCTAACCTGCTCCTTGTCACCAGTTCTCACCTCCAGTGTGTGCTCCTGCGACGTGAGCGTGTTAATGATGCGGATGCTCCGGGTCTTGGCAGACAGCCGCCCCACCTCATAATACGACCCCTGCCACCAGGGCTTCCCAAAATCGTTGGCCCAGTCCGAACAGGGCAGCTGAGGCGGAACGTGCACAAAGCGGCCCCGCGGGGTGCAGTACCTCAGGCAGCCGGTCAGCGGATCTATGTGCTTGCGGATCTTTAAAGGAGGGTTTGGGGTCAGAGCAGTCATTAGGCTCTGGCTAGCCTCCGCCTTTCCTTCCCATCCCCGCTCTCCATTGCCTCTACCCACAATCCCAGATTCCAGTATAACTCACGTCTCTGGTCTTTGGATCAAACCAGTGGCTGATATCCTGGCCTGCAACTTCCACGATGGGTTTCAGCAGCAGGTTCCCTTAAAAAGAGCAGCCACTGTCAATGCCAGCCCTTCAAGAACCAGGCAAACGCGCGCGTGCACACACACACTCCAGCCCCGGACCAACGTGTGGCCCTTACCCTTGTATGCCTGTGCCAATGACGTTAGGTCGTACACGCGTCCCAGGTAAGATACCCAGAGGTCTTCGGGCCTGTTATGTTGGGCCACCTCCGCCGGCGTGAAATAGCGACGCTGAAAATACTCCAAGTCTGGCCCAGCCACCAGGCCCCGGCGCGACATGGCTCTTGCTCTGTCGGTCACTGGATCTCTTGGTTACTCCTTTGCTCCTCAGCACGTACTCACTACTACTACGACCTCCGTCGCGTCCGGGAGCCCAGGGGAGAGCGTTTATCCGCTGACATGGAAACCATTGTCCTTTTCCAGCCACCGTCCACTGAGATAAATATCAGGGGCGGGGTTTGGACTGCACGTGTTCACGGGAAACGTAGTATGAGTCCGGCGTGGGGCATGTAAGGATCGAGTAATTGAGTTGCGCCGCTTTCAGGAGTTGGGGGGGGGCAGAGAACGAATGCGCTCCGTTTTAATTCAGTGGCCTGGGCTACATGGGATATTTAGGACAGACTATCTCTCCGAGACAGAAAAACAAGGGAGGAGGCAGTATGAAAGAATGTATTCTCGCTAAATTCCAGAGTTTCTTAAGGATGTGTAAGAAACTAGAGGTAAAGGTCTCGCGATATCTTAAGACATCCGGCGTAGTACGCTTCAGTGAGCCACAGCGCTAGAGAAGTAGGAGAAGCTCGCGAGATCTCTGCCGTTGCCGAGGAGACTAGGACGGGGAGGAGAGGTGATCTCGCGAAAGGGAAGAGGTCGGGAGCGCTCGCGAGATCTCGGACCACCCAACCTGAAAGGTGCTTAGGAAGTTGAAAGGCCCAGAGGAGGCCTCCGGGCAAATGGCCGGAGCTGGACCGACCATGCTGCTACGAGAAGAGAATGGCTGTTGCAGTCGGCGTCAGAGCAGCTCCAGTGCCGGGGTTAGCACGGGCTCTGGTTCTGGGACTGAGGGGCAGTCAAGCAGCAAGATGGAGGGGGTGGGGAACTGCAGCTCCCGGCAGCCTCTGGGCTTTGTGTGAGCGCCCCGCGGGCTGCCGGGAGCTGTGGTTCCACGGGCGGGCAGCCGGGGCTGCGCGGTCTGAGCGCTTGTTACACCCCGCGCAGGATTCGGACGGAGAACGCGAGGACTCGGCGGCTGCGCGCGCCCGGCAGCAGCTAGAGGCGCTGCTAAACAAGACTATGCGCATTCGCATGACAGATGGACGGACACTGGTCGGCTGCTTCCTCTGCACTGACCGTGACTGCAATGTCATCCTGGGCTCGGCGCAGGAGTTCCTCAAGCCGTCGGGTCAGTGCCCGGGGAATGCACACCCGCCTGGGACTGTGGCGGAACCTTACGCAAGGCATTTCCCCTTAAGGGCCTGGCTGCAACCCTTGTTTTCTGGGGCTCGTTTTCGTGGCTCAGAGGGGCGGGACTGATTCTGGCCTACTTCCCTGATGCTCTGATCCTTCTTTCCAGATTCCTTCTCTGCCGGGGAGCCCCGTGTGCTGGGCCTGGCCATGGTACCCGGACACCACATCGTTTCCATTGAGGTGCAGAGGGAGAGTCTGACCGGGCCTCCATATCTCTGACCACGATGGCGCTTACCTTTCAGACTTCATTAAACTTATGACCGAATGGGCCTGTGTCTGTGTGTAGCTGGGATGCCGGTGCAGGATAGCACACCCCATCCCTAGAGGAAAGGGCTCATCTGAAGTCGGGAGCACCCTCAACCCTCCTCTCCCAACCGAGATGTCCAGGGGTGCCAAAGGTTCTCTCAAGTTCAAGGGTAGAGATGCGGTACAGGGCTGAATGACGGACCAACAGGCCCCAGGGTGGGCCCCTGCATCTTCCCTCCCACGCTGCTGCTCCAGAATTGTGGCGGGAGGGGGTGTCATCCTGCTCCGGAAGGCCCATTGTTTCCCACCCCGGCCTGGCAACACCGAGTTCCTCTAAGCTGGGGTCAGAGAACGGGCTCAGGTCCCCAAGGGGAGCAAGGGCAGGCGGCCGAGGCTGGGCCCCCTCCACTCTATTGATGGGGAGGTGCCTGGGGTCAGGAACAGATCTCTGAGGTCTGGCCAGGAAGAACGGACAAAAGCGATAAGGCCAGGGGGGCTGAAGGATGCTCCTCTCTGCTCATTTGTAGCCCTGGCACATGTTTCCTGTTCCTCGGCACAGGGCAGGGGTGATAGTACTTGTGCCACTTCTCTGTTCGCAGAGCACGTTCAGTTCGTTAAATCTTTATTGATGCGTGGACACTCCTTCCCCTCCAGCCCCGCCCCCCAGCCCCGGAAATACTGGAGGAGCTGCACCATAAAAAGAGGGCACGAGATTGTTGTCCCATTTACGACGGGGCTGAGGGAGAGGTGTGCAGGTTCCAGCCCAGATGTTCAGGATTGAGATGTGGGTAGTGAAAGGAAAGTGGGTTTTCCGGGATGTGGGGGCTTTCCTCAGCATTGGGTCCACTGACGCTGCTGCTCCCAAGGGGATGCTAGGACTCCGCTCAGGCAGGGGTGGGGGCAGGGCAGGTCGGAAGATGCCGGGCTTCAAGTCCTTGGGCCGAATAAGAGGGAGGGCAGCCGTCAGGGTTGTTCTTGACTCGAGGGTCATTAGACCCAGACCTTTCCTGATGTGGGAACGGCCGGGGACCCTGGTGAGGCCCGGATTTGCCGCGGCTGCGGGGCGCGCCGACGCCGATAAAGGGCTCGGCTGTAGGGCACGAGGCAATCGGCTAGGCGGAGGCGCAGGCAGAGGCGGCGGTAGCTGGCCAGAGCAAGCACGAGCAGCGGCACGAGGAGCAGGAATCCAGTGACCAGTAGCGCCGTGAAACCGGGGTCCCGCAGGTGCGCGGTGCAAGGGGGTGCCTGGGAGCGCAGGAACTGTGGGAGAAGAGGCGTCAGGCCCAAGCCGACCGGGCCGTACTGTGCACGGGGTGGAAACAGCCCAGGCGGGTTGAAGTTGTGGCCCATAGACTCCACCGCCAGCATCACCACACACCAACACTCACACTCACACGCACACCCCGGCGCGCACGCTCACCTGAGAGTGGCAGAGGAAGCCGAAGCCCAGCATGGTGACAGCGGGTAGCAAGATGGTCCCTAGCACCAGCGCCAGCAGGATAAGATTGAAGGCGGCCACCAGCAGATTCTGGGCTGTTACAAGAACAGCGCAGGCCCAACAGTCCAGGGGGTCCCGGGGCTCTGGGCCGCCACCGGGAACCGCTCGCTGTGCCCCGGGGACATCCGCCATGGCCCGCCTGGATCCCGCCCGCCTCGGCCGCTGCCCTTATAGCCCTCTTTCCTGCCCCTCCCCCGGCCCAGCCTCTCCCCACCCCCCTTATCCTGGAATGCGGCTCTAGGATTAGGCACCCCCCATCCCGAGGAGCGGACCAGAGCCCTGGACATTCCACAGGCGCCTCCGGGGAGGCGCTCGCCCTCGCCAGGGTCTGCGCAGTCCTCCCCATCAATCACAGTCTTGCAGCCCTCCCGGTACTCAACCTGCTACCACCAGCCGTTAGCGAAACAGGATTTTTTTTTCTCCGTTTATTTTTAATATTAATATTCTCACACAAAAATCACCGAAAATAGGGGTAAGGTTGGGAAGACCCCTCTGCCCCTGGGGCAGAGAGACAGTGCAGTGCGAGGGTGCGGGACTGTAAACCCCCCACCCCTCCGCAGCCCCAGCGTGGAGAAAAAACAACCAACAAAACGAAAATAAAGCCCCAGAGAAACTCACCCCGGGGTGTCCCTGCCCCAGTGAGGCCCTGGCCCTGGGTTGTTTCACACTTAAAAAGAAAAGGGGGTGGGGGTGAAGGTCTGTGTTTTTAAAGTGGCCGGGGCTGGGAAGGACGGGGTTCCTTTTCCTCATAGTTCTTTCTTTAAAACCTTTAATTTTTTTTATTTTATTTTATTTTTTTTACAAAATACCATTTCAGTTCCCACTTCTTCCCCTACAGTACAGGAGTTGCTCACCCTCAGGTGGGGCTGGGGTCGGGTCGGGAGTGGGGGGACTGGTCCGAGAAAGTGCAGGACGTACGGGAGGGGAGCGGGTTTGAGCACCATGAGAACCCGGCTGGAGCCGCGGGCGGACGGGCGGAGACGGTCGGGCCGGGCCCGGACACACACTGGGGCGCGGGGAGAGCCCGGCGACGGGCGGTCCCTGGAGGGGCGGGCAGGATGGCTTGGGGTGTGGGAGGTCGGGTTTTCCCAAAAATGAATAAATAGAGGTGAGTGGGACTGTTATAAATTAAAAACAAAAAACAAAAAAAGAACAAAAAATACAAATCATAACCAAGTGAATAAAGAGACACGTACAGGGGTCACAGCTAGCATTGGAAGTAAAAAAGGAGGTTCCGGGGGAGGGGTAAAGCCCATAGAAAGAATCTCATTAAAAACCTCGGCTGCCGTAACGTCTATGTACATACACGAGCCGCGTGCATCTGCGCCGGGCGGGCAGGCGGCTGGCAGGGTGAGGGAACCCGTATGTGACCCCCGCCGCCGCCGGAGCCTGGTCCTTGTGTCTGTTGCTAAAAAGGCCAAAGTCGGTGAGGGGAGGCGCTGGTGGGCGAGGGGCTGCCAGCCCCCTCCCCCGTCTCCCATTTTTTTTCCTTTTTTCCTCATATTTGCTAAAAAAAAAAAAAAAAAAAAAATGTTTTTCTTAATAAATTAAGTGAGGGGAGCTGCCAATGGGGTGGAAGGGCTGGGCCCGACCCCCTTCCCGGCCACAGGCGGGACCTAGGTCCAGCCCAGGCATGTGCTGGTGGCCCCGCGGCGCCTAGCGCGGGCAGGCAGGCGGGCGGGGCGTCCGGCCTCATCGCGACGTGCTGGCTGGGGCCTGGGGGGAGAAAGCCGGCGGGGGCTCAGGGAAAGGCGCGGCCGGGCTCCCGAAGCCCGTCCCTGCAGCCTGCCCCAGTGCCCTCCTCCGCTGCCCGCGCGCCCGCCGGGCCCTCACCAGCGTGAAGGCGTCGTAGGCCTGAGCCAGCTCCTCAGTGCGGTACTGCTCCAGCACCACCACGCCCTGCAGGCCTGCGCTGCGGCGCCGGGCACAGCCCTCGCAGTGTACCAGGTACGTGTTGCGGCTGCCATTCTCACTTGTCACGAACAGGATGTTAAACACCTCCACCTGGGGCAGGGAGGAGAGTGCAGTCAGGAGGAGGGAGGGCCACTGTGGACGCTCAGGGAGAGCAGGAGAGCCGGCCCACTCACATCGCACTCGTTGCAGTAGTAGGCTGGCTCGTCCTTGACACGGCCCTGGTAAGCGATTTTCTTCCCTGCCCGCACCAGGCTCTCGCGTTGCACCTGGCAGTGCTTCATGGACTGCAGCAGGCAGAACCTGGGGAGCAGTGGTGTTGTGTTGAGACCACCGGCAGGGAGGAGGCCTGGGGCAGGGCTGCAGCAAGGGCAGAGGGGTGGGCAGCCCCAGGGCCCTCCCCTAGGGGCCTCCCCACTTCATGTCTAGGTCACATCCTCTGTCCTGGGCATCTTGTTATAGGCGAAATTTCCTGTGGCTTTTGTCTATTTGGACCACTAGGAAAGGTCATGACAGCAAAGACCTAGTTAGCCTCCCCAGCACAGTAACACTCGGGGCACAGGCAGACAAGGATGGAGAGAGGTAAGAATGGGGTGGAGTCAGACAGGAAGAACAAGAACAGGGACCGGTCGGTGGAGGTGGGCTCCCACCCAAATGGGGTCCTCACTTGATCATCTTGAACAAGTCGGGGTCGCTGATTTTGACCGTGCGAGCCACGTTCCATGACACGTGAATCATGGGCACGATGGATTTGACGTTCTTCACCTCATTCCACTCGTATCGTTCCAGGGCCAGCTGGTACTGATAGGCTGCGGGCCAAAGGCGATCGCAATAGGACTCTCAAACAGCCCCCAGACACCTAGGCCCAAGCCCCTTCCCTCACTGCTGGCGGCTCTCCAAGCCCCAGCCTCCCAGGCCCTTGCCGCTGAGGCGCCACACCACGCCAACACCTGCCCCACCCTCTCACCGGTGAGGGGCCCCACGTTCCAGGCAATGTTGTTGCACCAGCCGGTGGCCTGCACCCAGTGCACAGTCCCCGCATTAATCCACACGAGGTCTCCGGGGCGCTGCACGAAGCGGTACACAGGGATATTGGATGCATAGAGATCATCCAGGATTGGCCACCAGGAACCCGTCAAGTAGTCCACGCCGTGCCTGCGGGGTGGCCACAGGTCAGGTGGGAACTGGGGACCGAGGGCGGGGACGCGGCAGTCTGACTTGCGCAGGACGGCACGCACCGATCACAGAAGGCGCTGATGGTCTCCCAGTAGTGCTCGTGCACCGCGAACCACTCGCAGTCGCCTGGGCCAATGTTGATGTTGACGGAGCAGAAGTTGTTATTCTCCTGGTGGCCTGCAGGGGTCGACAGAGAACGGCATGGCTGGCCAGGTCGGAGCTGCGATCCCCGACAGCCCCGCCCTCTGCCCTCATTGGCTGACGGCTGAGCGCCGCCGCCAGCCCCTCCTCTCGCGCTTCCCGCATCAGCGCGCACAGGCGTGGAGCGCACCTGGCGTTCGGCTGCCGGGCACCTTCATGTACAGCTGCACCGTGTTCATGCCCAGGATGGTGTGGCCCACGTGGCTCAGCATGTTGCCCGTGGATGTTACCCGCATGAAGGCGGGCAGCTTCAGCAGCTCCTGCAGCTGGGGCTTCCACCTGCGTTGCGGAAGTGCGACGAGAGGCTACACCCCGCCCCCGCCACGAGGTCCCAGCAGCACTCCTGCCCCAACTTCCCTGGCCTCAGCCCCACTGACCGCTTTGCATCAGACAAGTCGATGTTGGTGCCAAACTTGATGATGTGATGGTTCTTCGGGTCTGGTGCGCTGCTGCTGGGGCGAAGAGCACAGGTTGGTGGAGAGCAGAGGGAGGGGAAGGAAGCAGGAACGGAAGGGGCACACCTGCACGGTACCTAGGAGGGGTTCCTGTGGTGCTGTCCGGCTCCTCTGACTCCTCATCCTCACTCTCCTTCTCCTCCTGCTCAGCCAGAGGGTAGGCAAGCCTGGGTCAGAGACCTTTCGAGAGCCCTCCCACCGCAGCCCCGTCCCAGGACCTGCCTCTGGCCACGTTCTCGTCTCACCTGCAGAGACTCCTGGAAGGATGAGGCCTGGTACTGTGCGTACTTGGCAATGGTGGTGTGGGAACGGGAGCTCTCACAGGGCCAGATCTGCCGAGTGCCTGTCAGATCCCAGTTCTCATCTGAGGGCTGCTGCACCTGAGTGCGAACTTCCACGGTGTGTTCGCCACTCGCTTCCACCAGGGTCTTGGTGGAGAAGAGGCCCAAGTCTGGAAGGGAGGGCCGAGCAGGGTGTTGGGGCAGAGGCAGAGGATAGGGACCAAGGACCCAACCGACCCTTTCCCTTCCTAATCCTCTGGGCTCTGACAGGGTGGTCATAGGCTTAGCAGAGCTCAGCCCAGGAGAAATAGGCAGGAACCCTAGCCCCACAGGAACCTGGGAGTGCTGGCCTCTATCTGCATCCTCACCAGCCCTGTTTCTCCTGCAGCTGCTCAAGGACTCAGCCCCTAGACCAGTGTTCCCAGGTGTGTGTGTGGCCATGTGCACCGCACCTGACAGACACATAGTAGGTGCTCAATGAATGGCAGCTTCTTTTTTTCCCCATTTGGAGTCTAGTCAAAACAGCAGCTTCTTTGAGTTACCATTGGATCCAATTAAAGATTAAAGATTCAGTCAAGTGAAAGCCTGAAATGTGCTTCAAATAACTCCGTGTGAGAAAGGGAGAACATACAGGGATAAAGGAGACAAGATTGGCCTTTGTATTTCTATACAGCTTCCTCTAATTTTGTATGTGTTTGAAATTCTGCGTAATAAAAGACTGAGAGCCCCCAAATCACAGATTTTCAGGGGTTTTCTAAAATCTGTATTATTCTCTTCCTTAATCACCAAAAAATTCAGAAATGACTAATCAGGCCCTGACTATGGCCCCTTCCCCCTTGCCAAATGCTGGAGACAGATAGATGGGAGAAGAGCCCAAGGCCAGCAGACCCATCACTCAGTGGACTCCTCATAGCCACCGTCCTGAGTCTTCAAGTGTGGGATTTCTCAGAGGGTCCTACATGCCCCAGACCCTTGTAGCCATCCCTGACACTTTCTGCCCCCCATACTCACTGAGCCGCAGGGAGCCCGCCAGGCCCCGGATCACTGTGATGGGATTTCGAGGGTCTGTACAGAACTGCAGCAGGACAGGTGAGAAGGCATCCCGTTTGCTCTCCAGCTGAGACATGACCAGGAGAGCTGGGGTCAGAGCCCAGGCCCAGGCTCAGAGCACCCCAGCAGTCCCCAACACTGTCTTAGAACCCTCTGGCAGGGGTGGTTCTGAGGCCAAGTGGCACACATACATAGATGCTGGGTGTAGGGGGGTTGAGTTTTTCCCGGGGCAGCTTCTCCTCAGTGTTGATCTTCGGTTTCACAGACTGGGCAGGGGAAAGGTAGGACTCTCGAAACTTCCCTTTCACCTTGGCATTCCTGTGGGAGGACAGTGGAATGAAGACAGAAACATCAGGGTGATGGGGGAAGGGAGCCTATCTCCGGGACAACCAAGCAGGCAGCCAACTCACTTGCTGGCGCGCACAACATCAGCAGCACAGTGGCTGATGGTGAGGTCTGCCATGCGCAGCCGCCGCTCTTCCACCTCAGAGGCGATAAAGGTCTCCTTGTCACCACTCTCTACCTTGATGAGACGGATCTTCAGCTCCTTGGGGGGCCCCTCACTAAGTGAGCGCAGCTTCAGCATGTCGGCCCGGCTGACACCCGGTGGCCCTGTGGCTTCCTCCCGAGCCTTCTTTCCAGGGACGGAGGCTGATGGGGGTGTGGGCTGGGCAGAAGGTGCAGGAGCTGATGGAGGGGCTGGAGCTGTGGGTGGCTTGGCCTTGGAGGCCCCGCCAAGATCGGGCCGGGACTTCTCACGACCCTGGATCTCCTCGCTCTGCAGGTCCAGGTTCCCCAGCACCCGGCGGCTCTTTTCTTTGGGGGCCTTGGCCTTGGCCTTTGCCCTGCCCTCACGGGGCCGACGACCCACACTGTCCTTACAGGCCCGCCTGTGCCGCCGATGCTCCTTCTGATGCTCCTTCTGTCGCCGCTTACAGCTGCCTGACACTGCCGCCACCCCGCCACCCTCCTCCTTGGCCTGTGCGGGGGGCAGCAGTCGCTCAGTCCCACTGTCCGCTGGCTCTACTGTGTCCACTGGGTCGGCTGGGTCAGTGGCACTCCGGCCCACCCGCTCCACGAGGGTCTCGCAAGCCCGGCTGATCTCTTCTAGCACCTCAGACTCAGAGCGAGCAGGGGGCAGAGATAGGGGTGGGGGCGGTTGGGTGGGGGTCGTGGGGCCCGGGACTGGCTCTTCGCCCGCCCTGCGCTCCCGGGCCCAGGGCCCGCCTGAGGTAGAGAACTGAGATGACGAGGAAGCAGAGGGCTGTGGGGAGCCCTGGGCGCTAGGGGCCGCTGAGGTGGGCGGCGGGGCGGTAGCACCTGATGGGGGGCCAGGGGAATACTGAGTGGTGGGCAACGGCCCAGGCCGGGTGGAAACAGCTGCTCCAGTCCCCCGATAACAGTACTTTTGTCCCTCCAGCACGGAGGCCAAGGATTTGAGCAGGCTGGCCGGGCTGGGGGGTGGGGGTGGTGGTGGCTGTGGCTGAGGGGGTGGAGGGAACTTGGCTAGAGGCGGTGGTGGTGGTAGGGCTGGTGGTGGCTTCTTCTCTTCTTCCTGGGTGGCCGTGGTGGTGGTGGTGGTGGTGGTGACGGCGACAGCAGGAGCAGTAGTGGTGGGGGCTGTGTCAGTGGGGAAAGGAGGCTGCAGAGATGCAAAGGGCTCCTTCAGTGGGGGTGGGGGGGCCACGCCTGCTTCGTGTTGTTGCTGTTCCTCTTCCTTGCGAATGGATTCGTCCAGCATCTTCATGATGTTGGCCAGCCCATCAGGTAGGATCTTGAATTCGGCTGGCTCCTCAAACTGGTCCTCCAGCGGAGTGGGGGGAAAATCAAAGAGTCGAGGGCCTCGGGCAGGCAGCTCCCCAACCCTGGGCGGCACAGGCTGGGGGGCTTTACTCAGGGGGCCTGGGGGTGGCCCCGGCCCCACCTCGGGGGTCTTTGGGAAGGAGACCCTGGGCCGGGGGCTCTCCGGGCGCCTGAAGCTTCCTGAGGTATTTTGGTGGCAGGAGGAAGGAGGGGCTGGAGGCAGGGCAAGAGTCAGGGGTACAAGAGGTGGGTCCTGGGGGTTCTGTGCTGGGCTGGGAGGCCGGGGAAGGGGGTCTACACTTCTGGCCAGATAGGGTGGTGGGGGAAAGGACACAGGCCCAGCAGGGCTGCTGCTGTGGCTGCCATTGTTGCTGTTGCTACTGCTGGTGGTTGGGGTTGGGGGAGTGGGAGGGGTGTGAGAATCCTGAGTGCCCACAGAAAAGCGGGAGGCCGGAGGCCCCAAGAAGCCCTCGCGATGGGGGAGGGGTGGTGGGGCAGGGCGGGGGGGTCCCTCAGTCCCAAAGAAGAGCTCTTCTAAGATCTCTCCATCATCTCGGGCTGCCCGGCAGGCCGGACCCTTCAACCAGGCAGGGGGTGGTGGGGGGCGTAAGAGGCGGGGACAGGGGGGTGGAGGGGGTGAGGAAGGTCCAGGTGGCAGGGACAGGTGGGGAGTGGCAGCGGGAGCCCCCAAGAACGGTTTCCGACTGCTGTGTGCCGAGGGCCCCAGGCGGCCCTGGTGAGAGACCTCCAGCGCGGGAGTTTGGTAATGGTCAGCGCCGGGCTGCGGGTGTAGAAGTGGGTGGTAGGAGCATTGCTCGGGCCACCTCAAGACAAGCTCCACCCATTCCCCCCTCCACCCTCAGCTGTCACTCACAATGCCTGGGTTCGGCTCCACACCCCGGAGACCGGTGTTGCTGCTGCTGCTACTGCTGCTGCTGGTGGTGGTGCCGGGGAGGCCAGGGGGCCGGGAAGGGGCGTAAGGCACGCAGGCGGTGGTTGCTGCTGGTGAAACGCTGGAGTCCATCCGCGACCTCTGAACTCTGCTCTCTCTAAGGTCACTTCCGGGGGGACGGGTGGCAGGCAGGCAGCCATGGCTCTCTGCTCCTGGGGGGCGGGGGCCCGGGCCTGGGGGAGCAGCCGGGACCAGCCGGTGGCCAGGGGGGTGCGCGGTGTACGCTGGAGCTGGGTATGGATATGGGTGAGGCAGCGAGTGCCGCTGCTCCTATAGGAGATAAATAGGGATGCAGGATGAGGAACAGAGAGCGTGGGACTTGCAGGTGAGAGGTGAAAGGCAACAGGCAGGGGCTCACCTGGCGCTCTGGGGGTGCTGAACCCTTGCGCTCTGGGCCCCAGGCATCTCCATGCAGGGTACTCCATAGCCCTGGCTTGGTTAGCTGAAATGGGGGGCTGGTGGCCAGGCCAGGCAGGGGTGGTGGTGGCGGTGGTGGTGGTAATGGTGGTGGAGGCAGTGGCAGCCCTGGGGGAAGGCCAGTCTAGGAGAGAACAGAGTGTGAGAATCCCATTCCTTGCCCAAGTCCTGCCTACTTATACTGCCTGCTGGCCCCCCTATACCCACACCTGTTCAGAGTTGCAGCCTCTCCTTCGCTTGCCTCCAGGGCTGAGGCCCTCCTCCCCTGAGGGGCCTGAGAGTGCTGCAGGAGGCACAGGCTGCACCACTGGGGGTTCGGCAGCTCGCTTCACCGGGGGACCTCCTCGCTTGGCTCCATAGTTCCGCTTGTGCTGAGAACAAAAAGAAGAGAAAATGGCACGGGTGCAGGCACAGCCTGGCTCTCCTCCCTAACCCACCCAATGCCAGCCTCACCTCAAGGTGTAGCAAGTTCCACACTTGCTCCAGTGGGGGCAGGACCTTGGCTCGGTGCTGGCAAGAGCCAGTATGAAAGTTCCAGAGCTGGGCCTGGGGGTGAGGGGACACGTTGCAGGGGCAGATGTCAGGCAGGGCACTGAGCCAGAAGGCACAATCATACAATCCCGTCCCCCACACCCTGCCTTCTCCTACCTGCTGCAGTCGGCCAATGCGGGGCCCCAGCTCAGCAAAGCTTCCTCCATATCGAAGGGCGCTGTGGTAGCAGCGTGTGGCCTCCTCACTATCGTGCTCTGACTCGTACAGTTGCCCAAGCTGTTCCCAAAGCCCTGGCTGGGCTGGCTCCCGGAGCAATGCCTGCACACAGCCATGCAGGGATTCCAGCTTCCCATGGAGGGGTCTTGGAGTGGGCGCCCTACAGAGCAGAAGGGGTGGGGGTGTGGGTGGGGGCTGGGCTTGAGGGGACTCTTTCAAGGCCCCAGCCTTACCTCCCACCCCCAGAACCTTCAAATATCCACTCACCCTGGAGCATAATATGGTTTGTTGGGGTGCCCAGAACTACTGCCATGTGAAGGGGGTAGGGGAGCAGGAAGCGGGGGCTGCCCAATGCTGGCTGAGCATCTGGAGAGAGAAGGAGTCTCTTATATACGGCAAGAAGGAACAGTCTTGTCCTACCTAGGCAGGAGGAGGCTGATGCACAGAAGCCCACAGAATGACAGGAACCCATGGAGAATGACACAGATTGAGGGATACAGAGATGGAAAGAGGTGTGCCTGGAGACAGAGGGCCCCAACTTCTCACCTGCCTCCAGGCAGCCATGCGCTACGAGGAGGGGGATGAGGCGGGCAGGAGCTCCAGGCCCCAGCACAGCTCAGGCCCCCAAGGGCAAAGGCTTCCCGTGCAGCGCGGGCCCCTGGAGGGTCCACTGCCCGATGCATCCAGCCTGAGTTGGGGATAAGAAATTATGCTCTTACTGGAGGCAAAACCAGAGCTGCCAGTGTACATCCAGCCAGCTCGGCCCCAGATTTTCCCTTACCAGGTCAGCAGTGGCCCCAGGAGCCCTGGAGATTGGGCACGGCCCCCTGCCCCAGCTCTCTGGGACGATGGTCCGGCTCCAGCCGCTCTGGTAAGAGTGCCCGCTACCCCCAGATGGCTGCCTGGGTCCTTTCACAGCCAATTCTACAGAGAGGAGAAAAAGGAGTGAGACGAGCTGGCCAGCACATAGTCAAGGCCCAGGGGCTGGGATGGGCGGACTCTGGCATCCACCAATTTGTCATTTGTGCAAAGGGCCCGGCCTTAGCTTTCCCCAAAGGGAGGCCCACCCGGCCCAATCACTCCCTAGAAGCCCAGGAGTGTGGCTGGGAGCCGGGACGTGTGTGGCAGGGAACCAAAAGGCCGGTCAGAGGGACGGGGTGGCTGCGCTGCCAGGCTTCCAGTCCGGAGCCACCGGGCCGACCCGCAACGCAGCGGCCGCTTACCCGGCCTCCGTGGGAGCGTCCTCACACCGCGTCGGCGAGCTCCAGAGATCTGGCCAATCACAGGACTTCCTCTCTCCCCAGAAAGCCAATCATCACCCGTGTCTCCGCCTCAGTAACAGCCTGGCCGGAACCAATGGGAGCGAGGTGAGCCCGGCAGCGGTGGCCGGGAGAGGAGGGGCGGCGGAGCCGGTCAGACGAGCTCAGCCCGGGGTGACCCCGATGTGACCCCGCGGCTCCCACCTAGGGTCCCCATCTAGGATCTGACACTGCGGCCATCAGGGCCAGAAAGCAGCCAGGACAAGACGCATGCGGATGAGGCCGGTTAGTCGCACGCTCCGGCCGGCGTGGGGGCCGGCGCTACCCGCAAGCCTCACGCACCCAGAGCCGCCGGTGGCCACGGCCAAGCCGCTCGAGTAGCCCCGCGCCCGACCACCGCAAGACCGACGGACGGCAGACGGATGCAGAACGCAAAAAAGACGTCCCTCCCCTTCCTCACTTCACCTCGCCCAGTGACAGACCTCCCTACCCCGAGCGCCCCTAATAACTGCTTAGGGCTGTCCAGCCACAGCGACTTCCATGGCACCCAAACCCGTCCGCGCCGCTATCAGGGCGCTCCACCCCCAACGCCTGACCCCGACCCAAACCTTGGTCAAGCCCCCAGTCTCATACCCAGTTTCTCCAGATCCTCTACTTCCCCTGGCTTTCTGGGTCTTCAATACCGACCGACCCCCAAAATCAGACCCCTTTTAGTCCCCCAACTTCCCAGAAGTCGCGCACCGCGGTCCTGAGTGGCCCCTCTCTCGTGGCTCGCGTATCCTCTCTGCCCTTCCCCGCCGGGGCCACGCGGTTCCCCACGGCCCACGTGGCCCCCGCCCCCCAAGGGAGGGGGGGATTTCGGGGGTTGCCCGTGACGTGGCTACTTGCGCAGCGGAAGCGGTGTGTGTAAATGTACGGGGGGGGGGGGTCCTGAGGGAGGGAGGAGGGCGGGGCCCGACAGGCAGTGACATCACCCTTGTCCCACTCTCACCGCCCACTCCCTTAAAGAACCCAGAACCCGTTTCACTTCCTCCTTCACGCCCCCCCCCACCCTTTCGCTTTGGTGCCGGCTGGACCCCCGACTGGCACAGCGCTCCCCTCTCCTGGGCACCTTCCCTTTAGCCCCAGCTCTTCCTTCTCGCCTCTCTGAGCCCAGGAACTGCGTCCCCGCGCCTCCTCCTTGCCTACCCGGCGTCCCCGCAGGTAGGGAGCCGGCTCGGCTCCCGGGATCGGTCCATTGAGAGTCTAGAGTACAAAGAGCAGCGAGAGGCGAGTGTCGAGTACAAAGCGGCGGGGGCGGGGCCAGCGCTCCAGCTGGAGCGAGCGCCGGGCAGGAAGCCGGGGGAGAGTGCGCGACGAGGGGCTGGGGGTGGCTGGAAAGTTCGCCTTCGTTGAGAGAAGTCTGCGCTGTGGGGAAATTTCCACCCAGCCCACAAGGGCAGACGGGTTTCTGGTGAAAAGAGCCTTCTTTCCCGAAGGGGCAAGGTCGTTTGTTTGCATGGAAGCGCTTGGACCCTACAGGTCCCTGCGTGCCACTCTCCGCCAAGCCCTTGTGGTCGCTTGGGCCCCGCAGACCCTCTCCGCGGTTCACGTGCTATTACTGTCAGAACTATCTCCTCACTAGAGGCAGCATCCTTTCCATCAGTAACCAAGCCAGGTACGGCGCTGAACCGTAGTCAAGTATGGCCCTCCCTGACTGCCTCCACCCGAGTACCGAGGCAGGGGCGGGGAGGAGACCCAAGAACCAGACGTGGAGGGGGAGCCGGGGAAGCAGACAACAGAGGGGCAGATGCCTGCTTTGGGAAGTGGTCCCGAGAGCGCCGCCAGTTACCAGGAAAGGCAGCTTCCCCTTCGGCGATGATGACACTTCCCCTCTGCCACTTCCCCTTTCCCACGGGGAACTGACTCAGCTTTCCCTAAGTCAGTGAGTGCCGTCCCTCCAGCCCCCTGCTCTTCCACCTTTATCCACAAAGCCCCACGCCAGCACCCAGAATACAAAGCCCTCACTTGAAGACAAAACTTCCTGTACACTAAACACACACTCATTCTCGCCAGCCACCTCGGATCCTTGTCCGCACCCGGGACCCAGGCGCTGGACTCACTCGCCCCCCCGTACAAAGCCCTCCCTCGGGGTCTGATTCAGGCTTGGGGTGGGGGAGCGTGAGTCACCCAAAAAACCTTCCCCTCTTCCCACTGACTCAGCCCCCGCCTCCCTGAACACACACAGACACACAGTCAGAGGCAGACACAACTCCTCAGCCCACACACCGGCTCACCACCGGTCCCGCGGAATTTCCCCTCTCGTCTTCCCCCACGATGGCCCCTCCCCGTGCCGGGCAGCCCCGACGCGGCGCTTGCACCTGTTCCCCAGCCGCCGCCAGCTCGCGCTCCACTCTCACCTCCACTCTCGCTCTGGGACAAGAATAGCCCTCCCTGACTCCCGGTGTCCATACTAACCAAGGGAAGGGAACCACGGACAGGCACAAAGACTGACACCCACAGACTCCTCGAAGACAGGCGAGAGGTAGACGCACGCGGCCAGAGCCAGGCCGGGAGGTCGATATACTTCTGAGGCAGACATTCCAGCCTCTCCCGACCCGACCCACAACCTCGGGAGCCAGCGGCTCTGAAAGGGTTAATTCCGCTCCCGCCGAGGCCACACCCTCTCCATCCGGGCACTCCCGGCAAAGCCCAGCTCCGCCCCCTCCATCCGGGCCCTGGACTCCGGACTTTAACCGACCCCCTACCCCCCGCCCCCGCTGGAGCCCCAAGAGAGAAACACTGCATCAATCACACCCACTTAACTCTCTCTGGGCTTGAGCCGAGAAGCCCCTCCGCGCAGCGCCGCAGCCGCGCGGGACGCGTGGTAAGAGGCCTGAAGTGCGCACGCAAACTCACGTGACGGCCAGAGACAAGAGCCCGCAGATAGGGTTTTACCGAGCCGGCAATCAGCGGGCATGCTGCGCGCGCGCCGAGGTGGGGCGGTCCAGGACCCTCGTCGCAACCCGCTCCCTGCCCGACCTCATCACGCCTGGTGGAAGCGAGGGGTTACAGGCTCGCTTCTTACCTGGGGGAGGGGGAGGCGGAGGGGAGGGCCGCCGGCTGAGGCTCGGCTGTGACTCAGCCACCCGGGCAGGCCGCCCGCCCGGGATTCCCTTCCCCAGCCTTCCCCCGGCTGCCGGCCCCTCCCCGCCCCCCACCGAGGAGTGACGGTGCCGGCCCCGGCCCGCTATGTGTCACTGCAGGCCTTGTGTCTGCCTCTGACTGGGCGCTGTGTTCACCAGTCTGTCTGACACGGTCGGCTGTGCGTGGGTCCCGGTGTCTGTCTCCGCGTGCACCTGCATATCTGCTCATCTTGTCTCCCTCTGTGCCTGTGTCTGACGCGTTCCTGTCATTATCCCTGTCTACATGACTCCGCGGGGCTGTCTCTGTCTGTGTGTCTGCCTAGCTCCTGTCTCGGTCTTTTGTCTGGGTCTGCCTCTGCATCACTAGCGTGATCACGTGTGTCTCCGCACATGCCCTTCTGTGTTTGCCTTCATGTTACTGAACAGAGTCGGGGCGACACTGGCGCAGGCCCACCCTGCTGACTCCTTGCTACACTCCTCTCGATCCTGACGTCTCGCTGGATCAGTGATCATTCTGTCTGAGTCAAGAATTTGGAGGTCTGTCTGCCTTCAATCAAGTTCTGTCCCATCCCTCGACATCCCTGCTTATCCTCAGAGCTCCCTGTGGCTCCCACTGTGGTGATAACTGCTAGCATTTCGTGAATATTTGTTACATGCCAGGCACTGTATTAAGTATTTTACAAGCATTTCTTTTACTCCTCCCCAAAACCTGGCATAGGAGGTACTCTGATTACCCCCATTTTACAGACGAGGAAATTGAGGCCCAGAGAGGCTAGGTGACTTGGCCAAAGTCATTCTGCAAGTGAAGAATGAAAGAGCTAGGCTTCTTTCCAGAGCCACATTCTTACCACTCTTATGTACTGCCTCTGTCCTACTCTCCCTCCCTTGGTTTTATCCTCACAGGCCATCTCCTGGGTCAACCTTCCTTTCAGCTCTACCCATGTTACCATCCCCAATGTCTCACGTCCTCTAGAGGAGAAAGTAGGAGGCTGTGCAGCAAATCTCAGAAGTCATAGGTTCTTGGTAATGAAGCTCATTCAGTTAACATTATTCAACACAAATCCACCATGCACCCCAATGTGCAAAACATCAAGCAAAATAGTGAGAGACACATAGAAGAAAACAGTCCCACTCAAGAAACCCCATATGTAATGAGGAAGAACAACACAGAGAGAACTTAAGCCCCTGGCTTAGGGATTATCTTCCCTTTTCTCCCACGAAGGCATGGGAAATAAAGCAGGGCCTCAGGCAGAGAACTGACAGGAGAGAGGGAAGCAGAAGAGTAAGACTTAGGTATGGGGGCAAATGCTATAGTGCAGTGGGGAGAGAATGGGACTGAAAGAGATCTGGAAGGAAAGGTGAAATGCCAAGACTGCTGTGGCTGGCAGTGATCTCCAGTATCTCCCCAAATAAATTCTGAACACCCTCCAAAAGCCAGGGTGTTCAACAACTCCTATAGGGACAAAGCCCCTTCCCTACCAAGAAAAAATTCCTCCAGGGTAGCTCATATCCACTTTTCAGCTTGCAAACTCCATCTTCATTTTAATAAGCAACTGAGTTGTAGCACTAGGGAGACAGTGGGGAAAAGATTTTTTGGTAGTAGTGGAGAGGCTGGTGAAGTACAGGGCTGAACCATTTATAGGAGATAGAAGGGAGGTCCATAAACCAGGAAGGCTGAACCACTCAAGCACCACATGGTGGGGTGCTTAGAATTGGACTGGACCATTCTGAAGAGTGGGCATGATCCAGATCATACGGAGCATCTCCAACCATGTGGTGCAGAGTTAGACTGCTGAGGAGAGGGTCACTCAGACAGGACTTACCAGATGGAGTTTGGTGTGCCCTGTCTCATTGGAACCAGCACCCCAGCAGTGGGGTACAACAGACCACAGTGGGTGGGGTGGGCAGTGCTACGGGGCTGGCATGTTGCCCTGGGGGGAACCTAAAAGAAAAAAGTCAGTTAGAGGTGGCGGTCTCCCAGGCTGGAGAATTTTCCTGGGCTCCCTGCCCCCCTCATTAAGGAGAAACCTGGCTCTGGTGGTCAGATATGATGGGAGAATCTGTTTCCATGGCAACCAGAAAAAGCCATCCCCAAAGTGGTGGTCCAACCTTCCCCTTTGGGAAGCAGGCTCGATCAGTTGGTAAGGGGCCATGATACGGCATCTGAGTAAGTCTACAGTAGACCCCAAACCCGTGATCCCTCTTCTGACAGGACCCTCCTGCTGAGACTCCCTGGCCCCAGAGTCGCCCCAGCTGCCCTGACACCTCCTGCTGAGACTCCCTGGCCCCAGAGTCACCCCAGCTGCCCTGACATCTGTACACAAGCCAGCCTGAATCCTAGCACCAGGGCATGCAGACCCTCTTCCTTCGACTCTGTGTCCTCTCCAACCTTATCAAGACACCAGACAGTCAACCCCACCCTCTGGACTCTGCCCCCTCTTCTTCCCCCAGGCGGGTGCAGGCAGGTCTTGGCTAGCAGCACAGGTAGCCAGACTAGATGAACGGGCCCAACAGGGAGGGGCCATCCTCCCCTGCAAGAACTCTGACTCTGGGCCTGAGCCTGGAAGTGGCCTCCACTGCAAGCCTCCCCTCCCTGCCAACCCCAAGGCAATATCCTGTTTCCCCATCACCTCCTTCCTCTTATGTGGCCTAAGAAGGTGATACAGGCCCACTCCCTTCCCAACCCTCATAGACAAGAAGCTAGGTCTTTTAGCATAAGTCCAGGGCCAAGAATCAGGTGTCCATCAGGGGTCAGAGCCAAGTTGGCCTTCACCTCAGACTCGCTCCTCAGGGACCTATGTTTTCTGCTCCCTTAATCATAGTTCTCTGCCCTTATGGACCCAAACACTTGGGGTCCCAATGTAATCTCTATATTCCCTAGCCTTCCAGCCCCCATCCTTCCCCTTGCCCCAGAGACTCAGGCCTCTAGCCCCTAGTCTCCATGATGCAATGTTCTGCAAGCTTCTGTGGCTGCTGATGACACTGCCCCCAGGGAGGTGCTATTTCTGACCCACCAAGGCCTCCTTACTTAGCCAGGGTAGTGGTCAGCTGTAGGTGGGAGAGATCAGGCAGGCAAGGCCCTTCTGCTCGGGAAGAGAGCTTCAGGCTAGAACTCTCCAGGACAGGGAGGCTCACAACCTGGGAGCAGGGAGTGTGTATCTATAGTCTGTGGCATCTGCGTTCTGCGGTTGTGCTGGGGGAGGGACTAGGGAAGGGCTAGTCGAGAGCAGAGTGGGCAGACTTTAGGACAGACCAAGAGGAGGAGTGAGGGGGAAGCCTAGGGGGTCAGAGGGTGTGTGAGGGGTGTCTGGACAAGAGTGGGGGAGGGGCTAACAGCCATTTAAAGGGCCAGTCCCAGAGCTTTAATCCCTCACCAGCCCTGGCCCCAAGCCGGAGGCTGTAATTCATCTGTCCAACAGCTGGGGTGTGTGTGCCTGTGTTTGTGTGTGTGTGTGTGTGTGCGCGTGTGTGTGTGTGTATGTGTGAGGGGGGCATGTGGACGGGAAGGGGGAGCTGGGCTGGGGGAGGGGCTGGGGCTTTCTTGTGCACAGAGCCAAACAACAAAAGGGGAAGCTGAAGTGCCAGCTCCAACGTGCCCAGGCCAGACCCCTGACCTGCAGACCAGCCGGTGGCCCCTCACCTGGTGGCCGACAGACTCCATAGTTTGGACTCAAGGATTCTTGGCCAAGGAGTCGGTGAACCCAAAGGTGGGGCCCTGGAAAAAGCCCAGGCTGTGTACCCCCCAGGCAGGCTGTCACCCCTCATTGCACCTTCCCAGCCGCAGCACTGTCCCAGACCTGGCAGGTCCAGCAACAGACTCAGCCTCAAATGCCCTGCTCACCAGCCAAGCCTCCCCAGACATGGCCTGCCGGCTCTCCCTCCCGCCGGTGCAGGGTGGCAGCGGCCACACCGAGGCTGTCCCTTTAAATCATTACCACCCCGATTGTGTGGACGAACCAAGGGCCCTGCCCCCCAGGCAGGCGGCTTGCCACCTCCCCCCCATGAGTCCCCAGAAATGTGAGGACCATTTAAAGGGACAACGGAGAGGCAGCCAGGTCTCTAACTGCCCCCCCACCCCCACCCTACACATACTCACAGACCCTTTCCCCAGCGACACACAGCCCCTTGCCCCTCCAGGGGGCCCCCTAAATTCCGGTTCTCTCCCCACCCCTAGAGACTGCTAGAAGGAGAAAGGGGGCCAGAGTTGGGGAGGCGGGGAACTGGGGGGGAGCAAGAAAAGGCAGGGACTCCCTCCTCCCCGACAGCCCCAGGGGACAGGTCGGAAGGGAAGCAAGAGCCCAAAGCAGCAGCCAGACAGAGCCCCAAAAGGTGCTCTGGGCAGACCTAGGGCGCACAGGCTGTCGGGCGAGAAGGGAATCAGGCTGCACGAGACGCCGGCGCGGCCAGCGGGCGACAAGCCCAAGTGGGGGCGATGGAACAAGGAAGGCCAGGGAAAAGAGGCAAGGCCGGGGAGAAACGGGGAGACCGAAAGGGGAAAAGGGGTCATCCGGGAAGGTGTGGAGGAAAATCAGAGAGGGGAGGGCGAGCCAGGCCGGGGTTACCTGCTGGGTGTCTGTCCCCCGGCGGTGCCCCCGGAGTCCGGGTAGGGAGGGGGGGAAGCAGCAGGGGGGGGAGTGGGGGCTGGGGGGGCGGGGGAGACGGTCCCTCCTCTGCCTCCTGGGCCTGCCCCGGCGCTTGCAGCCTCTGCCTCCCTCCCTCCTCCTCCCCGTCCCTGAGTCCCGGAGTCAAACAAAGAACTGTAGCAGGCTCTCCCCAACCCCCTCCCTCCTCCTCCTCCTCCTCCTCCACCTCCTCCTCCCCTCCCTCCCTCCCCACCAGCAGGCTCCCTCCTCCTCCCTTCCGGTCTCTTCCTTTAACTACCCGCCCCCCCAGCCCCCAGCACTAGTCTCTCTCCACCCACCCACCCCTACCTTTTACACACCCCTCAGCCTAGCCCTGTTCCCACTAGAGAAACTGTGGAGTCCCTCTGCAAAATGAAAAAAGGCTCCAGAGATCAACATGGGAGGGGACTGGGGTCTTGCTTCAAAATCAAGAACCATAATACAATTATTTTATTTTCAAGGCCCATGGAATAGTCTTAGCTATTTCTTCTCCAAGAGGAAAAAAAATAATCCTAAAGAAAGCAATACAAATCTGCCTAAAGCCTTCATCAAATAAAATGCACAAAGCAGTTGAAGCTAATCCCCAGCCCCCTAACCCCAATCTCCAAATTAACACAAACTATCCACTCCCCCTTAACAAACTCCTAGGGTTACTGCTGGTTTGGAGCAGACCCACAGCAATAATAATAAACTAGTAACTAACACCATTTAATAATAAAAGTATTTCATAACAACAAGCACTCATTCTGTGTTCATTCTGTGCCAGGCACTGTGCTAAGTGATTTGCATAAATTATCTCATTTTTTTCCTCTCAGCGGCCTTCAAGGTAGGTGTTGATATTAAATGCTCAAGATTAACATACGAGGCTCAGAGAGGTTCTGACCTTTCCAAGTCCTAGTAGCCACTAAGTGACAGAGCTGGAATTAGAATCCAGGTCTGATCTGACAGCCCAAGCTCTAAGGTACATAAAAGCACAAGCCGATTCATTCCAATACCATCACCAACCCTAGGACTTAATAGAGAAGAACAACCATAGCAATCAACTGAGTCCTCCTCCACCAAGTGAGAGGCTACAAGCCGATTCACCCGCATACACACAATAAAGACCCTGACTTTTCAGCCTAATACTGTTTCTTGACCGTTTTCCTTTCATTGTTTGCAGATGGGGGTGTGCCATTAAGGGGATTTCAAGGATAAGCTGGTGTGTAGAGAACCCCCCCATACTACACACAACTCTTACGTCTTTCAACCACTCCCACTTCAAATCAATCTGGGGAAGGGGGCAATAGGACACTTGGCCGTGCAGCAGGTGGGAAAGTAAAATGACCGCTAGGTAGCTTTTTCTATGGGGGCGGAGCCTTGGAGGGGAAGCTCTTCTGTGCCAATCTAGGGAAAACTGACCCAAGGGTCCCTCAGCCCAGCAAAGGGGCAAAGTCTTTCAGCCACACCACACCCGTGCCCCTCCCCCTCACAAAACTCCAGGCCGGGGTTTCCCACCTGCAGGATGCTAAGACCACGGGAAGGGAGAAGAGAAAGAGATGGCACGGGACTGGAACTGGACTCGGGGCAGAGGTGGGAGGGAATAGAAGGGGGAGGAAGCCTCATTGCCTGGCAACCATCCCGGGGCCCGTGCACTAGTGACATCATCCCAGGCCACCTCTAACACAGACCTTTGACCCCTACGGGGCGGAGTGGGTGTGCTGGCTAAGCTTCCTGGAAACACCCTTAGGAATTCTGGGAACCCAAAAAGGAGACATAAGAAGAAACCCTGGCGTCCTTATCTCTTTTACCCCCAATACGACTCCAATCCCAGGGACTCAGGCCTCTTGCCTGTCTCCTCCTCTCCGCCTGCAGCCCTGACCTCCCAACCCACATTTCTGACGGGAGTCGGCCCGACACGCCCCTCGGAGATACTGTGCCTTCTCTCTCCTGGGCGAGATCTCGGTGGGGGCCGGCAGGCGGGGACGGGGGCACCGGGTCCCGCGGGGCTCCGTCTTCCATCTGCAGGATCCCCCGTGCCCCAGCCGGCCGCCAGCCGGAATCTGTCTGGGTCCCCATCTCTCCCGCCCCTCCCCGCGCTGTTCCAGGGCGGAGTCTGTGGAGTTGAAACCAGGACACGGCGAGAGGAAGAGTTATATAACCGGCAGAAGCGGAGAAGGACGAGTGGAGACAGGGACAGACAGCCCGAAAGGAGCCGAGGGAGGTGCAAAGAACGCCGGGGCGAACGAGGAGGAAACGTTAGGAATGGGAAGGCTTTTGGTGCACATCAAAGAGCAGGAATTCACGCGAAGAAGGGGCGTGATGGCCCAGAAGAATCACCTGGGCCGTCCGGGGCTTCCCCGCAGTGCCCTCCTCCGCCACCAACAGCAGCTGGGCCCAGGCGGGAGAAGCCTTGGGAAGGGGCGCTGGTACCCGCTCGCTTTCTCTTGGGAAAGCAACTTAAGCCAGAGCCCGGGAAGGCAGCGGCCGAGCAGATGGGGCCGGAAACCGCAGCTCCGCCCAGCCCACCTGGGAGTGTGGGGCGCCAGCTGGGGGGAGGTGGGGAACAGGTAGTCGGCCCTCCTGAGCCAGGCTGGGCATTATGGTCGCGACCCGCGAAACGGTGCAGACCGACCGAGACGTGTGAGTCCCCAGGGACTGAGGAGCGCAGCCTCAGGCGGCTTTACACAGACTCCATCAGGGGAGGGGGCGCCCGGCTCGCCGCGCAGGCGCAAGGGGGTGCTCGGGCGCGTGCGGCGCGGGGCGGGGGGTGGGCGCGAGCGTGTGGGAGTGCACGTGCGGGTCCCGGGCAGCTGCTGCCTCCCAGCCTCCGCCGCTGCCCCTCCCCTCTCCCTTCCAGTCGTTATCATCCCCCTTCCCCATTGGCTGCCAGGGCCCTGACGTCAGGGCCGACCGCTGGAGCGGATTGGGCGGACGGGAGAATTCGGGAATCCGGCTGCCAAATCTCGCCCTCCAGTTACTCTGGCAACAGGACAAGCAACCCCGGGGAGGGAAGGGGAGCCGAGGTGAACGCTGCGCCTCGGTCCCTCCCCCTCTCCGGACAACCGCCGAGTCCCCTTCGGCCGCGGCGCAGCTCGCTACCTCCCCGCCTTCCTCCTAGGGCTCTTCCTGTCCCGAGAACCAGGCGTCCTGCCCTCGGCCTTCCCCACAGTCTTCAGGCCCTCCGCTCTCTCTAACCCCCACCCAGTGTCACAACATAAGCTGCAGCAAACAGGAAGCAAATCTACGTTGCTTAGCAACCACCCCGCGTGCCCCCCTCCCCACTATTTACCCCAGCCCGGAGAGGCGGAGATTGAGTCCCCAGGCCCCTCCCCATCTTCTGCGCTGCGACCTCCTGCCCACAATTTCCTGTGAGGGGGCCCAGATGACAGGAAGTCAAGTGGGGGCCTCAGCCCACCTTTCCCTCGGACCGGGGCGGGGGGCTTCAGCTACTTTCACGGTCACATCCCCCACCCGCCCTGGGTGCGTCTCGCCCTCGCCATCTTGTGGCTACGTTGGGAAGGCTCCGCACCGAGAAGCCGTGCGGGGCGCGCTAGGGCTCGGGAACGGCGGAGTGGGAGAAGGACCAGGGATGAGGAGGCTAGCGGGGCGAGACGGAGTGAAAGGGAGGCGCAGTGGGGGGAGTGGGAAGAAGGCGAAGGCTACCGCTGGGAAGCTCTCGGGCCGCTGGTGGGAAGATCAGGCTGAGGCTTCTACACCTCACCCGTGCAGAGAACTGGAGGGAGACTTAAAGTAGCCCTGGGACCGGGACACACCCAAGTCTGACCACATCTGACCTTACTGGGCCATGGCATTGACCTGTCTGCAAACTCTGCCCTTTAGTCCTGCCCTTCAGTAAGGACCGCCGCGCCCCGCCCCGCCCCGCCCTGGAGTCGGGAAGGGGAATCCCAGCCCTAGGGGAACGGGGAGTCCTTTCAGGCCCCTCTGGACATCTGGAACCTGAGACATCTGCCTCCCAGTTCTTTCTCCTTCCCCGCCGTACTCTCTTCTAGGGACCCATGACCTTCGCCCCAGTCTTCTTCCCAGTGCCCTTCCCAAGACCCAAACGTCCATCCCCAGCTCTACCCCTCCAGAGACTCAGGCGTCCTGCCCTGCTGCACGGAGGGGGTTTCCCTCTTTCCAGACGTCCTCGCGGCTCCCCGTTACCTGGTTCTGGGGGGGGGTCCCAGGTGTTCAGGCTCCCCAAGGTATCCCAGGGGGTCGAGCGGCCCCCCCTTCTCCCAGGCCGGGGCTGGGGGGGCCGCTCCGCCCAGTGGCGCAGTTGGATTTTCCAACACAAACACCCGCACCCCCGCTTCCCAGCCCCGCCCCCTTGTGGTCCCGCCCCTCCTCGCGCTCTAGTCCCCCTCTCCGGCTCCGCCCCGTCTTCTGCCGGTCCCGCTCGCCTCAGGGCGGGTGCTGGCTAGGATGCCGGGTGCGGGGTGCAGGCTTCAGGGTGCAGTGTACGGGGTTCAGCCCTGATCCCTGCCTGACAAATTCCTACCCGTTTGGATCACGCGCCCTTCTAAGGTAAGCCCCGCCCCACCCACTGAAGTCCTGCCCGGAGACTTAAGCCACAGCCTCTTCAGGCGGCTCCGCCCTGCCCATTCGTTCAGGGCCACGCCTCCGTTCCTCTCCAGGCCGCCCCACCTCCCTCGCTTCCTTCCCCGTCCAGTAGCAGCTCCGCAGTAGCTCTGTCCTCTGTGAGGCCTGGGCTTCCTCCCTCCCCAGATCCTCACCATTGCATTGAGAGACTTAAGGCTTGTTGTCGCGGGTGTTTTACAGCACTGAGCTCCAATACAACTCTTTCACTTTTATGGCTAACACAGCTAGGTATCTCCAGGGCCACATCACACAAATTCGGCCAAGGTCAAAGTCTGAGTGAGGTCCAGCCTCAGTCCTAGGTGCAACATCTATCTTAGCTCCTGGAGTCCCTGACCCTCTCTCTCAAGCGGAGAGTAGGAGGAGGTCTCAGCTGTCCAGGCTCATGAGTAGAGCAGTGCCCCTCTTGATCCAGTGATCAGATGTCATGGCCCCAGACCGCAGGTCAATGCCGATGACAAAGGAGGCTCGGTCTGAGCTGCCTGCCCGGTTGGGATAGTAATAGCAGGGGCAGGAGTACATGCCTGGGGGAAAGGAGAGGAGAAGTCAGACCCCTGGAGCCTCCGGGAGAGCAGGGCAGGAGCAGGGCAGGAGCAGGTGTGGGATGGTCTGGAGCAGAGAATGGGATAGGTTCCAAACTAGGGACGGGGCAGGCAGGTCCTGCCTGGGGAGCTGTCCCACCCTTGGCGCTCTTCTTGCGGCTCTCTGCAGGCCGGAAGTGGATCGTGGGCATGAGGCAGACAAGCTGCATGGGCTCTGCCTCCACCAAGCAGGAGTTCTTCCGGTCCCAGCCAGCACCTTCCAAGTACAGGCCCCGGACCCAGACACCATCCTGGGGAGAAATGGGAGCAGGTCTGGGAGAAGCTAGACTTCAATTGCCAGCACCCCTGACCTGCTCCCTCTCTCCTCCCTTCTCATCCGATTATTTGGTATTTTTGCTCCCAGTACCCTCTTTTGCTCAGAGCCCCAAGCACAACTGGCTCCCACCTTGGGGGGATACACTAGGTTGCTGTCATCCACAGTGGAAACGATAAACTCCCAGGAGAGGCTGTCCACTGAAACCTGGGGGTTGAAGGTGAGAATAAGAGAGGACCCCGAAGAGGAGAACACATACATGGCCGCAGCATACATCCCCCTCACACTTTGCACATTGCTCACGTTGTTTTGGCGAGCTGAAGACTGCAGCACGGCAGTGAGGAAGCCAGTGGGAAAGGTGAAACCAGACAACCAGAAGATCACAGGAGGCCGGGCCCGGCTGGCCCACAGCTCAAACTGCTCCACACGCATGGCCAAGTCCCGGGTCCAAGCAGCCAATGGCTTTTGTGAGGGGTATGCCTGGGGAAGGAGTGGGTGTGTATTCACTCATTTAGCTGTGCATTCAAATCCGTATTATTTATTTATTTAGAGACAGAGTTTCGCTCTTGTCCCCCAGGCTGGAGTGCAGTGGTACGATCTTGGCTCACTGCAACCTCCACCTCCCGAGTTCAAGCGATTCTCCTGCCTCAGCCTCCCAAGTAGCTGGGATTACATGTGCCTACCACCAGGCCTAGCTAATTTTTGTATTTTTTTTAGTAGAGACGGGGTTTCACCATGTTGACCAGGCTGGTCTCAAACTCCTGAACTCAGGTGATCTGCCCACCTCAGCCTCCCAAAGTGCTGAGATTGCAGGCGTGAGCCACCGCGTCCAGCCCAAATCCTTATTTTGAGCACCTGAAGCAGATATGAGAAGACTATGTGGTGGCAGCCCCTGTTCCCCAACTACAGGTGAACAAAGCTCTCCAAAGCCAACTTCTGGGAAAGAGGCATACAACGACAGCTATTCATTGCAGTAATATTAACCAGGTAGCATTGATGAAACACCTACTGAGTGGTAGGCACAGTACGGGGAATCTCTGAAACATCCTTGGAGAGGTTAGTAATTTGCCCTGAGAAAGTCTGTAAGTTAATAAGTTGTATGAAGTCAGTCAATGAATGGCAGAGCCAGGTTTCAACCTTGAACCTATCTAACTTCAAAGTTTCGGCTCTCTGCAGTTTGCTTTATGCCCACCTAGAACCAGAAGATTGGGGGGCCCAAGATTGAGAGGGGAGCTCATTGTTGGAGAAGGATCAACAATGGTATAATCTTGCCTTTCCCCAGAGCGGAGGAACGTGGGCATCAAAGATGCAATTGAAAATCTCTTCCAGGCTTGTAGACATGACGATGAGACCCTGGATGCCTTTCTCTAGGTCTGTCAGTGAGAACCTGAGCAGGATGAGGTGGAGTGTTAGAGATGGGGTGGGCCTGGGAACGTCATTCTAGCCAGAAGGTGAAGGCCTCTCCTCACCCCCTCCCCTGTTCCGTAGAGTCCCCCTCCGTCTTACAGGATGGTCTGCATCAGTGTGTTGTATCTCTGGATCTCCTGCAGAAGGACCACATTGAGAGGGGAGGGGTCGAGAGCTAGCAGTTTTCGAGTCCCCTCATAGTCGATCATTTCAGGGATCTTCTGCTTCACATCAGCGGCCAACTCAAGGACCTGAGCAGGCAGGAGCTCTTGAGTGTAGCCCCCCTCTTCTCATCACTTTCCCTCCCCCAGGCCCGGCTCTTTTTACCTTCTCTTCCCGGGTCTGGCCTCCAGCCCTGGTGGGTGTAATCTGAGGTTGCAAGGAAAGCAAAGTATCAAAGAGGGTTCGTGCCTCAGTGATCTGAGAGGCCACATCAGCATTGGGGTGCTGGCCAAAGGCCTCAGGGGGGTCCATGCCAGGCAATAAGCTGATGTATTCCTTGTAAGAAGCCAGGCTCCCATCCTTGGGGATGAAATAAGTCTCCAGTGCTGACAACCTAGGGAGTCATAGCATAATTACTGCCACATTGTGGGGACTCAGGCTTCAATGCCAGGCCAAGACCCCAAGCCTATGCATGTCCCATTTGTCCAGCTCCCTGCACTGCTCCCTCTCCCAATCCCACAAACTCTGTCTTCTCCCAATCTCAGGTCCTCTCCTCAAACATTTCCCCCACCCCTGATCCCACCACCTGGCTGACTTATGACCTCTGGCTCCCTGCCCAGGGCCACCTCCCCCTCACCGGTAGAAGGGAGTTGATAGAGACTGGTCACAGAAATAATCATTGATGTAGGTGGTCAGCAGGCGCCGGTCCCAGTCATCTGTGACATGTCCACCATAGTTGATGCCGGCAATGAGGTACTTAAGTGCGTCCCAAGGTGTCTCCTCATACTCATCGAGATAGAGGCTCAGCAAGTTTTCCGACACCTAGGCACGATCCCAACCCAAGCCCCCATTCCCAGAGTTATGGCAGGAAATCTGCCAATGGGGCTTCAACACAGGCTTCGTGTCCACGGATATTCCCACAGGGGAGCTACAGGGTAGGACATGTAAGGAGAGAGGGCTGGGATGAGGACCCCTGGCTAATACACACCTCAAAGTCGGAGTCATTGAAGCCATAGATGATGTTCCAGCCAAGTTGCAGGAACTTTTTGCGTTCAAGTAATACAGAGTGGAAGAAACAGAGTGAAAACAGCAGCTTCTTATATTTGGCAGGTTTGGAGCAGCGGGAAAACTGTGGTTCTGACATCAGTTGGTAAAGACGTGTCATGTTGGCCTTTAGGCCCTAGGGACAATGAAATACAAAGATGGGGTGACATGCATCATACTCAGATCTGCCACTAGCACCGCCATGTACAGTTGTGGAGGTTCCTCATTGCACAAAGGCACTGGCTGAAAGGGTGAGTAGAGGCTGAAATGTAGCCGTTGATCTACATGCCGAGATCTGCATTCTTCCACAAGGCTGAGTGCCTTTCTCTGATTCACAGATAGGCACTGCATGGGCTTGCGGCAGCCCTGCCTTCTTGTCCCACCACTTTTTTTTTTTTTTTTTTTTTTTTTGAGACGGAGTTTCGCTCTTGTTGCCCAGGCTGGAGTGCAATGGTGTGATCTCAGCTCACTGCAACCTCTGCCTCCTGGATTCAAGCAATTCTCCTGCCTCAGCCTCTCAAGTAGCTGTGATTACAGGCGCCTGCCACCACGCCCAGCTAATTTTTTGTATTTTTAGTAGAGATAGGGTTTCACTATGTTGGCCAGGCTGGTCTCAAACTCCTGACCTCAAGCAATCCACCCGCCTCGGCCTCCCAAAGCGCTGGGATTACAGGTGTAAGACACCGCACCCAGCCATCCCACCACTTTTGATCCTCTGAGCCCTGATGTTCTCAGTGGTAGGTAGGCCAGCGCAATTTGGGGTGCCAGAAAATATGAACAAAGATAAATACATATACATGCAACTAACAAAAATGTACAGAATTGTGTGCAAAGGTTAGTGTAGATTAAAAAGGCCATAATATATCATCAAGGAAGAACAGTCTATGTGATTGGCATTATTAGTCTCCATGAGCAAGCTGGGATTTGAACTAAGCCTTCCAAATGGGAAGGATATGACTAGGCTTGAGAGGAGAGTCTTGCTTTCCTGGAGATGGAATGAATTGAATAAAGGCACCAAGGACAGAGTAAAGTGAGAGGGTGAGCCTGGCTGAAGTCAAGTGCAAGTGCTCAGGTGGGAAGAGGAGGGCCGTGGATAGATGGAGATGCAATAAGAGTAATGGATGTGTGGCCGGGCGTGGTGGCTCACGCCTGTAATCCCAGCACTTTGGGAGGCCGAGGTGGGCAGATCAGGAGGTCAGCAGTTTGAGACCAGCCTGGCCAATATGGTGAAACCCCTCTCTACTAAAAATACAAAAATTAGACAGGCGTGGTGACGCGTGCCTGTAGTCCCAGCTACTCGGGAGGCTGAGGCAGAAGAATCGCTTGAACCCGGGAGGCGGAGGTTGCAGAGCGCCACTGCACTCTAGCCTGGGTGACAGAGCAAGACTCCGTCTCAAAAAAAAAAAAAAAAAAAAAGAATAATGGATGTTTGAGCCATTTGGACTTGATTCACCGGGCATCATGGAGCCAGTCTCTATCTTGAGTAGGACAGCGATCTGTTCAAACAGCGTTTTAAAAAGACTTATCTATGACTGACAGAATGGAATAGTGAGAAACTTGAGGAATACTGGATAGCAGTAACAAAAATAACGTGACTTTTTAAAAAATGCCACTTATGACATCAAGATATGTCAAGTACCAAGAAATAAATCCAATTAAAATGTATGATTATTAATGGAGAAAATTACAGAATTTTAGGCCAGGAATAGTGGCTCAGACCTGTAATCTCAACACTTTGGGAGGCCAAGATGGGAGGATCACTTGAGCCTAGGAGTTTGAGACCAACCCAGGCAATGTAACAAGACTCTGTCTCTATTAAAAAAATAAAAAAGAAAAAAGAACATTACAGAATTTTATTAAAATAAATAATAAATGGAAGCTGGGAACAGTGGCTCATGCCACCCGCAATCCCATTGTGCTATGATTGTACCACTGCACTCCAACCTGGGCTATAGAGCAAGACCCTCTCTCTCTAAAAAAAAGAGGAAAAAATGAATAAATGGAGAAATATACTTAAAGATTAGGAGTTTCATTGTTCTGAGGATCTCAATTTTCTCCAAATTGATGAATAGAATTTTTTTAATAGAACAAACAAATTCTAAAATTTATATTGGAGAATAAAAGGTCAAGAATAGCCTGAAGAAGAATAAGGTAAGAGGATGTGCCTTACCAGCCATCAAGAATTATTATAAAGCTATATGGTAATTAAGACTAAAGTATATCAGCATGGCACTGTGGGTTACACCTGTAATCCCAGCAATTTGGGAGGCTGAAGCAGGAGGACAGCTTAAGTCCAGGAGTCCAAGACCAGCCTGACCAACATGGTGAAACCCAGTCTCTACAAAAAAAAACACAAAAATTAGCCAGAGTGGTGGCACACACCTATGAGGTGCAGGTGGAAGGATTGCTAGAGCCTTGGAGGCGGAGGTTGCAGTGAGCCAAGATGGTGCCAGTGCACTCCAGTCTGGGCCACAGAGTGAGACTCCATCCCAAACAAACAAACAAACAAAGACTAAAGTATTGATTCCAGGATAAAACAATTTGACCAATGAACAGAATAAAGGACCCTGAAACCCATACATATATGGAAACATGATTGAAGGCTGAGCAGGCACTACAGATCAGAAAAGTACTTTCGCAGTGTTTGAGAAGTGGTACTGGCAGAATTGGTTATCCATGTAGAAAAAAATAAAATTGGCTGGGCGGGGTGGCTGATGCCTGTAATCCCAACAGTTTGGAAGGCTGAGGTAGGTGGATCACCTGAGGTAAGAAGTTCGAGACCAGCCTGGTCAACATGGTGAAACCCCGTCTCTACAAAAAGTAACAAAATTAGCTGGGCAGGGTGGCAGGTGCCTATAATCTCAGCTACTCAGGAGACTGAGGCAGGAGAATCGCTTGAACCTGGGAGGCAGAGGTTGCAGTGAGCCGAAATCACGCCACTGCACTCCAGCCTGGGTGACAGAGCAAGACTCTGTCTCAAAAAAAGCAAAACAAAACAAAAGAAAATTGGACCTCTACCTCATACCACAGTCACAAAAATGAATTCCAAGTGATTAAAAACTTAAATGTGAAAGTCAAATTATAAATTTTTTGGAAGGCAAGTATAGGAGAGTACTTTTACAATCTTAAAGTAAGCAAGGATTTCTTGAACAAGACAAAGGAGCACAAACCATTTAAAAAAGGAAACATAGCTAAATTCAACCTCATAAAAATTAAGAATTTCTCTTCACCAAAAAACAGCATAAAAGAGAAGAGACAAACCACAAAACACATAACTGACAAAGGATTAGGATCTGGAATATATGAAGAACTACGAAACGCGAAGAACATCATGAATGAATGTCAAGCACATAATGTTGAATGAAAAAAGCAACTTGCAGATAAACATATATAGCAATGGTTGCATTAGCAATACAAACTTTCTCATTACAATGAAAAAGAATCCCTAACTCCAGAGGAAAAGAAAAACATTATAAAGAAAATGACAAATACAAGATTCAGAAGAGTGGTTTCCTCTGAGTGGGGAGGGAAAGTGATGAGATTGGGAAGAGGCACACTGGGACTTCAAAGAAAATCCTGGGATTTTTCTTTCTTAAAAGGATGATGGGCCGGGTGCAGTGACTTACGCCTGTAATCCCAGCACTTTGGGAGGCCGAGAGGAGGCGGATCACCTGAGGTCAGGAGTTCGAGACCAGCCTGGCCAACATGGTGAAACTCCACCTCTACTAAAAATACAAAAATTAGCCAGGTGTGGTGGCGGGCACCTGTAATCCCAGCTACTCGGAGGCTGAGGCAGGAGAATCACTTGAATCTGGGAGGCGGATGTTTCAGTGAGCTGAGATGGCGCCACTGCACTCCAGCCTGGGCGACAGAGCGAGACTCCATCTCAAAAAAAAAAAAAAAAAGATGATGGGCACACAGATATTCATGGAATCATGATCCTTTATAACTTGCATATAATATTTTATAAATCTTCTTTTGTACCTACTTAATATCTAGCTTTTTTAAAAGACTGGATTGCAGGAAGTGACCCAGGAATATACTCCAGGACTATACCCCAAACTGGCAACTGGGGGCTGTGAATACAGGGACTTTCTTATTTGAAGTAAAACTCAGGCTGGGTGCAGTGGCTCACACCTGTAATCCCTGTAATCCCAGCACTTTGGGAAGCCAAGGTGGGTGGATCACCTGAGGTCAGGAGTTCGAGACCAGCCTAGCCAACATGGTGAAACCCTGTCTCTACTAAGAATGCAAAAATTAGCAGGGCATAGTGGCACACACCTGTAATCCCAGCTACTCGGGTGGCTGAGGCAGGAGAACTGCTTGAACCTGGGAGGCGGAGCCCAGGCTGCAGTGTAATGGCGCAATCTCGGCTCCCTGCAACCTCCACCTCTAGCTGGGGTTATCATACCTGAACTCCATATCTAACCTTCCTGAGCTCAGGTGATCCACCTGCTTCAGCCTCCCCAAATGCTAGGATTACAGGTGTGAGCCATCACACCCGGCCCGAGCCACCATGCCTGGCCAAGACTCTTTCTAAAAACATATCCTGTCTCTAAACATAATCACATTCTGAGCCTTGGGGGTTGGGAAAAAAAAGTGTGAAACAAGTGTGCTATTATGGTGCTGGTGTGCCAAGAAGTGCTTTGTAATCCGATGGCAATTCAGAGCTGGAACTGACTTTGGGGCTGGTGCCAGAGATGGGATTAGAGTTGAAATCATGAAAAGGACAATTTCTCCAACAACTCGTGAAAGGAGAAAGTAGAATGAGAAACGCTGGGTCAGGACTGAGGGTCCCTCCCCTCTTTGGCCCTCCCCTCTTAGTCCTTAGGTCAAGGAGTAAGTATTGCAATCTGGCCACAGGCAGAGGAAAAAGAAACACAGAAGTAATAAATGATATGTCAAAAGACGGGGAAAGCAGGAGCGATGTGTCAGGGAGCCAGGGAAAGGGACAGTCGACTGTCACAGCTGCCCCAAGTGGCCAAGGAGGATTAAGAATGATGAAAGGCACCCATGCGTGATTCAAACAGCTCTTATCTGTTGAGGATGATACATGCTGGTCCATGTACTTTTCACAGGGTGAGCAAAAAGGATTTTGATCTCGACTAAGCGCAATGAAAAGCTACTAAAATAGTTTAAGCAGGGGTGAGTGGGTGAAGCGCAGTGACACGGCAGATTTTAGAGGGTGGTGATGATTGCATTTGGTGATGAGCTTGTGATATTGGAGATAAAAATTTCAGTAGAGTCGGAGGAAAGGAAAGGCAAAGAGGCAGGAAGTGTGACATTCGGAAGAGGATGTAAGGAAATGATGGGAGGCAGGAAGGTTCTGAGGTATAAAAGAATGAATTTGGGGACCCAACTACCCAAACTCTGGTTCTGGAATACTTATTTACTCTTTCTGTATCTCAGTTTCCTATCTTTAAAATGGGGGTAACAGTATTCACCTTATAGGGTGTGTGTGTGCATGCACGCATATTAAATGAATTAATAAATGTAAAGAACTTAGAACAGTGCCTGGCACATGAGAATCACTCAAGAAATGTTAGCTGTTATTATTGTGTTCTAGGAGTTTGGCACAAAGAGGAGAGGAATGAGGTGGAATTTTTTGAGGACAATCAAATCAAAGCCATGTTGTTGTTAGGTTAAGCCCTCTCTCTGGTGCTAGCAGGAGGTAAGGTGGACCAGATGGCCCTGATGATGCTGGCTCTCTATGGCCACGTACCTTTGGTGGTTCTGTGGTCATCTTGATGCTGACCTGCAAGATTGAGATAGGGAAGTCTGGGTGGGGGCTGGAGCTGAGCCAGAGGCGGAAGGATGGATGAGGATCCTCCACCTGCAGCTGCTCCACCAGCTTGTCCAGATTAGGCATCCAAGACAGTGACAGGTGGCAGTTTGCCAGGAACACCCAATGTCCTGCAAGGAGATGCCAGGGTCAGTGGGAATCATTTCCTAAGCCCTGCCTGTCCTCACGCTTTCCACCTGGTATTGGGGTGGGGGTGCTGGGGGGGCCTAACCCTCAGATCTGCCACTTCTGGGGCCCTCTGTAGAAGTGGGAGGTACAGGGACGGTAATATAATTGAGGTTGGAGGTTTTAGGGACAAGGACTGGGCTGAAGATGGGGGTGAAAGAAAGGATGGACACCAACCCTGAGTCACACCCTCTCGGAGGAGCCGAGCAGCGATGGGGGCCTGGCCCTGGCCCAGGGACAGGGCGTGGAAGCGCTGGGCCATGCCTGTGTGCTCTGCCAGCTGCAGCAGGGCGCTGGTGGGGTCCACACCAGGGGACAGGATGAACACGAGTGGGGATCGTGGGGTTGAATCCTCCATCACCTGCCAGAAGCACAGGTATAGCATCAGGCAGAAGGCCACATGACCAAAGTGGGAGAGAGAGATAAAGGAGACTGAAACAGAGCGAGGGAGGCAGGAAGGACCCAGGGGCTGTGGGGACAAGGAAGCCGAGCCACCGACCAACTTCATATTCAGCACAGGCGGCTCGATGAAGCGGGAGCCAAGGTTGGTGACGATGAAGGAGGTCACGCAGAAGGCCACTCGGTCCTGGCGCAGGGAGCGGACGATCAGCATCCGTTGCATTTCATTGCAGGCATTTTCCCACTCACCTGGGGATGAGGTGAGTCATTGCAGGGAGAGGGAGTGAGTCTGGAAGAGCGGGGAATCCAGACAAAGGGGCACCTGCCGGGAATGTGCTCCGGGCCAGGAGGTGGGCACCAGCTGGGAGAGGGGATGGAGGACAACGAGAAGGGCAGGCACGTGGCTGAATGGAGGGAAGGAGAAAAGTGAGAGTGGGGCACAGACGCCCGGTACCTGGCAGCATCGCCTTCTCCGGGGCAGCATTGGTATACCACAGGTGCCAGTCACGAGGGTACTGCTCAAAGGAGTTCATGAGTCCGTGGAAGTTGGTCAGTTTGTCTAGCTCTGTGATGTTATCCCAGTAGGCATCTGCAAGCCAGCTAGTACATGGATTGTCCATTTGACCCTCCCGATCCAAGACCTGGTGGGAGAGGGGGAGGAAGAAAGGGATTGACTTGAGAATACTTCAAAAGAAGAGTGATCTTTTTCTCCTTTCTCTCTCTCTCTCTCTATTCCTCTCTCTCTCTCAGTGGGAAAGCCAAAATGGATTTTTTCTTTTTCTGAGATGGAGTCTTATTCTTGTCACCTAGGCCAGAGTGCAATGGCACAATCTTGGCTCACTGCAACCTCTGACCCCCAGGTTCAAGCGATTCTCCTGCCTCAGCCTCCTGAGTAGCTGAGATTACAGGTGCTCGCCACCACACCTGGCTAATTATTGTATTTTTAGTAGAGACGGGGTTTCACCGTGTTGGCCAGGCTGGTCTCGAACTCCTGATCTCAGGTGATCATCCTCCTCGGCCTCCCAAAGTACTGGGATTACAGGTGTGAGCCACCGCACCCAGGCCAAAATGGGTTTTGTATGAGAGTGAAGAGATGAATACGGGGATCCTGGGGAATAAACGTGGGAGTCCAGGACTCAGACCCTGCCCTTAGCCCTCACAGTTCAAATTTAGGAAGCTGGCGCCCTCTGCTGGTTTCGTGGTAATAATGTCTCCAACCTAATGACTGGTTGGTAGCCTCACCTTCACAGAAGCACAAACTATTTACTCATTCATTCGCTCACTTGCTTATTCATTCTTCTTAACAAATATTTATTGTTCGCCAACTATGCATTTTAATCATTGGGATGCATTACTGAGCAAAATGGACAAATATCTCTGCCCTTGGGGATTTTATTTTCTAACATGGGATTGTGAATTCATGGGCAGATTATGAACCAAAAACATAACAAATAAGTAAATTATCTAGTATAGCAAAGACAGCAGTGCCATGGAAAAATAGGATACTCTGAGGAGGGTAAGGGAGACTGGGAGTGTTGAGGGGTAGTTTGAAGTATTAAATAAGATCAAGGTCGCACTGAGGTGAGGTTTGAAGGAGGTGAGAGACGGCCAGTTGCACACGCCAGGGAGCAGGCTTCCAGCAGGAGGCACGGCCACGCAAAGGCCCTGAGGCGAGATGTGCCAGGGGGTTTGGGGAGGGCAATGAGGCCTGCGTGGCTGGAGTGGAGTGGGGGCTGTGTGGTGGGAGGTGGCGCCAGTCATGGGGAGCCCGTCACAATGGCATCCACTTTAAAAGGACCTCTCAGGCCGGGCACAGTGGCTCACACCTATAATCCCAGCACTTTGGGAGGCTGAGGTGGGAGGATCACTTGAGCCCAGGAGTTCGAGACCAGCCTGGGCAACATGGTGGGACCCCGCCTCTACAAAAAATACAAAAATTAGCCAGGCGTGGTGGCGCAGGCCTGTAGTCCCAGCTATTCCAGAGGCTAAGATGCGAGGATGGCTTGAGCCCGGGAGGTCGAGGCTGCAGTAAGCCAAGATCACTGCCACTGCAGTCCAGCCTGAGTGACAGAGTGGGACCTCTCTGGTTGCTGTGTTGAGAGTTTGGGGTGGGAGGCAGGAAGTGAAGGTGGGAAAAGTCAAGAAAATGTCTAGGAGGGCGGGAGAGTGCAGCATGGTTGTCTGGAAGCCTTAAGGGCCTCCTTGAGATTCATAATCACGGACTTAAAGCGAGTCCAGTCGGTGTGGATGTGTTCTTCTCCAGCCATGCTCAGTGCACGGGCCGCGCAGGGACAGAGGGGAAGAGGGGCTGGATCTCGCCAGAGTGGTAGATGCGACACAGAGAGGAGGAAAACGGGGGTTGAGGAGCCTGCGAGGGAGATTGTGAGGGCGACCGTGGAACTCAGGCTGGGGAAGGAGTGCCTTGAAAGGCAGTAAAAAAGTGGCAAGATCAGGCCAATCTGTGCGTCACAGGTGAGACATGCCACAAAGCCCAGCCTGTGCTGAGTGCAAGGGGGTGCATGGCAAGTCACCTCCGCAGCCCCAGGGAGCTCACCATGCACCTGATGCTGGCCTGGATTTTCTCAGCTCACTCACTGATGCCGTGGGCCTGACCCTCTGGGTCTGGAGTCCCTGTCACACTTGCCCTCATCCCCAACCTTGACCATCCCCCATCCTGGGATGTGCTCTCTGCCCAACTCACCACACCCCCACGTAGAAAGAAGTTGTATTCATCCATGTTGAGCTTGCCAGAAGTCTCCAAGATTTTGGCACACATATGAAAACTGAACAGTAGTTTGTGGCGTTCAAAAAGGGTACGGCAGGTGTACCTGGGAGAAAGGGACAGGGAAGAGGGAGGGGCAGGATGGAATGGGGGCTGATGCTCCACGCGAATGCTATGATCCTGCTATCACACAGCCTCATACAGAGGACCTCACCAGCCTCTAATCCTAACCTCCTGGAAACAGCCGAGGACTCAGGGGCCTAGAGACAAGAATTTCACTTATTATTACTTTTTTTTTTTTTTTTACTTTTTGAGACAGAGTTTCGCTCTTGTCGCCCAGGCTGGAGTACAATGGCGCGATCTCAGCTCACTGCAACCTCCACCTCCCAGGTTCAAGCAATTCTCCTGCCTCAGCTTCCCAAGTAGCTGGGATTACAGGAGCCCATCACCAGGCCCAGCTAATTTTTGTATTTTTAGTAGAGATGGGGTTTCACCATGTTGGCCAGGCTGGTCTTGAACTCCTGACCTCAGGTGATCCACCCGTCTCAGCTTCCCGAAGTGCTGGGATTACAGGTGTGAGCCAACGTGCCCAGCCATTCACTCATAATTAGTCATTCAGTTCCATTAAAAAAACAAAACATTCATTATTCCCCTACTGTCTTGCCAGGCACTCTGCTAGGTCCTGAAGACACAAAGATGAATAAGCCACAGTCTCGCAGAGGACAGAGAGGCCACCGGTTATGATGTCCCTGCCTGCTGGACTCGGAAAGTTTCCGAGGAGCTGCCCCAAAAGCTGCAGCAAAGTTTTCAGGTGACATGGAGAGGCAGGGAGGTCACAGCGTGAGCAAAAGCACGAGAAGGGCGCAGCGTGCAGGGCAGTCAGGGACGCTCAGGCCCCCAGCGCAAGGTGGGAAAGGTGAGGCTGAGGCAGCAGAAGGCCAGGTCATGAGGGCTTTCGTGGGCCACAGGGACCAAGCAACCAACCACTGGCAGTCAGACCCGGGAAGCGGCATGGACAGATTTGCTCAGATGGGCAATACAGGAGGGTGGGTTGAGAGGGACAGTGGGTAGAGGCGGAAAGACCTCTAGGAGACCATTGTGCAACTCAGAAAAAAGGATCACCAGGGCCAGAACTAAAGTACAGCCAAGCAGTGGGAAGATGGGGAGGAAACAGTTGCAGAAATATTCATGAACAAAACCTGGTGACTGCTTTGAAAGGGAAGAGTCAAGGATAACTCCCAGTTTTTGCCAGGCATGGTGGCTCATGCCTGTAATCCCAACACTGTGGGAGACCATGGCAGGTCTCCTTGAGCTCAGGAGTTTGAGACGAGCCAGGGCAACATAGGGAGACTCTTTCTGTACAAATAAAAATTATAAAAAATAAAGGACTCTCAATTTCTGGCTTGGGTGACTGGGTCATGGGCGTTGGTGCCATCCAAGGATGAGGACCCTGAAGGAAGAGGGAAGAGAATGAGTTGGATCTGAAGCGAGTTGAGCTTGAAGGGTCTGTGGGATGTCAGGGTAGAGAAGTCCAGTTCCTTGCTGCTCAAATGTGATCCACAGACCGGGAGCAGTGGCACCCCCTGGGAGCTTGTTGGAGTTGCAGAACCCCAGGCCCCACCCCAGACCTGCCAAATCCCAACCGGTATTTTCACAAGATTGCCAGTGCGCTTCCTGCCCATTAACGTCTGGGCAGTGCTGGTGTTGCCAACAGTTGTGTAGACAAGTCCAGTGCTCAAGGGAGGGCTACAGATGCAAGACGGGGAATCATCGGCCCACAGGTGATGGTTAAGCCATGAGAGTGAGGAGCTACCAGGAGGACATATGCCGAGAACAGCGGCAGGCTGAGAGCCGCAGTGCGGGAAAGCACGAAGGTGCAGTGGCCAGAAGAACCACGGCCGCTCGGCCTCCGGGCTGGGGCATATTGGGGGCACCCTCAGACCTGTAGACAGCATAGGTGTGGTAGTCGTTCAGGTAGTCAATGCGGTCCTCCAGTTTATTGCTGCGGTGACTCTTGTCGATGCTGAGGATGAAGAGGCTGATGTAGGCATCCAGTGAGAACTGGTACATGGGGTCGATGCAGCCCATATCATTGAGCACGAAGAACAGGATTGATGCCCGCTGGGCGCACGGACGGTAAGCCTGCCAGCGGGGGGCGGGGGGGTGGAGTCAGGGCCACCGAGGGACGGGGCAGGGAGCAGGGGCTCAGGGAAGGAGGGGTCTCAAGCCGTCATGATGGAGTTGCATCTTGGATGGCTGGCGGGAGGCAGGACTGGAGGGCCGGGAGCTTACCTCCCGTGCCAAGTCAATGTTGATCTCCGTGGTCTCACTGGTCTCCAGCTGCTCAGTCACCTCTGTGGCTGTGATCTTGGAGGTCTGCAGCGTGTTCACCAGCTGCACGTCATCCAGCAGGGAGCCGGTGGCCTCATTCAGCAGCCTAGGGGGAGGCCCAGAGGCACATGGAGCAAGGGGTTAGGGGGACCAGGCTCCCTGGGCTGCTGTCGTGCCTGGGGTAGACTGGGGTAGACTGGGAGTAGACCCATGGGGCGGTGGGAGGGGAAGGCAGGGTCTCACCGCAGGATCTCATCCTCCAGCTCCTTGAGCTTCCTCTTGCCAGCCGCGATGTTGATGACCAGTGAGTCCTTCTGCTCCTCCAGCTCAGGCCGCTCCTTCCGCACCACAATGCCCAGCAGCTGGGCCTCCAGGCCCTGGAGGCATCAGGGCTCACAGTGAGGGGCTCTCACCCCTTCGACCTTCACCTTCCTCATCCCTTTCCACCTCCAAAGACCCCTCATCCTCAGCTGCCCAACACAAGCTTATCCCTTTTCTCAATCCTTCCAAACTCTTCCTGCTTCACCCTAGCTCAGTCTGGACCTCAGCCTGCACCCACCTGTTCTTTAACAGCAAAGTTGACGATGGTGGTCTTGGCTGAGGTCTCTGGGCTGTAGTGGGGGTTGGAGAGCTTGGTGGTGATGTAGAAACGGAAATTGGTATTATATTCCACCTCCTTATCGCCAATGCGCATCAACAGCCGACCACCTGCATCCACGGAAGGGTCAGGGGCAAGGACTCCATGTGACGGGTACAAGCTAACCCGCCCCCCACCGGCATCCAGGGGCAGTGACTTAGCCTGTCCTAAGGCCCCAGCCCCAGGGCTGTCCGAACGGAGGGACAGGTAAGAAGAGGACACAGTCAGAGAGCCAGCCCTTCCCTCCCTAGCATCCCACTCAGCTGGTCTTGGGGACTTGTCCTGACCGATTCGGGCTACAGATTTGTTGAGCACGGGGTTCAGTGTGGGGTCCAGATATTCCTGCACGTTCTGAAGTAGCACCGGGTATCCAAACTGAATGGCGTTTTCTAGGATTCGCAGGTAATCGCTCATCTGCAGGTCGATGATCTTCAGGCCCTAGAGAGCAAGGGGGAAGGTGAAGGAACACTGCGGGAGAGGTGGGGCCTCAGGAAGAGGGGGACTAATCCGGCCCCCAGCCTCACACCTGGCCTCCTTCCATGTTCTTAATCCATTTCAGGGCCTGCGCCTGAGGGTCGATCATCAGTGCCCACCTGGAGGGGGAGTACATGTCAGAGGTGAGGCCCTCTCTCCCATGCTCCCGTACCCCCCCCCCACGCCCAGCAGCACCCTTACCTGTTGCCTCGGGTGACGATGATGCCATTCTCAGTGGAGAAGGCGTCTGAGGGCAACCCTTGGATGTTCCAGTCCCGGACTTTGGTAGGATTGGACAGGAAGTTATCAATGGCAAAGGAAGGGGAGCAAGGAACCTGAAGCTCCCAGATCTGGGGAGAGAAAAGCCCCACGCTTTAACTTGAAGAACTGAGCCCAGCAGCCCCTGCGCCTTCACGGTATCTCTTAATATTCCCAAAGGTCCTGCCCCCAGCCCTAGTCTCGGAGCCTACTTGTCATACCTGAGCCCCATCTCACCTTCCTGATCCAGATTTGGTTGACAATCTCATCCCGGTAGTTGGTCAGGAAGGGTCCCATGTAGGACAGGAAGGCAGCTGCCAGGAGACAGTCCCCCACCAGGTAGCCCAGGTCCTCCTCCAGGCCCTGGCGGACAGGAGGGAGGGTAAGCCTGCCTGGGCCCCAGCACTCTGGGAGACGCTTGGAATGCTTTTGAAGGCACCCTCTTCTGGACACTGTCAGGTTCAAAGAGGTTCTTTCCCTCCCCTAAACCTGTGGGTCCTGACAACTCTAGCCTGGTTCTAATTACTTTCGAGTTCTCTATCTCTAATGGCAATGTTTACATTCTGGTGATAAGGCCTAACCTTTTTGCGAAGCCAGGAGCTCACTGGGGCAGAAGCAAGATGTGCCGTGTCTGTTTTCTGTCTGGTTGTTGGGCTACATCAAGAGTCCTTGTGTGTGCTTCCCAGCCCTGCCCAAACACTGAAGCAGATCCCTAATGATGCAAAAAGCCTTTCCTTCCATTGCTCTCACCAAAGGTGTGCAGGGGGAGGGGAAGAGCTCCCACGCCTCAGTTCTTAGACTTGCCTATACCCAGGTGTCCCTGTTTTCCCTGACTGCTCCTCAACTCAAGCTAAAAGGGATGGGTCTCTCGGAAGTGGTGGGCAGAGTGAAAGGACACCAGGTGGTACAGTCGATCTCACCTGGACTGTCTCCTCCCATCTGGCTTTCTCGCCAGCCAACCCCGATACCAGCATCCCAGCTCGCTCCAGCTTCAGCTCCATCTCTTCAGACTTCTTGCGAAGCTCCTCCTTCTGTGCCAGCTTCTCGTCATACTGTTTCTTTAGCATCTCCAGTTTCTCAGCTACCTGGGAGAGATTCGAGTATAGTGCATCAAACACAGGGCTTGCAGCCAGATTGTTCTCGTTCACATCATGACTCTGCCATGTTGTAGCTGCCATTTTGTAGCTTTGTTAAATTAATCTCTTTGAGCCTAGTTTCCTCATGTTGTAAAAGAATACCTACCCTATAGGGTTATCGTGAAGAGTAAATGAGATAAAATACGTGAGATGAGGTGAATTTTCTTCCCCTTCCTTCCACCACCCTTTCCTAGAGCCCAGAAACTACTCGATAGCTTCGGGGTAGCTGGGTAGGGGACGGAGACCTCTTGAAGCATAATAAGCCACACAAGATAGATTGGCAAGTGAAGGCCAGACAGCACATAAATGACTGCCACTCCATGCCAGAGGCCACACCTAAGGTAGAACCTCGAAAGAGGAAGAAAAAGAGAGAAATGAACCCAAGAGCTGTTAGAGGGAGAGTCCATTCAAGACAAAGGGCTGGCTGGGCGTGGTGGCTCATGCCTGTAATCCCAATACTTTGGCAAGCCAAGGCAGAGGGATCACTTGAGGCCAGGAGCTTGAGACCAGCCTGGCATCATGGTGAGACCCCGCCTCTATTCAAAAAGTAGAAAATAAGAATAAAAATAAAAGACAAAGGACCAAGTGCAAGGTCCCACACTAGAGATGGAGGCCTGGGAAGAGCTAGAGAAACCCCTCTCAAGTCATTGCCACCTGTGGATTCTGTTGAGGTTGGAATGAATATATATATATTCACTGAAATCTGAAGGAGAGGACTGATAGAGCCTTGTCCCAAGATCCTGTATATGTGTGTATGATCCTGTATATGTGTGTGTGATCCTGTATATGGGTGTGTGATCCTGTATATGTGTGTGTGATCCTGTATATGTGTGTGTGATCCTGTATATGTGTGTGTGATCCTGTATATGTGTGTATGATCCTGTATGTATATCTGACCGCCCAACAGCAGTTGAGCCTGGATACAGACTGTATCACCGTCCTTTTCATCATGAGGAATATGGGGTGGGGGATTACACATAGCATTTACATGATACATGTTCCCTTTCCCGCCGCCACCTCACTGGGAAAGGCAGCCCACATCGTGGAAATAGTTCCACTACTAGAAGGTAGAAGTAGCTCTGCCTTAACTGAGTAATTCTGGTAAGTTTCACCCTTTCGGAGCCTTGCCAGGGTTGCTGTGGGTAAGGGTGATGTGGGCTATGCCACGGTGTGAGGCACACAGCAAGCAAGCACTACCTGGCCCAAGCACTTGGAAATGGGAGAGATCACTCTCCAAAAGATATTCTTTAAAACAACATGGAGGGCCAGGTGCGGTGGCTCACACCTGTAATCCCAGCACTTTGGGAAGCCAAGGCAAGCAGATCACCAGGTCAGGAGTTCCAGACCAGCCTGGCCAATCTTTTTTTTTTTTTTTTTTTTTTTTCGGTCTCAAAAAAAAAGAAAGACATACATGCACGAGGTTAAAACCTAAATGATATAAAAGAGGTTACAGGAAAAGTAGCATCTAGACCACCTTTCTCACAGTCAGACTTCTTCCTCTGAGGCAAACTACTTTGTTTGTTTATTTGTTTGTTTTGAGACGGAGTCTCGCTCTTGTCTCCCAGGCTGGAGTGCAATGGCACGATCTCACCTCACTGTAACCTCTGCCTCCTGGGTTCAAGCGATTCTCCTGCCTCAGCCTCCCAAGTAGCTGGAATTATAGGCGTGCACCACCACACCCGGCCAATTTTTGTGTTTTTAGTAGAGGCTGGTCTCAAACTCCTGACCTCAGGTGATCCTCCAGCCTCGGCCTCCCAAAGCGCTGGGATTACAGGCATGAGCCACCACGCCCAACCATGGCAAACTACTTTTTAACCACTTTTCTTTTTATTTATGCTGGTTGTTACTTCCATATCTCTGAAAAATATGCATATGCCTCTATTTTTAAAGTATGCTAATCTCTTTGGAGCTTTAAATTTTTAAAAATTATTATGAAAACTTTTAAACCTAGAAACACCCATCAGCTAGATTTCACAGTTAACATTTTGCTATATATATTTCATCTACTTGTTTTTTGCCAAAGTATCTTCAAGTAAATTAAAAACTCATGAAATCCTCAAGCCTAAATACTTAACATATCTTTAAAAGTAATAATAATAAGGACATTTTTCTGCATAACCACAACACTATTATTACACCTAATAAAATCTTTGTCATATCTTAGAAAATAATTTTTACTACCTTTTTTTTTTTTTTGAGAATCGTGAATATATTTACATAAATCAAAATCCAAAAGGAACGAAAGTGCACCCGGTGAAGGGGAAGTCTTCCTGCCATTCCTGAACCTGGTCCCAGGCCCTGCCCTAGTTTCCCGTGTAGCTTTCTAGAATAGTCCATGCACAGAATCATTTATATATAAAGAAAATATAAGCACAGTGAAGGCAGGGACTTGTTCACCACTGAATCCTTAGACCTAAAATAATGCCCAGCACTCACATATTTTTTTGAATAAATAATTTTTTATTTTATTTTTGAGACAGAGTCTCACACTGTCGCCCAGGCTGGAGTGCAGTGGCGCCATCTTGGCTCACTGCAACCTCCATCTCCTGGGTTCAAGCGATTCTCCTGCCTCAGCCTTTTGAGTAGCTGGGATTACAGGTATGCACCACCATGCCTGGCTAATTTTTGTATTTTTAGTAGAGACAGTGTTTCAACATGTTGGCCAGGCTGGTCTTGAACTCCTGACCTCCAGTCATCCACCCGCGTCAGCCTCCCAAAGTGCTGGAATTACAGGCATGAGCCACTGGGCCTGGCCAGAATAAATGAATTTTTAATCAGTGGTTATATACTATAACACTGTTTGTACTTCACTATTTTTTTTACTTGTTTCCAAATCAGTTCTTGTGAGCTGCCTCATTCTTTTTAGTAGCTGCAAAATACTCTTATGTGAGATTGAACTATGATTTATGTAACAAGTCTCCTACGGATACACATTTGTGTTTTTCCAACATTCTGCTATTAACAATGCTGTAATAAACATCCTTGTACAAGGCCAGGCATGGTGGCTCACGCCTGTAATCCCAGCACTTTGGGAGGCAGAGGCGGGAGGATTGCTTGAGGCCAGGAGTTTGAGACCCCTAGCAGCACAGCAAGACCCTGTCTCTACGCTCCCCCACTAAAAAAAAAAAAACCTGCAAAGAAAAAAAAGAAATTCATATACAGGCATAAGCACATCTTCACACTGCTGTTTCTTGTTCCTTTAAATTTTGTTTACTTCGTGAATTTTTGAATAGCTATCAAAAATTCAAAAGGCCCAAGGGCGTGAGGATATGAAAGGTCTTCCTCCTAACCCTGTTCCCACTCAGCCAGGTTCCTTCTTTAGAGGCAGCCAGTGTTACCTGTTCCTTGACTCTCCTTCCAGAGGTATTCTATACATATACAAGTAGTCTATACTGCTGTTGCCTGGTGTATCCATTTTAGGCTTTTTTTTTTTTTGAGACAGAGTCTCACTCTTGTCACTCAGGCTGGAGTGCAATCACGCGATCTCAGCTTCTCAGCTCACTGCAACCTCCGCCTCCCAGGTTCAAGCGATTCTCCTGCCTCAGCCTCCCTAGTAGCTAGGATTACAGGTGCCCACCACCACGCCCAGCTTCTTTTTTTTTTTTTTTTTTTTGGTATTTTTAGTAGAGACAGGGTTTCACCATGTTGGCCAGGCTGGTCTCAAATTCCTGACCTCAGGTGATCCGTCCACCTCAGCCTCCCAAAGTGCTGGGATTCCAGGTGTGAGCCACCGCACCTGGCTTGCTTTTTATCTTTATTTTTTGAGGCAGGATTTTGCTGTTGCCCAGGCTGGAGGACAGTGGCATAATCATAGCTCACTGCACCCTCAACCTTCTGGGCTCAAGTGATCCTCCCACCTCAGCCTTCCAAGTAGCTGGAACTATAGGTGTGCGCCACTGTGTCTGGCTAATTTTTTTATATTTTGTGGAGACAAAGTCTCTCTATGTTGCCCAGGCTGATCTCGAACTTCTAGGCTCAAGCAATCCCGTGGCCCCTGCCTCCCAAAGAGCTAGGATCACAGGCATGAGCCACCAAGCCCAGCCTGAATTGTGCACTTTAAAATGGTTATAATGATATATTTTATATGTATTTTACCACGATCAACCTCCTAAGAAAAGAATGTATACATATGTGTGGATTTATAACCCCTGATCCAGTAAATGCTTATTGGTTAGATTGTATCTCTTATATTAATCTATTGCTAAAGATTTCTCCTAGTTAAATTTAAGTGCACAAGTCATGGTTCCAGATAACTGACATTTTGGTGAAGCTAAAACCAAGATTTTCTCTGTGTATCCTCATTCCCTCAAATGCTATTGGGTTTCTTCTACGGTCTTTGGTAACAGTAATAACCAGTTTTTTGACAACGTAATTTTATCTGCAAGTTGTGTATGCCTTATTAAGACCCTTGAGTTCTATTTTAATCTCAAATAATGCTCATGAGAGACTTCGTTCTGAACTTAATACAGCCTCTGAGGTCCTGAGGAACAACATCCTTTTCCAGGGAGAGACAGCCCAGGTTAAGAAAACTGATCTACCCAGAGAACCCCCACCCTGCTACGGTCCAAATGTCATGTCTCACTCAAATTCATTTTCGAACTTAATCTCCAGTGGAGTGGTGTTGGGAGGTGGGGCATCTGGGAGGTGATTAGGTCATGGGGGTGGGGCCCTCAGGAATGGGATTAGTGCCCTAGTAAAAGAAGCCCAAGAGAGCTTGTTTGTCCCTTCTGTTATGTGAAGACACACATAAGCGTCATCTATGAGGAACTGACCCTACCAGACATTGAATGTACTTGCACCTTGATTTTAGACTTTCCAGCCTTTGGAACTGTAAGATATCAATTTCTGTTATTTATAAATTACCCAGTATTTTGTTATAGGAGCCCAAATGAACTGAGATAACCCCTCAGCTGAGACGGAGCAGAACAGGAAGTTGGGGAGGATGACTTGGGGACTTTAACTTCAGAAGGTTGAAGTCTAGATTTTTAACACACAAAGGCAAGATTCGTTGATTTCGAGTTTCCATTTCTTTGGACTTTAGTTTACAAAGGGATTTATTTAATCTTTGAAATTTAATTTCTCCCTAGGGCTTATATTCAAATTTGTGGAATTTCTGTATATTGTTATTATTGGAGCATTTTAATGCTGTCATTTAATTGAACTGCATGGCCTCTGATATGCTATGTTGGACAATGTGACTAGACATAATTTGGAATGCAAAATAGGAAAAAAATGTGAATGTTCAACCTTAGGGATACAGTTGCCCTAAAGTAGATTAAGACATAATTTGGAATGCAAAATAGGAAAAAATGGGAATGTTCAGACTTGGGGATACAGTTGCCTTGAAGTATATGAAGATTCTGTTCTGACCCATTTCAGAGCCTTCTGGGGCCCTATCTACGCCACTGGTTTGTAACCCTTGTATATCAGAACTAGCTGACAAGTGAGTAATGGCTAAAGCTATTTACTCAAAATTTGTTCTGATCTGCAATGTAGTTGGGCTCTGAGCCTCTTTTCAGACCTGAGCCTCAGTACTATGCATAAGCTTTCCCATCTCTGGTAGGTTCTGACAGGAAAGCTTTTAAAATGCTGATTCTTAGGCTCTGCCAGGGATTCTTACTTAATTGGCCTGGGGCAGGGCCCAGGTATCAGCACAGTGCCTAGTTGTGAAGTTCTATTAAAAGGTACATTTGGGGGCGGGCGTGGTGGCTCACACCTGTAATCCCAGCACATTGGGAGGCCGAGGCGGGCAGATCACTTGAGGTAAGAAGTTCAAGATCAGCCTGGCCAACGTGGTGAAACCCCATCTCTACTGAAAATACAAAAATTAGCCGGGCGTGGTAGCAGACGCCTGTAATCCCAGCTACTCGGGAGGCTGAGGCAGGAGAATCACTTGAATCTGTGAGGCAGAAGTTACAGCAAGCTGGGATCGCGCCACCACACTCCAGCCTGGGTGATAGAGCGAGACTCTGTCTCAAAAACAAAACGAAACAAAACAAAACAAAAAGGGTATATTTGGGCCAGGTGGGGTGACTCACCCTTGTAATCCTAGCAACTTGGGAGGCCAAGGCAGGAGGATCACTTGAGCCCAGGAGTTCAAGACCAGACTGGGCAACACGGTGAAACCCCGTCTCTACAAAAAATACAAAAAATTAGCCAGGAATGGTGGAGTGTGCCTGTAGGCCCAGCTACTCAGGAGGCTTGGGTGGGAGGATCACCAGAGCCCAGGAAGTCAAGGCTGCAATGAGTCGTGATTGCGCCACTGCATTCCAGTCTGGGCAACAGAGTGAGATCCTGTCTCAAAAAAAAAAAAAAGAAAGAAAAGAAAAAAAAAGAACGAAAGAAGAAAAGGAAGGAAGGAAAGGAAGGAAGGAAGGAAAGGAAGGTACATTTGGGGGCATGGTGGCTCACACCTGTAATCCCAACAACTTGTGAGACTGAGATGGGAATTCAAGACCAAGACCAGCCTGGGCAACATAGCAAGACCCCATCTCTAAAAATAAACACATAAATGCTTCTTCTTCTTTTTTTTTTTAAGGTGCATTTAGCTCGTAAACTTCACAGCCTTTGTCGGTAAAAAAGGAGAAATGTTTGTTCCCTACCTGCTTTCTCTTATCACTTAGGGGTTCTCAAGTGTGGGTGTGGACCCTCCACCGAAAGACCTAACACTGGGTGCGCTATAAATGCTTGTTTGATGAATGACGTTGTTGGCAGTGTACCCCAGAGGTCCCATTTTTCATATATGTAAGGAACCACTCCTAATTATTTAGCCCGGGATATGATTCATCTAGGTGAAAACCCTTTCCAAATAGATTGCCACACCTGTGATTCTTTGCTCTTGGGAAAAGAGAGAGTAAAAGAGCAAAGTTTTGTGAGAGGTTGGGAGGTGGCAGTGGTAGCAGGGATGGAGCTGTGGAGGAGGAGGTGCAGAGAGAAGCCCTGTTCACCCAACCTGGGTGAGTTCCCTGCACAGAACAGGCCTCACGGGCAGCTTAACTTTTGACAGTAAAGATGCCTACAGCAGGAAAAAAACGGTGATGAGCTGTGGGCAGTGTGGCATGAAGTCAGGAAACCTGGGATCTAGCCCAGCTCTGACGGTGACGAGCCAGTGAGCCCTTGGTCTCACCAGCCTCAGGCTCCTCATCTGATCTGTGGAGGTCGAACCTGGATGTTTTCCAAAGTTGGTTTTAGGTAAAACAGTTTGAAATTGTATGGCCAGCTTCAATTATATAAATATTTAAAATTTCTATATGAAGATAGCACCAACAAAGTTACAGGGCAAGCAAAGATCCAAAGATTGGAAACAGTGTCTCCCTCAAATGGGGAACAGTTAAATAAATGATGGTGTCCCTGTAGCTACTCACTGGAATATCATGCAGTGGTAAAAAGAAAGCAGAGGCTCTTTACATACTGATAAGGAACAATCTTCGACTCGCGGGTAAATAAGATAGTAAGGTGCAGGCTGGGGGCAGTGGCTCATGCCTGTAATCCCAGCACTTTGAGAAGCTGAGGCCGGCAGATCACCTGAGGTCAGGAGTTTCAGACCAGCCTGGCCAACATGGCAAAACCCCGTCTCTACTAGAAATACAAAAATCAGCCGGGCGTGGTGGCGGGCACCTGTAGTCCCAGCTACTCAGGAGGCTGAGGCAGGAGAATCTCTTGAACCCAGGAGGCGGAGGTTGCAGTGAGCTGAGATTGTGCCACTGCACTCCAGCCTGGGCGACAGTAATATCGGCTGCTTTCAGAGAGGAAAGCTGGTGACTAGAGAACAGAAGGTGGGTGAGGGAGACTTCTTATTGGATACTCCTTTGCACCTTTCACACTTCAAACCATGTAACTGTATTACCTTGGGGATAGCGTAGTATTACCTATTAAATCAATCATTTAAAAATCAAATGATAAACTGGAAGAATTTTGAATTCTTTTGATAATGGCCTTGCCCATCATTCTGCCGGGTTCAGGAGTCACTCATGCATGCATCTTTTTTTTGTTGTTTTTTTTTTTTGAGACAGTCTCACTCTGTCGCCAGGCTGCAGTGCAGTGGTGTGAACTTGGCTCACTGCAACCTCCACCTCCCAGGTTCAAGCGATTCTCATGCCTCAGCCTCCCGAGTAGCTGGGATTACAGGTGCCCGCCACCATGCCCAGCTAATTTTTGTATTTTTAGTAGAGATGGGGTTTCACCATGTTGGCCAGGCTAGTCTTGAACTCGTGACCTCAGGTGATCCACCCACCTCAGCCTCCCAAAGTGCTGGGATTACAGGCGTGAGCCGCAGCGCCCAGCCTCATGCATGCATCTTGCAGGAGATCGCCTGGGTTGCCCAGACTCCTCACGGTAACTAACCCACTTGGCCTCTGGGAGAGCCCGTCCCCACACAGCATCTGCACAGACACCCTCACGTTGTTCTTGGTCCACAGAAGCGACACAGACACTCTTGACCCATCCCTCTGGCAAAGACCAATTTGCCACGCAGATTTCATCAGTTAATATCTCAGGCCCCATCTCCGAAGGGTGTGACAGAGATTGCCAGCTCCCAAGTCAATCTTTGGAAGGGCTCCTGGGTCGCAGTGCCTCTGAGCCTTTATAACCCTCTGCAATTGACGTAGCTTTCTGAGCCAGAGGCAGCGCAGTCTAAACAGGTCATAGAGTGGAAAGGAGACAGGACTGGAATGGCACAGAACATGGGGAAGTGGGGAAGCGGGGTAGAACTAGATGGGGAAAAACAGATGCTTAATGAAGCAATCCAGAACTCAGGGAGAGGGACCTCCGTGGAAAGGACAGGCAATCGGCTTACCTCCCGCAGCTTCTCCTGGGCCTCAGCGAGCGCGGCTTGCTTCTCCCGAAGCTGAGCCAAGGCAGCGTTCATCCGGATCCGCTTGGGCTCCACCACCCGATACAGCCGTCCGTACAGCTGCGGGGAGACAGTCAGGCTGTGGGGGTCGCCCACCAACCCACCAACCCACCAACCCCCTCACCTCCAGGCATCCCCTCCTTCTACCTGGGTCTGTGCATCCACCCTCCCCCAGGCCTGCCCTCGCTACTGCCCCGCCCCAGCCCAGACGCCCTTACCTCCATGGCCCGCACCCACATGCAGAGGGACTTGGCAGCCAGGGAGACGCGGCCGATGATATCAGGCTGGAAGTCAGGCTGGGCGCAGTAGGCCCCGATCTTCTTCAGAACCTTATCTGATATATTGTCTTTATCGAAGTTGATCAGTGACTTGATGAAGTTCTGTTCCCCTGTGGGATGAAAATTAGGGGCCTTAGCCAGAGGCTTAATGCCAACCTCCTTGCCAGCAGTTTCACCTCCACTACTCACGCATAGCCACATTTTTCCTGGGCTCAGTTCCTGAGGCCAAACTATCTGACCTGGCTCCTAGTTCCTCCCTCTGACTTGACTGTCTCTAGGCACCTCTCAGTCCCCAAGGTCCTCGACAATCTTCCCAGCTTCTCTCTCACCACTTACCTTGAACACTCAGCCAAGCCACCCTACACTTCACATTTTTTCTCTCTGCTTTGCACTTTCTTCTAGGGCAGGGATCACCAAAACGAGACTGGCAGGCTGTATTCTACTACGGGAACCCAGAGCAGAGTAAACCACCAGAATGGAACACAGAGTCCCGGTTCCCATTTTCTGATTCTTGTTCCCCTCTGGGGGCCTGAGGGCATTCCCACCCTTGGATGCAGCAATACATTCTTCTATCTCTTTTTTTTTTTTTGGAGATGGAGTCTCACTCTGTCGCTCATGCTGGAGTGCTGTGGTACGATCTCGGCTCACCGCAAGCTCCGCCTCCCAGATTCACACCATTCTGCTGCCTCAACCTCCCGAGTAGCTGGGACTACAGGTGCCTGCCACCACGCCCGGCTAATTTTTTTGTATTTTTTAGTAGAGATGGGGTTTCATTGTGTTAGCCAGGATGGTCTCGATCTCCTGACCTCATGATCCACCTGCCTCGGCCTCCCAAAGTGCTGGGATTACAGGCGTGAGCCACCATGCCCAGCCCATTCTTCTATCTTTAGGACAATTTTGTTTAATATACAGATGCTCCCGATAAGCCCATCATACATTGAAAATATGGTAAATCAAAAATGCATTTAATGCATCTAACCTACTGAATGTCATAATTTATCCCAGCCTAACTTAGACGTGCTCAGAGCATTTACATTAAGCCTACAGTTGGGCAAAATCATCTAACACAAAGTCTATTTTATAACAAAGTGTTGAATATCCCATGTAATGTATTGAACACTGTACTGAAAGTGAAAAACAGAATGATTGTATGGGTACCATTGTAAAGATGAAAAATCTTAAGTCAAACCATTGTAAACTGAATGTCAGCATTAAGATGAGCTGTTTTCTGTTACTTACAACCAAATAATCTTTTTTAAAATTTCATATTTAATAATTAAATTATAAGAACAATCAGAAATGTAGTTTTTTTTTTCTCTTTTTAGTGAAAAGAAACAGGTAACTTTGTAAAAAGTCAGAAAATACCAGTAACAACTAAATAATCTTTTTTTTTTCTTTGGAGACAGAGTCTGGCTCTGTCGCCCAGGCTGGAGTGCAATGGCGCAATTTCGGCTCACTGCAGCCTCAGCCTTCCAGGTTTAAATGATCCTCCTGCCTCAGCCTCCCAAGTAGCTGGGACTACAGGCATGCACCATCATGCCCAGCTAATTTTTGTATTTTTTTTTTTTTTTGTAGAGATGGGTTTTCATCATGTTGCCCAGGCTGGTCTCAAACTCCTGGGCTCAAGTGATCTGCCCACCTTGCCCTCCCAAAGCTTGGGATTACAGGCATGAGCCACCACACTCGACCCACAACCAAAGAACCTTAACTGATATTCATGCAGTCTCCTTTCTACTAGGCTCTATGCTCTCGTTTCTACTACGCCCTGTGCTCTTCAGGGTAAGAACAATGCCTCATCCATCCCTATCTTTGTGAGTGTCTGCTGCACAGCTGATGATCAATAAACACTGGGTGAGCGGAAGTCATTGATTTAATGGTCTCTAGCTTACCTAGCTGCCTCTTGGCCTCTGCCCACGTGGGCTCATTGCCTCGAAGAATCATAACTGCCTGCATCACTATCTCCACTTGGGCTGGGGGCCGTCCATAAGACTTGATCTCTCCTATATCCTTCTTGTTCAGAGACTCCAGGGCCTGGGGGAAAAAGGGATAAAGTGAGGGAGCAACTCAGCGGGTAAGACAGGACCTTATGGAGACGGAACCTAGCTGAGGTGCCACCTCTTCTTCCCACTTTCCCTGAGTCTTTGAGGACAAAGAAGACTGGCCCATTCCCTTCCCCGGGGCCTCGCGCTCCTGGCTCCCGTCCTTGCACCCGCCCCTGGTACCCGCATGGCCTCTTCCAGGGCGGGCAGTGCCTCTTCTAGATCTTTCTGGGCATTGTCAGCCAGTGCCTGACACTTGATTTCCTCAACTGCAATCTTTTCACTGTTGGCTGTTACGGCCTAGGGATGAAAAAAGGACAAGGGTTTTTTTGTCTTTGCCTTGGGCAAAGGTGGGAGTGACGGTGTTGGTGGAAAAGATGAAAGAGAAAGCTAAAGAGTTTTTTTTGTTTTTTTTTTTTTTGAGATGGAGTCTAGCTCTTTCACCCAGGCTGGAGTGCAGTGGTGCAATCTCAGCTCACTGCAGCCTCTGCCTCCAGGGTTTAAGCGATTCTCCCGCCTCAGCCTCCCGAGTAGCTGGGATTACAGGCACCCGCCACCAGGCCCAGCTAATCTTTGTATTTTTAGTAGAGACGGGGCTTCACCATGTTGGCCAAGTTAGTCTCGAACTCCTGACCTCAGGTGATCCTCCCACCTCGACCTCCCAAAGTGCTGGGATTACAAGCATGAGCCACTGCACCCAGTCGCTAAAGAAAATTTAAGAAGGGGAACATGGGTTCCCTGACGCAGTAGCCAGCACTGGTGGGAGTGGGGCACAGGGGGTGGGCGTGGGCCCTCGACCTTCTGCTGCTCATCTGCCTCCCGCTTCTGCTGCACAATGATGACCAGGTACTCCTCACACTGCTTCTGGAACTCGGCCACCTTCTTCTTGGCATCCTCCAGCTCCAACGACATCACTTGCACCTTTTCCCTAGTTTCGTCGATCTTGAACAAGCCTGTCCGCAGTTTATTGGCTTGGTCCAGCAGCTCCTGCCGTTTTTCTCCCAGCAACCTGGGGGAGAGAATAGGACAGGGTGTGGAGAGGCGGGGCTTCTGGAAAGCGCGGTGTCATGTAAGGTCCACCTTCCCCGTGTGTCTCGAGTCTGCCTTCCTTTCTGTTGCCACCAACACTACCCCCACCATTCTGGTCGGGATTCTATCATTTCCTGCCTGGGTCATTGCCGACAGCTTCCCAAGGGCTCTTCTTGATTTCAGGCTCTCATTCCTCTGGTTTATTCTACACACCACTACTGGTATCAGCTTGTTAAACAGTCTCCATCACACCACCTCCCCTACATGAGAATCTTCCTCTGTTCCCCACTGTGGAACAGGCAGGCGGGCTGGCCCAGGGCAGGCAGCCGTCCCTCAGCTCCAGCCTGGTTTTTTTTTCCCTATGGGAATGAATGTGGGCCCAGTATTGCAACAATTTCTTTCTCTCTCTCTCTGTTTCTTTTTTTGTAGAGATGGTGTCTTGTTATTTTGCCCAGGCTGGTCTCAAACTCCTGACCTCAAGTGATCCTCCCACCTCAGCCTCCCAACGTGCTGGGATTACAGGCATGAGCCACTGCACCTGCCCCACAATTTCTGATTTTTTTTTTTTTTGAGATAGAGTCTCGCTTTGTCACCCAGGCTGGAGTGCAATGATGCGATCTCAGCTCACTGCAACCTCCACCTCCCAGGTTCAAATGATTCTCCCGCCTCAGCTTCCCCAGTAGCTGGGATTACAGGCACCCGCCATCATGCCTGGCTAATTTTTGTATTTTTGTAGAGACAGGGTTTCACCATGTTGGCCAGGCTGTTCTTGAACTCCTGACCTCAAGTGATCCGCCCACCTCAGCTTCCCAAAGTGCTGGGATTACAGGCATGAGCCACCTCGCCCAGCCTTATTTGTATCTTTTAAAATATCCTTTGCAATAAATCAGCAATAGTAGGTGAAGTGTTTCCTGAGTTCTGTGAGCCACTCTAGCAAATTAACTGAACCTGACAAGGGGGTGGTGGGAACCCTTGATTTATAACCGGCCAGGCAGAAACACAGGTAAAACACCGGGCTTTCGGTTAGCATCTGAAGCGGGGGATGTATTATGGGACTGAGCCCTCCACCGTGCGATCTGACTCTAACTCCAGGTAGATCGTTTCAGAATTGAGTTATATTATAGGACACCCAGCCAGTGTCCCCTGGAGAACTGCTTGGGTGGGGAAAATCCCCACCACATCTGGTGTCAGAAGTGAAGTACAGCCAGCCTTCCATATCCACATCTGTGGATTCAACCAACAGAGGATCAAAAATATGTGAAAAAAGGTCTGGGCACGGTGGCTCATGCCTGTAATCCCAGCACTTTGAGAGGCCGAGGCCGGTGGATCACCTGAGGTCAGGAGTTCAAGAATAGCCTGGCCAACATGGTGAAACCCTGTCTCTACTAAAAATACAAAAAAAAAAAAAAAAAAAGTAGCTGGGCATGGTGGTGCGTGCCTATAATCCCAGCTACTAGGGAGGCTGAGGCAGGAGAGTCACTTGAACCCGGGAGGCAGAGGTTGCAGTGAGCCAAGACTGCGCCACTGCACTCCAGCCTGGGCAACAGAGCGAGACTCCATCTAAAAAAAAAAAAAATCGCAAAAAATGTTGCATCTGCACTGAACATGTACAGACTTTTTCTTCTTGTCATTATTCCCTAAACAATACAGTATAACAACTATTTACATAGCATTTACATTGTATTAGGTATTATAACTCATCTAGAGAGGACTCAAAGTATATGGGAGGAACGTGCATAAGTTACATGCAAATACTCCATTCTATATCAGGGACTGGAGCATCTGTGGATTTTGGTATCCGTGGGAGGTCCTGGAACCAATCCTCCACGGATGCTGAGGGACTGTAGTGTGTTGAGTGAGAGAGTAGAGAAAACACTTTGCTTTTTCTATCTCATACAGGTAGAAAGTCTAGAAGACATTAAAGGCAGACAGGAAAGGACTGGGTATATTATGGCAGTGTTCCAGTTATATTATGATCAGAAAAAGACAGAGAAACTTCGTGCCAGAAAACAAGGGCCAAGAGGGTGTGGAGAGTGGCTGGGGGAACATAGCCAGAAGGCTCTGGAGACAGCCCCTCCCACGGGAAGCCCCAACTCCCTCTTCCCAACTTCCTGGGCAGAACTGTGGCCTTTGCATCTCTGCCCTTGCACATCAGCATCATTTCACCCATCGCCCTTGGAAGACACCAGCCTCCCTGGCCCTGCACATCCCCTGCGCCCCTTCATACTTCTTATATCCAGACACGAGTTCCAGGTAGTTGGTGGGTGTGACATAGTTGTGTCTCCGCAGTTCCAACAGCATCTTCTGGGAATACTGAGCTACTGACCAGTGCATAGTGACGAAGATCTGGGCCACCTTCCTGTGGATCTGAGGCCAGTGACACAGGATGAAAAGGCGGATGGAAACGGAAGTGGGAGAGGGGCCAGGGGTGCGATGAGAGCCGGGGAAGAGGGAGGCCAGGGTTGCGATGAGAGGCGAGGAGGAGGGGCTCACATTCTCCTGAGTTCCCAGGTCTACTCCTATGAGGTACTTCTCAGCCACCTCGAGCAGGGCCTCTTGGGGCCACTCTGAGAACCAGTTGATGGTTGTGCAGTTCACCAAGGCTGGGTACTGGCGGATCCAGTTCCTGGGAAGGGGTTTGGAGAGGCCGTAAATTCCGTGCACAGACACAGCCTCCAGGTACTGGCTTCCCCACATGCATCCACTCACTTTCTAAGAACCTAAAATGCCCCATCCCCTTGCTCCTGTATCTCCTTGTCCAAATTCTGTTCCTTCAGAGCTAGTTCAGCAGAGCATTTAGAAACAGGTTCTGGCGTCAGAAAAACCTGGTTCTACACTTTCGAGGTGTGGATCTCCAGAAAGTATCTAAGCTCTTTGAATGCCAGTTTCCTTGTCTCTAAAATGGGAATAATAATACATGCTGACTAGGGTGGTTGGGGGATTCAATGAGGTGTCACACGTGAAAAGCTCAGCGTAGTGCCTGGCTATGGTAAGTACACTGTGTATCACAAACATTAAAAACAAAATGGTAGGCCGGGCACTGGGGCTTGTGCCTGTAATCCCAGCACTTTGGGAGGCCAAGGTAGGTGGATTCCTTGAGCCTAGGTGTTCGAAACCATCCTAGGCAACATGGCAAAACCGCATCTCTACAAAGAGTATGAAAATTAGCTGGCCGTGGTGGCATTCGCTTGTAGTCCCAGCTACCGGAGAGGCTGAGGCAGGAGGATCACTTGAGCCTGGGAGATGGAGGTTGCAGTGAGCCAACATGGCGCCACTGCACTCCAGCCTGGGTGACAGAGCAAGACTGGGTCTCAAAAAAAAATTTTTTTTTTTTTTTTTTTTTTTTTTTGAGACGGAGTCTTTCACTCTCGCCCAGGCTGGAGTGCAGTGGCACCATCTTGGCTCACCACAAGCTCCGCCTCCCGGGTTCATGCTATTCTCCTGCCTCAGCCTCCCGAGTAGCTGGGACTACAGGCACCCACCACCACGCCCGGCTAATTTTGTTGTATTTTTAGTAGAGACGGGGTTTCACCGTGTTAGCCAGGATGGTCTCGATCTCCTGACCTTGTAATCCGCCTGCCTCGGCCTCCCAAAGTGCTGGGATAACAGGTGTGAGCCACCACGCCCGGCCAAAAAAAAATTTTTTAAGGTAATCCAAATTGCTTCCCTGCACAAGTTCTCCGCCCTCTTCCTAGTTTCTGATTCCCTTAAAAATCTAGTCATATCAAGAAAATGTGCTATAGACATATAAGACAATATTATTCAGCCTTAAAAAAAGAAGGAAATCCTGACACATGCTACAACATGGATGAACCTTGAGGACACTACGCTAAGTGAAATAAGCAAGTTGCAGATAGACAAATGGTAGCTGGGCGCGGTGGCTCACACCTGTAATCCCGGCACTTTGGGAGGCCAAGGCTGGTGGATCACTTGAGGTCAGGAGTTTGAGATCAGCCAGACCAACATGGTGAAACCCTGTCTCTACTAAAAGTACAAAAATTAGCCGGACATGGTGGCGAGCACCTGTAATCCTAGCTACTGGGAGGCTAAGGCAAGAGGATCACTTGAACCTGGGAGGTGGAGGCTGCAATGAGTCGAGATCACAGCACTGCATTCCAGCCTGGGCAACAGAGCAAGACTCCGTCTCAAACAAAAAAAGAAACAAAGACAAGTGCTGCTTGGTTCCACCTATGTGAGGCATCTGAAGTCAGACTCAAGAGACAGCAGCTGGGGAGGGAATGGGGAGCAGTGGTTTCATGGCTATGGAGTACGGCCTCGGGAGCATGAGAAAGCTCTGGAGCTGTTATACAACAGTGTGAGTGCACTTCACACGACTGAGCACTGCATTCAGAAACGGTTAAGATGATACATTTTGGGGTGTGCGTGTGTGTGTGTGTGTGCGTGTGTGTTTTGAGACAGTCTCGCTCTGTCACCCAGGCTGGAGTGTAGTGGCGAGATCTCGGCTCACTGCAACCTCTGCCTCCCAGGTTCAAGCGATTCTCCTGCCTCAGCCTCCTGAATAGCTGGGACTACAGGCGCCCCCGCCACCACGGCTGGCTAATTTTTTGTATTTTTAGTAAGGACAGGGTTTCACCATGTTAGCCGGGATGGTCTTGATCTCCTGATCTCTGATCCACCTGCCTTGACCTCCCAAAGTGTTGGGATTACAGGCGTGAGCCACTGTGCCCGGCCTGTGTGTGTGTGTGTGTTTTTAACCACAATTAGATTTACAATGACAAAACAAAACCAAAAAGCCACCCACCAAACCAAATAAACAAACAAAAATCTGGTTATGCCAAAAGAGGACGGATGACTCCCATGTCCACCAAAGGAACTTCCGGAAATCGGGCACAGCCAAAGGAAAGGAGATGGGCGAGGCGGGCAGAGGAGCCTGCTGTTATTCCTGACACTAATTTCCAGAAGGCACAGGAGGCTACAGCAGGGTGAGGGAGCACACAGAAGGGGCTGAGAGAAGAAGGATGTCACAGAAGTCACCTGAAGGGATCCCCCACGGGGCTGAGGCAGAGCACAATGTGCAGGTTGTTCCGCACGCGTTCGATGAGGTAGGCAAAGAGGCTGTCCGATGACTCAGGCACCTGCTCCGCCCGGGCCTGGTCTATGATATGCGACTGGATCTGAACAGAAGCCACCCAGGGTCAGAGGGCTGGCGTCTTCATGGCAGAATCAGCAGGGGCAGCAGGTCAGGCGGGGCTGACAAAGTGTTTCCCAGGCTGGACTCGAACTCCTGGCCTCAAACCATCCTCCCACCTCAGCACCCCCCACCCCTGAGTAGCTGTGACTACAGGCTCAAGCCACTGTGCCTGGCTCTGAAGTGTGGGTTTTAAAGCAGCTCTGCCCAGGGTCCCTGGAGGGGACCTTCCACCTTACAGGGCTGAGGTGGGCAGTGGGGGTGCTCCAGTGGCACATTCTGGGAGCTGTGGTCCTTCTGGGGTCAGCTAGGCAGTCCGAAGAACCGACGGGTCAAGGGTGTCGAAGGAATCCTACCTCTTCAAATTCATCAGGCTTGTAGAGATTGGGCACCTCGCCTGAGCTGAGGATGTTGTTGATGTCCTCTAGGAAGGACTCATCAGCTATCTGGGTGTCCACAAAAAGGAAGGACGTGGTCTTGAGCTCCACCCCAGCCTGGCGATACAGACGCTTGATATCTGGCCAGGGGAGGGAAGGAGGACAAACTCACTGCAGATTCCCCGTCCTGGGCTTGATTCCTTTTCTGAGACTTAGGAACCCTCCCTGCCCCGCAGCATACACACGACACCATCGTACACCCAACACTGCCCATCTGGCTGCCATCTCTCCTCTCTTGTCACTGCAGGAATGTACGCATCTGATCTTTCATTCCTAGCGTTTCAGAAACCCAGCCGTACCATCTCGGAACTCCTGCTTCCGATAATGTTTGGTGACCTCGATCTGGAAGGTGGTGTAGTCGCAGATGGATGAAGCCAGGCGGGCCAGACTCTGGCGTCCGCTGCCCCCGATGCCCACCAGGAGCATGTTGCCCCGAGGCTGTCCAATGACCCGCACGATCCGTGTGACTGGGGGCGGGGTGGGTGTGAGGGTAATGAGTTGGCTGAGCAAACTCAGGGGACCTCCAGGCCCTAGGCTAGGGAGTGGGGCCCCTGAAACTGAAGCAGAGGAACCAAGAGGTATGAGAAGAAGTTGGTGCCCAAGGCCCAGGAGGCAATTCAACTTTTAACCTCCACCTTCTCTGTTAAACACACACTGCCACAGGGCATCTGGGGCCAGGGAGAAAGGCGGCTTCTGGAACTTGATTAGGGAGACCTGGGAAGGGACCCCTGTTTCCTTAGACATACCCCATCACTGAGATGATGGGGAAGGGGATAGGCGTGGCAGGTGCTCACTGTGTTCAATAGCCTCTCGGAAGAGCACTAGCTGCATGGGCACGACAGAGGGTGACAGGTTATACTCATTTAGAGCCGTCTCCATGACTGTCTTCAGCACTGTCAGATCCGTGAGGTCTTCATACACCTTGGGCTCCTTCAGGAAATCCCCTGGGCCATGGGAAGAGGGGGTCAGAGTCACAAATGCCTGGTTTGCCTCCCCGCACAGGGCTCCACACTTCAGACCCCATGCCCTGACCCCTTCTAGCCCCGATGTTCTAAGAGTGTCAAGCCCAAGGTCGTCACAGCTCCCGGCTCACCAAAGATAGGAGGACGCTTGCTGGGACAGAGATGATGAAACGTGAGGTCAAAGAAGGAGCCGAGCTTGTCGCTTATGATGCCCATGAAAGCTTCTGTGTCTGCCGCATCAACCAGCCGGTCAGAGAAGACTCTGTGGGCAGGGAACTGGGGTGAGAGCTGGGAATAAAGAGGAGAATGGCCTGGGGAAGGCAGTGTCAGGCTGGCAGCGAAGTGGGGGTGGGAGCAAGGCTGAGGAAGCCTTTGTCTGGCCAGGGCACATGCATGTCACCTGAAACATTCATGGATCCAGAGCCGTGTGATGCTGGACTTGGTATCATGGAAATCCTTGTTGGCTCTAAGCATGCCCTGGAACACCTGGGAAGAGGACTGACTGTTGGGACCAGGCAGCAAAAAGATTCCCTCCAGAAGTTTTTTTTTTTTTTGAGACGGAGTCTCACTTTGTCTCCAAGGCTGGACTGCAGTGGTGCAATCTCAGCTCACTGCAACCTCTGCCTCCCAGGTTCAAGCAATTCTCCTGGCTCAGCCTCCCAAGTAGCTGGGACTACAGGTGTGTGCCACCATGCCCAGCTAATTTTTTTTTTTTTTTTGTATTTTTAATAGAGACAGGATTTCGCCATGTTGGCCAGGCTGGTCTTGAACTCCTAACATCAGGTGATCTGCCTGCGTTGGCCTCCCAAAGTGCTGGAATTACAGGTGTGAGCCACCACAATTAGCCCAGAAGTTTTAAAGGTAAGGCCAGGGAGTGTGGCACTTCAGCACGGGGGTGACTTTTGGTGCGCATGCTAGTGAGTGTTAAGGCTTAGTTTGAGAAGAGAAAGCCTCCGCGGAGGCTGGGCCAAGCAGAAGGGGCAAGGTCAGGCCGAGAGTCACCTTGGAGATGTCTCGAAGGTTGAAGAGGTAATGGATCTTGGTGGGCGTGGGCAGGAAGCGCTGTACCACGGTGTTGTACACATCCAGGGTGGCCTCTGTCACCACGTTCCCAATGGGCTTCACCTCTTCCTCAAAGTCCTGAAGCTTCTGATTGATCATGGTGCCGAATATGCGGATGATCTGGGACTCCTAGAAGTAGACCCTGGCTCACTCTCCAGGGCTCCTGGCCTTCTAGCCAGAGGGGAAGCCAATAAAGAGCTTGGCTCATGGGCACAATTTAAGGGGGCGTCAAAAAAAAATCCTAGGGCCGGGTGCGGTGGCCCATGCCTGTAATCCTAGTACTTTGGGAGGCCGAGGCAGGCGGATCACTTGAGGTCGGGAGTTTGAGACCAGCCTGACCAACATGGAGAAACCCCGTCTCTACTAAAAAGTATAAAATTAGCCAGGCGTAGTGGCACATGCCTCTAATCCCAGCTACTCGGGAGGCTGAGGCAGGAGAATCACTTGAACCCAGGAGGCGGAGGTTGCGGTGAGCCAAGATCGTGCCATTGCACTCCAGCCTGGGCAATGAGTGAAACTCCGTCTCAAAAAAAAAAAAAAATCCTAAACTCAGAAATAAGACAACTGATAAATACTATTTTAACACTATATATATATATAGTATTATATAATATATACTATATATATAGTTTATATAATATATACTATATATATAGTATATATAATATATACTATATATATAGTATATATAATATATACTATATATAGTATTATATAATATATACTATATATATGTATTATATAATATATACTATATATTTATATTTATTTATTTATATATACTGCAACTTCCGCCTCCCGGGTTCAAGCAGTTCTCTGCCTGATCCTCCCAAGTAGCTGGGATTACAGGTGCCCACCACCACGCCTGGCTAATTTTTTGTATTTTTAGTAGAGACAGGGTTTCTCCATGGTGGTCAGGCTGATCTCGAACTCCCAACCTCAGGTGATCCGCCTGCTTTGGCCTCCCAAAGTGCTGGGATTACAGGCGTGAGCCACTGTGCCCGGCCTTAACACTACATATACATATATATATATATATATATTTTTTTTTTTTTTTTTCTTTTTTCAGACAAGGTCTCATCTATTGCCCAAGCTGGTGTCCAATGGTGCGATCATGGTTCACTGCAGCCTCGACCTCCTGGGCTCAAGCAATCCTCCCACCTCAGCCTCTCAAGTAGCTGGGACCACACGTGTGCACCACCACACCCGGCTAATTTTTGTATTTTTTTGTAGAGACAAGGTTTCCCCATGTTGCTCAGGCTGATATCAAACTCCTGGGCTCAAGTGATCCACCTGCCTCAGCCTACTAAAGTACTGGGATTACAGCTGGGAGCCACCGTGCCTAGCCAATACAGTATTTAAAAACAAAAATGAATGCAAAATATTCATGATAAACAAACACGAACATTTTAAATAAAGACCAGATGGGGATTACTGATTTCTCCTTTCCCCTTAGGCTCCAATATGGCTCAGCACTGCACTCTACTGATTTTGTCTGTGTTCAAAATGGTGGTGTTTTGCTCATCATAAATTATTGGCATTAATTTTAATTTTAAAAAATATTGCATTGCTACAGACTCGCCAGTACTAGTGGCCAAGCCTCAATACCTTCCCTGTTCCCCTGGGATCCCTTGGCGCCACATACTTCTCCAGTTCTCCTTCCCACTCCATAGGATCAATAAAATGTTGCAGACAGGAAAAAAAAATGTGAGGCCAAGTATGGTGAGAGGCTAAGGTTGGCGGATCTCTTGAGTCCAGGAGTTTGAGACCAGACTGGGCAACGTGACGAAACTCTGTCTCTACTGAAAATACAAGAATTAGCTGGGCGTGGTGGCGGGTGCCTGTAGTCCCAGCTACTCTGGAGGCTGAGGCAGGAGAATCACTTGAACCTGGGAAGTGGAGTTGCAGTGAGCTGAGATCATGCCACTGCATTCCACCCTGGGCAACAGAGTGAGACCCTGTCTCAAAAAAAAAAAAAAAAAAAAAAAGGAAGTGTTAACGTGTTATTTCTCCTGATTACAGAGTCTTTTGGGTGCCCCTTAAATTCTGCACTGAGACGAGTGACTCGCTGGCCTGGCTCTAATCCTGACACTGCCGTGGGCTTTGTAGGATCTACCTTCCTTAGTCTACTTGGGCTTCACTGTGTTCTCTGCCCATTGGGACTACAAGGCTTCCTTGTCCACAGCCAGGAAGGTACGCTTCCAACCCGTAGCTCTCCTAGCTCAGGAGCGCCAGCACATGCCCTTACGGATCGTCCCAGCGTCCTGCGTGGAGCTCCGCTTGGGGTGCCTCAGCCCCCTGGGATCTGGCCCCTGCTTCTCTGAGACAGACACGTTTCACCTCCTACCCTCCCCTCGTCCTGCAGCCCCCATGAGGTCCTCACTGTGGGGAAGGTCATGTTGATAATGTTGAAGCGACTCTGTAGCCTTGGGGAGATGACAGTCCGTCCACCCCCAGGGGGGCCCATGGCAGCCATCAGGAACATTTCCTAGAGAGCAGCGACAAGGAGGGCAGACAGGTAGGAGGGGAGAGGGTAAGAGAGGCGCCAACACAGGCCGGGTGAAAAGGAGTGGGAGGAAAACAGTGCGAGGAGGGACAAAGGGGAAGAGGAACCGGGATGCAGTGAGTTGAGAGGAACATGGAGTGGCAGGGCAGGGGGAGGGGAAGAGAAGGAAGGGACATGGGAAACTTATTTTAGAACCAGGAATGCATTTGTCTGTATTTCATCCTTACAATCCACGTACCCAAAAGAGAAAATACAGGTAAGTAAAAAAACATTTGTGTCTTCTAGACTTTCTCTTTTTCTTCTTTTAAAATTGTACATATCTATACACATGTGTGTGTGTTCTCTCTCAAACACACATGAACATATCACTAGCCGAGTTTTTGGCCCTGAGTGCCAGATATACATACAAACAACCTCATAAGCCAAGCCACGATGGCTGCTGATTAAAGAGAAGCAGCCGGGGGCGTGGCTCAGGCCTGTAATGCCAACATTTTGGGAGGCCAAGGTGGGAGGATCTCTTGAGCCCAGGAGTTCAAAACCAGCCTGGGCAACATGTGGAGACCTTGTGTCCACTAAAAATCATAAAATTAACCTGGCACTCCAGCCTTGGCAACACAGCAAGATGCTGTAAGAAAGAAAGAAAGAAAGAGAGAGAGGGAGGGAGGGAGGGAGGAAAGAAGGCTGGAAGGAAGGAAGGAAGGAAGAAAGGAAAGAAAGAAAGGAAGGAAAGAGAAAGAAAAGAAAGAGAAAGAAAGAAAGAAAGGAAGGAAGAAAGAAAGAAGGGAAGGAAGGAAGGAAAGAAAGAAAGGGAAGGAAGGAAGGACGGAAGGAAGGAAGGAAAGAAAGAAAGGAAGGAAGGAAAGAGAAAGAAAAGAAAGAAAGAAAGAAAAAAGAAAGAAAGAAAGGAAGGAAGGAAGCAAGCAAGCAAGCAGGCAAACAATATGCTCAGAATCCCATGAAGGAGCCAGGACTGAGGGAGGACGCCTGGCTCGTGAGTGGGGAGCCGAGAACTGCTGTCATGGAGAAGGATACTCCTGTGTGGGAAGGAATCCAGGATGATAGGACCATAGCCTGGGGCCCCAGTGGAGTGGGGACTGAGCCTATCCCAGAAAGCAGCAGAGGTCTGAAGAACAGACTCTCGGGAGGCTTACTCGAATGTACTTGATGGTCTGCTTCGCACGGTCATACCAGAAGCCATAGTCAATCCAGAGGCGGATCAGCTCCAGGGGTGGCTGGGACCCAAACATGTCCTTAGCGGGCATATTTAGGTCATCCATAAAGGTGATCATGCTTTTGCCCCCGAATGGCACGTAGACACCCTTGGTTCGCTTCTCAACCCTGCTCTCAATGATGCTCTGCACGTTATTGGATGTGGTCTGGTGAAAAGGTACCGAATGAATGTGTGGGTCCCTTGAGAGAAATACGGGCTTAGAGAGGAGGGTCAGGCAGGCACTTGGATCCCAGGGGAGCCGGCAGCCTGGCCCCTGGATCCCCGACACACCTGTGCGGACATGTTGACAACAAGCACCGACCACTGGCTGGAGGGCAAGGACTGCAGAACGCTCTGAGCGATGGAGGTCTTCCCAGTCCCCACGGGACCCACCAGCAGAACGGGATTCTGGTTGGCCACCAAGGTGCTCACCAGGTAGTTGTAGCGAACAGTGTCGACGGTGGGCACCGTGATCTTATAGAAGGGGGCACTAGGGAAGAGCAGGGGCTGGCTCTCAAGGACCACCCGCCCACTCCTTTCCAACTCCCACTTCCTTTCCCTCTATGTCACCACTGTCTCATCACCACCCTGCCCTCCTGTGGGGCCTGGGGATTATGCGCTCCCCTCAAAGACCCTGTCCCAAGTCCTCAAGGTCCCGCTTCCTGTCCTCGAGAGGAAGCCCTTCTCTGGGACCCGCCTTCTCCTTCCTATCACTCATTTTTGCTTCTAGGCCCCATCTCTCTTGCCACATCCCCCACCTACCGCTGCCCCATGCCCTCCTCACACCCAGGCCCAGCTCTCACTTTGGAGGGTAGCGCCAACTCTTAGGGAGCTTGTCCTCAAATGATGTCCAACTCCGTATTTTGGGGTCCACAAAATACTCGTATACCGTGTCCTAAGGAGGGCATGTAGGTCAGGTTACCAAAGCCTTCCTTGAGCCTTCTCCAGCCCCGAGAACGGGCCCCGGACCACCAGGTGGAAGAAAGAGAGAGGGAAACCCAAGCACAGCCTGAGATGGGGGATGCCCAGGGGGTCTGGAAAAACAGGGCAAATAGGACAGCTGGGTGTGCACCCAACCTTATTGGGAAAGGAGCCCTCGATCTCTCGGAGGTAGCTGTCGATCCTCTTCCGGCCCTCCTCATCCACAGAGGCACACACAGACCAGATCATGCTGAACACAAATGTCATCCCTACCATGGTGATATAGTTCTCGCCGTCAGCTGGGTTCACCTGGATGGAGAACGAGAAGAGGAAATAACCCACCTGTAAGAGACCAGGGGTCCATCTGGCAGACTCGTGACACCAGAGTGTGGAAAGGCTGGGTCTTCCTCCTTTTCTGGCTCTGTTTGGAAAATCGCACAGCTTTCCAAATGTGGATGTTTATCTACAACCTGCTGAAAGACTGACACAAACCTGAAATTTCTTATAGCTCAGCAGTTGCCCTGAGCTTCCTCACTGCTAACTTATGAAGACACAGCCATCATCTGGCCACAACAGGCCTGCCCTGGAAAAGCACCCAAGGGTGCTCAGGAGACAGGTCCCGGAACATTCATAGTGACTTGTTTGTAATTGCAAAACACTGGAGATGACCGAAATGTTCACCAGTAGAGCAGTGGAAAAATCAAATGTAGTGTTCTATCATGGAATAGTATATAGCGGTTAAAGCAATGAAATGAATCTACATGTAGTAATACAGAACTCAAAAACATATTGTTAATTTAACGAACATGTTGTAGTATATAGCATGATATAGTTTTTTAAAAAGTACCACATTTTCAGTCAGGCACAGTGGCTCATGCCTGTAATCCCAGCACTTAGGGAGGCAGAGCCGGGTGGATCACCTGAGGTCAGGAGTTCGAGACCAGCCTGGTCAACATGGTGAAACCCCATCTCTACTAAAAATACAAAAATTAGCCGGGTGTGGTGGCGCCTGTTAATCCCAGCTACTCAGGAGGCTGAGGCAGGAGAATCGCTTGAACCCAGGAGGTGGAGGTTGCAGTGAGCTGAGATGGCAAAACTCCATCTCCAAAAACAAAAAAACAAAACAAAAAAACATATTTTCTATGGACACCCGTGGTATTATATGTAAAGGTGTACCTTTAAAAAGGCCTAGGCCAGACATGGTGGCTCACGCCTGTAATCCCAGCACTTTGGGAAGCTGAGGTGGGAGTATTGCTTGAGGCCAGGAGTTCAAGACCAGCCTGGACAACATAGTGAAACCTGTCTCAACCAAAAAAAAAAAAAACAAAGGCCAGGCATGGTGGTGTTCATCTGTAACCTCAGCTACTCAGGAGACTGAGGTGGGAGGATCACTTGAGCCCAGAATGTTGAGGCTGCAGTGAGCCCTGATCATGCCATTCCAGCCTTGGTAACAGAGCAAGACCCTGTCTCTTAAAAAAAAAAAAATTAAAAAAGAGGTCTGGAACGACATGCACAAACATACCACAGTAGTTACTTGTGTGGAGTGAGGAGCAGATCAGGACTGGGAGGAGAGAGGGGAACAAAAAGGACTTTAGCTTTATATGAAAAATTATTATTTTCAGAAAGGGAACTTGATTCAACAATTATCTGTGTAATTAAAAATTAAAATGTAAAATGTGGCCTGGTGCGGTGGCTCATGCCTCTAGTCCCAGCACTTTGAGAGGCTGAGGCAGGAGGATCACTTGAGTCCAGGAGTTTGAGACCAGCCTGGGCAACACAGTGAGACCCCGTCTCTAGAAATAATCAAAAATTAGCTGGGTGTGATGGCGCACGCCTGCGGTCCCAGCTACTCAGGAGACAGGAGAATTGTTTGAGCCCAGGAAGTTGAGGCTGCAGTGAGCCAAGATCACACCACAGCACTCAGCTTGCGCAACAGAGTGAGACCCTATCTCCAAAAAGATAAAATGTAAAATGTACCAACTTAATAATGGAAAGAGCTTATTTAGAGCCCGTGCTCTCAACCCCCTGCCCGGGGGCACATGACAGGCGTCTTTCTTCTGACTGGGCTCGTGGAGCACATGGGGCCATCTCACCTCTGTCGGGCCTCTTGGAGACCACAGACAGCAAACTCGGCATCCTTCAAACCACCCCTGGCCTACTATGCAAAGCAGACACAGGCCCGTGGGTGGAGTGCGCTTGAGGATGGGTTGTGAATTAAGATACCTAGGACCACAGATAATGTGATACACTTGGTGCGTCCAATTCAGAATACTGATTTGGGTTTAGAGAGTAATCCTCAATCCTGGCCAGGTGCGGTGGCTCATGCATGTAATCCCAGCACTTTGGGAGGCCGAGGTGGGTGGATCACCTGAGGTCAGGAGTTCAAGACCAGCTTGACCAACAAGGTGAAACCCTGTCTCTACTAAAAGTACAAAAAATTAGCTGGGCATGGTGGTAGGCACCTGTAGTCCCAGCTACTAAGGAGGCTGAGGCAGGAGAATTGCTTGAACCCAGGAGGCAGAGGTTGCAGTGAGCTGAGATTGCGCCACTGCACTCCAGCCTGGGCAAAGGAGTGAGACTCCATCTCAAAAAAAAAAAAAAAAAAAGAGTAATCCTCAATCCTATAGGTAGGAAATTATGTTAAGAATCAATTGCCTGCCATTTTCAGTCCAGAATCCTTAGTCTGTGCTCCCGGCCTCTCTCAGCACACAACACATCTCACCATCCTCATGGTCCAGCCGTCTCCTCAGGGTCTATGCCACGCTGAAGCGCATCTGCACAAAAACACCACCCACCACATCCGGCTACAGACCACCAGCTCGGCCCACCCTGCCAGGCCTGACTCCTGTGTGTCTGCACTTCTGCAGAGGCCACTCTTGCCCTCTGCTCACCCAGGAAGCCTCCCCTACCCAGCCCGTCCTTCTTGACACCTGTGGGCCATTGATAACTCGTAACTGCCCTCTGCCCACACGGTACCTGGCAAGTCCATCTGCAGTTTTTTGGTTTTGTTTTCTTTGTTTTTTTTTTTTTGAGACAGAGTCTTGCTCTGTCTTGCCTAGGCTGGAGTGCAGTGGCACAATCTTGGCTCACTGCAGCCTCCGCCTCCTGGGTTCAAGCGATTGTCCTGTCTCAGCCTCCCAAGTAGCTGGGACTACAGGCACGTGCCACCACACCTGGCTAATTTTGTATTTTTAGTAGAGACGGGGTTTCACCATTTTGGCCAGGCTGGTCTCGAACTCCTGACCTCAGGTGATCCACCCACCTCGGCCTCCCAAAGTGCTGGGATTACAGGCATGAGCCACCACCCCCGGCCCCATCTACATATTTTTAATTTACATTAACTGTACCAGGAATGACATATGTTCCCACAGATCTTCATTGTTGTTGATGACATATTAATAGTTTAATTACCTGGCAACATCTTTAAAAACAATACAAACCATTTATAGGCAGTGATTTAATCTCAACAGAAGATATCAAATTTTGGTCCTTCTAAACTGAGCACAGTTTTTCTTAAATATCAATTAATCTGAAATGTTTAAAAAGTCCTCTCATCAGAATAGTCTGGGAGCTTCTTCCAGGAGAAATGGTGTCCCAGGGCCTCATCTACACCAAAACTTATATTTATACTTCGAAGGGATGGAGAAGTGAGGAGCGGAATGAGCTGTTTTCAGCTCCCAAAGCATGGGTGGGAAATTATAGTGAGAATGGTGGGTGGTGTACATATTCAATTCAGAACCCCTAGTCGGACCTTTCAGCTTAACGCACACGTGCACACACACAGACGTGCACACACACACCCCTCACTGCCTCCATGGTCGTTGAAGTCTCCCCTTGGAGTCTCTGCTCCACTCAAGCCTGGAGTTCAACCTGTCTCAGACACACTGTTTCCCGGAAGTTGTCCTGGTGAGGCTGTGAGCCCTCCCTGCCCCTGCCCGTGGTCTGTGTCCTCCCCTTACCCCATTCTCTGGCGTGGCCAAGGCCGAGTACAGCTTGCAGAGGGAGGTGATACCGCTATACTCAGGCAGGGGCACCAGCTCCTTGCAGTTGTCCTTCTTAAAGGCCAGCATCTTGTTGATGAGCTTTTCGAACATGCGTTGAAGGGGCTCCACCTCAGCCTGGAGTTGAATAAGAAGGGGCTCTTCATTCACCCTTGTGTCCTGGAGCCACCCTGGTTACTTTCCCTCTCCTCAGTTCCCTTCATACCTTTGGCCTCTTCTCCAGCCACGACTGAACATAGGGCTTCCAGCCCAGGTCAGCGTAGTCAGTGTAGACCATCCCGCAGCGGGATACGGTGGCCGGTGAGGCCACTGCCAGGTTCTCCACTTCGAACAGGAGAGACACCTAAGGATATACGTTTGTCAGAACTTCATCTTTCTCTGCATCCCCCACCTTCAGGAATAATAAAACACCCAGAACTTGGATGCTACAAGTTCACAAACGATTTGCTTTTTTTTTTTTTTTTTTGAGACAGAGTCTCACTCTGTCACCCAGGCTGGAGTGCAGTGGTGTGATCTCGGCTCACGGCAACCTTCACCTCATAGGTTCAAGCAGTCCTCCCACCTCAGCCTCCAGAGTACCTGGGACTACAAGTGCACAACACCACACCCAGCTAACTTTTGTATTTTTTAGTAGAGAAGGGGTTTCACCCTGTTGGCCAGGCTGGTCTTGAATTCCTGACCTCAAGTGATCTGCCCACCTTGGCCTCCCAAAGTGCTAGGATTACAGGCGTGAGCCACCCGGCCTGGCCCAGTTTGCTTTAAAAGAAACTAGAGCTTATTCAAGGTTGTCCTTATGAAAAATCACTGTCTTGCTCGCACTGTTGGAGTGGGTGGAAAAGGGTATGCTTGCCAGTCCATGAATTCGTACCTCTGGGTGCACAAACGAGGGTCCTGCCTCATGTGTGTCCGTGGGAACGAGCTGAGGAGGGCCGCCCAAGCCTACACAGTGCTTACAACACAGAGTGTTTTTCTTATCATTGTTCTCAACAGCCGCGGCAAGCAAAGCATTTTTTCTTCAGCTGCAGGTTTCCCTGAATCCAGGCATCCTCCTTTCAGCTCTCTCCCACAGAACCTGCCCTGCTCTGAGATTACTGGCTCTCCTCCCCAGCCCCAGCCCATGCCCTCCGGTGCCTGCCTCTGCAGGCCCTCGGGAGTCAGCCGCGTCCCTGACCTGCTCGGGCATCGCGATGCGCTCGCCGTTGATGAGGGTCAACACCTTGTTATCGTCCATGACGGAGTTCATGCTCTCGATCCACAGTGTGTCCACGGGGCCATCAAACAGGATCCACTTCTCGTCGGGTTTCTCATCTGAGTAGATGGTGGGTGATGAGGAAACCGGGGAGCCGCTCACCTGCACTCTCCACTCACGCTCCTCGGAGACTCAAGCCTACGCGTCCTTGTACTTCAGCATTCCCCAGGCATTTCTCTCCCAACTTGGAACTTCCTATCCCCAGACTCCCTGCCCCCTTAGGAGACTCAGGTGTCTGCTCTCCACACCCCACTATCCTTTGGATACCTGCACATGCCGTCCGCATGACACTGGACAAGATGCCATCTGTCCATTCATTGGTGCTGAGGTCATATTCCCCATACAGTTCCCCTAGGGACAATGCCTTGGGGTTCAAAGGGAACTCCTGAAAATGACACCGGAAGGGGTTTTAGCTGCTGATAGACAAAAACCCACCTTTATTTCCAGATCCCTCTTAGGTACGTGCATTTGTCCCTTCTCTCATTGCTCCAGACCTCCGTGGTCCCAGGTATAGCCCTCCTGGCCTTGGAAGGTCCTCCCTGGCCCCCACCCTCCACTGTCTTCTTACTACTCAAGTCTCTGCCACTGACTCCACTGTCCCAGCCCCGTACTCTAACAATGTTGAAGTTAGGGTCTCCGGCGCGGCACAGAGAGGACAGGGAGGCCTGCAGGATGCGCCATGAGGCCGTCTTGCCGCTGCCCGTGCAGCCCACAATCATGGTGGAGTGGCGGGAGTTCTTGGTTTCATACAACTGGAAAACCTTGGTGAGGGTGAACGGCGTGCTTTGCAGGCCCATGTCTCGAATCTCCTGCTCAACGGTCTCCCGCAGCTGAGGGAAGGGAAAACACAGCAAGCGGAAGAAAAAGGATGAGGCCTTTAAAGGGCTTTCAAAATCTCCCCAGTGCCAGGGAGAATACGTTCAAACTGCTAAAATGGCACCAGGGCTCTCTGCACTCCGGCTCTGCTCACTCACTGGGAAGCTGGCCCATTGCAGAGTTGAAAGATTGGGCTCTGGAGTCCGCCAGCCTGGTTCCCCAGCTCTCAGCTATGTGATCCTGGGTGAGTTACTTTTCCACGCCTCAGTTTCCTCATTGGCACAGTGTCTTACATGTAGCTCTACACACTTTTTGTTATTATTCAGCAAATATTTATTAAGCCTCTACAATGTATGCCAAGCACTGTGCTGGTTGCCAGGGATACAGCTTGGAACAAAATAGATTTTGTCCTATTGCAGAGCTCACAGTTTAGAGGAAGAGCCCGATTAACATTAAAGACATTATTACCTAAGTTAAAAAGTAATGCTTGAAGAACCATGACCTAACAGATGGGCCCCAGAATAGTGTGCCATTTTTCAACACACAGCTCATGTAGCCAAATATTTTCAAATAGATACAAGATAGTTACCTGCACTAACAGGCCTCACTAATTCCACTTCCTTCCACTATCTGAGAAGTAGTTTTATTAGTATGTTTTCTGTGTGCACGTGTGTTTAGTGTCGTAAACAAGTTTAATGTCACATTTTCTACTTATTCAGTTAAAAAATATTCTCAGCCAGGCACGGTGGCTCACGCCTGTAATCCCAACACTTTGGGAGGCTGAGGTGGACAGATCACCTGAGGTCAGGAGTTCGAGACCAGCCTGGCCAACATGGCGAAACCCCATCTCTACTAAAAATACAAAAAATTAGCTGGGTGTGGTGGCATGTGCCTGTAGTCCCAGCTACTCAGGAGGCTGAGGCACAAGAATCACTTGAACCTGGGAGGCGGAGGTTGCAGTGAGCCGAAATCTCACCACTGCACTCCAGCCTGGGCAACAGCTTTTTTTTGAGACTCTATCTCAAAAAAAAAAAAAAAAAAAAAAAAAAAAAAAATTCTCTAATTTCTTCTTTGATCCATTGGTTATTTAGAATTGTATTGCCAAATTTCCAAACATTTGGGCTTTTTCTAATTCTATTTTGTCACTGTCTGTTAAAAGCCTTCAAATGAATCTCTTAATGGATTTTTTGGTCTGTTTGCATTATCTGTTTCTGAAAGAAGTAAGTCAAGATCTCCCACCAGGGCTGTGGATTTATGTGTTTCTCCTTATGGTTCTGTCCAGTTTCTTTTATGGATTTTGTAGCTATATTATTTAGTGCATACAGATTTAGAACTCTTATAACTTTCTGTGCATTGATCCTTTTATCATTATGAAATGTCGCCCTTCGCCTTTACTATTGCTTCTTGCCATAAAGTCGGCTTTGGCTGATAGCAGTAGAGTTATCACTGTGATCAGAAACTGGGGTCTGAATATCTTCCTTTGACATTTTTGAGGCAAATTTATGGCCTTTACATAGTCATCAATTTTCCTTTTCCTACATGGTCCAACAATTTTCTATGTGTGCTTGAAAAATATGGTTATGCTTCAATTCTTTATTTTATTTTATTGAGTTGAGTTGAGGTCTCACTCTGTCACCCAGGCTGGAGTGCAGTGGTACAGTCATGGCTCACTGCAGCCTCGAAGCCCTGACCTCAGGTAATCCTCCCACCTCGGCCTCCCAAAGTCCTGGGACTACAGGCATGAGCCACCATGCCCGGCCGATTCTCCAATTATTGAGTCCAGTTTCTATAGATATCCATTAAATCATGATTGTTGATTGTGTTCTTCAAATCTTCTATATCCTGATTTTTAGTCTGTTTGATCTATCAATTAAGAAATATTAAGCTCTCCACTATGATAGTAGATTTGTCTCTTTCTCCTTGTAATTGTGCAAAATTTGCTCTACTTATTTTGAGGCTATATTATTAGATGCACAAAAATTTAGAATTGTTATACCTTCCTGATGAGTTGAACCTTTTATTATTATAAAATAGCCTTCTATTTCTAGCAATGCTTTTTAGCTCAAAATCTGTTGTCCCATATTGCTACTCTAGCTTTCTTTTGATTCATATTTACTAATTATTTACTAATAATTATCAAATAATAGAAAAAACATCATTTTCTATTCTTTGACTTTCAGCCCTTTGTCATTAAGCTTTAGGTGGGTCTCTTGTAAACACTATAAAGTATCAGTGTAACAATGTATAATTACTTTTCCTTTTTTGGGCAACTTTTTTTGTTTTCCCTAAGATCTAATAGTTTTTGTGATTTTTGTTTTGTTTGCTTAGGTTCTTTTTTTTTTTTTTTTTTTGGAGATAGGGTCTCACTCTGTCACCCAGGCTGGAGTGCAGTGGCACGATCTCAGCCACTGCAACCTCCACCTCCTGGGCTCAAACAATCCTCCCGCCTCAGCCCCCCAAGTAGCTGAGACTACAAGCAGGAGCCATTACACCTGGCTCATTTTCACCACGTTGCCCAGGCTGGTCTCAAACTCCTGACCTCAAGCAAGCCACCTGCTTATGCCTCCCAAAGTGCTAGGATTACAGGTGTGAGCCATCATGTCCGGCCTGTTTGCTTAGGTTTTTTTTTTTTTTTTTTTTTTTTGTCCCCATGTTTGCTTAGTTTTTAATGTGCTTATCTCTAACTCAATTCCAAACTCTACCAGTTAACTAAATCTTTCAAACAATTTTCACATTGGGTATCAATTACTTCTTTAAAAAGTCCTCCTGGCCCGGCACAGTGGCTCATGCCTGTAATCCCAGCACTTTGGGAGGCTGAGGCAGGCGGATCACCTGAGTTTGGGAGTTCGAGACCAGCCTGACCAACATGGAGAAACCCCGTCTCTACCAAAAATACAAAATTAGCTGGGTGTGGAGGCACATGCCTGTAATCCCAGCTACTCGGGAGGCTGAGGCAGGAGAATCGCTTGAACCTGGGAGGCAGAAGTTGCAGTGAGCCAAGATTGTGCCATTGCAATCCCGCCTGGGCAACAAGAGTGAAACTCCATCTCAAGAAAACAAAAAACAACGACAACAACAACAACAACAAAAAACAGTCCTCCTGAGGCCTTCAGGTTTGCTCCAGTCTGGATTGGCTTCTCTCTTTGCCCCGTGCACCACCATCATCCTGTTACCTCCATTCACCAACACCCCGAGGATTACTGTAGCCTCCCCCTTGCACTGAATCTTTTGTTTCCCAATGTCCCTTTCATGGTATGCTCCTGTATTTAAGTAGAGCACGTTTTCTAGTAGCTTTTGGAGAAAGTAGTTGTGACTACAGGAGCACAGCACCATGCGTGGCTTTTTTTTTTTTTTTTTTTTTTTTTAAGAGAAGGAGGTCTTGCTATGTTGCCCAGGCTGGTCTTGAACTCCTGGCCTAAAGAGACCCTCTGGCCTCAGCCTCCAAAGTGTTGAGATGACAGGCGTGAACCACTGCACCTCGCCCCTATCAGTTTCAATATCTGAAGTAAGTTTTCATGGATCTGATTCCATTGTCTGTTGTTCTTCTGGCCCCTATTCATGATTTCTTGTTTCCTTGTGTGTTTTGTGATTTTTGACCATGAGTTGCTCATTTTCTTGGACTTTAACCTGTGGCAATTCTTTGAAGTGTGAGTTGAAATTTCATTCCTCCAGAAATAATTTGCTTTTGCTTCTTCCAGTCACCTGGGGGCACTAACAACCTAGAACTACTTAATATTAACATCTAAGCTTGAGATTTCTTTTCTGATTACACAGTAGGATAAATGATGACTGGAAACTGTGTGAGAGCTGGTGTGTGGTTAGGAAATCTCAAAGGAAATTTGGTCTTTTTCTTCTATCATCAGAGATCAAAACAAGCAAGTTCCTTTCCTGTATATACCCTTCTAAATCGCAGGCTTCTCCTTTTTCCATCTACTGGGGGTGTTGCCCCTTGTGGACTGGGGTTTACGCAGCACTGCGTCTTCTGTTAGATCTTCAGACTTGGGCTGTTTCATCTCCTATCCCCACTGCCTTGAGATCAACAACAATTTTCAGGGAGAAGGCCAGCTTTGGTACTTACCTGCCTCCCAGGGTTCCTGCTTTTACTCCCTACCCTCCTCAACTCCTGGAATTCTTTCTTTCTTGCCAGCTTAGCAATGCATTAAAAAGGATGTTATTATTATATTTTTATCCATCATTTTAGTAGTTTCAATTGAAAGGATCATTCATTCAGGGTATCTAGACTACCACACTGCCAGAGAAGAAAGTTCTTATGCTTTCTAAAACTCCCTCTTCCATTCTGCTGCTCTCTGATACCAAGTGGCTTCTAGCAGCCTCTCCTCAAAACTCCCTGATGAGGTGAGAAGTAGAGGCACAGAGGTCTGATGGGCACAGAGAAAGTGCAAAGGCAACGGACTAGAGGTTTCGATGAAGTCAGAGCGTTGCTGCATGGATGCACTTAAGCAGGTACATTTGAGCAGGTCAGCGGAGGAGGGAGTTGTGGTCAGAGAGCAGAATGTTTGAATAGTCTATTGCTTTATAGATAAGGAAGTCCAAAGAGAGGTCAATTGACTTGAATTGACTTGTTCAGAGTCATAGCTAGTAGATGGCAGAACAAGGACTGGAAGCCAAGTTTTCTATTCCCAGATGCATATTCACATATGTGGTCATAGAGAGTGCAGTTTTTTTGGTTTGGTTTTGTTTTTTGAGACAGGGTCTTGCTCTGTCACCCAGGCTGGAGTGCAAAGGCACAATCTCAGCTCATTATAGCCTCAATCTCCTGGGCTCAAGCAATCCTTCTACCTCAGCCTCCCGAGTAGCTGGGACTACACATGTGTGCACCACCATGCCTGGCTAATTTTTGTACTTTTTGTAGATACGGGGTTTCACCATGTTGCCCAGGCTAGTCTCAAACTCCTGGACTCAAACAGTCTGCCCACCCCGGCCTCCCAAAGTGCTGGGATTACAACCACGAGCCACAGCACCTGGTTAGGGAGAGTATTAAGGAACAAATACCTTGCCATAGTCAATGACAGGCAGCTCAATGTTGGGAAACAGATCTTGCACGATGGCATTGAACAGGGGTGCATCAACTGAAGTGAGCTTGGCGATGTTCATATCTCTCATTGAGAGCAGCAGAACCTGAATGGGAAAAGACAGAGACTCAGGCTTGAGGAGCCAGGGCCTACCTTTCACCTCCAAAGGGCTTCGGGGCAGGTGCCAAGAACAATGGATACACCAGTTAGCCATTAGCAAAGCAGCCGGGCGACCCGGGGATGGGACGAGGTGGGAAAGTGGGAATCCCAATCTGGGGAAAGAAAGGGTCTGAAAGACTTGAGAGAAGTGACATAGGGCCAGTGACAGTGGAAGTCAGGTCCAAAGGCTGTGTCCTTGCTCTACCTCTTCATCAGTCAGATCCGGCTGTAGGCGGCGCTTCTTGCCAGCATAGCGCAGAAGGGAGGTGAGGGCACGCAGGCCAAAGTCATAGTGGTCCTGTCTGGACAGCTGCTGCACAGCCAGTGAGTAGAGTGTGTACACCTTCTTGGCCAGAATCTGCGGAACCAAAACAGAGGAGGAAAGAGTCCATCTCCCCACAAATCCCTCTGCTTCATCTCAGGACAGTCAGAGACAAGAAGCCAGGTCCCAGGACACGAAGCAGCTAAGAGGTACTCTATGGACTCTCCTAATGAAATCGTGTGAGTCACGCCATCGTCAGTTAGTGATATCATGGAGGAGAAACCTCCCTCCCCTAAATTTTTCTGCCCGCACATCCTACTGATAACAGTCTAAGTTCCTTAGAGGATAAGCTGATTGTGAAGCCCTTGGGGAGCTCCTCTGTCCAGGGAATAATTATGAAAGGGAATTAAAATCACTGGAGAAAAGGGGTTATTGGAGTACCTTGCAGTTGCCAAAGCCCTCTCCAAAGAGAATGATTTCTGCAATGAGGGTGGAGTCAGGCACCACCATGGCAATTGGGCGGAACATGGATTTAAGATTTTCGGGAAGCTCTGTGCGGCCAGCATAGCCTGGAAAACAATGCCACTTGCTTAGAATCATATATTTCCTCATCCTGATTTGCTTCCCCAAACCCACTTTCCAATCAGTCTCATTTTCTCCCACCCTAACTCCATCCCTAACTTTCTCTCCAACTCCAAGACCACATCCTTTCTCATCTCAGCCCCAGCCCTTCCCAGTCCACTTTGGTCTTCTCTCTTATCTCTGGTCCTTTCCTTACTTTCCGCGTGGCCCTGTTTCAAACTCAAATCACAGAGCTGTCAATTTCCCATCTCTCCAGGTTCTGTGTATAGCTCTCATCAGTCTTAATAGAAATCACAGCTGTTCCTCTTATTTGTTCAGTTCCTAAACCCTTTCCTATCCCTGTGCTGTCCTAGACCCTTCCCCCAGAGTCGTTCCTAGGAAACAGTAATGAGAGACCCTAGGGCCTGCTGCAAAAGAGATGGCAGAGAGACCAGAACTCTGGGAGCTAGCCTAAAGGGAGAAGATAGCTAAGTATCTTAAAAGATGAGGGCTACATATACACACACAAGTGGTTATTAATCCCTTCGGGGAAAACAGTAAGATTGCTTCCCCTTCTCCCTGAAAGTTGTGCGTTTATCCTTCTCTCCCCTTTGCTATGTTTAGCCAGACTTCACTTAGCTATATACGTTCGCATGGAAGGGGGAAGAGGAGGATGCGCAGTTATTTCCCCTGAACACCCAGTTCTTCCCACCCCAGGAACCCCGTCTACTCCCTGCCACCTACCAGGATTCATGGTGATGAAGATCCCACAGGACCACACCAGATTTATTTCAAAGCCATCAAAATGGAAACGGGTGAGGCTGGCAGCCAGGGCAGATAGGATACACAGGATCTGCTGGGCCACCACTGACAGCACCTCGATGTTGATGCGGTTAAACTCATCAAAGCAGCCCCAGGCTCCAGTCTGCGGGGTGCAAGGCAGAGTCACTGGGAGCAAGAGAGGTGCCCCAAGAGGCTAGAAAGCGTGATGAACACACCCTTCCTTCAAATGTTTCAATAGGCGAGGCGGCCTCCAGAATAGGGGGCAGCAGGGAGGGTACCAGAGTACACTGTTGTAGCTTCTGGCCAGAACTTTCCATCAGATGGGGCCAATCTGGGGTGATGCTAGAAAAGGTGTGGGTTGGAAAGAGACTGGGGTAGGGAACTTGTGTGCACTGTCTTCTCTGCTCCAGTTAACACACATTATTTTCTTTAATCCTTTATAATCTTCTGATTTTCCAAATAAGCTACATGAAGCTCAGGAAGGGGAAGGGACTTTCCTAGTTGTAAGAATTACACGTGGCTGGGCCCAGTGGCTCACGCCTGTAATCCCAGCACTTTGGGAGGCCGAGACAGGTGGATCACCTAAGGTCAGGAGTTTGAGACCAGCCTGGCCAAGATGGTGAAAGCCCGTCTCCTCTAAAAATACAAAAATTCGCCAGGCTTGGTGTCATGCGCCTGTAATCCCAGCTACTCAGGAGGCTGAGGCAGGAGAATTGCTTGAACCTGGGAGGCGAAGTTTGCAGTGAGCCGAGATCACACCACTGCACTCCAAAAAATAAATAAATAAATAAGAATTACACGTGATGCAATGTCGTGAAGCTACAAAGCACTGATCCAGATTTGGGTTTCAGTTTATTTTCTGGGACGAAAAGATATTTAAGGGGCTTCTGGCACAGGGTGGCAGGATACTGACCTGGGCCAGACCTGAGTACATTCGGCCCATGGACTTGTAGTCCAGGCCCTCGGAGCAGTTGACCACAATGACATATATGCCCAGGGCCTTGCCCAGGTCCTTGACGGTCTCGGTCTTGCCTGTGCCTGCAGGGCCTTTGGGGGAGCCCCCTCGGTGCAGGTGCAATGCCGTGGTCAGTGTCATGTAACACCTGAGAATTGAGGACAGAACTAGAGTCAGACTCTCGGAAGCCTCTCTCAGCTTCCACTGCCCCCACCCACCTCATTCACCCCACATGGCAGACCTGTCTGTCAGTGGGGTGATGACAAGCCGGCCCGAGTTACCCAAGTACTCATAACTATACTGAAATTGTGTGTTGGTCTGGCGGATCATACAGTCATCAAGATCCTGGGGAAAACAGGGCAGAAAAAGAGAGAGGTGGGCTTAGAAGGAGAGTTAGAGCTGGGACAGTGACTGAGAGTGGGGCTCAGAGTTGTCAGGGAGGCTACAGTGAAGGGATCAGGGGTTCCCTTTTAGAGTTGAAAAGGGGAGCGGTTTATGGGCAAGATGGAAAATGGGTTTCATATTGCACATCCACCCCAACCCAATGCAGCATCTGCCTGGAGTGTTTCTGAGTCCTGTTCAAGTGACATTCATAGTGAGCCCTGACTGGGACAACTACTTGCCACTCCTGATTGTGGGAAGGAGATGGAAGGAAGAACCGGATTAGGGTACTGGGACAGGACTAAGGGTTGGCTTAGGGTATCCTTGCATTTACAGAACATGGATGCAATAAAAGCATTAGGATCCATTTTACGGTAAGAGAGTGGGGAGCTGGCCCATCTGGCACCTTCTCCCAGTAGAACCGAAGTTGGCTGAGCCAGTCAAAGGAATTGACATCCATGAGGCCACTCTTGTAAAGCTTCTCCAACACATCCCGGGCATGAATTTCTATCGTCACCAGAGCCACAATTTTAAGCCGCATGATCTTGGTCAAGTTCCCCCTGATGGCTTCTGAATACTTATTCAGGATTGACATCTGTGGCATGAAGCAGCAGGGAAGAGAGCAGACAGAGCAATGCCGCCAAAGCCTGATCACCCCTCCCCACTACCCAGCACCGCTTCCAACCTGGTGCTGACCGCATCTGCTGTAACTCCTGGTAATTCTGCTCCACCACGGACTGCCCCCACTGGACTTCCATCATAAAGCACCCTCGCTCTGGCCCTTTTCCACCAGCTCACCTCTAATTCTGACTGCTCCCTCCCTGCAATTCTAGCTCCAGGCCTAGCCCATACTTGCAGAGCACCCACCTGCTTTTTTCTTTTCTTTTCTTTTTTTTTGAGACAGAGTCTTGTTCTGTTGCCCAGACTAGAGTGCAGTGGTACAATCTTAGCTCACTGCAGCCTCAATCTCCTGGGTGTGCCACCAGCTAATTTTTGTATTTTTTGGTAAAGAAGGGGTTTCACCATATTTCCCAGGCTGGTCTCGAACTCCTGGGCTCAAGCGAATGGGCTCCTCCCACCTCTGCCTCCCAAAGTGCTGGGATTACAAGCGTGAGCCACTGCGCCCGGCCTCCCACCTGCTTCTTCTTCATGACCTTGAGGATTTTCTTGTCTGCCCGCTCCTTCGCTGTCAGCAGGCACTTGGTGACATCAGCTGTCCACTGGATCTGACTGGCAGTGATCACCACCTGGGGATGTGCAGAAGCCACGTCCCAAAGCCCTGTCCTTGGCTACCCACACAGCCCAGCTCCCAAGTCCCAGCTATTTCAAGAACCATGTGCCTCTCCCGACTGCACCCAATCTGCTCTGAAGGACGGGACATGGGCCTCAGGTCAGGAGCTAGGGGTCCAGCTGGGAGTATACCAGAGCCACGGCCCAGAAAGGGGGGTCAGAAACCACATTGTGTGAGATTCAAGATTCTGTCTCCACTGGCCACCTCCTTTTAACTCCATCTTCTTGTTCCCTCATTTCTTCATTTCTTTCTTGTTTTCTCTTTTTTTAGACAGAGTCTTGCTTTGTCACCCAGGCTGGAGTGCAGTGGCACGATCTCGGCTCACTACAACCTTCACCTACTGGGTTCAAGCGATTCTCCTGCCTCAGCCTCCTGAGAAACTGGGATTACAGGCATGCACCACCACGCCGGATAATTTTTTGTATTTTTAGTAGAGACCGGGTTTCACCATGTTGGCCAGGCTAGTCTTGAACTCCTGACCTCAAGTGATCTGCCCACCTCGGCCTCCCAAAGTGCTGGGATTACAGGCATGAGCCACCGTGCCCGGCCCCTTGTTCCCTCACTTCTATTGACCCCAGCTCACCTGGCCAGCCCACTCCTTCACCCATTTGTCCCTCTTGTTGAGGAACTTCTTGAGGGCCAGGCGGCAGTTCCGGAGAAGGTCCCGCAGGGTCACCCTCATAGTCTGTTCCACATCGCCGAGCCAGGACTGGTGGGAGATGGGAGAACAGGGCAGCTCAGCCTGAGGGGCACGGCCAAGGTCCTCCACAGGGAAGGCACTTAGGAAGCAGCACTCCAGGGATTTGCACCCAGAGAAAAGCAGGAATGGCCAACAGCTGGCTTGGGTTCCTGAGAGAAATGGAGGTTAGGAGGCAGACGATCTGACTTTCAGAAGGAAATTTCAGTTCGGAGCAGAGATGATCATTGTCAGGAATGGCAGGTGAGAGGGGAAAGAGTGACTAATGGCCATTTAAAGAGGTCTTCTCTCCTCATGGAGCCAGGTGAACTTTCTTTTTTTTTTTTTTTTTTTGAGATGGAGTTTCACTCTTGTTGCCCAGGCTGGAGTACAGTGGCGCAATCTCAGCTCACCACAACCTCCGCCTCCAGGTTCAAGTGATTCTCCTGCCTTGGCCTCCCAAGTAGCTGGGATTACCAGCATGCACCACCACGCCCACCTAAGTTTGTATTTTTAGTAGAAACAGGGTTTCTCCATGTTGGTCAGGCTGGTCTGAAGCTCCCGACCTCAGGTGATCTGCCCACCTCGGCCTCCTAAAGCGCTGGGATTACAGGCGTGAGCCACCACGCCCGGCCCAGGTGAACTTTCTGCAGGAAGAAGAATCAGCTAGGTCCTCAGACCCTCACCACAACTCACCTCCACAGGCCCTTCTAAAAATACTGAGTGGAGGAAGTCAATGTACTCGCCGTCACCCGAGAACATTCCCACAGCTTCCCATTTGCTGCTGGGCCCTCCAACCTGCAGAAAGCAGAAGCTACTCAGAGCCTGGCCTGCCCACCCTTGGTGTCCGCCTAGAAGTACTGGGGCCTTTTGAGGGAAATTACTTCTCCTCTCCCCTCCTCTCAATATTACCAATTCTACGAAGTTCTATCCCCCTGAGAATCGAGAATCATTAATTAACATGGCCCTCCTTTTGGGAGGGCAGGGTCCCCTCCAAAGCCTTTCATACCCCAACACCCTCCCTTCCCCACCCAGCATCTCACTGTGGCCACTTCTACCGACCTTCTGGATTCTCAGCAACTTGATGTTGTCAAAGCATTTTTTGAGGTGCGACTGCACAGCCTCTGGGTTTCGGGACTGGCCCAGAATCTCCAGCAGGTCATCATTGGACAAGAAGTAGAAGCGGGGGAAAATATGTCGCTTGGTCTCTAAATACATATCCAGAGATTTCTGAATATCTTCCAGGATTGTGTTCATTTCTATCAATGTGTCCAGGAGGCCTGGGAAGAAGAGCGATGAATGACATTTGATGGCCTTCTTTCCACTGCCCTGGGCGGATCTGGATGCCCCAACTCTGTGTTCTTTGCCAGCTCTTGAACAGTGGGGCACAGACTGCCATGAGGGTTTCTGGATGCAGAGAAGTATCCCCAGACCGTCTATCATGCTCAACTCATTCTCTCCGTTAATTCATTACAGTATTCATTATGCACTATTGTACATGTTACCGTTTATGCATTAATGATACATCATATATGATTTCATTAATACAGTAATTCCCCCTTACCCACAGTTTCATTTTCCATGGTTGCAACTACCTGCAGACAACTGTGGTCCGAAAATACTGAATGGAAAATTCCGGAAATAAACAATGCCTAGGTTTTAATTGCACACTGTTCTGAGTAGTGTGATGCAATCTCTCACCATCCTGCTCTGTCCCCCAGGATGCGAATTGGCCCTCTGTCCAGCGTCTCCACGCTGTGGAGGTTCCCTGCTCGTGAGTCATTTAGTAGCCCTCTCGGTTATCAGATCGACTGTTGTGACATCACAGCAGTGCCTGTGTTCAAGTGACCCTTATTTCACTTAATAATGTAAGCAAAAGTGCAAGAATAGTGATGCTGCCAATTCAGATACGCCAAAGAGAAGCCACAAAGTGCTTCCATAAAGAGCTTCCTTCCTTTAAGTGAAAAGGTGAAAGTTCTCAACTGAGGTTGCTGAGATCTGCAGTAAGAATGAATCTTCTGGCCGGGCACAGTGGCTCACGCCTGTAATCCCAATACTTTGGGAGGCTGACGTGGGCGGATCACTTGAGGTCAGGAGTTCAAGACCAGCCTGGCCACCATGGTGAAATCCCATCTCTACTAAAAATACAAAAATTAGCCAGGCGTGGTGGCGGGTGCCTGTAATCCAAGCTACTTGGGAGGCTGAGGCAGGAGAATTGCTTAAACCCAGAAGGCGGAAGTTGCAGTGAGCCAAGATCGCGCCACCGCACTCCAGCCTGGGCGACAGAGCGAGACTCCGTCTCAAAAAAAGGAAAAAAAAAAAGAATATGAATCTTCTATCTGCGAAACTGTGATGAAGGAAAAAGAAATTCATGATAGTTTTGCTGTCACACCTCAAACTGCAAAAGTTACAGCCTCAGTGCGTAATAAATGCTTAATTAAGATGGCAAGAGCATTGAATTTACGGGAGGGAGACATGAACAGAAACATGTTCTGATTGATGGCAAATGGGTTCAGTACTATCTGAGGTGTCAGGCTTCTACTGGGGGGTCTTGGAACATATCCCCAGTGGGTGGGGGGGACACTGTATAACACACCCACCTAAGAACTTGGGGGTCCGTCTTCCTTCATTTCCCATAGGCAAAAAAGAAAAGAAGGGCTGGGGGAAGAACTTGGGGATCCACTGGCCAACCCAAGAGCTTCTGAAAAGCAGAGATTACCCTCCACTTACACAATCTAGCAAGCTAAATCATTTTATTTAGATACATGTCACGTGCACACAGTGAAAGAAATCTGCAAGGACTGGGGTTGCCAGTGTCCCTCATGTCATAGCAAAAAGAGTCTCAGAGCAGGCGGCAGAAGACCCCCAATCAGATTGTAGTTCTTTCACTTACTGTCATGTCAATTCACCTCATAGAGTTTTGACCTCTTTGTGTATAAAATGGCAATAAAATCCATCTCAAAAACCAACGTGAGGCTGGGCGTGGTGGCTCATGCCTATAATCCCAGCACTTTGGGAGGCCGAGGCAGGTGGATCACTTGAGGTCAGGAGTTCGAGACCAGCCTGACCAACATGGTGAAACCCTGTCTCTACTAAAAAAATACAAACTTAGCTGGGTGTGGTGGCACAAGCCTGTAATCCCAGCTACTTGGGAGGCTGAGGCAGGAGAATCGCTTGAACTGGGAGGTGGAGGTTGTGGTGAACTGAGATCACGCCATTGCACTCCAGCCTGGGCAACAAGAGCAAAACTCCGTCTTAAAAAACAAACAAACAAAAAACTAATGTGAGTAGTAATTGAAATGTATTCACATCGGTAGATTCTCAATAATGTTAGTTTCCTCCCAGCCTACAGCCCCATACCTCAGGTCTTGATTGATTTTCCCCTTGTCTTCCCAGTTCCTAGCTTTCTGAAGAAAGGAGGGACACTAGTGAATGTGAACTCAGAGGTGACCCTCATGCCTTCAAGCACAGGGTCTACAGGCTGTTGGATCCTTTAGTGCAAACCTGAGCGACCCCCGGAGATCACAGGCATGCTCAGTAGCCGTGGACAAGATGGATTTGTTCTGTGCATTCAACAAAGGGATCATTGTTTTTTTGGCTTTGCTTATAAATTGTTCCAAAATATAATTCTGTCAATTATTTCAAATAGTATCAGTTGTTGTCATTCAACTTTGCATACCATAACTTTTCATGTTTACCTTTTATCAGAATAATTAAAATTATTTTTATTGATGTGTATCCTGAAGGCTCTTGGGAAAATGAAGCACTGTTAAGACCAGCCCTAGGTAAAATAAAGAGGTCCTCTGCACCCCCGCCAGAATTCTTCTCCACAGGATGCCCATTCTAGGTGCCGCTGTCAAACCTGACTCCCTGATTCTCTACCCCAGTCTCCCCCAGTCAACCAGGACTCACTATGTGTTCATCTTGCCATGTGTTCATCCCTTTCTTCCCCATACCCTACCCCATCCCATGGCTGAAGGCTAGTTAATCTGCTAAACGAAAGTCAACATAGGCTGGGCTCAGTGGCTCACACCTGTAATCCCAGAACTTTGGGAGGCTGAGGGAGGTGAATCACCTGAGGTCAGGAGTTCGAGGCAGCCTGGCCAACTTGGTGAAACCCCAACTCTACTAAAAATAAAAAAATTAGCCAGAGGTAGTGGCACACGCTTGTATTCCCAGCTACTTGGGAGGCTGAAGCAGGAGAATCGTTTGAACCCGGGAGGTGGAGATTGCAGTGAGCCGAGATCGCACCACTGTACTCCAGCCTGGGCGACGCACAAAACTCTGTCTCAAAAAAAATATATTTTTAATAAATAAATAAACTCATCTGACTGATTCCATATCCCATGCTCTTAACCACTATGTTATTATACTCCACTCAAATATTTGTTGAGTTTAATTTACAGAATTATGATCTAATGCTTAGAAAAGGTGATGGAGATGGGAAATGTTATGAGAGCTTGGGGGCATCAGTCTTTTTAATAAACGAAGCATGCAACCATGACCAAGCAGAGTGCCTGCCGAGGCTGTGTCAGGGCAGGAGCCCTGGAGCTCTGACCTGGGTGATGGGTGCTCCGGAGAGCATTGTTGTCCTTGTTCATCCTGTCCATGATGGCTTTCCAGTTGCTGTTGACCTGGTCAAATAAGGTCGATTCATTGGGCAGCTGCTTGCGGATGTCTTCTCCTAGGAAGATATTCTGAGGGGGCCAAAAATTGGGGTGAGAGGCCACTTCTTACACACTCTCCACCCTCTGCTCTCTGTTCCCAGATCGTGGGTGACAGTTGGGTAGAAGATACAGAGTGCTAGAAGTCAAAGGCCAAGATGCCCAAGTTCTACAAGGAAAGTTGGAGGTGGGGGGCCAGGTACCTGGGTCTAAGAAGAAAAATGGAAGAAAAATCTGGGAAGAAGAACAAAAACTTGTTAGGGAGGGAATCTAAGGTGAGAGGTAATAACTAACAATCAGACAGCTGGGTCCTAGATGAAGAGTGACTTTAAAGGTAGGAGAATGAGGCTGATAACACGGCAAAATCTAGGTCTTAAGCAAATGAAGGAGTAAAAGCAGGAAGCAGGAAGAGCTCAGGCGCTGAGTCCTGACCTCTAAGTACATCCACTGACGCTGCACTGTGAGAATCATCTCAATAACCTCCAAAATGAGGGAGAGGCAGCGTTCCCAGTGGTCCACATCCTTCTCAAAGGCCTTGACAAAGCGAGATGCCTTCATGGTAGACAGAGCTACCTGGTTATCTTCCAGTGCCTGGAATACTTCTTCTGTACCTCTGAGACACAAGGGGTCAAAATCAGTTCATCCCCACCTGCCCAACCTTGGCCCCACTCTACAGCCGGGGTCACACAGCCCTCCCTTCTCCTAGAGCCCCAGCTCCCCAGACCTGAGCCGATGATGGCCTTTATCCTTGTAGGGTACTATGTCGAGCTGAGTCACATCCCAGGTCTTGGCAATGTTTTGTAAAGCCTGTGGAGAGAAATTGGGGGACACAGCAGTCAGGTATCTCTTCACTAAGGGGAACAGGAGCTGAGAGGTGCCATCAGATGATGAACAGCTGGAAGCCTGTGCTCCAGGAGGTGCAGGAGGTGTGGGAGCGTGGGAGAGGACTGTCGTACCACTTCTATAGCCAGCTCTTTAGTTGCTGAAGCAGAGATCTCCCCAATTTTCTCCACATGCTGATCCATCCCAAGCTCCACAATCTGCTCTAAGGTGAAGGTTTCAGATTCCTGATCAAACTCCCGCTGGATCTCATCCCGAACCTGGTCCCAGTGCCTGCAGCCAGGAACAGGAGGGTGTGAGGTCAGGAGAGTTACCATCACTCCCATTGCTGTCTCCCACTGGGACACTGTGATTCTGCATAGTTATCAATTCATGATTCAACTCATTTTGCTAAACAGCCTCGAAGATGCAATCTTAGGCACTATGGGGAATACGAAGATTGAGGTGAAACCCTCCAGGAGTAAGTTCTCTGGAGAGGGAGTTAAGGCAGGTGCACCCACAAAACACACAATGAATCACCGCAGGTTTACTCTAGATCTGCACTGAGTAAAGGCCTTACATGAAACATCTCATATCATTCTCATGGCTACTCTATACATTAGGAATTATTATTATTCCATTTACAGATGAGAAAACTGAGGCTTAGAGAGGTTAAATAATGTAAGCAAATGAAGTGGTTAGCTTATACATAACTGTATAACACTTAATGGTTTTGGCATTGCCAAAAACATACTGGAAGAAAGACGAAGTAAAATTATTTTCTCTTAAATGGATAGATCATGATTTAAACACCATTTATAAAAATTATTTTTATAAATCTATCCCCAACGGCTTGAGATACATTCTCTACCACATAACAAATTCCAGATGAATTAAAAGAGTTAAACCTGAGAAACACAAAGCATTAGAAGAAAGAATGAAGAGGATGTATTTGCAACTTTGGGATAGGAAAGGTCTTCCTAAACAAGGCACAAAGGCAAAAACCATACAGAAAGAAAGTTATACTTTTGGCTACCTCAAAATAAAATCTTTTGTATGACAAAAGACATAAGGCGGGATGGGCACAGTGGCTCATGCCTGTAATCCCAGCACTTTGGGAGGCCAAGGCCGGCGGATCACTTGAGGCCAGGAATTCAAGACCATCTTGGGCAACATGGCAAAACCCCATCTCTACTAAAAATACAAAAATTAGCCGAGCATGGTGGCAGGTGCCTGTAATCCCAGCTACTCAAGAGGCTGAGGCACAAGAATTGCTTGAACCCGTGAGGTGAAGGTTACAGTGAGCCGAGATTACGGCACTGCACCCCAGCCTGGGCAACAGAGTGAGACTGTCTTCCCCGCAAAAAAGGGGAAAAAAAGACATAAGGCTTAGTCATGATAGACAACTCCCTTTCATAGAGAGGGAGGCCCCAGGGCAGGGGGCAGAGAACAAGAAGTCAGCAAGGCTGGATAACCCGAGACAGTGCAAGAAGCAGAGGACAGTGGCAGGCTTGGCGTCTGCGCCACATGTTCGCTGAGCACTATTTGCAATAGCCAAGATGTGGAATCACCCCAAGTGTCCATCAAGCAATGAATGGAGGATGAAAATGTGGTGTATATATACAATGAAATACTCTTCAGCCTCAGGAAAGAAGAAAATTCTGTCATTTGCAACAACATGGAAGAACCTGGAGGACATTATGCTAAATGAAATAAGCCAGGCGAAGAAAGACAAACACCACATGATCGCACTCATATGTCATATGTAAAGTCTGAACAGGTTGAACTCACAGAAGCAGAGTCGAATGCTGGTTATCAGGGGCTGGGGTTGTAGGTGGAAAGTTGGGGAGGTGTTGGTCAAAGGACACAAAATTTCAGTTAGACAAGAGGGATGATCTCCTGTACATCATGGCAACAATGGTTAATAACAATCTATTGTATACTTGAAAATCACTGAGAGTAGCTTTTCAGTATTCTCACTACAAAAAATAGGTATGTGAGGTAATGCATATGATAATTAGCTCAATTTAGCCATTCCACAATGTGTACATATTTCAAAACATTATGCTGTACACCATAAGTGTATGCAATTTTCATGCGTCCATCAAAATTAAATGTTAAAAAGAAGAAAGAGGAAAAGACATACATTTGTGGACAGAGGGGAAGAGAGGGCTGTGAACACTGCAGAGAGGAGAATGGGAGGGACCAGGTGGTGGCGCAGGCCAGCAGGGCAGAGTGGACACCCCGGAGCGGAGGAGCAGCCTCACCTCTCTCTAAGGGCAGGGTTCCGCAGGTCTGAGATGAGAGGCATGGTCCTCTTGAACTGCTCTATTTTTGAGCGAGTGGTTTCAATAATTTCCCAATTTCGGTCCTGAGCAAAAGTTGGGGGCATCAGAAGACCCGACGACCTCCCTGGGAACAGACCCCGATCCTCCACCAGCTTCTCTTCCACCTCCCCCCCCCGTTTCTCCCCACCTTATATTCTTTGGCTAATCTTGTGAGGCGACGAAACAGCCCGTGAGCCATGGTCTCCATGGTTTCCGTCTGCAGGGTCAGGAACCGGCCAGTCTTCCACTCATTCCAGTTCTCCTCCCAGTCTCTTGTGATCTCCCAGATTTGCTGGAGGGCATCGAGCTCCTACAGGGCAGAAAGGCGCGTTGCATGAAGTGGCACCTGCCCTCTTCCTCCCTGATGGATGCCCAGGCCATTCGCTGCTCTCGCTCTGTGAAGCTTCCCCTCTAGATAATACAGCGGCCTCCTCAGTCCACATATTTTTCTCCACTCTGTTGCCTTAAGAGCTTATCGAGGAACAAGCACATGAAAAAATCCTCAATGTCATGAGTCATTAGGGAAATGAAAATCAAAACCTCAGTGGGATGCCACTTCACACCCGCTAGGATGGCTAGAACCAAAAAAAAAAAAAAAAAAAAAAAGGTAAATAAGTGTTGGCACGGAGATATGGAGAAATAGGGAGCCTTGTACACTGCTAGTGGGAATGTGAAACGGTGCAGCTGCTGTGGAAAATGGCTTGGCAGATCCTCAAAAAGTTAAACATAGAGTTTCCATATGATCTAGCAGTTCCACCCCTAGGCTTACACTCACAAGAATAGGGAACAGGTGTTCAGACAAATACAAGTACACGCATGTTCATGGCAGCACTACTCCCTTTAGCTAAAACGTGGAAACAACCCAAATGTCCATCAACTGGTGAATGGTAAACAAAATGTGGTAAATTCATGCAATATTCAAATATGAATATTCAGCCATTTAAAAAAGTACTGATCCATGCTACACCATGGATGAACCTTGAAGACATTATGCTAAGTGAAAGAAGCCAGATTAAAAAGGCCACGTGTTATCATACAAATGGTTCCATTTGTATGAAGTGTCCAGAATAGGGGAGTCATACACATGGAAAATAGGCTTGTAACAGACTGGGGCAGGGGATGGGGGATGGATGTGACTGCTAATGGGCAGAGTTTCCTTTAGGGTAATAAAAATGTTTGGGAATTAGATAGATGTGGCGTGAATTACTAAATGTCACTAATTGTTCACTTCAAAATGGTTAATTTTGGCAGGGTGTGGTGGCTCGCACCTGTAATCCCAGCACTTTGGGAGGTTGAGCCAGGTGGATCACCTGAGGTCAGGAGTTCGAGACCAGCCTGGACAATATGGTGAAACCCCATCTCTATACTAAAAATACAAAAATTAGCCAGGCATAGTGGTGGATGCTTGTAATCCCAGCTACTCGGGAGTCTGAGGCATGAGAATCGCTTGAACCTAGGAGGCAGAGGTTACAGTGAGCTGAGATTGCGCCACTGCGCTCCAGCCTGGGCGAGACAGCCAGACTCTGTCTCAAAAAAAAAAAAAAAAAGGATTAATTTTGTTATGTGAATTTTACCTCAACTGAAACAAACAAACAAAAGCTCTTCGTGAGCTCCTCTCCTGTCCCGCTGCCTTTGTGGGCGCTAAGGACCCATTCTCCTGTCCCTGCCCCTTATCGACGGTGACCACAGGGTCCTTGCTCAGCACACCACCTTCTCCAGGTTCTGAAGGTCCTTGGAGGGTGGCTGCTCGATCTTGAAGATGCCCAAGTTGGCTCGGAGACTATTTTCCTCTTCCCGCATGGCCATCAGCATGGCCCGCACTTGTGTGATCTGGTCTAAGGCAGACATGTATCCCACGTTGCTGGTGAAAGGGCCTGTGGAGGATTCAGGATGAAGCTCAGTTTCCTGCTCACATCTGGCAAGGACAGTCATGGCTCTCCTATCTGTTTGTGGGCAAATCTCACCTCTCTCCTCATGTGAGAGAGGGAAGGGAAGGAGAGCAAGAGGGAACGCGTTGAAAGAATGATGGTTAATCTTAGCAAAAACTCCTAAATGCGGCTTGAGAGTCAGTAACAGATGGAATATGGAAGTCGGAATAAGAAAAGTAGAAATGGGGGCCAGGCTCGGTGGCTCACGCCTGTAATTCTAGCACTTTGGGAGGCCGAGGCAGGAGGATCACAAAGTCAAGAGATCGAGACCATCCTGGCCAACATGGTGAAACTAAAAATACAAAAATTAGCCGGGCGTGGTGGCGTGTGCCTGTAGTCCCGGCTACTCGGGGAGGCTGAGGGCAGGAGAATCGCTTGAACCTGGGAGGTGGAGGTTGCAGTGAGCTGAGATCGAGCCACTGCACTCCAGCCTGGTGACAGAGTGAGATTCCATCTCAAAAAAAAAAAAAAAAGAAAGAAAAAAAAAAGTAGAAATGCTGTGAGCTGCGCCGCTGTCTACCCAAAACGAGAGCCCCGAGTGTCCTCCTCCTTTGCTCCTGAGTGGAGGCTCTTCCCCCACCCCAGCACCGACCCTCCTCCTCCCCTCCCAGTTCTCGCCTTCCCAGGACCTGGGTTTGGAAGGCTAGGTCTCTAAACAAAGGCTAAAGAAGCGGAAGATGTGGATCAAGGAGTACCTTTGAATTCGAAATCTTCCAGAAGCGTATGTGCTTTCTTCTTGAAGTCATCTGCCGAGTGGATCAGGCCTGTCTTGAATTTCTCCTTGTGTTTCTTCAGCATTTGCTCACTGTCCAGCAGAGTTTGTTGGAAGACAACCCACTCCCCGTTGAGACTATCCAGCATCTCCAGGACCTGGGGGAGTCAGAGAGTGGAGGATGACCAGGAGCAGGAGGTCTGCCCTCTCATGAAGGTTTTTAAGGACTCTTTTCTGATCCTCCAGACCAGAGTCTGGGGATGAGTTTTGCACATATGACAAGGCCTAAAAAAATCAAGGTGTGAGTTTGCCGGGCCTAAAAGAAACCCTGGCCGAGTGTGGTGGCTGACACCTGTGATCCCAGCACTTTGGGAGGCCAAGGTGGGAGGATCACTTGAGGTGCCTGTAGTCCCAGCTACTCAGGAGGCTGAGATGGGAGGATCACTTGAGCCCAGGAAGTTGAGGCTGCAGTGAGCCATGATTGCACCACTGCACTCCAGCCTGGGTAATGGATGGAGGCCTTGTCTCAAAAAAAAACCAAAAAACCAAAAGCTGTCTCTCTGAGAATGAGGCCAAAACCAGAAAAAAAAAAAAGTAAATACAGTAAGTAAATCCAGCTGGGTGCAGTGGCTCACACCTGTAATCCCAGCACTTTGGGAGGCCGAGGTCAGCAGATTGCTTGAGTTCAGGAGTTTAAGACCAGCCTGGGCAACAAAATGAGACCCCCGTCTCTACAAAAAATACAAAAATCAGCCAGGCGTGGTGGCGTGCGCCTGTGGTACCAGCTACTTGGGAGGCTGAAGCAGGAGAATCACTTGAGCCTGGGAGGCAGAGGTTGCAGTAGGCCAAGATTGCGCCACTGCACTCCAGCCTGGGTGACAGAGCCAGACTCTGTTTAAAAAAAAAAGAAGAAGAAGAAGAAAAGAAAAGAAATCCAGAAGCTAAGTAAAGGTATCATTTGAGCTAGCTTTGGCTTTCAAATCTAGAGTCTCCTCCCCCTGTCACTTCTCTACTCTCCCCGAGGACAGCCAAGGGCCTCCCCTGCAATCTGCTACTGCTAAGGGTCCCAGGTACACCAAACGCCACAGGAACTCACACTGTCCTCGACTGGCACCTCGTACTTTTCAAGAATGGCAAATTGCTCGTGTATGGGAGGGATCTGAGTCTCCACGTTGGCCAAGTCGTGCTGCAGGGCATCCATGAGCTGCAAGCTGACTCCCAGTTCCTCCAGCGTCTGTGGAGGGTGGCTGATTCTGAAGGCGGGCAAAGGGAGTACTAGTGAGTGGAAGGCCTAGGGCCTGTCCCTGCCCCCTTCCTGCAGGGTGCCCCAACCCGCACTTCTCTGCATTCTCCTTCAGGTAGGTGTGCAGCTCCAGGAGGCGCCCAGCAGCCATCTCCCTGAGCAGAGTTGTGAACTTGTTCTGCCATTCATTGCAGTGCTGCACCAGGGAGAACTTGAGGTGCGAACAGTCCAGCAGCACAAACTGGATGTTGGTGACCGTCTCCTCCTTCTGCACATTATTAGCAACTTCCGTGTAGCTGCAAGAGCCCCAGATCCCAGCTAGGATGTTGTTTTCTTCGCAGACATGCCCTCTGTCCCAGCGCAGGCTGCAGGTCTCATTTCCTTCCACCCAAACCTGGGCAGCAGTTCTAGAGTGTTCTTCTACTCCCAGGCATCCCTCATTCCAATCTGCCCCAGCCATGCAGCTGTGACTGTCATTTTCCCAGTCACTGGCTATAAGATAGCAGTCAAACTTCTTAGTCTGGCACTCAAAGCTCTAGAGTGAGGCAGGGCGCGATGGCTCACGCCTGTAATCCCAGCACTTTAGGAGGCCGAGGCAGGTGAATCACGATGTCAGGAGTTCAAGACCAGCCTAGCCAACATGGTGAAACCTTGTCTCTACTAAAAATACAAAAATTGGCCAGGCACGGTGGCTCACACCTGTAATCCCAGCACTTTGGGAGGCCGAGGCGGGCGGATCATGAGGTCAGGAGATTGAGACCACGGTGAAACCCCATCTCTACTAAAAATACAAAAAATTAGCCAGGTGCGGTGGCGGGCGCCTGTAGTCCCAGCTACTTGGGAGGCTGAGGCAGGAGAATGGCGTGAACCCAGGAGGCGGAGCTTGCAGTAAGCCGAGATCACGCCACTGCACTCCAGCCTGGGTGACAGAGCGAGACTCCATCTCAAAAAAATAAATAAATAAAAATAAAAATACAAAAATTAACTGGGTGTGGTGGCGGGCGCCTGTAATCCCAGCTACTGGGGAGGCTAAGGCAGGAGAATCACTTGAACCTGGGAGGTGGAGGCTGCAATGAGCCAAGATGGCACCACTGCACTCCAGCCTGGGTGACAGGGTGAGACTCTGTCTCAAAAAAAAAAGCTTTAGAGTGGCACAGATCTGGGTTGAGTTCACCCTGTGCTGCTTCCTAGTGCTATGACCTCAAGCAGGTTGCTTTTTTTTTAACTGTTTGAGCCTCGGTTTCCTCACCTGTAATACAGTGATAGTAACAGAGCCTGCCTCACAAGGTGGTGGGAGAATTCACTTGGCTGCTACAGAGCCCCTTTGTGTTCTTCCTTTCCTGTGCCTACGTTGCAGATATCACTCTGCGGGGTGAACGTGCTCATAGACTCACATCTTTATGCCTTTGCTCATGCTATTTCCTCCACGTGGAATGCCTTCCGCACTGCCCATCTCTGCCTGTTGAAATCCTACGCAAAGTCGGCCGGGCTTGGTGGCTCACGCCTGTAATCCCAGCACTTTGGGAGGCCAAGGCGGGTGGATCACGAGGTCAGGAGATTGAGACCATCCTGGCTAACACGATGAAACCCCATCTCTACTAAAAATACAAAAATTAGCCAGGCGTGGTGGTGGGCACCTGTAGTCCCAGCTACTCGGGAGGCTGAGGCAGGAGAATGGCGTGAACCCGGGAGGCGGAGCTTGCAGTGAGCAGAGATGGCGCCATTGCACTCCAGCCTGGGTGACAGAGTGAGACTCCGTCTCAAAAAAAAAAAAAAAAAAAAAGAAAGAAATCCTACGCAAAGTCCCTTCCTCCAGGAAGCCTTCCCTAAAATCCCCAGCTGGAAATCCTCTGTCCTTCCATTGAACTGCCCTGGCGTGTGATATCCCTTCATCCTAGTACTTACCACAGTGCAGCTGTGTAATAACACAGTACACAAGCACGGGGCTTCAGCCTACAAAGTGCTTTCATGTATCTTTAATCATTTCACAAGGTTCCAAGGTAGGTAGTGTAATATCTGTTTCACAGAAAACTGAGGCCCAGAGAATATAGAAAACCTGCCTAAAGTCACACAGCTACTAAGTGGCACAGCTGCAATTCGAAGTCTTCTCGTGACACCACAGCCACCACTCTTTCAGCAATACTTTTATCTTCCTTACTACTCTAGAGCCCTCAGGAGGAAAGAACTTGCTCATTTCTTTTTTTTTTTCTTTCTTAACTCCTCATGGCCCATACAATGAATGTTTCTGGAATGGATGTTTACTGAATGAATGAACGAATGACGAGAGGCCCATAAAAAGATGTGAGTTAAGATCACAAATTAAGATCTTCTTCTCGGCCAGGCACGGTGGCTCACGCCTGTAATCCCAACACTGAGGGAGGCTGAGGCGGGTGGATGACTTGAGGTCAGGAGTTTGAGACCAGCCTGGCCAACATGGTGAAACCCCATCTCTACTAAAAATACAAAAATTAGCCAGGCATGGTGGTGGATGCCTGTAATCCCAGCTACTCGGGAGGCTGAGGCATGAGAATTCCTTGAACCTGGGAGGCAGAGGTTGCACTGCACTCCAGCCTAGGTGACAGAGTGAGACTCTGTCTCAAAAAAAAAGAAATTGAAAAAAAAAAAAGATTTTCTTTCTGAGTGGGCAACATAGAATCTCTACAAAAAATTTTTAAAAAAAAAGAAAATTATCCAAGCATGGTGGCATGTGCCTGTGGTCCCAGCTACTCAGGAGGGTTAGCCAGGAGGATCGCATGAGCCCAGGAGGTCCAGGCCACAGTGAGCTATGATCACACCACTGCACTCCAGCCTAGGCAATGACAGAGCAAGACCCTGTCTCAAACAAAATAAAACAAACAAAAGAATCTTCTATTTAACTCCCATCTGCCTTCTTAGAATCAAAGGGCTCACTGATTTCATCTTCCAGATCTCTGGAACTTCTTCTTTCTCACCAGGCCCTGCCATCCTCCCCTAGACAACTGCTTTTCACCTAAATCCTGTCCAGCTCTTCCCCGATCTCTACCCCTTGAGAAGCAAAGGTCCAATGTCCTAGGTCCTGTTCTTTTCCTGTCATTGAGGACACATGTCATCCTCAGCTCCCCTACCCACTTCCCAAGACTCTAGGCCCGGGCTCCTCCTGCAGTGCTGTGCCTCCTACAGACAGGCTTTCAATCCACCCTCACCACTCACCGGGCAATGTCGGCATCAAAAGAAGAGACAGGCGGGTTGAGGCGCTGGTAGCGACGAATGAAAGAGTCCTTGTTGATCTCCCAGATCTCCCGGTACATGTCCCAGGTCTTGAGGTAGTTCTGCAGCAGGCTTGCGTTGTTAGTCATGCCGCTGCTGATTTGGGTCTGGATCTTCTTGATGTCCTCATCTTGCTCTTCAAAGGACCAAGAAAGATGCTTCTCACTGACTTCCACCCCAACCCAACTTGTGCCTGGGCCCTGCCCACTGCTCCAGACCTTCCACTCTAAAACCAGCTTCCCAGAGAAATACAGCTCAAACATGCACATTAGAAGGTAAAGGAGTAGGCAGAAAGTGAAAATGTGACTCTTAGTGTCTCCTTCATAGGATCTGATGTCTTGTCTGTTGGTATCTACGCCTCTTACAGGCCAGTCCCAGTCCCAGTCCCAAGCTTGTCTTTCCTCATCTCCCATCCCAAATCCCAAATCCCATGAGCATCAGTCACCTAATCTCAAACCCCATCCATGCCCCTGCTCCCTTCCCCAATCTGGCCCCCCTGCTTTTTTTTTTTTTTTTTTTTTTTTTCAGTTGGAGTCTCACTCTGTCACCCAGGCTGGAGTGCAGTGGCATGATCTTGGCTCACTGCAGCCTCCGCCTCCTGGGTAATTCTTTGCCTCAGCCTCCTGAGTAGTTGGGATTATAGGCACCCGCCACCACGCCTGGCTAATTTTTGGGTTTTTAGTAGAGATGAGGTTTTGCCATGTTGGCCAGGCTAGTCTCGAACTCCTGACCTCAAATGACCCGTCTGCCTCGGCCTCCCAAAGTGCTGGGATTACAGGCACAAGCCACTGTGCCCAGTCGATCTGGCCCCTTGACCTGAGTTTTCCCCAGGTCATGGAGGTGACTGGCCCAGTATGCCTGGAAACAGCCCTGGTCTCTCCTCCTGGTCTGGCCCACTCGACAGCCTCTGAAACCCTGTGCCTTGGGCCCTCCCTGTTGCCCACTCACCCACAACTGTTTGGATGGGTTCACGATGTAACTTGCGCTTGGTGAGAATGTCAGGGAGGTGGCGGAAGACAGAGATGGTGGAAAAGAGGTGGTTGCCAATGTCATTGACCGCACCTGCCAAAGTCTGCAGAGTGGGTGAGAATTCCACCTGTGAGGAACCCAGTGGAGATGGAGAGATAAGCCTTAGGACTGGGAAGGTCACACACTTCAGCAGCAGGTCTGAAGGCCATAGGATAAAGTCAAGGCCAAGGACCAAGTTTTGGAATTAAGGGAAACTGACAAATAAGATGCAATGGTTTTGAGATGTTGGGCGCAAAGTGGTTCCTACCTGTGCCACACTTCCTTGTAGATCATTCTTCAAAATGACAAGGACTTGGAAGAGTGGGTTTGGGCTGGTCTTTCCATCCCCATTGATAGCTTTGGATAGTTCTAGCAGTGACCACTTCACATTCAGGCGCAGGGCATCCTCCATCATACGGTCCAGCCGAATCATGTACAGCATCCACTGCTGCTGAATCTGATGGGATGGAGGGAGGAAAAAGAGAACTCTTCAGGGAAGACAGGGCACATCCTGGGAAGTGAGAACCAGCCAACAGGGAAGGAAACAAGTTGGTTTAATGGAAAGGCAGGACGCTGAGTCCTGGAGGAAGAGGTGTGAGGACTGAAGGTTGGCTGAGTCCAAGACTAGAGCACGATGTTTGAGAAGTACACACTGGTAAAAAGAAAAAAGTGTCGGGGAGCAAGAGAATGGCCTGATGGAACTGGGGGACTGTGGTTTTTCCAACCACAACATCCTGGCCACGGGAACCCTACCTCAGGACCATCATTCTTGAAGACCTCATAGGAGTTGGTCATGATGGCCACCACATCCTGGTGCAGGCTCATCAATTTCTGCTGTACAGCTGCCCGATGTTCTCTTTGGTCCTCTTCAAATTCCAGGTCCCTGTATACCCGTTTGCCACTAATGCGTACCAGCAGCGTCTCTGACATCTCTTGGGCTCGCCAGCCAATGGTCAGAGTGGATGCCTTGAACTCATTCACAATCATCTGCACCTAGAGTCAGGCCCCATCATGGGGGAGTTTCAGCTTGGGAAGAGACCATCTGGACCTCATTCTACCCTCCCACTTGTTCTCCAGCTAGACTGGATGACACACAAAAAAGTCCTTCCTCAAGCAAACTTAATTCTTTTTACACTACCCCCAGGTTTCCCAATCTCTATGCGACGCTCGGGTATAAATGACCGATCAGCCTTGCAGACCTTTAGGGTCTAAGGACTGTGGCCCACCTTGCTGGCATGTATACGGCACTCCGTGATGAAGAAGGCACTGGCCCCCTTCAAGGCCCAGTTCAGTTTCTTGAGTCCCGGGTGGATCTTCTTATCCAGGAACCGAATGCGCTCTTTGAATAGGGCCTGCTCATCTGGGGACAGCATGGCAATAATCCTGTGTATAAGAGAGGCCTGGTAGCCAGAGGGGACAAGCCCTGAAGATCTTTCCTTCACATCAGGAAACGGTGGAGAAATCTGAACATTTCTAGACCACTAGTCTAGATTCTAGACTAGATTCTAGACTAGTACTTCCAAAAGAACTTTTTGCAATGATGGAAGTGTTCTCTTAGGTTGGTGCAAAAGTGATTGCCATTTAAGTAATGGCAACAACTGCAATCACTTTGCACTAACCTAATGCAATGTGTGCTGTCCAATATGGCACCCACTCATCGCATATGGCTATGGAGCATTTGAAATGTGGCCTGTACCAATGAGTAATCAAATTTTTAAGTTTATTTACTTAATTTACATGGAAATAGCCACATGCAGCTAGAGGCCACCATGTTGGACACTGCAGTTCTAGACACCCAAACAAGACTGCTGGTTGCATCTCCTTGGAGTTTAACCGGGCTGAGAAAGTTTCCTGCTATGGTCTAAATGTGTGTGTCCCCACCAAATTTATGTGTTAAAATCCCCACTCCCACAGTGATGGTGTTAGGACCTCTGGGAGGTGATTAGGTCATGAGGGTGGAGCCCTCATGAATGGAATTAGTGGCTTCACGAAAGAGGCCTAAGAGAGCTCCCTTGTCTCCTTCCACTATGTGAGGACAGAGCAAGAAGACAGCCACCTATGAACCAGGACGCAGGCCCTCACCAGACACCAAATCTGCTGGTGCCTTGCTCTTGGACTCACCAGCCCCCAGAACTGTGAGAAATAAATGTTTGTTGTTTATAAGCCACCCGGTCTATGGCATTTTGTTATAGAAGCCCAAACAGACTAAGACAGTACCTAACCCAGAACAAAGCCTCACTCCAGAGAGAATACCAAGGCAGTCCAGAAACTGAGGCAGGGATGGGGGCAGCAGGGCCTTAGTTCAATGAGTCTGACGTTATTCTGTGCACAGAATCCTAATGCCAGCCCGTTTCATTCCTAGAGAAGTGGCCTAGAGCTACAATATATATGGTACAAGTGACCAGTGGGGTGGGAGGGGACCTGGTTGGCTTTACTCTGCACGCTGCAGCTAGAAGATAAAACTACAAGGGGTAGGAGTAATGATAGGGCCATAAGAGTGGGAGATAATTTCTTTTTTTTTTTGAGATGGAAAAGATGTAGAGGACAGAAATGGTAGAAAATGGACAACATTACAGGGCAGATAAGAGAAAAAGAAGGAATAAAATAGCACCTCGAAGGGCTGCAGTGAGGACTGGAGCCCTACCTATTATAGTCTCTAGCAACAAGTAGCAGATTTTCACGCAGAATGCGCAGGTCCTCGGCTCGCTCAGCTACATTCACCACGTAATGGGGCGTCTCAAACAGCAGCCGCTCCCAGTAGTCAATTTCCACAAAGAGAATCAGAAGGGACCTTTGAGAGAGAGAAGCCAGGCAGTGAGGGGACCGCACGAGAGGATAAACTAGAGCAACAACCGAACAGGTGGAGAGGCTGGGAAGCACGGGGAAATGTCGAGATGAGAAATGAAGCAGAGGCCTGGTATGGTGGCTCATGCCTGTAATCCCAGCACTTTGTGGGGCCGAGGCAGGCAGATCACTTGAGCTCAGGAGTTTCAGACCAGCCTGGCCAAAACGGTGGAATCCCATCTCTACAAAAAATATAAAAATTAGCCGGGCGCAGTGGCATGCGCTTGTATTCCCAGCTACTCAGGAGAATGAGGCACAAGAATCGCTTGAGCCTGGGAGGCAGAGGTTGCAGTGAGCTGAGATCGCACCACTGCACTCCAGCCTGGGTGACAGAGCAAGACCCTGTCTCTAAAACAATAATAATTATAAATAGATAGAAATAACAGAAAATATTCCATTAATAATTTTTATATTGATTGATGTTGGAATAATATTTGGGGAATGTTGGATCAAGTATTAAAATGAATTTCACAGGGGCCAGGCACAGTGGCTCACACCTACTCCTAGCACTTTGGGAGGCTGAGGTAGGCGATCGCTTGAGCTCAGGGGTTTGAGACCAGCCTGGGCAACATAGTGAGACCCTCATCTCTACAAAAAAATCAAAAATTAGCCAGGCATGGTAGTGTAAGCCTATGGTCCCAGCTACTCTGGAGGCTAAGGTGGGAGGATTGCTTGAGCCCAGGAGGTGGAGGTTGCAGTGAGCCAAGATCGCACCACTGCCCTCCAGCCTGGGTGACAGAGCTAGATTCTGTCTCAAAATAAATAAATTAATTAGTTAATTCACTTGTTTCTTTTTTTCAAAATTTTTTTTAGATGGAGTCCCACTCTGTCACCCAGGCTGGAGTGCAGTGGCGCAACCTCAGCTCACTGCCACCTCCGCCCCCTGGGTTCAAGACATTATCCCACCTCAGCCTCCCAAGTAGCTGGGATTATAGGTGCCCACCACCACACCCGGCTCATTTTTGTATCTTTAGTAGAGGTGGGGTTTTGCCACGTTGGCTAGGCTGGTCTCAAACTCCTGACCTCAGGTGATCCACCCACCTCACCCAGCACCCAAAGTGCTGGGATTACAGGCATGAGCCAGCACTCCTGGCCTTTTTTTCTTTATTAAATGAGATATCAGTCAGGAGGCTGAGGCAGGAGAATCGCTTGAACCTGGGAGATGGAGGTTGCAGTGAGACAAGATCATGCCATTGCACTCCAGCCTAGGCAACAGAGACACTGTCTCAAAAAAAAAAAGAGATACCAGGCAATTTTAAATTGCATATGAAGCCTTCATCTTAAGTGTCCTTTGCCACCTCATATCCAGTGGCCTCCTCCTTCCCATTCCAGCTGCCACTCCCATGCTACGCCCTGAAGCTTGCTGTTCACAACCACTCCACGTCTGAGAAAACCCACTCAGACCTCCTGCTCCCGGGGCCCAGCTTCATCCCCCGCATCCCAGCATTGGTCCTCAAGTCCTCCCAGCCTACTTATTTTTCAGGCCACTGACCCCTGGTCTTTCTTCCTGTTAACCCCCTCCCTACTTCACTTCCTCCTCCACAGACCTTGGTATCCTTTATTTTAGCCACTCTCTCGCCAATCCTCACTCACTTTGTCTCATTCTTTAGTCTAAACCTCCTGACAAAATGCCAGTGCTGGCTAAATCCGACTGTCCTCCCCTCGAGCCCCTGTGGGAAAGGCTGGAGGTCACATGACCACACAGCTTGGCACACCAGCTTGGCACCACTCACGGTCGCCTGTCCCACCTGGGTTCTCCTGGCTGCATCCCCGTTCCCTAACCTTCCCTCCCTCCTGTTCTCACAAGTCACTACCTGCAAATCCTTCCCACTCTTCTCAAACCTGGTCTTCCTGTTGCCCTGTCTGCAGAAAGCCTCACCTCCTACATCACAGAAATAAAAGGCCATCCGGTGAGAACGCCATCCACTTCCAGCTGTAAAACGTATACACTTACCTGTTTCCACGCTGCAATTTCTGCCATTTATGATAGGAGAGTCCCTCCTCCCGCCCAAGGCTAACCCTTCTTCCTGGGCTGCCTATTCTTTTTTTTTTTTTTTCTGCCTCAGGCTTATTTGTACAAATAGCACAGGAGGACCCCAGCCCCATGCAGATGGCAGCCCGGGGTGGGTGGCACCTGTCCTTCTGTCCTCACGTTGGCAGACAGAGATATCTACTCTGAAGCCTTTGTAGGGGCCTGGGCAGCTTTGGGAGCCTGAGCTGGAACTGAAGCTGGAGCTGCAGCCTGGGCCTTGGTTTGATCCTTGGCCTTGGCCTTTGGGTGGCACAGCCTGAGCCCGTTGGCCATGCGGGAACGAGCATGCTTCCCAAGGTTGGGGTGGGCAATGTAGGCAAGTCGATCGAGTTTATAGCTGACACCCTTTGGGATCTTGGGCTTAACCTCCTTGGGCTTTACAAGCGCCTTGAGAGCCTCGGCTCATGTACTCACGGCCTTGGCATTGTTGGCGTGCACCTTCTTTAGGCCCTTCTTTTGTGCTTCTTGGCAAAGTGCATGTTCCTCAGGAACTCGGGGTCCACCCCCTTAAGAGATTTGTATCGTTGTGATCGGGGTTTCTTGATACCATTTCTGTGCCATTTTCGGGACTGGTTGTGTGTGGTGTGGACTTGGCCATGTCTGCACCTTAAGCCACGGCTCCCAAAGCACCTAGAACCGGAAGCCTGGGCTGCCTATTCTAGTATAACTTCCTTTCGCTTTCAGATGCCCTCTTCCAGCTCTCCTATACCTTCAATCTACTAGTTCCTTCCCATCATTTAAGTTTGGCCAAGTTTCTACAATCTTAAAAGGATAAAAAACAGCGCCCCTTCAACTCCTGTCCTTCTTCAGGTGACATACCCTGTCCTCCCCTTCACGGCCTGCCTGCTTTAAAGAATGTCATCCACAGATCCCCATCACTTCTTTTCTTCCCATTCCCTCCTCATCCCTGAGATCTGGCTCCCACTCCACCCATAAAATGCCCTCATCAAACTCACCAAGCATCCCCTAGCACTCGACCCCATGGATGCTTCCCAGGCCTTATCCTCCTTGATCTGCCGGCAGGTTTTTTTTGTTTGTTTGTTTTTGAGATGGAGTCTCGCTCTGTCGCCCATGCTGGAGTGCAGTGGTGTGATCTCGGCTCACTGCAACCTCTGCCTCCCTGATTTAAGTGATTCTCCTGCCTCAGCCTCCCGAGTAGCTGGGACTACAAGCGCGCACCACCATGTCCAGCTTATTTTTGTATTTTTAGTAGAGACAGGGTTTCGTCATGTTGGGCAGGCTGGTTTTGAACTCCTGACCTCAGGTGATCCTCCCGCCTTGGCCTCCCAAAGGGCTGGGGTTACAGGCGTGAGCCACAGCACTCAGCAAGCCTGTAGTTTTTAACATGGTGGACTACACCCCACTTTCTTCAAACGCACTCTTTTCCCTGGCTTCTGGACCACGGTCCTCTTTTCTGCCCTTCCTTTCAGTAGAAGTATCCTCCTGTCTCCAGAGTCCCATGCAAATATCATTCAGCTAGGCGCTGGAGACAGAGTAAAGAATCTGCTTTCCTTGCGGCTCCCTTCAATGCGGACTCCCCGAGGTTCTTCACATCCAGCACACTCCCCCTTGGTCATCTCCTCCACTCCCAGGGCTTCGAATGCCTTCTGAAAGCTGATGATCCCCAAACCTGCACGGCTAACCTGAGCTCCAGGCTTGGTTGTGCAACTGTCTACTAGATAGCTCTGCCCTGCTGGCTTGTTCAAGCACCTCAAGCTCAATGGGTCTAGAAACAAGCACATCATCTTCTCTGCAAACTTGGAGCTCCTGTCTCAGGGAAGGGCACCATCCCACAGCCTACACCAGAAGCATGCATCCTTCCTCGGCCTCACTTTCCAGCATCCAACCTCCTTCTGTTTTTAATATGCTAAAGCAAAGTTCAGAAATTCAGACACCTACCTCCAAGGCAAGTGTGGCTCAAGTGTGATGATAAATGGCAACTGACACTTGGCCTTAAAGTTGAGCTGAAGAGGGCATGCTCCTGCTGAGAAAGCCACACTCCACGCTCCAGGCAATTGTTGCCATCTGGAAATGTGGGCCCAGTGTGGCTGCGTTTTCTGACTTTTCAAGAGAGGCCAGAAATTGGTTTTTCTTGTAAAAAAAAAAACCAATTTTAAGTGCTAACAACAATTCACCTGAAAAATAATTATTCAGTGGGCATGGGGGAGAGGCTTTAGGACTCCTGGCAATCCTTGACTTGGGCAGTAGTTTGCAAGGGTGTTTTATTTTGTGTTATTTTATAATGATTTGTTAGTTAAACTAAACATACAATTTCTTTTCTTTTTTGAGACAGAGTCTCGCTCTGTCACCCAGGCTGGAGTGCAGTGGCGCGATCTCGGCTCATTGCAAGCTCTGCCTCCTGGGTTCACTCCATTCTCCTGCCTCAGCCTCCTGAGTAGCTGGGACTACAGGTGCCCACCACCATGCCCGGCTAATTTTTTGTATTTTTAGTAGAGACAGGGTTTCACCATGTTAGCCAGGATGGTCTCGATCTCCTGACCTTGTGATCCGCCCACCTCGGCCTCCCAAAGTGCTGGGATTACAGGCGTGAGCCACCGCGCCCAGCCTGAACATACAAGTTTTAAGTATATCTCTGTCTAGGACATGTTTCATAATAAAAATGTTTTTAAAGGAAAAAATGATTTTAAAAATATTTGTAAAAGTTGCTAGGTACAAAATTAATTTATAAAAATCAAAGTTCTCAGTATAAAAATTGTGACTAGGTAGATATTATCATCAAGAAAAAGAGACAATAACAACTAACAAAAATAAAATACCAAAAATTAATCAGAAATTGTGTGTGGGGGGGGGGTGTGTGTGTGTGTGTAAAACGACTTAAGGGGAAAAGGCAGGACTTAAATAAATTGAAAGAGAAAACACTGTTGGCTGGGCATGGTGGTTCACTCCTGTAGTTTCAGCTACTTGGGGGGCTGAGGTGGAAGAGGATCAATGAGCCTGGGAGGTCCTAGCTGCAGTGAGCTGAGATCGTGTCACTGCACTCCAGCCTGCATGACAGAACAAGACTCAGTCTCAAGACACACACACACACACACACACACACACACACACACACAAACAACTATTCTTGGAAAGACTCAAAATCATAAAGATATTCTTCTAAAGTTAACCTATAAATTTAACCAAATCTCTATTCCTATAAAAATAGGAATGAGACTATTTTTGGAACTAAACAAATTGATTCTAAAATTCTTATGGGAAATAAATATTAAATATAGCCAGGAAAACTCTGAAGAAAGAAGAGTAATGAGGACAATAATTAAAACAGTTTGGTTCCTGCACATGAATAGACAGATACCAGAATAGAGAATCCCAAAATAGACACAAATATACTCAGGAATTTGTTACTATAAAGATAGTAGTTCACTAAATGAGATTGGGTCAACTCTAAATGAGATGGCTCCAGCCATCTGGAAAAAACAAACAAACAATGAAATACAAAACTCAATTTGAATCTGCACCTCTTTCTCTACACCAAAATAAATTTCAAATGGATCAAACATCTAAATGTAGAGAATAAAATCATAAAATACCAGAAGAAAATATGGAATATTTTTTAAAATAAAAAAAAAAATCTTGGCCTGGTGTGGTGGCTCATGCCTGTAAGTTCAGCACTTTAGGAGGCCGAGGTGGGTGGATCATTTCAGGTCAGGAGTTCGAGACCAGCCTGGCCAACATGGTGAAACCCCGTCTCTACTAAAAATCCAAAAATTAGCCAGAAATCGCTTGAACCCAGGACGCAGAGGTTGCAGTCAGCCAAGATGGTGCCACTGTACTCCAGACTGGACAACAAGGCAAGACTCCACCTCAAATAAAAAAAAAAAAAGTAAATAAATAACTTGATTATTTTCTAATCTGCAGGGTTTTTAAAATAAAATTGCACTTTTTAATCACAAAGGATAAACGTTCCCACGACCTGAAGATATGCTCAAGAAACTTTGCATTCTAAATACTGCTGAAATATTATTTGGAAAGAATATTGAGGTGAAAATTCTAGAATTTTTTTAGTCTTTTCTACAGGCAAGCACTGAATTAACAATATTGGAGATAATAACACATTTCAAACTTTGCAAAGGATTGTGTTTTTACCGTCTTTATTGGAGAAGAATCCTCCAAGAATGAAATGATTTTCAAGTGCTCACTTATTTGTGATACAGGCTTTAAGAGATTGTGGAAGAAGTGCTGTTTTTTCAAACCCTGAAGATCTCCACTAACGTATGTGGTATTTTTAAAACTGCTAAAATATCTTCAAAGTGAGTAAGCCTCTTGAAAGTATAAATGAGCAATGAATCACCAGGCATTTAAGGAAAGCCTCCAAAGTAAAAGAGAGAGGCCAAAGCCAAAGACAATTACTATAAATCGGCTAGAATTCCAAACCCAGCCAAATGTACAACAAGCAGAGGGCAGGAAAACAGTTGTCAATCATGCAAAAACTCAAAAGATTTACCTCCCGTGCAGCGTTTCTTAGGAAGCTACTAATGGATACACACCAACGAAACAAAGGCATAAACCAAGAAAGAGGAAGACAAAGGAAACATGAAATCAAACAAGGATAGAGGCTGAGGGAAGTCCCAGAGTAACTGCTTTGTAACAGGCCTTGAAAACACCACCAGTTGGACAGAAGCAGGAGGACAGGAAAAAAACAGATCTAAGAAAAACATTGAAACCAATACCCAGCATGTCAGACTGTGAGGAAAAATACTACTCAAAGGGGTTTTATTGGTTGGTTTGGAATAAACCAGTGATAGTGGTTGGTTTGGAATAAACCACTATTCACTTAGTGATAGTGAATGCTGCACTAGCAAAAGTAATGAGGTGGCCAGGCACAGTGGCTCACACCTGTAATCCCAGCACTTTGGGAGGCTGAGATGGGTGGATCACCTGAGGTAGGAGAATCGCTTGAACCTGGGAAGCAGAGCAGAGATCACGCCACTGCACTCCAGCCTGGGCAACAGAGCGAAATTCCATCTCAAATAATAATAATAGTAATAATGATAATAATGAGGTAATTTTTCTTTTTTTGAGACAGAGTCTCGCTCTGTCACCCAGGCTGCAGTGCAATGGCGTGATCTCAGCTCACTGCAACCTCTGCCTCCCGGGTTCAAGCGAGATTCTCCTGCCTCAGCCTCCCGAGTAGCTGGGATTACAGCCGCCCGCCACCACGCCCAGCTATTTTTTGTATTTTTAGTATAGACGGGGTTTCACCATGTTGGCCAGGCTGGTCTCGAACTCCTGACCTCATGATCTGCCCACCTCAGCCTCCCAAAGTGCTGGGATTACAGGCATGAGCCACCACACCTGGCCTAATAATGAGGTAATTTTAAATTCCAAATTGAGCAAAACATCGTACAAGCAAAGGAAGAACTATAACAATGTAAAATTACCCAACTCAGCAGTAAACAATCCTAATAGAGTCATAATAAGATAAGCCCTAAGCATCAATGTAACAAAAAGTTGTGTTATAATGATATGGGGAGAATGGAAGTGTGTGAATAGATACAGAAACATTTCTAGTAGCATAAACGTATTATCATGTCCTTCAAACTGGATGTCTTGGATTCGTCACTGTTGATAAACATCTGAGCAAGCCTACTTGGGCATGTATGCTGGCCAACATTGCACCAAAACAAATTCTTCATTCTCTCATCTTAGCAAGATTTTCTTTTTTCTTTCTTTCTTTCTTTTTTTTTTTTTTTTTTTTTTTGAGATGGAGTTTAGCTCTTATTGCCCAGGCTGGAGTGCAATGGCGCAATCTCGGCTCACCGCAACCTCTGCCTCCCAGGTTCAAGCAATTCTCTTGCCTCGGCCTCCTGAGTAGCTGGGATTACAGACGCTCGCCACCATGCCCGGCTAATTTTGTATTTTTAGTAGAGACAGGGTATCTCCATGTTGGTCAGGCTGGTCTCGAACTCCTGACCTCAGGTGATCCACCCACCTCGGCCTCCCAAAGTGCTGGGATTATAGGTGTGAGCCACCGCACCCGGCCTAGGCAAGATTTTCAAGATAACTTTAAAGCAAATTATCCAAGTTTAATATGTCAGTCAACAGGATGAATTCGGACAATACCTTCCTGATGCTGAGCTGAAAATCCTGGGAGAAACTTTGAATGATGTTCAGTCTTTAACAGAAGTTTGTCAAGAAATTTCCAGAATGCAAATTTTATTTCATTGACAAATATCAGTTTTTCTTTAAAAAAAAAAAAAAATCTGTGTGGCGGGGCTGGGCAAGGTAGCTTAGGCCTGTAATCCCAACACTTTGGGAGGCTGAGGCGGGTGGATGGCTTGAACTCAGGAGTTCGAGACCAGCCTGGGCAACATGGTGAAAACCTATCTCTACCAAAAATAGAAAAAATTAGCTGGGTATGGTGGCAGGCGCCTGTGTTCCCAGTACTCAGGAAGCTGAGGTGGGAGGGTCGCTTGAGCCCGGGAGGCGGAGGCTACAGTGAGCCAAGATTGCACCAATGTACTCCATCCAGGCTGGGTAACAGAGTGAGACCTTGTCTCAAAAAAATAAATAAATAAAAATCTGTCTGGGGGATGACTTTTTAAAAATACTTCGTAATTTATCTCCAAACACGTGGTCAGGCAGTAGAGGTAGAAAGGAAAGCCAGCGGAATTGAGTGCTTAGAGCCCAGAGCGGGCTGACCCGGGGGTGAAAAGGCACTCTGTGACCGGGGAAAAAGAGAGAGAAGCTCTGGGAACAAAAAACAGACCTCAGTATCTCGTCTCCTCCTCTCAGGAAATTCTGCTCTGCTCTACACAGGGTGATAATACAGCTCCTTCAGCCAGGGTGTGGATGACATCTGGAATATGTTTGTGTTAAGTGCAATCTGTGAAGCTGTTCTGGCCGTAAAACGTGATAAAAGCCAATTTGGAACTCAGAGTTCAAATATTTGGGATATAGGTGGGATAGCAAAACCCCTTGTGGGATTCAATAAGTGCTATTAGGGGCTGGAAGGCTCCAGGACTAAGAGAGCCAGGTAATTCTGAGGAACATCAGAACATTTGAACGGTCTGCTTATTTCAAGATCTTAACTGGAGCTTGAACACAAAGAGCAAATCTGATAAAGTTATCTTCACTTCTTTGAAGTGTTAATAAGTTTTGGAAGCTGTAACTGACTTGGATTTCTTTACTGGTGATGAGCCCAGACTTTGAAAATCCTTCACTGTGATCATGTTCTTTCCCTTCCATTATTTACTGGATTGAGGCAGTTTTATCTTAAAACCACAAAAATGTAAAGAATCCTATAACATCTCTCTAGAAAACAATCCCCAAAGGACAGAAACAGGCACCTCTTCTATCTAGAAGACGTGTTTCGCCATTACTTGGATGTCAGATAAACCCACGCCATAAATATTTGGCCCAAAGTTGCCTTGATAAGCTCTACTATCAAGATTATGCAGAAGGTATTCCAGACAAGAGATGATAATAGCAGACAGAGAAGTTGTCTCCTTGTTTATCCTAAGTAGATAGACACTGTGCTCAAATTTCAGTAAACACAGTGCTGCAGAGGGAAGGGAACAAAGTGTGGGAAGCACAGTTGAAATCCACCAGCACAGAAAAGTCAAGAACCTTACAGATATTGTACAATTTACAAGGCCATCAATAGTAGACTGGTTCATTAAATTACAGTACAGCCATACTATGAAATACTGTAAGCCAGGAAAAAGAATTAAGTAATTCTATACATACAGAATGAAAGATGCCCCACACAGATTGTTAACCTTAAAAAAAAGCAAGGTGTGACCGGGTGCAGTGGCTCCCAGCACTTTGGGAGGCCAAGGTGAGAGGATCACTTGAGGCCAGAAGTTCCAGACCAGTCTGGGCAACATAGCAAGACCCTGTTTCCACATGAAAGAAAAAAAAAAAAAAAGGCAAATTGCAAAAATGCTGTTCATAATGTGATTCTATTTTATGTATGCGGGATATATTTATTATTACATGATAATCTTGGTTACCTCTAGGGATTGGGGATATGTGCTGAATTTTCACTTTTTCCCTTATAAGCCTTTTTTTTTTTTTTTTTTTTTTTAATTTTGAGATGAAGTTTCACTTTTGTTGCCCAGGCTGGAATGCAATGGCGCATTCTTGGCTCACTGCAACCTCCGCCTCCCGAGTTCAAGTGATTCTCCTGTCTCAGCCTCCCAAGTAGCTGGGATTACAGGCGCACACCACCATGCCCGGCTAATTTTTGTATTTTTAGTAGAGATGGGGTTTCACCATGTTGGCCAGGCTGGTCTTGAACTCCTGACCTCAGGTGATCTGCCCTCCTTGGCCTCCCAAAGTGCTAGGATTACAGGCATGAGCCACCATGCCAGCCATTCCTTTACATACTTCTGCATTAATCTTTTGTTTTTCTTAACAGTGAGCATGTAGCGTTTTTGTCATTTTAAAATACCCAGTAAAGATTTAAAAGATTAAAGGAAAACAACCAAATGAAATGGAGAGTGGGGAGGAAGTGATAAAAATATACCAAATCATTAAAAGTGGTTATTCTTAGGAGTATTTTTTTCCTCATTCTACTTTTCTGCATTTTGCAAATGTTCTAAAATGATCAATAATTTTATAATGGAAAAATTAAATAAATCATTTTGAAAACACTTTGAATATATAGAACAATATGTATAGTATACTACTATTTATGCAAAAAAGGATACTTAAGTAGACATATATGTCTATTCCTGGAATATTATACAAGAACCTGAAACACTGACTGTCTTCAGAGTGAAACTGGGTCCCCTAGGGGACAGCAGAGGAGCAGACTTTTCATTCTCTACCCTTTTGTAGAATAACTTTTGAATTTTACACTGTATGCCTATATTTAGCCCTTTGTAAGGGTTAAAATGTTTTAAAAATTAAAACTGTTACATCACTCTGCTAAACTTGTTTTGAAAATACTATCTTCATCAAGTTTTATGAGGTAATTGTTTTGAAGGGGGAAAGAATGCTTGTTGGTTGTTCATTCTTTGTGAAGACCTTTGCATGAGTCATCGGCTGCCCACAACGCCAGGAAAGGGTTTTTTAAGTAGATGAGGAAACTCAGGCTCAGAGAAATTCAATGGCCCGCCTGAGGTCACGTGGCAAAATGCTCCAGGGTTTGAACGTGAGACTGTTTAGCACCGAAGTTCATGCTGTATCTACTCTCGCTGGCTGACCCCTGGCGAGGAGAAGGAGGTAGCCACCAACCAGTGCTCACATATGGCATTTCTTTTTTCTTTTTTTTTTTGTTTGAGACAGGGTCTGGCTTTGTCACCCAGGCTAGAGCGCAGTGGCACGATCACAGCTCATTGCAGCCTCAATATCCTGGGCTCAAGCAATCCTTCCACCTCAGCCTCCTGAGTAGCTGGGACTACAGGCATGCACCACTATGCCCGGCTAATTTTTGTTTATCCCCCCCACTGATCTTGGACTCCTGGGCTCAAGCGATCCTCCCGCCTCGGCCTTCCAAAGTGTTGGGATTCTAGGCATGAGCCACTGCGCCAGCCACATATGGCATTTTTCTTTAAATTTAACTTTTATTTCAAGTTCAGGGGTACATGTGCAGGTTTGTTATACAGGTAAACTTGTGTCATGAGAGTCTGTTGTACAGATGATTTCGTCACCCAGGTATTAAGCCCAGTACCCATTAGTTAGTTTTCCTGATCCTCTCCTACCTCCTACACACACACAGCATTTCTTTACCTCTTGTCTCAACTTTTGTTTTCTCTTGTATTTGAAATGTAAATACTTGGCCAGACACGGTGGCTCAGACCTGTAATCCCAGCACTTTGGGAGGCCGAGGCCGCCAGATCACCTGAGGTCAGGATTTTAAGACCAGCCTGGCCAACATGGCAAAACACCATCTCTAATAAAAACACAAAAATTAGCCGGGCGTGGTGGTGGGCGCCTGTAATCCCAGCTACTCGGGAGGCTGAGGCAGGAGAATTGCTTGAACTCAGGAGGCAGAGGTTGCAGTGAGCCAAGATTACGCCACTGCACTTCAGCCTGGGCAACAGAGTGAGACTCTGTCTCAAGAAGAAAAAAAAAAGAAAGAAATGTAAAGATTGATCATTAGTGTTTAATGAAATCCTGTTATTTGAATACAATCCCTTATTTCACAGAAAAAGGACAGCTGGTGAACTGTGTGCACTCATATCCATAAACACCAAGGGCATCTGTGCAGCTCCCCTGACACAATAACTTTGGGGGTACCCAGCTCGATGGGAGAAGGTGTCTTGCAGGTTCAACCCCATTATGCGCTTGCAAATGGCATAACTAGGCTAACTCTGGCCTAGCTTCTAACTCTTCAGAATCTTATTGTTGATTTATGAGGCAATGTTTACATGGTTGTGCTTGGCCATAACTCACAAAACCAGGAAGCTCAGCAAAGCCAATCTCCAACAGCCCTCATTGCTTGAAGCCTTTTCTCAAACCTCTCGACCTAGCCACGTTCACACTCTGCTTCTCAACGGCTTCCTCATCCGTGCGGCTCCCAACATCCCTGTCCTCCTCACTGATGCCTCTGCCTCACTCCTCTCACCTGACACTCCGCTCTGCTTCTCCATCCTGGTTCTTTTGCTTACTTTCTCAGCCAGAATGTGCCCTCTTCCCCTGGTTGGGCCACTTTCTGCTGCCAGGACAGACACTCACAGTCTCATCTGTCCCTGGGACTCTGTCTCCACACAGGACTTCTCTGGCAAAGCCCCTCCTACATTTGGCCCCACAAGTATTTTTTTTTTTTTTTTTTTTTTTTTGAGATGGAGACTCACTCTGTCGCCCAGGCTGGAGTGCAGTGGCGTGATCTCGGCTCACTGCAACCTCCACCTCCCGGGTAACAAGCGATTTTCCTGCCTCAGCCTCCCAAGTAGCTGGGATTATAGGCGCCCGCCACCATGCCCAGCTAATTTTTGTATTTTTAGTAGAGACAGGGTTTCGCTATGCTGGCCGGGCTCAAGCATGGACATTTTATGAGTGGAATCCAACACTAGTAGCCACAGCCTCAAAGCATCTTATGTGGACAGAAAGCCCCATTCCAAGAGTAGAGCTGTTGACTTAGAGAGCAGCAGCCTAACTTCCCTGAGGGCAGGGACTTGGCCATTGTGTACATTCCCTGCCTGTTCTTATTTCAGTTCCTGACACACGGAAGGTGCTCACTATATATTTTTAATATATAATGATTAATTACATTTTAAATAATTATAGTATGATAGTTTCGTAACTATAAAGTTGTAGAAGAAGGCATGGTCTGACAGCCCCACCAACAGTCAGGAAAGGCACAGGGTTTGGGTGACTTCGCTGAACCATTATGGCCATCTAGCGGCAGAACAGCGACATCACTGGTTTAGTTGGATAGTGGAGTGGTTTTTGATTTTTGTTTTTGAGGCAGGGTCACTCTGTCGCCCAGGCTGGAGTGCAGTGATGTGATCTCAGCTCACTGCAGCCTCTGCTCCCGGGCTCAGGCGATCCTCCCACCTCACCCTCCCAAGTAGCTGAGACTACAGGCTTGTGCCACAACGCCCAGCTAATCTTTGTATTTTTTGCAGAGACTGGGTTTTGCCATGTTGCCCAGGCTGTTCTCGAACTCCTGGGCTCAAGCAATGCGCCCGCCTCAGCCTCCCAAAGTGCTGGGATTACAGGTATGAGCCACCGTGCCTGGCCAATCATTGTTTTGTTTTGTTTTGTTTTGTTTTAAGATAAGTTGTAAAATTAAAATGTTGATAGCAGGGTGGGAGGTGGGGAGAGACAAAAATAAAAGAAGAAAAAAAAAGAAGTAAAATGTCGATAGCAAACATATTGTAGTATAAGAAAAAGAGAGAATAATGAAAAGAGGAGTTAAAAGATGGGAGTTGGCCGGGCACGGTGGCTCACGCCTGTAATCCCAGCACTTTGGGAGGCCGAGGCAGGTGGATCACGAGGTCAGGAGATCGAGACCATCCTGGCTAACACAGTGAAACCCCCTCTCTACTAAAAATACAAAAAATTAGTCGGACGTGGTTGCAGGCGCCTGTAGTCCCAGCTACTCGGGAGGCTGAGGCAGGAGAATGGCGTGAACCCGGGAGGCGGAGCTTGCAGTGAGCCAAGAGCCAAGATCATGCCACTGCACTCCAGCCTGGGCAACAGAGTGAGACACCATCTCAAAAAAAAAAAAAAAAAAAAAAAAAAGATGGGAGTTAAATTCTTGGGAGAGCTGCAGAAGGGGAGTGTAGGGAAAAGGGGCCAGGTGGCTCCTGTACTTGTCAAAGTTGACATCCAGCATGCCCGCCTTCTCCTGGCTGATTCGCAGCAATGGGGTATCCAACCGCCGAATGCAATCCTTGTCCAGCATTGACGTCCACTCTTGGAAGGTTTTTCGAACCAGCTCATCGATGGCCTGGACCATCTGCTGATAGGTGTGCACACTCTCCTCTCCAGTCCCAATATGGGGCAGGAAATGAGCACCAGCAAGGCACTGAGGGGAAGAAGAACAGGCGGGTGGAGCCAGCCTGCCACCTTCCTCCAGGGGCCACCATCTCCCTGAGACCTACACACGCGTGCATGCGCACGTACCCCGACAATATGCATAAGGCTTGCTATGGAGATGGATTGAGTTTTGGTAACTTGGAAGGTAGAGTCAAAAAGGAAGGTGACAGGAAGAGACCAAAGCCCAATGAGAAAAGGAGTCAAAATGAGGAAAGAGAAGCACAGAGAATTTGTTTAGGGAAAAAAGCTGGGAGAAAAAGGTCAGTCACAGAAGGAGCAGGATATGAGGCACAAGGTTGCAAACCAGTGTCAGCCCTTCCTCGCCCAGGCGTAGCCCACCAGGCCCAAACCAGCCTCCAGCTATCTGCAGGCTGCCTAACTCTCTACCAGCACAAGCTGCATGATGGCAGGTCACTACCTCAACAGCTTTCAACCTGTATTCCCAAAGGGTGCGTGTGTGTGTGTGTGTGTTCATTTGTTTGTTTTGTTTGTTTGTTTGTGACAGAGTCTCGCTCCACCACCCAGGCTGGAGTACAGTGGCGCGATCTCAGCTCACTGCAACTTCTGCCTCCAGGGTTCAAGCAATTGTCCTGCCTCAGCCTCCCGAGTAGCTGGGATTACAGGTGCCCATCACCACACCTGGCTAACTTTTTGTATTTTTAGTAGAGACAGGGTCTCACCATGTTGGCCAAACTGGTCGTGAACTCCTGACCTCAAATGATCCACCCACCTCGGCCTCCCAAAATGCTGGGATTACAGGCATGAGCCACCGCACCTGGCCCCAAAAAGTTTTAAAACAATGTTTTTCTGTTGTTTCTTTGTGCTGTCTTTCCAGAGAGACCAGGCTCTGTAAGGGTGTCACCTGTCCAGGTCTCTGGATCATGAGGCTGTATCTTCTACTGACCCAACACCCCAGATACTGGCCCGATTCCTCCTCTGCAGCCTGATATGAAATGCCTAAAATGAGGCCGGGCACGGTGGCTCACGCCTGTAATCCCAGCACTTTGGGAGGCCGAGGTGGGTGGGTCACCTGAGGTCGGGAGTTCGAGACCAGCCTGACCAACATGGAGAAACCTCTCCTCTACTAAAAATACAAAATTAGCCGGGCGTGGTGGTGCATGCCTGTAATCCCAGCTCCTGAGAGGCTGAGGTGGGAGAATCGCTTGGACCTGGGAAGCGAAGGTTGCGGTGAGCCGAGATCACACCACTGCACTCCAGCCTGGGCAACAAGAGCAAAACTCCGTCTCAGAAAAAAAGAAAAAGAAGTCGGGCACGGTGGCTCACGCCTGTAATCCCAGCACTTTGGGAGGCCCAGGTGGGCGGATCACGAGGTCAGGAGACTCAGACCATCCTGGCTAACCCGGTGAAACCCCATCTCTACTAAAAATACAACAAAATTAGCCGGGCGTGGTGGCGGGCACTTGTAGTCCCAGCTACTCGGGAGGCTGAGGCAGGAGAATGGCGTGAACCTGGGAGGCAGAGCTTGCAGTGAGCTGAGATCGAGCCACTGCACTCCAGCCTGGACGACAGTGTGAGACTCCGTCTCAAAAAAACAAAAAAAAAAAAGAAGAAAGAAAGAGAGAGAAAGGAAGGAAGGAAGGAAGGAAGGAAGGAAAGAAGGAAGGAAGGAAGGAAGGAAGGAAGGAAGGAAGGAAGGAAGGAAGGGAAGAAAGAAAAGAAATTCCTAAAATGGCCCATGTTCTACCAGCCTCACACACCACCTCTGCAGATCTTAACCCACGACTGACCTCACTGAACTGAACCTGCCACTCCCCTCACCGACATAGGTGCCGGTCATGAAGATTCTTTGGGGAACCTCTCAGGAGCCGTCCCCCATCCCTCCCGGAAGGCGGCACGCGGCACGGCCTGCAAACCCGGCCGTCTCACTGACGACAGAATTTGGAGAAGGCCAGGCACTTACGGTCATGACTCTGTCGATGCGACGCCGGAGGATGTGCACCCAGCGCGCCTGTCCGGAATACTGGGCCACGTAGGGCTCCAGGTCTGGCCATTTCTTGTTCCGTTCACGGTTCACCAGGGCCAGCTCGCTATTGAACAGCATGTAGAGATCCACCGCCTTCTTGTCATAAGTCCGCTTGATAGCCTAGGGAAGAGGAGGAAGAGGCTGGCGACGTGCCCGGGAAGGCGGGTTCCCTCCGGTCACTCATCCCAGAGGAAAGCTGCACCCCGCTGCAGGAGTCACACTCCCGGGGACGCCGAAGCCAGGGAACAGAAGAAAGACAAGAGGCGCCCGAATGCTGGACGTGGAGAAGGGCACGCGTGGAGGCAGGAGGGTCTCCGGAAGGCTCGGAAGGGACTCCAGGAAAGCACGCGGGACAGGAAGCCGAGGAAGCCGCGGGGCAGGTGCACCTCGCGGGAGGCAAGCCTGTGGAAGGTGTCCAGCAGGAGCACGCCGTGCTGCACGTCCCGCACCAACTCGAAGGCTGAGGTGATCAGGTTCTGGGTCATCACCTCCAGGTCCTTGATTCCGGCACGGAACCTGCACCGGTGGAGAGGCATGTGGCAGCTGAGTGCCCTCGCCTGCCCCCAAGTCCAACCCCTGAGGAAGAATCCCATGCATTGCTGAGGACGAAGGGCTTCCTGTGTGCCGGGCCCTCTTAAGTACCTTACCTACATGAATCCATTTAATCCTCAAAACAATGCTGTGAGATAGGCTCTATCCCTAACCCTATTGCGTAGAGGAGGAAGTGGAGACAGCTGGTGGAGTAATTTGCCCAATGTCATATATCTGGTATGTGGCAGAACCAAGATCCAAGTCCGGAAAGGCTCACTCTGGAACCCTCAACCCAAGCTGCCACCCGCCTCCCCTGCACTCTTTCTCCCCCACCCCACCGCCCTGATCCCGATCTGTCCTTCCACCATTTCCTTTGCACACTCTCGCCACTCCTCCCACTGTTGGCTGCCTGACCTGCCTTCCCCGCCCACGCCTGGCATCAGCCTGTGGTTCCCTCACTTATTGAAGTCTTCGTGCCAAGAGGTGTTCTTGACATCCAGGATGCCCCCGCGAACAGCTCGCAGCATGTACAGATTTTTATGAAAGATGTCCTCAATCTCCAGCAAGTTCCGTGTTATCTGTGGCCCCTGGGCACCAAAGAAGCAAGGAAGGGGACCCTGCTTGCCATCTTCCCAGCGGGCGAAGTGATACTGACAGTCACATACCTAAAAAAGAAGCCAGCGTGAGGGTTCCTGCTTTCCTTCCAAACTCCAAAGTCCTAAGCTATTTGGTTTAGCTTCAAATGTCTAAAAACATCACTGTGAGTGATAGCAAGTGAAAATATATATATATATATATATCTAAAAACCAGGGAGGGCCAACCAGCTGCAGGGGGCTGCTGGGATGAACTTTGGCGGCAGAATGAAATATGAAATAGTAGGGCAGCGATAAGGAGCAAATGCCAGAAAAAGCGGTGTGGTAGTAGGACACACAATTGTGCAGGAAAAGCCAATGTGGTAAGTGCAATTTTATTTTATTTTGTTTTATTTTTTTGAGACAGTCTCTCTCTGTTGCCCAGGCTGGAGTGCAGTGGCGTGATCTCAGCTCACTGCAACCTCCACTTCCCGGGTTCAAGAGATTCTCCTGCCTCAGCCTCCCAAGCAGCTAGGATTACAGGCGTGCACCACCACGCCCGGCTAATTTTTGTATTTTTAGTAGAGACAGGGTTTCACCATGTTGGCCAGGCTGGTCTCGAACTCCTGACAGCAGGTGATCTGGCCGCCTCAGCCTCCCAAAGTGCTGAGATTACAGGTGTGAGCCACCGTGCCCAGCCATAAGTTCAATATTTAGCCTCTGCCCCGTTTGCCCTGGTTCCTGGGGTGGGAGGTGGGGAGGGATTCTGGAGGGTCTGCTGTTAGCTTTTGGTTCTTCAGTCTTCCCACCTCAATAAGGTCCTTGCAGCGCTGCACAAAGGCATCAACCTGAGCAAAGATGCTGGTCTGGTCTAGGACCCAGCCTCGACTGGAGAACCTGTGTCAGGAGAAAGGCTGACTGAATTGGAAGGCAAGAGCATCAGTCTGGCTATGCAAACCTAGACCAGGAGCCCTGCATTCAGGGAAAGCCCTAGAAAATCAGACCCCGAGAAACAACTCTCCTGAATCCCAAAGGACAAGACTCAAGGTGAGAAGAATCAGACAGGAGACAGAGCATCAAAGTTCTAGGAGCAGATTCATAGATAAAAGAATTTTAGACGATGGGGTCAAGATAGGAGGAAAAGACCAGGTAGGGTTCCTGGGATCAGGGAGGAGAGATTATTAAAATAAGAAGCCAGGCAGGGCGCGGTGGCTCACACCTGTAATCCCAGCACTTTGAGAGGCCAAGGCGGGTGGATCACAAGGTCAGGAGATCGAGACCATCCTGGCTAACATGGTGAAACCCTGTCTCTATTAAAAATACAAAAAATTAGCCTGGCATTGTGGCAGGTGCCTGTAGTCCCAGCTACTGGGGAGGCTGAGGCAGGAGAATGGCGTGAACCCAAGAGGCTGAGCTTGCTGTGAGCTGAGATCGCACCACTGCACTCCAGCCTGGGCGACAGAGCAAGACTCTGTCTCAAAAAAAAATTAAAATTAAAATTAAAAAAAAAAAAGGAGAAGCCAGGGCAATGAGCTACAGTATCTGTATCCAGACAGAAAACTTGGCCAGATGTAGAAACTCCTGGGTCTAGGAAAATACAACCAAGAGGCTAAACAAAGTGTACAGGAAAGAAGTCAGAATCTACTCTCTTACGGGGGTGACAAGGGAGTTGAGATATGAGATGTTAGGGGAGGCATATCGTACTGGGTGTGCATCTGCACAGCCTGTAGGTAGTGATCTTTCCAAGCGTGACAACAGAGAATGCAGCCTTGCAGGTCCTCCTTGCTGGAAGAGACGTATCCCTCAAAGATCCGGTCCAGGGAGATGGCGTGGCAGCATAAGCGGATGATCTCATTGCTCATCTGCGGAAGGAGTCCCCACAGCCTCTGTCTCCGCCTCCTTGACACCCAGCTCCTTCTCTGCATCCCCCTGCCCATGCTTCATGTCTCAGCCCCCTACTCCTTGATTTGACTCCTGAAACTCATCCCACCCCTGGTTCTCCACCCCTGGTTCTCCACCCCTGGTTCTCCACCCCTGGCCAGGCTGACACCTCTGGGTTCCATGCCCACTCCTTGTCCTAAGTGGCCCCTTACTCTGCCTCAGCCCAGCTCTGCAGCTGCCCTGCCCAGCAAGGTCTCAGCTCAGTGTCCCTTCTCCCACTCTTTGGCTCTTTCCCCCCCAGTGAATGCACCAGGCCCTGCTCCTCAAAAGCCGGCGCTCCTTCCTAGATCCCCCTCTCCCCCACTGCAATCTCCATCTTGAGGAATGGGAAGAAGAGCTTTTCCTTCCACACAGCTCAGCTTGGGGGTCTGTTCTTCCTGCTGCTTCCCCGTGTTCCACCAACTCCTCTTCTGAAGCCCCTCCTCCTGCCTAAGCCGCCTCCACCTAGAAACAGAAAGTCCAGCCCAGGCTCCAACGCTGAGCAACCCTAAAGCAGATCATGCCGGTAGAAGCCTTCTGAGCTCAGTCTCTGAGCAGAAGGGCAATCTTCACTACCTTTTCAACCACAGATCCTCTGCCGAATGCATTCCCCCCGCTTCAGAAAACCCGGCCACCCTCATAAACCCCTCCATCCCGCCCTCGGCATATGCACACCTTTCGGAAGAGCGAGGTCAGTCTCTCCCGAGTGTTGTAATGGGGAGAGTTGACCCAGATGATGCGGATGAGACTGATCAGCTTAGGCAGCTTGCTAGAGATGTCCCTGGGCTTCATGAAAGCCAACTCCTGGTAAGGTTCCTTCAGGATTGACAAAAAGGTCAGGTTTGACTGTGCTTGACGAGAGCCATCCTGGCAGTAAAGAGAGACGAGAAGTAGATTTATGCACTGGAAAGCACTGATTCAACACAAGTGCTTTTTTTTTTTTTTTTTTTAGATGGAGTTTTACTCTTGTCACCCAGGCTGGAGTGCAATAGCGCGATCTCAGCTCACTGCAACCTCCGCCTCCCAGGTTCAAGCAATTCTCCTGCCTCAGCCTCCTGAGTAGCTGGGATTGCAGGTGCCCACCACCACGCCCAGCTAATCTTTGTATTTTTAGTAGAGATGGGGTTTCACCATGTTGGCCAGGCTGGTCTCGAACTCCTGACTTCGGGTAATCCACCTGCCTCAGCCTCCCAAAGTGCTGGGATTACAGGCGTGAGCCACCACACCCAGCCCATAAGTGCTTTTTAACCACCTTCAACCCCATTCTGACTTGCCTCTAAGAGGCATCCCTCCCATCAGCCCTACACAGTAGCGATCATTTCAGGTCTCTGTGAGCCTTCGGACCAGAGTTAGCACATGTCAACTTTTCTGTCTTTTCTCATGTGTGTGCCCTAGCTCCCCCACCAGACTGAGAATTCCCTCGAGTCTAGATTTTTCTAGATTTTGTGTCTGTTTTCTCCAGGTGAATTCAGGACTCTGCACTAAGTGGACACTCTGTTGCTGTTGATCAACTGGCCGCACATCACTCTCATTCGTCCCCATAGTTGTCACCCAGTTCCCTTTCACTGCCCTGTTCTCAGCCAGGGCTTTAGGCTCCTCCAGTTAGTTCTGGCTCAATTCCCTTAATACCCAGCTGAAAACTTCACCTAGGAAGACAGGTCCTCTATCTGTATTCTACAGGCCACTCTTACCTCCTGTGTGACCCAGCACTAACATAATCAGCTTGTCACATCGTATCAAAATTTTTTTTAATGTTTATTGGCCAGGTGTGGTGGCTCACACCTATAATCTCAACACTTTAGGAGGCCAAGGATCACCAGGAGTTTGAGACCAGCCTGGACAACATAGTGAGATCCTGTCTCTACAAAAAATTTAAAAATTAGGCCAGGCAAGGTGGCTGACACCTGTAATCCCAGCACTTTGTGAGGCCGAGGTGGGTGGATCACTTGAGGTTAGGAGTTCGAGACCAGCCTGGCCAACATGATGAAACCCCATCTTTACTAAAAATACAAAAATTAGCCAGGCATGGTGGTGGGCACCTGTAATCTCAGCTACTCGGGAGGCTGAGGCAGGAGAATCACTTGAACCCAGGAGGCAGAGGTTGCAATGAGCCGAGATCGCACCACTGCACTCCAGCCTGATCAACAGAGCAAGACTCTGTCTCAAAATAATAATAATAGAAAAAATTAACAATTGAGCTGGGTGAGGTAGCTCACGCCTGTAATCCCAACACTTTAGGAGGCTGAAGTGGGTGGATCACTTGAGCTCAGGAGTTTGAGACCAGCCTGGGCAACATAGCAAAATCCTGTCTCTACAAAAAATACAACAGTTAGCCGGACATGCTGGTGCACACCTGTAGTCCCAGCTACTCAGGAGGCTGATGTGGGAGGATCCCTTGAGCCCAGGAGGTAGAGGTTGCAGGGAGCCGAGATCGCGCCACTGCACTCCAGCCTCCAGCACCCTGTCTCAAAAGGAAAAAAAAGAAATGAAAAGAAAAGAAAAAGAGCCAGGTGCGGTAGCTCACGCCTATAATCCCAGCACTTTGGGAGGCCGAGATGGGTGGATCACTGAGGTCAGGCATTTGAGACCAGCCTGAGTAACATGGTGAAGCCCCGTCTCTACTAAAAACACAAAAATTAGCCAGGCTTGGTGGCGGGGACCTGTAATCTCAGCTACTCGGGAGGCTGAGGCAGGAGAATCACTTGAACCTGGGAGGCAGAGGTTGCAGTGAGCTGAGATCGCACCACTGCACTCCAGCCTGGGCAACAGAGCCAGACTCTGTCTCAAAAATAATAATAAAAAAGAAAAGAAAATGAAAAAAAGTGTGTATCCCTTTTCCTTGGATTTTCCTTGGAAGACAGATTCAAACAAAGAGAAAAGGTATTTATCTTGTAATTCCTGGACTGAACCACATGAGCTCATCTTTGGCTCCCACGCTGTCTAGTAATCCTGTTTTGGGTGATCTTATTTTCCCAGCTAGGTGGCAGGGGTTGTGCTCACAGAAGGTACTTGATGTATATTTATTGGTTAACGCGATGTCTCTCTCCTTAGGGACCCTCTATTCTACTATTTTATACTCTCCTGCAAGTACAAGGCCGAACCCTGGGTGGGTCAGTCTGTGCTATCGAAGATTGCCTTGGCTCCCTCTCCTTACTTAGCTCCCTGTATCATCCCAACCATTGCCCACTTCTTGCTGAGCCTGAATCCTTTGATTCGCTCACAAACCTGGATCTGCTGTGCCAGTTTCATAAAGGGTGCCAAGTAGGACGACTTGGCAAGGTGCAGGATGGATTCAACGTGCTTCACTCCCTTCTTCACCAGCTGCTTACTGATGCCAGACAGGTCCATGCATCGGTTGCGCCAGAACTCAATCTCCTCCAGAGGACCTAAATTTTCTCCTGTCTCCACAGTCTCCTGGGCACTGAGCATCTCCTTTATCTGCCGGGTCCAGTGGATCATGGAGGCTGCAGGGGAGAGTACAAAATCTCCTTCATTTCTTCACACTGCTTCCCAACGGCATCCTTCCCTCCCTGCAACCCCGACAGAGACCTCCTAACCCAACTCCATTGTCAGCATCCGAGCCTCCCCTTTCCCTCTCCCCTGTGATCGCCGGGTGATGCTGGCAGTGCCAGCCACTTACTCTCTAGCCGTTGCACCAGCTCTTTGTCCTTTACCACCATCTCAGGCTTCATGTTCATGGCCTCTGCAGGGATGTAGAGGACCGTGTGTCCCTCCAGTTTGTACCGAGTGTCTAAGGAAAGGAAAGTTTGTGGAAGTGGACAGAGGGGATGAGTTCTTGCTGGCCCCGTAGGAATCATGGTTGATGATCGTTAGGGGACCAGGAAGCATATGCATTTCAGGAGAGCAGGTGGAAGAAATGATGACTCATGCTTTTTTGATATCAAGAAATGACCAAAGGCAAGAGGGAAACCTCATGGACTTATAACAAGAAATTGCCATAAAATAACGTCAAAGATCTGTATCGCGCCTTCAACACTCTCTACCACGAGACATGCAAGTCCCCCCAGTGTCCCCACAGCACCTATATTTCCCTTTCCCCACATGTGCTTTTAGAAATTTCCAAGTCTAAGTTGAAGCAGGTCTGGCCAACCAGTTCTACAACAGAAAATTGTGTCTGGATTAGAAAGCGGATCTTGGCAGGGCGTGGTGGCTCACACCTGTAATCCCAGCACTTTGGGAGGCCAAGGCAGGTGGATCATGAGGTCAGGAGGTCGAGACCAGCCTGGCCAACATGGTGAAACTCCATCTCTACTAAAGATACAAAAAATTAGCCAAGCGTGGTGGCATGTGCCTGTAATCCCAGCTACTCGAGAGGCTGAGGCAGGAGAATCGCTTGAACCCAGGGGGCAGAGGTTGCAGTGAGCCAAGATCGCGCCATTGCACTCCAGCCTGGGCAACAGGGCGAGACTCCATCTCAAAAAAAAAAAAAAAAAAAAAAGAAGAAGAAGGCGGATCTTGTACCTTAATCTACCAATTCGATAAGCATGCTGAATACTTCTTCCACGCAGGTGCTCGGACGAAGGACCCACCACTTCACTAGTTGTACAGTTGGCGGACACTAAGGAGAAACTAATCACTCTGGTCTTCCCACTTACCTGTCAGGCAGGCCAAGAACTTGTGCAGATGAGAAGCAAAATGATTTCTAATGCTCTCAGGCCAGCCTGTGTTTGCAAAGATCTGAGGGGCAAAGACTCCACTGAGCAGCCGAAGCAGGGCCGGGATATAGGGGCCCCGCACCGTCCCAAACTGCACGGTTGCCTCAAAGTTCTCCCAGGTGATGGGGACCGGTGCTTGGCGAATGAAGTAGACAAGCTGGTTCTGGGTCTGCATGGAAGACAGCAGATCAGAGTTCAGTCTCCAGGCCCAGCCATGACACCCAGTCACGAAAGCCCGGCTGAGTTCTTTCTCACGTCCCTCAGGGTATCCTGATCCTTCTCTAAACGGAAGTAACATAAAGTGCTTCCTGTTCTTTTCATGGATATAAGATTCCATATCCAGAGATGAGGGGAGGAAATGCAGAGAGTATGCCTTGAGAGTAGGGACTGTACATTTTGTCCAACTAGGCTCCAGAACCTAGTACACTGCCTGGCATAGAGTAGATGCTCAATAATGTTTGTTGGATGGATGAATGGATCGATAGAAAGAAAGGATGGAATGGAGGAAGCACTTCAGCCAATGGAAAAAGCAGAAAGGAGAAGGACTGGAAGGAAGAGACAATTGTCTAGGGTTTTCCATTTTGGTTGCATATATTTCTCCCAAAATTTTACATATATGCTTCAATTTTGCTTATGGTGAGTTTTTGGGGTTTACATACAAAAGCATATATCTTTCGTGTAATTAAATATAAAACTCCTTAAAGTTCTGACTGCTACATATTTAGAAAGGCCATTTCCACCCTAATATCAGACTCACCTGTTTCATTTGGTTTTTTTAGTGCTTTTTTGACTAGTCTTGGCAATTTTTTTTTTTTTTTTTTGAGATGGAGTCTTGCTTTGTCACTCAGGCTGGAGTGCAATGGTGCAATCTCAGCTCATTGCAATCTCCGTCCCCCGGGTTCAAGCGATTCTCCTGCCTCAGCCTCCCGAGTATCTGGGATTACAGGCCCGCACCACCACACCTGGCTAATTTTTATATTTTTAGTAGAGACAGGGTTTCACCAGGTTGGCCAGGCTGGTCTCAAACTCCTGACCTCAGATGATCCATCTGCCTCTGCCCCCCAAAGCGCTGGGATTACAGGTGCGAGCCACCACACCCGGCTGACAATTTATTTAATTTTAAAAACAAAGTAAAGCACAAGGAAGAAATTAATAATCATCTGTCTTCTTACTACCCATAAATAAAATAAATATTGGCATTTTGTGTCCTTTTTTTCTTTTTGAGACGAAGTTTCGCTCTTGTTGCCCAGGCTGGAATGCAATGGCATGATCTCAGCTCACCACAACTTCCGCCTCCCAGGTTCAAGCGATTCTCCTGCCTCAGCCTCCCGAGTAGCTGGGATTACAGGCATGTGCCACCACGCCCGGCTAATTTTTGTATTTTTAGTAGAGACGGGGTTTCTCCATGTTGGTCAGGCTGGTCTCAAACTCCTGACCTTAGGTGATCCGCCTGCCTTGGCCTCCCAAAGTGCTAGGATTATAGGCGTGAGCCACTGTGCCTGGCCATGTCTATTTTTTTAAAAGCTTAACAACAATTATTTTTGTGAAGATGACATATGTTAAATACAAATAATTGAAACAATGCAGAAAAGTACAAAGATAAAAGTTAAAATGTCATCTAAAATTCCACCACCTAAAAATTAATATTGTTAATATTAGAGAAAACATTATTCTACATATTTTTCTATAGCTATATAATATAGAAAATTTAATTAAAATCATTATTTTTAAATAGGAGCAAGCTGTTTTTAATTAAAACTATTAAATTTAATTTTACTTGAATTTAAGCAAATAAAAAGAAATAGAAGTAGCTATAAAGGAATTCTTGAGCTTCAAATAAATGTTTCTTCATCCAGAAGAGAGGTTTCTTCCCAAAGGATCCCTTTCTATGGTGGTAAGAAAAAAAGATTATGAAAAATATTATGAGTTTTCTCACTAACTTTCGATTTTGAGTTCTATTAGCTCACTGCTTTGAAAGACCCAATCCAGAATCTAATCCAAGATCACACATGGTCATGTCTCTTAGTATCCTTTAATTTTAAACCACTCCCCAACCTTTTTCTTTCATGGCATTGATTTTCTTTTTATTTTTAATTTAATTTGTTTTATTTATTTATTTATTTATTTATCTGAGACGGAGTCTCACTCTGTTGCCCAGGCTTGAGTGCAATGACGCGATCTTGGCTCACTGCAACCTCTGCCTCCCTGGTTCAAGCGATTCTCCTGCCTCAGCCTCCCAAGTAGCTGGGATTACAGGTGCACACCGCCACGCCCGGCTAATTTTTTTGTATTTTAGTAGAGATAGGGTTTCACCATGTTGCCCAGGCTGGTCTCAAACTCCTGAGCTCAGGCAATCCACCCACCTTTGCCTCCCAAAGTGCTAGGATTACAGGCGTGAGCCACTGTGCCCAGCTCATAATTTTTAAATTTTTAATTTTTTTTTTTTTTTTTCTGAGACAGACTCTCGCTCTGTCACCCAGGCTGGAGTGCAGTGGCACAATCTTGGCTTGCTGCAACCTCCACCTCCTGGGTTCAAGCGATTGTGTCACGGCATTGATATTTCTAATAGTCCAGGCCAGTTTTCTTTTCCCAATATGTCTCTTAATTTGGATTTATCGGATTGTCTCCTTATTGCCAGATTCAAGTTAAATATTCTTAGCAGGATTACCACATAGGGGATATTCCTAAGGAATTAATTTTTCCTACAATTGAGTAGCTTAGCCAAGATGTACAACAAATTTTGTGGAATACAGTGTGTCCTTTTTGATTTCCAGGTTCAGTTCCTTCTGCATTTCAGGGAAATTATTTGTATTTCATCTTTACATTTATATTGTTTTCATTTGTTGGCTCTCTATACAAGATCATCTATGTTAGTCTTTCATATCTGTTAGCTTCTCTAATTGTGTTAATGTCCTTGGCTTTTTCTTCTGCATACATTGTGATTACCTCAAGCCTCTTCTCTGTCAGTGATAGGATTTTCTGGGTTAGCTATTCAGTTCCTTGCTATTTCCAATCTACTGGTTTTATAACACGCTGCTTTATTCATTTCCTAAAATCTGCAATCTCCCTTTTATCTCATTCTCACATTTTATCATTTCAGTGCTCAGCTTTTTTTTTTTAATTGAATCCCTGGTCTTATTAAGTTGTAGTAGAACACGGTACTGTTGTGAGGACTCTCCTGTTCATTCAGTTATGTTTTCCTCTTTTGCATGCTTTGTTCCTCTTTTTTCTTTGATGTAATGCGCTTGCAGTTACTATGCGATTTCTTTTCATTTTGCTCGTGCTTGGGCAGCAAGCATGTGAACTCATTCTTTTTGCTTTAATGTACTGTGGGTGATTTGACCTCCCACTGTGAGAGACCAGTTTATTTTTGCCCCTGGAAGTTAAAGTGAAAGGGTTGGGTGTTTTATGTTTTATTCACTTTTCTTTGGCCTAAGAGAATTGCCTCAGGGAAATGGACAGGTGGTTAGTGCTAATTTAAGGTAGTGAAAAATCTTTGTTAAAACACCTCGGCTCAAGCCGGGTATGGTGGCTCACACCTGTAATCCCAGCACTTTCGGAGGCCAAGGCAGGTGGATCACCTGAGGTTGGGAGTTCAAGACCAGCCTGACCAACATGGAGGAACCCCATCTCTACTAAAAATACAAAATTAGCCTGGTGTGGTGGTACATGCCTGTAATCCCATATACTCGGGAGGCTGAGGCAGGAGAATCGCTTGAACCCGGAAGGCAGAGGTTGTAGTGAGCCGAGATTGCGCCATTGCACTCCAGCCTGGGCAACAAGAGCAAAACTCCGTCTCAAAAAAACAAACAAACAAACAAACAAACCTAGGCTCCTCCTCTCTTTTTTTGTTTTTTTTTTTTGTTTTTTTTTTTTGGAGATGGAGTTCTTGCTGTGTTGCCCAGGATTGATTCGAACTCCTGGGCTCAAGTAATCCTTTGGCTTTGGCCTCCAAAGTAGCTGGGACTAAAGGCACAGGCCTGTCTTTCTCTTTACTAAGATTACCCCCTCTCAAGTTCACTCCATGTAACCAGGGGAGCACCATTCTTTCACTTGGTGCGTATGTTTTTCATTGGTCTCCCATTTTTAAAGTGTATTAGATTAAATTTGTTTACTCTCAGGGTTTTTTTGTGTTCTTTTTGGTTGGTTTGGTTTTTTTTATTTTTCGGTAGTTTTACTTTTTGCTCATTTTATCAGGTATTCAAGGGTAATAATTTTTAAAGGAAGTTTCAACTGGCCCTTTTGGTTTTTTTTGTTTTTTGTTTTTCTTTTTTGAGACAGGTTCTCACTCTGTTACCCAGGCTGGAGTGCAGTGAAGTGATCACACCTCACTGCAACCTCCACCTCCCAGGCTCAAGTGATCCTCCCACCTCAGCCTCCCAAGTAGCTGGGACTATAGGTGTGCACCATCATGCCTGGCTAATTTTTGTATTTTTTGTAGAGATGGGGTTGCACTATGTTACCCAGGCTGGTCTCGAACTCCTAGGCTCAAGCGATCAGCCTGCCTCGGCCTCCCGAAGTGCTAGGATTACAGGCGTGAGCCAAATATGATAGTTTTTATATAAAATGATCTTTATGATATTAAGATTCCTACTCCGAAACAAGTTGTGGCTCATCATTTCTTCGAATCGTTTTTCATGGCCTGCAACAAAGTTGTTTTCTTTCATATAAATCATACTTTTATATTAAAATGTATATTCAAATATAAATATATTTTGCAAATTTTGGTTCCTTTTGCGAATGAAATCTTTTTTCATTGTTTTGTGGCTGATTACTGCCAGTGCACAGGGCAAAAGGTCTTCTGCCCATGTTGAATGCAGAATGCTTCACAAATTGCATCATTGTTTCACAGGGCCATGCCAATCATCCCCATCCTTTCCACTTTCGTATATGTGCTGCCAATAAGAGCAAAGCAACAGCCTTTTAACTTTTCCAACATTTTATTTCCAAAATTTTCAAAGATATATACAGAAAAGTTCAAAGAATTTTACAATGATGACCCGTACGACCACCGCCCAGATTCTACCAGCAACATTTTACTATCCATCTGTCTTTTAACTGTCTCCCTACCCTAGGTCTACCCTTGTCTAATGTATTCTCCACATTGTTGAAATAGTTATCTATCTAAACTATGAAACACTTCAATAGCACTCTCTGGGATAGTGGCCAAATTCTCGAGTATAACATACAAGGCCCTTCAAAAGCTGACCCCAAGCCCCTTTCAGTATCACTTCCCACTACTTCTCTTTTCTTTGTACATAGAGTGGTCTTCGCTGAATAGCTCTTACCTAGTCTTGATGGAATCCTACTTACCCTCATCCCAGCTCAAATAGCACCTCCACCATCAAGCCTTCCCAGAATCCACTGGCTCCATTAGTTGCTCCCATAACGCTCCTATAAAGCTTTGCCCATGATCACAAACTATAGTAAAAATTTGCTTAATTTGCTTATATGTCTGTCTTCCCCACTAGACCAGGACAGCATTCTTCTTTTTGAGACAGAGTCTTTCTCCGTCACCAGGCTGGAGTGCAGTGGCATGATCTCAGCTCACTGAAACCTCTGCCTCCCAGGTTCAAGCGATTCTTCTGCCTCAGCCTGCCAAGTAGCTGGGATTACAGGCATGCACCACCACGTCTGGCTAATTTTTGTATTTTTAGTAGAGATGGGGTTTCACCATGTTGGCCAGGATATTCTCGATCTCCTGACCTCATGATCCGCCCACCCACCTCGGCCTCCCAAAGTGATGGGATTACAGGCGTGAGCCACCGCGCCCGGCCCATGACAGCATTCTTGCGTCATCCTTCTTCCTATCCTTGCCACCAAGTAGGGTGCCTGACACAGTGGGGCTCAATAGGCCGTGGGCACAGGAGATGACAAGACTTAAGGATGACGAAGGAACTGGGAGCCCTCAGCTCTCTGTAGGACCACCTTTGATCTGGGAATGTAGGGTACGCACCTGTACAGGCATGCCCAGCTCTAGCTTCAGCCCAAAACAAGGGTCAATGAAGATGGTGAGGATGGATTCTGTAGGGTCCTGGGCAAAGTGTTCCAGAATGGCATCGTGCTCCTGTGTCCACACTGCATCCGCCAGTCCTGTCAGTGCAGCTCGGGAAAGGAAGAGGGGCTTCTATAGAAGGAGAGCAAACAGAGGGCCAAAGTAACTACAACTGCCAGGATGAGTCATTCCTCCCATCCACAATCACAAGTGAGGACATGGGAGATGAGAGAAGCCAGACAGGTTCAGAATGGTGAGGAGAAACTGAACGATAGCTTTCAAGCTTTGGAAGAAACATAAAAATAAGATTTCTTGCCTGTAAGAGTAAAAAAAAAAAAAAAAAAAAAACAGATCATAGAGGAAAACTGGGATATTATCCACCCAACGCAAGAGATTATCTTTATGCCTGTAGTTTTTAAAAATGTCAGCCCTCGATCTCAAAGGTAAAGGTGAATTAAGGGAATGTGTAGGATATTAGCCTAGATCAAGCAATTAGGAGCAGGGAGACCACAAGCTGGAAAAGGGAGAGGGTATAGGAGCAATTTCTTCACGATGGAGTCCCAAAGAAGTATAAAATACTGGGTAAAAGTCAATTGGTGCAACAGTAAGGAAAAAGTGAGAAAGGGAAAAAGACATGAAAACACCAAAGAGGGCCGGGTGTGGTGGCTCACGTCTATAATCCCAGCACTTTGGGAGGCCGAGGCAGGTGGATCACCTGAGGTTGAGAGTTCAAGACCAGCCTGACCAACATGGAGAAACCTCGTCTCTACTAAAAATACAAAATTAGCCGGGCGTGGTGGTGCATGACTGTAATCCCAGCTACTCGGGAAGCTGAGGCAGGAGAATCGCTTGAACACAGGAGTCAGAGATTGCAGTGAGCCAAGATCACACCCCTGCACTCCAGCCTGGGTGACAGAGTGAGAATCTGTCTCAAAAAAAAAAAAAAAAAAAAAAAAAAAAAAATTAGCTGGGCACGGTGGCTCATGCCTGTAATCCTAGCGCTTTGGGAGGCCAAGGCGGGTGGATCACCTGAGGTCAGGCATTCAAGACCAGCTTGGCCAACGTGGTGAAACCCCATCTCTACTAAAAATACAAAAATCAGCCAGGCATGGTGGTGGGTGCCTGTAATCCCAGCTACTTGGGAGGCTGAGGTAGGAGAATTGCTTGAACCCAGGAGGCAGAGGTTGCAGTGAGCCGAGATTGCACCACTGCACTCCAGCCTGGGTGACAGAGCAAGACTCCGTCTCGAAAATAAATAAATAAATAAATAAAGGAAATCAGAAGATAGGAAGATACAGATCAGTGAATTTGCGAAGTCTTTTCATCTTTCCTCCTGGAAGAAGGAATCTCTCTTAAAGTTTCCAGGTCAAGAAAAATTAATAGTGATCTAAAATCTTTCCTATAATACATATAGACAGGATGAACAAATAAGAAAAACACTAAAAACTCAATAAACAAATAGACAAAAGGACCTGCATAGATATGTCATGTTTTTAAATGCAAATATAAAAAAAAAATTGGCTGGGCGTGGTGGCTCACGCCTGTAATCCCAACATTGCAGGAGGCCGGGGTGGGGGGGGAGGGGGGCGAATCACAAGGTCAGGAGTTCGAAACCAGCCTGGCCAACATGGTGAAACCCCGCCTCTACTAAAAAAAATACAAAAATCAGCCAGGCATGGTGGCATGCACCTGTAATCCCAGCTACTCGGGAGGCTGAGGCAGGAGAATTGCTTGAACCTGGGAGGCAGAGGTTGCAGTGAGCCGAGATCGCACCACTGCACTCCAACCTGGGTAACAGAGCAAGACTCTGTCCCAAAAAGAAAAAAAAAAAAAAATATATATATATATATATATATATATATATATATATATTCACTTGAAGTCAAATACAAATAAAATAACAAAGAAGGCCAGGCACAGTGGCTCACACCTGTAATCCCAGCACTTTGGGAGGCCAAGGTAGGCGGATCACCAGAGGTCAGGAGTTCAAGACCAGCCTGGCCAACATGATGAAACCCCGTCTCTACTAAAAATACAAAAATTATCCCAGCATGGTGGCATGTGCCTGTAATCCCAGCTACTCGGGAGGCTGAGGCAGGAGAAGCACTTGAACCCGGGGGGCAGAGGTTGCGGTGAGCCAAGATCGTGCCACTGCACTCCAGCCTGGGCAACAGAGCAAGACTTTGTCTCAAAAAAAAAAAATCATTTATTGCCCATCATTTTTTTAAAAAAATTCTTGCTAAACAAGTAACACCCAGGCTTGGAAAAGGTGTACTGGCATATTGCTAGCATGAGGGCAAAAAGTATAATGCATTTGTAACATGTGAGGTATTAAAAGTGATAGAAATGTTCTTTATCTTTTGATTCAGTAACTCCACATACAGGAATCTATTTTAAGGAACTATTAACTATTTCAAGAGTGTTAGTTTTACTTATAATATTCATGAAAGTATTCTGAGAGCAAAAAATTAGAAATGGCAAAATGTCCAAGAGCAATGGTTTAACTATGGTATCTGCATAGAACATAGAATGCTATATGGCCGTGAAAAGTGGTGTTTGCAAAAAGTGGTGGCCCTGTGGCTCATGCCTATAATCCCAGCTCTTTCGGAGGCTGAAGCAGGAGACTGCTTGAGTCTGGGAGTTCAAGACTAACCTTGGCAACACAGTAAGACTACAATCTTCACCAAAAAAAAAAAAAAAATTTTTTTTGTTTTTGAGACCAAGTCTTGCTCAGTCGCCCCGGCTGGAGTGCAGTGGCACGATCTTGGCTTACTGCCAACTCTGCCTCCCAGGTTCATGCCATTCTCCTGCCTCAGCCTCCCGAGTAGCTGGGACTACAAGCACCCGCCACCATCCCCAGCTAATTTTTTTTGTATTTTTAGTAGAGACAGGGTTTCACCATGTCAGCCAGGATGGTCTTGATCTCCTGACCTCATGACCCACCCGCCTTGGCCTCTCAAAGTGCTGGGATTACAGGTGTGAGCCACCGTGCCCGGCCAAAAATTTTCTTTTTAATTAGCTGGGCATAGTGGCACATGCTTGTAGTCCTAGCTACTCAGGAGGCTGAGGCAAGAAAACCACCTAAGCCTAGGAGTTCAAGGTTACAGTAAGCTATGATTGTTTCACTGCACTCCAGATTGGACAACAGAGAGAAACCCTGTCTCTTAAAAAAAAAAAAAAAAAAAAAAAAAAAAAAAAGTTTACAAAGAGTATATATAACGTGAAGAATAATAGCTGGGCATGGTGGCTCACACCTTTAATCTCAGCACTCTGGGAGGCCAAGGTGGGTGGATCAGTTGAGGCCAGGAGTTCAAGACCAGCCTGGCCAACATGGCAAAACCTTGTCTCTACTAAAAATACAAAAATTAGCCAGGTGCCTGGGCACAGTGGCTCACGTCCTTAATTCCAGCACTTTGGGAGGCCGGGGCAAGAGGATCGCTTGAGCCCAGGAGTTCAAGACCAGCCTGGGCAATACAGCAAGAACCTGTCCCAAAAAATAGAAAAATAAAATTAGCTGGGTGTGGTGGCAGGAACCTGCAGTCCCAGCTACTCAGGAGGCCGAGACATGAGAATCACTTGAGCCTGGGAGGCGGAGATTGCAGTGAGCCCAGATCGTGCCACTGCACTCCAGCCTGGGCAACAGACCAAGACTCTGTTTCAAAAAATAATAATAATACAAATAAAATGTTTTGTGAAAAGGTTTAATACAAAATCATAACATATGGGCTAGGCACGGTGGCTGACACTTGTAATCCTAGCACTTTGGGAGGCCAAGGTAGGTGGATCACCTGAAGTCAGGAGTTTGAGGCCAGCCTGGCCAATATGACAAAACCCCGCCCCTACCAAAAATACAAAAATTAGCCGGGCGTGGTGGTGCATGCTTGTAATCCCAGCTACTTGGGAGGCTAAGGAGGGAGAATCACTTGAACCCCAAAGGTGGAGATTGCAGTAAGCCAAGATCATGCCACTGCACTCCAGCCTGCTTGACGGGAGCAAGACTCCATCTCAGAAAAAAAAAAAAAAAGTAACATATGATAAAGTTAGGATTATACAAAAACAAACAAACTTACAAACCTGTGCACGAAAGTAAAAGATATATCAAAATATCATTTTTTTTGTTTGTTTTTGTTTGTTTTGAGACGGAGTTTTTCTCTTCTTGCCCAGACTGGAGTACAGTGGCACAATCTCAGCTCACTGCAACCTCTGCCCTCAGGTTCAAGCAATTCTCCTGTCTCAGTCAGCCTCCCAAGTAGCTGGGATTACAGGCACCCGCCATCACACCCTGCTAATTTTTGTATTTTTAGTAAAGATGGGGTTTCACTATGTTGGCCAGGCTGGTCTCGAATCCTGACCTCAGGTGATCCACCCACCTTAGCATCCTAAGGTGCTAGGATTATAGGCTTGAGCCACCTTGCCCGGCCAGACATATCAAATATTAATATTAAATGTGTTTGGGCAGTAACACAATGAGTTTTATTTTCTCTGTTTTACTCTTCTGTCTCTTGCCATTTTTTTCTCCGATAGTTATTACTTTTCTCTCCCTTTTTGAAAAATGTCAAGGTCATCACTCTATTCTTCTCACCCAGGTAACTATGGTCATGACTAGGCTTTGATGCAACTTGGAAATAAAGAAGCAGAGGTCATTTAGTGCCATTTCTCAAAGTGATTGAAGCAGTTTCTGTAAATTCTTCAGCCAAAGGAAAGAACTGAAGGAAAGGTGGAAAGAGAATGTCTTAGAAATTGGTATCCACTTAGGACAATATCTTCCCAGCTCCTTCAACTTGTTCAGGTGTTCACCCACATGATGAATAAGCTCATCACAGTTTGACCCAAGGTGGGGAGACGAGAGAAACCTGTGCCTTACTTAAAGCCCTCCTCTCTCCTGGCGAAGGCACAGATGACTTTCTCTTTTACTCAGTGAACTGTATTTGTGGTGAGTAGGCTAACAGCAGAGAGCAAGTAGAAGAAATGGCAACAAGAGAGAATTCCTCATGCGCCATCCACAACTGATCCTTTGATTCACCAGTTTTGGGGGAGGAATATCTGCCACAGGGAAGACCCAAGCCTACCACATCTGCCTCGGGCTCCACTGATTCTTCACTCTGTGCTTGAGGTCCCTCCAACCGTGGCTCTAGGAAGAATAAACATACAAAAAGGAAGGCATTTCTTGGAAAGTTAAACACAGTCAGCTGGGCGCGGTGGCTCACACCTGTAGTCCTAGCACTTTGGGAGTACTAGGCGGGAGGATCACCTGAGGTCAGGAGTTTGAGACCAGCCTGGCCAATATAGTGAAACCCCGTCTCTACTAAAAATACAAAATTAGCCGGGCATGGTGGCGGGTGTCCGTAATTCCAGCTACTCGGGAGGCTGAGGCAGGAGAATCAGCTGAACCCAGGAGGCGGAGCTTGCAGTGAGCCGAGATCACGCCACTGCACACTCCAGCCTGGGCAACAGAGCGAAGACTCTGTCTCAAAAAAAAAAAAAGGAAAGAAAAGAAAGAAAGCTAAACACAGTCACCCAATGACCCAGCAATTCCACTTCTAGGTAGAGACCTGTGAGACTTGAAAGCAAGGACTCAAAGAGAGATTTGCATTACAGCATTCGCAGCAGCATTATTCACAATAGGCAAAAGGTGGCAACAGCCCAGTGTCCTCTAACAGAGGAATGGATAAACAAAAGGTGATGTCAACATGCAGTGGGCTATTATTCAGCCATCAGAAGGCATGGCGGTGTGGTTCATGCTATAACATGAATGAGTCTTGAAAACACAGTGCCAAGTGAAAGAAGCCAGTTATGAGAGACCACTCGATGAAATGTCCAGCATAGGCAAATCCATAAAGACAGAAAATAGATGAGCGGTTCCTGGGATCTGGGGGAAAGGGGGAACCAGCAGTGACTGCTAAAAGACAAGGCTCTGATGCAACTTAGAAGTAAAGATATAGGAGTCACCTGGTGCCAACTTCTCAAGGTGCTTAAAGTGGCTTTCTTTTGGCGGGATAAAAATGTTCTAAAATTAGATAGTGGGAACGTTGCACAGCTTTGTGAATATACCAAAAACCACTCAACTGTAGACTTTAAAAAGGTAAATTTTATAGTCAGTGAATTCTCTCTCAATTTAATGTAAAAAGCTGACTGGGGGCCGGGCACGATGGCTCACACCTGGAATCCCAGCACTTTGGGAGGCCGAGGCTGGTAGATCACCTGAAGTCAGGCGTTCGAGAGCAGCCTGGCCAAGATGGTGAACCCCCGTCTCTATAAAAATACAAAAAATTAGCCGGGCATGGTGGCGGGTGCCTGTAATTCCAGCTACTCGGAGGGCTGAGGCAGGAGAATTGCTTGAATCCGGGAGGCAGAGGTTGCAGTGAGCCCAGATCATGCCATTGCACTCCAGCCTGGGTGACAGGGTGAGATTCTGTCTCCAAAAAATAAAAATGAAACAAACACTGACTGGGGTAGGGGTGAGGGAATGAAGGCGGTTAGTACTGAGGTTATTCCAGGCATGCAGCTTCTGGCCCTCCATCTTCCCCCACTCCTCTTCCCACATGGAGAAGCTGAGGCTCATAGGAATCAGCCCTTCTCCAAACAACTGGCCTGCTGGGCACTCAATTCTGCCACGCCCACTCTGGACTCCCATGAAACCCAGCAGCTGTGTTTCTCCACCTCCTGACCTACTGGTCACACCGGAGACTGGGGTAAAACTGGTGACTTTCCCATCCCCCAGGGGCTGAAAGGAGGAAGGAACAAATGAGATATAACCAAAAGACCATGAGGAACAGGACACCCCCTCTGGCTTCCAGAAAGGAAAACTAAGAGGGGAATGAGGCACAGAGGCCGAGGCAGGAAGGCGTGAAAAGATGGAACAGGCGATTCCGGAGCTTAGCGGTAGGTGAGATGATCCAACTCCCTTGGGAAAACTGCTGGCATTCAGGTTCCAGGCAAGAACTAGGCCAGGGGAGACTGGGCGCGGTGGCTCACGCCTGTAATCCCAGCACTTTGGGAGGCCGAGGCAGGTGGATCACTCGAGGACAGGAGTTCGAGACCAGCCTGGGCAACATGGTGAAACCCCATCTCTACTAAAAATACAAAAATTAGCTGGGTGTGGTGGCACACGCCTGTAATCCCAGCTACTCAGGAGGCTGAGGCAGGAGAATCGCTTGAACCCAGGAGGTGGAGGTTGCAGTGAACTGAGATCGTACCACTGCACTCTAGCCTGAGCAACTGAGCAAGACTCTGTCTCAAAAAAATAAAAAAAATTAGCTGGGCATGGTGGTGTATGCCTGTAATCCCAGCTACTCGGGAGGCTGAGGCAGAAGAATCACTTGAGCCCGGGAGGCAGAGGTTGCAGTGAGCCGAGATTATGCCACCGCACTCCAGGCTGGGTGGCAGAGTGAGATTTTGCCTCAAAAAAAAAAGAAAAGAAAAGAAAAGAAAGCTTAGAGCTTGGAGAGGCAGAAATTCTTGCTGTTCAAAGTCCAACACGTTCATTTTAAAGCTCCTTCCCTTCCCTCCCCAGAGGATTCTCCAAACCGAACCTCACTGTCTTCCCTCCCATCTTCCCCTACTCCTCCTAGCAGTGAGCAGTCCCATTTTAACTGCTTTCACCTGAGCACTTCAGAACTCAGAAGGATAAATTCTGCACACTTCTAAGATCCTGTAACCTAAGGCAAGTTTTTATGGCCCAGGGACTTTTCTCCCATGCCCACGCTTAACCTCTCAACCTTTAATTTTAGAAGGGGATTCTATTTCTTTTCATCTTGACAAGCTACTGTCAGTGTAAAGGAGCTCCAGGTAAAGAAGGAGGTCTACACTTAGCTCATAGTCCTGTTTACACTGACCAGTGCTCTCAGGGAGAGCCCAGCAATAGCAACAACTACCAAAAACCTTCCAACCTTACTGGCTCCGGCTCACCCACAGGAAAGGAATCCCTCAGGTCAAAGCCACAAGAGGCAGCCTCGTTAAACTCTTTCTTCCCTAGATCTAGACTTCTTTCCTGTCGTCCTGAACCTGAACCTCCGCAGTCTACCAAGTCCCTGCCAAAATGAGGGCGGAGATACGACAGCCCTCAACAGATGGCAGAAAGCATCAGCCGGGCTTCGGATTCAAAGGGTGGCAAAACAGGCTGAGTCTCCATGGTGATGGGCTTAATGGGAGAAAAACATTATTTGTTTTGCCACCCAGGGTGAAAATGGGAAAAAGGAAGAGATCAAACCCTCTTCAGTGCGGTAGGAGCAACCAGAAACACTTGAAATAAGGAGGAACAGGCTAGAGAAAGGACTGGCTGGTGAACTCCTGGTATATTGTGGGAAATTTTAAGACAGAAAGAACAAGGATGAGGCTGGCCAGGAGGAAGACACACAAAAAAAGGACCCAGTGGCAAGGCTGCTGAACCTCCATGGCTGGGGGCGTCACTTAGCCCGTTTCCTGCCCAGAAGCAACAGCGCCTGCTCCCCAGCCCTAAAATGCCTCCAAGCCCCTCTGACTTTCCCCACCCTCCATTGCTAAGCATCCTCTGCCCCAGCAAGTACCCACCAGGCTCCTCCTTGGGGAGCTCAGCCTGCGGCTCTGGCTCACTGACAGCCAGGGCGTTCCCCTGCTCCTGTGTGGCCGCAGCAGCCTGAGTGGCCCGCCCTGACCGGCTTGCCTGGGAGCTTCCTCGGCCGCTCAATCGCTGCTTCTTCTCAGCTTTGCTGGACATCGTGCAGGCAAAACCTACAGGTACACAGGAGTGGAGAGTCCACAAGCAGATACCAGCCCCCTGATACAAGCAGTCCCTTTTGAATTCATAAATTGACTGAAACTCAATATGATCATCTTTTCTGGTGGTACCCACACCCTGCTCCATTAACCACAAGGGCTCTGTACTCCACAGGGGCCTGGGAGGCCTTGCTGTTTTTCCCTAGGATAGCCTACTGTCTTCGGGGCACTGGGCTAAAAATCAGTCAGTCCCTCAAGGCACTAGGAATAAATGGGAGTTAAAGATGATGCCCAGGCAAGGTATGGTGGCTCATGCCTGTAATCCCAGCATTTTGGGAGGCCGAGGTGGGTGGATCACCTGAGGTCAGGAGTTCGAGACCAGCCTGGCCAACATGGCAAAACCCCGTCTCTACTAAAAATACAAAAAATCAGCCAGGTGTGGTGGTGCGTGCCTCTAATTCCAGCTACTCGGGAGGCTGAGGCAGGAGAATCTCTTGAACCCGAGAGGCGGAGGCTGCAGTGAGCCAAGATCATGCTACTGTACTCCAGCCTGGCTGACAGAGTGAGACTCCATCTCAAAAAAAAAAAAAAAAAAAAAAAAAAAGATGGCCAAACAGACACCCCACTAATGAGGATTTAGAACCTCTATCTCTGCCCTGGGGTATGAGAACATAAGATAATCAGGAAAAGATCTATCGAGCTGAAGTGTGGTTGCCCAAACCCTCATCCACTCTACCCTCCAGGACCATGAGTGAGTGAGAGAGGATCAAGGAAGGGGTGCACATCCCCCACCCTTTGTCACTGTTCAATCATTCAAGCAAACCAAGATGATTTTCCTATGTACCTCTTTTCCTCCCAAGTTAAATGGAAAAATGTTCCTCCCAATCCCACTAAAATCTGCAACATCTGTAAACAGAGAAAAACAGTATTTGCCACCTGGCTCTATCACTTTGAAGTCCTGAGGGGCAGGAACACTGTTTTGTGTGTACTGAGGTCTCAGCATAGTTGGCTAAGGAACTCTATGCTAATTGTTAAGATCAGTCAGGATCATTTATTTGACTCAAAATGCCCTGAGAACAGATTGGAAGAAAGAAAGACAAAAGTCATCCAATCATAAATTTCAAAGTGTGTAATGAGGAAAAAGCAATTGGGGCACGACGAAGGCCACAGTGGTGCCTCTCTCAGAAAGGTAGGATGGCAGGAAGCGGGGATCTCGGGCAGGTGCTCAGAATCCCAGGGGCAAAGTTTGAGGAGCTGGGCACTCTCTTTTCATTCAGCTGCAGCCTAACGCCACCTGTGGCTCTCCTTCCTCATCCCCACAGGCTGCCACAGGCATTGATCTCAGGTTATGAATTTCAAACTTGAAGGATTTGTATTTTGCTCCAAGGAAAAACGTTCTGTTAGGCCAACAAATCAATAAAACCAACTACAGCAAGGAGGCTTCCTCCATCAGTCTCCAGAGAAGCATCAAGCTGCGCTTTCCTGCCTCAAACTGGAGCCTGAGGCGCATGCACCGTGGGGTTCACCACGCGATCCCACACCGCAGGCCCCAGGAGGAACTGCTCTGCTAAGCCGGGGCTCACTCTATTACTAGGAAATACCGCAGGGGCCAGCCTTTCTCCTTAAACTGGTTACCAGCAGGCAAATTTCCCCTCAAAATTGCTTTTCCCCCCAACTGTCACAACTGCCCCTTCTCCTCCCCCTCCCCCACACAAATATTCCTTGCTCCCTCTCCCTTCACAACTGCCTCTTCTCCCCCACAACTGTCCCTTCCTACCCCGACACTACTGCCCCTTCTCCCCGGCACTCCTTCCCTCTGCCCCCGACACACACCTTGCCACGCTGACCCTCTCCTCCCTAGACCGACCGATGGGCCACTCTAAGAAGTTGCCCCGCGCAGCCCTCTCCGGCCGGCGTCTGCACGCGTCCCCATGGCAACCCCGGGCAGGGAGGGGCGAGTGGCCGGTGCGCGGCCCCGCGGAGCCCGCCTCCTCCGCGCAGGCGCCCTGGATCCTTGCTTCGCGGCCCCACCCCGCCCAGGTCTACCCCTCAGGGACCCGGGGCTTGAAGGCTCCGGGACTAAAGGAAAGTAGCCACATCTGGCGAGGCGAGGGGTGTGGGGGGCCTGGTGTCAGGACCCAGCTGGAAGGGCTGGGGCGAGAGACAGTGAGCTACCGCCCCGCAGGACATTGAAAAGACAGGGAGAACCCAAGCGCCTGACCCCGCGCCCAGGTCTGTGCGCCCCAGCCGGAACGGGTCCAGCAGATGGCGCCGCGCGCCCCGCCGGGGAGGGATATTCGCGATCTAGAAGGCGTTCCAGGATTTCCAGGCAGCCGTGGCTGCAGCTGGATCCCGGGGAAAAACCGGGGCTGGAGCACCCTTGCCCTCCTGCTCCTTCCCCCTTCTTAGTTCGGATTGGGGTCTAGGATTGCGGGGCGGAGAAAGGGAGGGAAGACTGGAACTGGAGTTTTGGGAATCTGAGGATTGGCTTTCGAAAGCGTCGCTGGTTTTTGGGGGGGACGAGAGGCGGGGACTCCCTGGGGAAGGTGACCGGGCCTGGGAGGGGCTTCGCTCTCCATAGGAACAAAGGCTGCGTCGTGAGAGAGGAGGCGAGAGGGGAGGGCTATGAGGGCCGGGGTAGATCTCCGAGGGTGCCAGGGGGCGCTGCGGGCCGGGGCTGCTAGAAGGCGCCTGGAAGACCGCTGTACCTGGTGCCGGGAGGAGCTTTGGGGAGACCTGGGAAATACAGGGAAGAAGCCGACTCGGGGGATGGGAAGGCGCCCTCCCTGTTTCCATCAATAGTGCGTAATTAAGACAAAGCCAGCAGCGAGCCCACTGATTACATTTCCATGAGGAGCGAAATTTATGACATTTTCTTTGCTGGATGAGAAGAGAAGCTGGCACCTCAGTTCCCCCTTTTTCTGTTTGGCGTTCACACCTAACAGATCTCATTATGCCAGCCTGGCACTACCAGGAGTGGCAGTCCCTGGTACTCCTGAAGAGCAAGTGGATTAACCACACCCTAACCCAGCCCTGACCTCACCCTCCCAACTACCCTATCTTTATTCCCAGAAGTGTAAACCCTTTCCCTCCCCCCGACCCCCAATAATTCCTCCTGCCCAGCCAGACTCCTGTTGCTGACAGCAGGAATGGAAGGAGAGGAGTACCGCCCACCCCAAAACCAGCTGCACAGCAGGCACAGCTAAGATGGAACGTGGAGGTGTTCCTCTAGCCAGACAGGCCATGGGTGGCAGACAGAGGTGATGTGATTGGCCAGAACCCCTAGGGAAAAGTCCCAAAGGAGTGAAAATGGGCTGGAGGCGTGGGGTGGGGAGCCTCAGGGGCAAGGTTCATGGGTCCCTCGGGGAAAGGAACTTTGCACAGACCCCATTTCTTTTCTTAAACTCCCCTCCCCAACTGTGGCTGTGCCTATGGATCCCAGCCCCCCACATTATGCTAAATAGGTAATCAAACATCTCGCTTTGCTAATTACTGTTCAATCCGATTAAACGCTGCTGAAGCTCATCAACAGGGGTGGAGGTAGGGGGAAGGGATGAAGGCGGGGCAACCACAGCTAGCTATGATGGGGGTCTTGTCCCCAGGGGCTCTTAGGGGATAGAGGAACAGCCAGGGTTGCAAGACCGTGTACATCCCAAAGGAAAGGGCAGAAGAGTTGTGACCTCAAGCCTCAGCCTTGCTGCACCTCCCAGCCACGGGCCTTTTCCTCCTCCCAGAACGTTCATTACCCTCCGAACCCAGGCATCCGGCCATTCCCACAGCTCCCCACACACATCCCTGTCCCAGATTTAATAAGTTCTGTTCCCTCATTGTCAATATTTGATTTCTCAGAGCCATCTCCACGGAGAGGGGGGTGGGGGGGTCTTGCCTCCCCGCTACCTTGGCCCTCTTTTACCCACCCCCAGTCTCTTTGTGCCCCCAACCTTCTCTGAACTGACTGACTTAATGAAACGATATTAAAGTCTTAAGCAACTCCAAAAGAATGGTTGTTATGGTGAAGGGAGTGGGCAGGACGCCTGGGTCCCGGAGGGGAGCAAAGGCTGAGGAGGGGGAAAGGGAGCCAGAGGCTAAGGTCTAGAGACCCCAGTCCCTAGTGGGGAACAGCAGATTTGGGGGAAGCTGGGTGCCAGACCTCTGGATCTTGGCTGGAAGCAGGGGATGAGGACTGGGGGCTAGGAGAAGGTGGAAAGAGAGGTCCATTCCAGGGGTAAGGGTCTCGGCCTGCTGTCCGGATCATCCATCAGAGACAGAGGCCAGGGGAGACAGGGCCTCTATGCCAGCAGCCTCCCTGCCGACTGTGCCCTGGGCTGGTCCCGTGAGAACCAGAGTAGATTCCTCTACAGCCTGACTCATCCTTCTCCCCCAGCAGCCCCCGACAGGTGATTTGTAGCTGATGCCCCCACGATGGTAGCGGCCGGGATAGTCATTCCACGACAGGAAGAACTGAGAGCTTCCAGGACAGAAGACAACAGAGGCCAAGGAAAGGGAAGCCAAGCACCCCCCTTCACCTCCCCCCACCCATCCACATCTCCCCTGGGGACCCTGGCCCAGCCCCAGTCCCCTTGGGGTGGTGGGAATGCAAGGACATTTGGCTGGGGCTGATTGATGAGGGAGGAGGCAGCCACCGGGCACTGAGGCTGCTGTTTGCTGAGCACACAGATTCCTCCCCACTCACCAGCTGCTGCCCCCTGAGGCAGCTCAGTCTCCCCCTGACATCACCCCACCAGCCACTGGGGTTGCGGTGCCTGAGTTTCTGATGGCAACTGGAGGAAGAGGGAGAACCAGGAAACTGAACACTGATTCCCTGTGGGAATTGGGGGTACCTGGGGCCTGGTCCCCTCAGAACTCCCTTCAGAACTCCACTTTCCCTGCTACCTTTCAAGTAGCTCTCTGGCTGCCCAGTTGTCATTCCCATTCATTTTGTGTCCTTTTTCCTTCCCCCACCCAACTCTGAGCCTATGCCAGACAGCCTCCTGCCTCCAAACCACCGTATGACATTTCTCCCAGGTCTCAAAACTCTCCCAAGCCCCATGTCCGCGGTGGCCCGTGTAGCCCCTTAGGAAGCGCCATTTTTCATTCTGATTAAAATTCCAGATATGATGTCAACCATTCCCCATTAGAAATTCCCACTGCAAGACCAGGCACAGTGGCTCACACCTGTAATTCCAGCACTTTGGGAAGCTGAGGTGGGTGGCTCACCTGAGGTCGGGAGTTCAAGACCAGCTTGGCCAATGTGGTAAAACCCCATCTCTACTAAAAATACAAAAAATTAGCCGGGCATGGTGGCACATGCCTGTAGTCCCAGCTACTCGGGAGGCTGAGGCACGAGAATTGCTAGATCGCACCACTGCACTCCAGCCTGGGCCACAGAGCGAGATTCTGTCTCAAAAAAAAAAAAAAAAAAATTCCCACTGCCACTCCTTGTCCCATTCCCCTTTCCCTAAAAACCCCCAACACACACACACACACACACACACACACACACACACACACACACACACATACACACACTCCTCGGGCTGAATAGTATCCCTCAGCTGCCATTATTTGGAAGGAGGGCAAAGCCTGAGCTTCACTCTACAGCTCAGCCCCAGGACAGCCTCAATCCTATGCGGTTTGGGGATGGCAGGCGGACAGCTCTAGCTTCCATGGTCCCAGCCCTCTCGGTTCCTTTATTTCCGCTCTGACTTCCTGCTCTGGACTCTGCCAGCAGCTGTGCCACAGCCCCCAAAAAAGCTCAGAGCATCATCCTTGCCCTCCCAGAGCTTAAAATTTAGACGAGGAAAACACAAGTCACAGACACACAAGAAACAAAAGGCAAGGGGATGGGAGACTGAGTGAGATCAACTTCCTTAATGTGGATCCCAGACCCTAAGTGACTTACTCCCCTCCAGGCCGAGGCTAGGGAAGAACAGGACACATCCGAAGCATGCGTGTGATGGTGACGTCCTTCTTACTGTTCCCAAACACACCACGATCTCACCTCTGTGTCTGTGCACTCGCTGTTCCTCTGTCTAGCATGCCCGTCCCCAGCGTGCATGGCTTACTCCTGTCTCATGACTTAAGGTCCTGATCAAGGGCATCTCTTTCAAAGGGACCTTCCTGACCTCCTCATCTAAAGCAGCTCCAGGCCGGGTGTGGTGGCTCATGCCTGTCATCCCAGCACTTTGGGAGGCCAAGGTGGGCGGAGCACCTAAGGTCAGGAGTTCGAGACCAGCCTGGCCAACATGTTGAAACCCCGACCCTACTAAAAATACAAAAATTAGCTGGGCAAGGTGGCGGGCACCTGTTAATCCTAGCTACTTGGGAGGCTGAGGCAGGAGAATCATCGCTTGAGCCCGGGAGGTGGAGGTTGCAGTGAGCCGAAATCGCGCCACTGCACTCCAGCCTGGGCAACAGGGCGAGATTCCATCTCAAAAATAAATAAATTAATAAATTAATAAAGCAGCTCATTGTTGCTCTCCATCCTCCTCATCCTGTCATTCTGTTTTGTTTATATCCCTTTTCACACCTGAAATTGTATTATTTCGTTCCCCACCTAAATGGGGACTTTGTGAAAGCGGGGACCTGGCCTTACTCACCCTGTCCTCCCAGCGCCTGAACCGGTGCCTGAAACAAAGTAGCATTTAACATGCTGCTGAGCGAGTGAACGAACAAACCAATGAACAAACAAATGTCTTCCTGTGCCTGTAAGTCGTTTTGTTGTAGTTGTTTTGTTGTAGTTGTTACTCTAGGAATATGTGTGTGTATTTGTCCCCACAAAGCAAATAGGACAGCATGTGTTATTCTGCGTGGAAGTCACCAGCATTTTCAAATAGCTCCAGACACCCAAGTCACTACACATGTGAAAGGCTGTTGGTCTTGTGCTATTCGAGCGGGGCTGTGGGGAGTCTCTGGATGCCAGTGCTCTGAGGGGGTGTGTCCCAGGCGCTGTGCAGTCTGTGCTGTTCCTCTCCCTGGCTGTGCATCTGTCCCCAGGTGTCTTCCTGTCTCTCAGCATGTTATGATGTCTTGGCTGCTTTGGCGAGGTGCTTGTCTGTCACGGAGACTATCCCCACGTCTCTTCCCTCTTGTCTCTCCACCTGTGCCTCTAGATGTAGGTGGAGGGGGAGTCTCCCTGAGCTCCCTTGCCCCTTACACACCACCCTGCCCCAGTCTTGGACCCCTCCCTTTCTCAGTGGGCCCTGTTGCTGGGCTCTGGGTTGCCATAGTGACGGTTGCCAAGTCCCTGAGGCTGATAGCCAGCGATGGGGCTGTCGGCTCCATCCACGCGGGAGGCTGAGGGGGGCTTCCCATTGTGTAGAGAAGGGGATGTTGCCATGACAACCAACCCCCACTAAGGGGCAAGGACCAGCCTTTCCACCCCCCACGAGCCTCCCCACTTCGGGCAGCTCCAGTGTGGGCTCAGAAGGCAAGAGTAAATTCCAGACAGCCCAGCACCTGGCCTCCCAGCTTTCAACTCCCCTCCTGCGGTGCCTGCACCTCTCAAGACCCAGGCATCTTGCTCAGACGGGGAGTGGGAGGAGCAGGGGTCCCACTGGACAGAAGAGAGGAAGAGGGACCCCTTGACCTCCAGGCAGATGGGAGACAGCGGGAGGGGACCTAAAGTCAGGGGAGGGGCAGGGAGGGCAGAGGTTGTGACCCCTGCTGACTCGCTCCAGTGATGCTCCTGACGGCTGCTTTTGTGGTTGGAGAATGGGGCTAAGTCTAGGGGGCTGAGCACCTGGGCTTTTTGGGGGAGAAGAGCCTTGGTTATGGGTATACAGGGAGCCAGGGCACACGTGGCTTGATGCCTGGGTCCCTCCCTGAGTCCTTCCTACTTCCTTCTGATCAGCCACATCCCTTCTCCCCACGAGTCCCCAACAGCAAAACTTCTCAAGTGCCTTGGGCAGGGATGGTAGGGAATAGACTTTAACACGTGAACATGTTTTTACCACTTTGATCCTAATTGCGACTTGCCCTGTCTCTGGTGCTTTGGCTTAGCAAGACACTCAGACTGTCCCCATGGATGAATTGGCAACCCCACTCCTGCCTGCATTACTCTCTCCCTCCCCTAGAGGTGACACCTTCCTCCACCTTCTCACCCAGCCCATTTTCGCCTCCCCAAGCACTGCCAACCTCACCACTCCAAACTAGCCCTATCCCTACTCACCCTCCTTGGTTGGTTTCATGCAATCCAACCCTTAGCTGAAAGCCATTCTAACCAAGCCTTTGTCCCAATTCAAGTCCAGTCATTCTCCAGCCTTCTTGTCAACTTTTGAAGTTTTTTATTTTTTTTGGTTTTTGTTGTTCAAATTTCCCTTTTACAGTAAAACTATTGAGGTGACGGCATACCCCGCCACCATGTCAATATCAACTTCCTGTTCCCCAGAAGGAGCAATTAGAAAAATCAGGAAGGAGCTGGGAACTACAGCACCAGAGAGGTGATTTGACCTCTGGTGGACAAAGCAACCATCTTGGCTGGTGATTGAGGTGGCCAACCTGGTGCCCAACAGCAGCTTTGATCTAATAAAACTGAGCTGGGAGGAAACTGAGGCAACACCCAATTGCACACTAGAGGGCAGGAAGAGGTATCAGCTGGTCACTGTGGAAACAGTGGCCTTTGCTAAGTACCACTGTCAGCTAGACCAGCCAGTAGGCCACCATTTTGGTCACTAAGAAGGGAACTGTGTTGAGTCTGAAAGGAGTTGGAAATGGAGGATGGAATGAACAAGACAGCCATCTGGGTTACTCGGGAGAACACATGGGTTCTTGGGGTAGTCCTGTTGATTAACAGAGATTATACTGGGATATGGAGAGGAAAGAACAAGACAAATTGGGCCTGCCACAGCACATGGCAGTCATCTTAGCTGTCCTAAAATCAGCACAGAGCACAAGGGAAGGGAGATCTTGGGAAGAGCCACTGGAGACTGGGAAAAGTCCTTCTCGGTCTACCTCTATCCTCTTACAGTCAGTGAGTTCCAGCTTCCTCCTGAAAGGAAGTTCTTCCTGCCCTTCTTCTCCACAGAGTAAGAACCATCCATCTCCCACCCCCTGATCCCCCAGACTAAGCCACTTGGAGTTCCAGCCAGACCACTTCCTGTTTCAGAAGTGCTACTTCCTGTCCTGGATGAAGGCACTTCCAGTTCCTGCTGCACTGCTTCAGCTACTTCCCAGGCCATTTCTGTCCGGGCCTGGTCACCTCTTGTCTGGAGCAAGTCACTTCCGGTCCCAAGTGGCCCATTCAGCATCAGACCAAGTCCATACATGTCCCGACCGGTTCATATCTTGCTATTGGCCACTGGACAAAACGGGACACTTCTTCTCATGGTAGCTGTCATGACCCAACCACCCCAAATGGCTGGAGTAAGTATGTAGAGGCCTGGGCCAGGGCAGGGAAGGCAGCCCTGCTGCCCATGGCCTGAGCTGGGGTGGAGTGTCAGAGCCTTCCCCATAAGGCCCCCATTTTTGGCAGACTGAGGGGGGTGGTTGGTATGAGAGGTCAGAAGGGGGGCTGAAAGCTAAGGGGAGAAATGCTTGGATGCCCCCACCCAGGAGATGGGAGAGGCACAGGATAAGAAGCCAAGAGGGTGAAAGGAGATGTGGGGAGGAGGATGCTAGGGAAGAAGAACAGACCTAGAGATGGAAGAGAGGGAAAGAATAAGAGATAGAGAGAAGAGAAGAGGCAGAAGGAAGGCGGTGCCAACCAAAAGGTGGGCTGTTCCCGCCCCTAGCTCTGGGTGGGTGAGGGGGACAAGGATGCCTGGGTCATCGTCAGAGAGGAGGCTGAGCCTGTGCCCCTCCCCAAGGAAATAGGATCCAGGGACACTGAGACAGAGGGGGGCACCCATGGCCAAATGGGAGTGCAGGAAGTGGGGCAGTGGGAATCCTAAGGAATCCTAAAAGTGGAGATGAGGACAGCAGCCAGGAGGAGTGAAGGGGCTGGGGGGGGCACAGGGGGCCGAGGAGATGTTAGAGGTGTCCCTCAAACCAGGAATTAAACTGGAGGAGCACCCCAAGAAGGGCCGGATTCAGGATAGCCACGTGAGAGGAGCCCTCATACCTTGTAGTAGATGTTTGGAGGGCTCTGGGGGGGCCCATCCTGCACGATATACACAGGATGCCCATAGTCACCACTCACCTTCTCATAGTGGGGGCAGAAGGGGGGATCTGCAGCCCCACCGCCCCGCAGAGCTATCCCTAGCTCCCCAGGCTCAGCCTCCCGAGGTCCCATCCCACCTCCACCCCCCAGGCCCAGAGACCCTCCCCTCCCGAAGGAGCCAGGACCAGGGTGGCGACTCTCCGAAGGCTTGGCCCGCCGTCTCCGCCAACACATGGCACCCCCAGCCCCTGCCACGCCCAGCAAGAGCAGCGCCAGCCCCCCTGCTGCCCCAGCCACTGCAGGCATGCTGGGAGGGGGCAGGGGGCCTTCAGCACCCTGGGAGGTTGCATTGCTGGTGGGGTCACCTGGCAGGGAAGGGGTGAAGGAGGAAAGAGGGGGAGGGACTGAGGGAGCCACGTGGGCATCTGGACACCCAACCCTGGGGGTCCCCATGGGCTTCCCTTGTAGGGCCCAGGCCCCTTGGGGACCCCACCTCCCCTCCCCCGCCGAACTCTGCTCAGAATCCAGGTGTCCAGCCCTTCAGCTTCCTGCCACGGAGTCCTCCCCACTTCTCTGACAGCACTGATTGAAGCACTGACTTGGCTAATTAGTTCTAATTGAGTCTTTTCCTCATTTGGTTTCCATTCCCCTCCCACCCTCCCATCTCTCTTCTCCTCTTTCCTGTATCACCGCCCCCAAAACTGAAGAGGGAGGGAGGGTGACGGCAGGGCAGCTGGGGTCTGAGAGCAGAGGAAGCTGGGGAAGGCAGGGGCCTAGCCCCTGGTTCCTACCTGGCAGGTTCTCCTTCCCAGGCTCCAGGCTGTGGGCTGCCCCTCGGTCTCTTTCCATGGGCATTTCAGACACAGGTTTTCGGGGGGCAGCCCCTCCTCGGGGACCTGGAGATGAGGAAGACCGAGAGAGGGGCTGAGACAACTGCCCCTGACCATGATCGTACTGCCCCAACATCCCTTCGCGCCCAGGAGGTGTCCCCTAGCCCCACTCACTTTGTCCCACTCGGAGAAGCACCTTCATGCCTCTGGTTAGGCACACACCTCCCTGCAGGCTCTCCAGGCCCTCCCGGGTCCCATCCGATGTGGCTGGGAGAGAAAAGCCAGAGGAAGAGGTTGGCACTCCAGAATCTAGCCCCGATTCTGGCCCCACGCCCTGGTGTGAACACTGCCTGAGGGCACCGGGATCTCCCTCTTGGCTGCAGGGGTCCCCCTCCCTCTCTGCTCAGTATCAGGAGCAGCCCCCCACTCAATGGTGCCCTCTGCCCAGCAGTACCAATGATGTAGTAATCGTGGTGGGAGCGGAACTCGTGGCCCCAGAGATTAGGGCTATACTCCTGGAACTTGATGGTGAAGCGGAGATCCAGGTCTGGGCGATCACAAGTAAGAAGGAGGTTTGGGGCAGGGGGTGCCTCACAGCGCCGGCCCTGGGCACCCCCTACCAGGTACAGCTTGTAGAACTCATAATTAGGAGAGGAGTGAGGGCCAGGAGGCCGGGCCCGGGGGCAGAGCAGGTCTAGCCGGTCCCCGATCTGAGGGTACAGCACATAACCACCCTCTGCCTGGAACCTATGGGGAGGAGGGTAAGGTGGACAAGGAAGAGATGTCAGAAGCCTGGCCCCCAGAGCTTTTCCTTCCCTCACCCCACAACCTTCCAGGACAGCAATTGTCAGCTGACGCTTGCCCGCCTTTGTCTGAGTGGAAAGTCTGTTCTTACAGGGCAGGCACCAAGGACTCTGTGCGTTCACATTGGAAGCAGCAGGAAGCCAGGCTCAGAGGTCTCCTGCCCCTTGGTGTGCCCAAATGCACTCTTCAGCCCGCCCTCACCACATGCACACTGCCATCTCCCGCTCCATCACCAGCCCCGTTGCCATGGCAACAGGATGCCAGTTACCAAGGAGCTGGCCTCTCTGGAACCACACAGCCCACCCCTCCCAGGTGATTTCACTATTCCATGGCAGCCAACCATGGGGGCAGAGCCTCCCCTCCTTCAGGCCACCACTGAATTTCAGGGATTTCCAGGCAAAGGGGGAGGTTCAGGGAGGGGCTGTGTGGAGGGTGGTCTAGACCAGTGTCCTAAGTTAGCCAGCTAATAGGACAGAAGGCAAATGCCTGGTTTGGCCATGACCATCAATGGGGCTGATGGGAACCAGGGTCTAGGGACCTGCTGCCTGAGTCATTCTCCCACTCAGAATCCCACACTGGGTCTTAGACTTCTGGGGCAAGTGCTCTATTGCTTTGGAAAGGAAAGGAGTTGACTTTTCTAACCACAACCAACACACTTCACCGTCTCCTTGGCCAGTGCACCCAGGCATCCACTGTCCCAGCACAGCCACAACTTGCCAACCCCTGCAGCCCCTTCCTGGACATCAATAGCTGCTGAGACAGGGTCTCAGGACTCAGGAGTGGGTCCCAGGGGACTGCTACTTGATATCTTCCCAGACTCCCAAGTGTCCCACTCCCACCCCACATCCAAAAGAGCCCCCAGGACACCCTAATTTCCTTTTCTCTACCCCGTGAAAACAAGCTTATGTTCTCAAGCTACACACCTGATACTCAAATTGCAGCTGGGAGTTGGCAGGTGGGTGACTGAGTACAGAAAAGACACTGAGATTATACCCAAAGAGATCCAGGGAAAAGAGAGGGAGGGATGGCAGGGCAGAGAAGTATGAGGGAGGCTGGGAAGTAAAGAGAGGAAAAATAATCCTAGCTCTCCTTTAATGAGCACATAATACATTCACACACCTTACCACTAATCCTCATAATAGCTGTAAGGATTGAGAATACAAACTCAGAAAGGTTAAGTGACATGCCCAAGGCCACACAGCTGAAAGCGGCAGAGCTAAGATTAAGACCAAGGATTTGATGAGCTCCAAAGTCCACCCGCTTCCCATGGCCTCACACAGTCTCCCCAGGGAAGTAGGAATTTTTCAAAACACAGAACTCTTTTAGGAGCGGGAAGTGGGATCCACATGCAGGCAAGGGACCCAGATGACCTCCCGAAGGTTCTGTCCTACCCCGCGTGGCTTGAAGTTTCATCTGACCCCTGGCCTCTTTTCGGAGCAAAAGCAGGCATGCCATGGAACAGAGGGTCTGATGGAAGAGTTTGCAGCAAAGATTGGGGGAGGGGGCAATGGAGTCCTCAGGACTCCAGATGCAAAAGGGAAGGAAGGAGGGTTCAGGGGGCTCCAGGCTTCTTCCAGCAAGATGCCCGCAAGCCAGGAAGGCGGGAATATGTTCTGGCTGGGAAATCGTTCAGCCAACAGTTCACTGACCCTCTGGCTGTGGGGAAGAGTTGGGAGATAGACTGTGAAGAGAGCCAAGGAGCCTTGGGGAAGTTGTCCCCAGAGCCCCCAAACGGAACCCCCTTGCCTCCCATCTCGGCTGCCCAGTCCCTCTTGGGGAGGGAGGCACCCTGCCCTGCCTTCCCTTCAGCGACTCGCAGCACCTAATCTGCAGCTCTCTCCTGAGAGCTGACAGTAACCAGGCTCCCTCTAAGCCCAGCCCCCGACGCAGGCCTCCCACAGATCCAAATACCCACCTCACTGCCCTCCCGGCTACCCATGAACTTTCTTCTCCTTGCCCCTTTGGGGTCTCCAAACTCCTGACATCCATAGCACCACCCGCATCCAGCTCTGCGTGGGACCCGGAGTCTGGCTCCCAAGATCACCTGTCTAGTAACCCATCACACATCAGAGCACCAGCACCTTCCCTCCCGCCTCCTCCCTGCCCACAGAAGCCCGCCTCCAAGCCCCCAAAGCTTCCCTACCCACTGCCCTAGGGTCTGGGATCTCCCCAGCCGCAGGCCGCTCACCTCTTATTCGCCGAGTTCCAGTAGACAGGCTCCAGGCTGAGCCCAGACACCAGCCCCAAAACCCCCAGCAGCAGCAGGGCCCCGACTCGCACGCCCCCCGGCCCAGAATGGGGGGGCCCCATGACCCCGCCAAGGCCTGGGGGGCGGGGCACCAACTCCCCCAAAGTCGCTCACCCCCCGGGGTGGCTGCCTTGGCTGCCTGGCTCTTCAGCCCGGAGCACCCCGGTAGCTGATGCCCCCAGCGCCCACGCGGACCTGCTTCCTGCTGTGTCCGCGCCCCCGCGGCAGAGCGCTCAGCCCCACCAGAGCCCTTCCAGGGGCCGTCTGCAGGCGCCCTACGCGCCCCCGGCCCACGCGCCAGCACCCCGGGATCTGTGAGCCCGCCTAAGTGGGGGACTGGGGGCGTCGGGGGCCGGGCGGGGGCGGCATGAGGCGCCGGACCGGGGAGCGAGGAAGGGGACGCCAAGCCGGAGCACCAGCCTCGCCGGGATTGAGGGCAGCGGGCTAAGGGAGGAAACCAGTCCCGAGCCCAGGAGGGGGGAGTTAAAGGAGAGGCGGGGAGGGGCAGAGGATGGTGGAGGGAAAAACCGGAGCTGGAGCTCGAGGCGGAGCGGGCGGCAGCATCCCGCGGCCCACGCCCCCCACACCTCCCTCACCTCGCGCACCTCCCGCCCGCCGCCCCGCCTCAGCCCCCGGCGCGGGCAGTCACGCCCCCTTTGTCTCTCCGAGCCTCTGGCTCCGGCTGAGTTCTGCCCGGCTCCCCTCCTGCCCTCCGATCGCCCAAGCTGCTGGAATCTTCCTCTTTCGAATCCAGAAAGGCTCTCGCCCTCTCCACCCCGAGGAACCCACCCCTTTCGCTCCCGCAGCCTCCTCCTCCATCCCAAAACAACACCGCTGCTCTCGGCAGGTTTGGAGAGAATAATAATAACCTTGAAGGCTTGGCACTTTACGAAGTGCGGCGGAGCTGATCGTCACGACTACCTGTGTGAAGTGGGAGGGGCAGAGCTAACGATTCCATTGCAGAGATGAGGAAACTGAGGCTCAGGGAGGCTCCGTGACTTGCCCAAGGTCACACAGGAAGTCTGGGATAAAGCTAGAAACCAAACCCAGGCTGCGCAACTCCCACTCTTGGGGTCTCTTTTGTCATTGCTCCATGGACCATGCGCTGTTGTTACCTGGGGGTTAGTGAAAAACAAGAGTTTAGGGGATACACTTGGGTCTTTCCTAGATGGCTCGGGGGAGAAGCGGGGCTGGGAGAAGAAGGGGCGTACCTACAACCCCAAACCGGCGCTGCGCAGGAAGGGCTGTTTCCAATTATCCTGGGGGAAGGGAGGAGCTGCCTTTTCGGGTGTAACAGCCCTGGCTTTCAGCACCTCTGGGCAGGGGTGACATTCCTCTCCCTCTCAAGCCTCCACAGGCCTTTCGTCCCTTCCCTTTGATTGTGAGGTCCAAAATCACATCCCCTGCTGGCAGTATTTCTTCAAAGTCCCCCCATTCTCAGTGTTTGGGAAGATGTTGGGGGGAGGAGGGAGGAGTCACTGCTTCAAATGACACACTCGTCCCCCCACCCCCAAAGACAGAGCAGACAAATGGAGAAACAAACCCAGCGACGGCCGCTGAATGAATAAGACCCTCGCCGCACCCCGCATGGAACAGCAATACCAAAGGTGATGACTGTATTTTTCAACACCTTTACTCTTTTATGTGTGTCCTTGACTCTGGCAACTGGGTTGTCTGCCTGCTGGGGAGCCCCGGGGAGGGGAGGAGAGTACTCCTGCTCCCCTCAGAGCTGAGTAATGGTACCCATGCTGCTGGAGAATGGCAAACAGTGTGGAGTGTGGGTGACAGGCACCCTGTCACTGTCTGCACAGTCTCACACGGTCACACCCAACAGTCTGACCCAGCTCCTGCTCAGCCCCGCTCACCCTGACCCCTGCCGCCCCCACCTTGGGAGTGAGATTTCAAACAGGTTTCCCCCTTCAGTTTACCTAGTTGCTTAGCAACCAACCAGTCAATGGCATGAAGCCCCACCCCCACCCACTTGACTTCACACCAAGCTCAGCCGCCCCATTGGCTCCTGCCTGGTCCCACCTCTCAATCCCTGGTTTCAGGACCAGTGGGTATGGGGTTGCCATACCCACTGCTGCTGGACCAGGGAGCCCGCCAGTCCCCCTGCCCAGTCCCCACCTCACTCACATGCCCCCCCAAAACAGACACAAAGACTCTAGTATCATAAAAACCTTTTTATATAAGCTCACCCACACCTCCCTCCGTTCCTCCCTGCCCTTTCTCGCCCTGGTGATCATCAGGGATGCTGGAGTCTGGCCCCCCCCCACACCACCAGAGCTGAAGCCGACATTCAAGGTGGACGTGGCGCGTGGAGAGCAAGGGAACGCCCAGCTCCTCTCCTTCGTCCCCACTCTCTGTGGGCTCTGGAAACACACGCTGACCGGAGGCAGTGGCCAGGAGAGGCAGGCTAGGGTGCAGGCTGAGGGAGAGATGGGGAGGGTCTATCAGTGCCTTCAGTGAGGACACTTGCTCCCTCTGGGATTCACCTCCCTCCCCAACCCAAGCCCCAACATCTCTGGAATTGAACTGAGGACCTCACGCCATTGGTGCAGTCCTTCTGGGGCAGAAAACTCAACACGGGCTCCGGCTTCCCATCATTGCCAGGCCCACCTGTGTCCCACACAGAGACGGCCCCGCTTGTGCTGCCACTCACTAGGAACTGCCCGGTCCTGGGAGAGAGAGGAGAGATTTGCTGGCAGAGGCCTCACCCCTGGGGCAGGAACCCCTCACACCCAGGGACTGGGGCCCTACAGCTGGACTCTGGCATTCCTAAGCTTATCAGGGCCCTGTGTAAGAAAGAGTCACGGCCACTCACGGGTCCAGATCGAAGTAGATGCGCTGATTGGTGGTCACCTCTCGACCCAGGGACCACAGTGGGTAACCAGGCTGCCGGAGATCCCAACACAGGAGCTCAGCATCCTGGAGACATGGAATAGGACCTGGAGTCGCCCCCAAAGCGCTGGATGTCCTTGCCTCCCTCGGGGTCTCCAGGCACTCCTTCAGCTTGGGATTTTTTCCCCATCCCCATTCCCCTACGCAGCAGACTACATGCCCGCTCCTGCCCCGCTGCCCAGCTGCTCTGGGCTCTCAGGGTGTGACCCCTACCTTGCGGGCTCCTGAGAAGAAGCGGTTGCCATCGGGATGAAAGCAGAGGTGGGTGATGCCCCCTTGGTGCCCTCCCAGCAAGGCGAGAGGGGAGCCATCATCCCAGGCATACAGACCCAGGGAGCGGCCGTAGGAGCCGCAGGCATAGAGAGGCTGGGCTGGGCTGAAGGCTATGCAGGAGATGATGCCGCTCTGGCCCTGCTTTTTTGCTAGAGAGGGAAGGAACAAAGTGGGGGAGGGGGCAATGGCTCCTGGCACTAACCAGGCTAAGCAGAGGTCTGTCTCCCATCCCAGCACCAACATGCTTGGACTCAACATCTCCCCCATGCTGTCTGTCACAAGCAGGACAAAGACCTCTGATGCTCCCCACATCTGTCCTCCCAAAGGACCTAAATGCCAAGCCCCACTTCATCCCTCTCAAATCCCAGTTTTTCCTTGGAGAGATGCAAGTTGAAGGCCTACAGGAAAATGGAATCAGCTTTATCAAAAATTTTCTAGAAAGATTTCAGAGAACAAAAGCTCCACAGCTGACAGGGTATGGGTTCAGGAAGGAAGCAGTCCTTTGACCAGCTGGTTGACCTTGGGAAGGTTTCCTACCTGCTCTGAGTCTGTTTGCTCCTCTGCCGACTGGGCTGCACCTGCTCCCAGGGCCGTACAGAGGACGGCGTGAAACCCCACAGGTGGCCCCTGGCTCACAAAAGGCCCCTGTGCAGGTGACAGTGCCCTTCCCTCTCCTCCTCCCTTGGAGGCACAGATGCTTACCAAATGTGGCTCGGACCTCGCAGTCTCGGCCAGGCCGGGCCGTGGAGAAAACACGCACAGTCCGGTTGAAGCCACAGAAGAGCTGGGAGCCATCCGGGGAGAAGCAGAGCGAATGGGCTGCTGTCAGCTCATCCTGGGGGAAGGAAAGGGCTGAAAACAGGTCTTGCAAAGCCTCAGCTGCCCTCAAGGAGAGCCCGGCCAGTACGAGTGCTGGGGCTGAGTGTGGTGGTCCCTACCAGGTGGTTGTAGGCGCGAAAGGAAGCTCGGAGTTCTCCAGTGAATGCATCCCAGATATGAATCGGGTTCTCCCGGCTGCTGCTGGCCACGCTGAGAGAGACATGGACACTGAAACCCTGGTGCTGTCAAAGGAAGGGGAGGAATGGCCGGGCACAGTGGCTCACGCCTGTAATCCCATCACTTTGGGAGGCCAAGGCAGGTGGATCACTTGAGGTCAGGAGTTCGAGACCAGCCTGGCCAACATGGTGAAACCCTGTCTCTACTAAAAATACAAAAATGAGGCTGGGTGTGGTGGCTCACGCCTGTAATCCAAGCACTTTGGAAGGCCAAGGAGGGTGGATCACCTGAGGTCAGTTCGAGACCAGCCTGGCCAACATGGTGAAACCCCATCTCTATGAAAAATACAAAATTTGGGGGGGGGGGGTGGTGCACACCTGTAATCCCAGCTACTCAAGAAGCTGAGGCAGGAGAATCACTTGAACCTGGGAGGCGGAGGTTGCAGTGAGCCAAGACTGCATCACTGCCCTCCAGCCTGGGTGACAGAGGGAGACTCAATCTAAAAAAAAAAAAAAAGGAAGGGGAGGAAGCCAGCTGACCAGCCCCTCTGATAAGCACGCTGAGCCTTCCTCTTCTGAAGACCCCTGGTAGCCCTTGACTCTCCCAAGAGGCCCTGCTTGAAACTGGGTGGTGGGGCGGCGAGCGGGGAGGCAAACAGTACTTACTAGGAGGTGTCTGGCTGGGCTGAGGACATCAGAGAATACCAGCAGTAATCATAGATGGTATCACCTTCCACCATTCGAAGGACAGGGACCTATACAGAGACGTGGGAATGGCTGAGTCACTCGGACAGAAAAGGAGTCTGAGGCGCATGCCTCTAGCAGTGTTGTGGCAGATGGGGTGTATATACAGAGCACAGACTCTGTCTCAATGTTCAAGGGTGAGCTCAGACTTTAATGTCAAATTTAGCCACCAAAAGCCATATAGATTCATACTTTTTTAAAATTATTTTATGAGACAGAGCATGCACCACCATGCCTGGCTAATTTTGTTTTTGTTTCTTTTTTAATAGAGACGGGGTTTCACCATGTTGGCCAGGCTGGTCTCAAATTTCTGACCTCAGGTGATCCACCCGCCTCGGCCTCCAAAAGTGCTGGGATTACAGGTGTGAGCCACCATACCCGGCCTCATACTTTTTCTTTATAAACACTTAGAGAGGAAGAAACAAATAATAATACCTCAACCCAGAGACAAAGAACCAACCAATTATTCAAATACTTACTGAGTACATGCTAGGTGCCATTTGATCCTTTAAAAAAAATATTAGTACAAAAATTTGCCAGGCGTGGTGGTAGACGCCTGTAATCCCAGATACTCGGGAGGCTGAGGCAGGAGAATCCCTTGAACCCAGGAGGCAAAGGTTGCAGTGAGCTGAGATCGCACCACTGCACTCCAGCCTAGGTGACAGAGAGAGATGGTGCCTAAAAAAAAAAAAAAAAAAAAGAAAAAGAAAAGAAAAAATTATCGGCTGAGCACAGTGGCTCACACCTGTAATCCCAGCACTTAGGGAGGCTGAGGCAGGCAGATTACTTGAGCCCAGGAGTTCAACACCAGCCTGGGCAATATGGTGAAACACTGTCTCTACAAGAAAAAAAAAATTAGCTGGGCATGGTGGTGCACGCCTGTAGTCCCAGCTACTAGGGAGGCTGAGGCAGGAGAATTGCTTGAGCCCAGGAGGTAGAGACCACAGTGAGCTGAGATCATGCCACTACACTCCAGCCTGGGCAACAGAGATGCTGTCTCAAAAATACAAAAACAGAAACAAAAAAACCTCCCTACAAAAATAAAGAAAAAAAATTAAACAGTTCAAACATGCAAAGTATCTTATTAAAAAAAACCCCGTGACCCCTCCATCCAGCGGAAGAAAAAGATGTTTAAACCCCTTTCCTAACAGAAACTCTCCCTCAGAGGTAAAAACTATCCTGAATTTATCACTGTCATACATTTCCTTAGGAATATATACGTATATATATATATATTTTTTTTATTTTAAAGGCAGAGTCTCACTGTATCACCCAGGCTGAGTACAGTGGCATGATCTCAGTTTACTGCAACCTCCACCTCCCAGGTTCAAGCAATGCTTGTGCCTCAGCCTCCTGAGTAGCTGGGATTGCAGGAGTTCACCTCCACGCTCGGCTAATTTTTTGTATTTTTAGTATAGACAGGGTTTCGCCATGTTGGCCAGGCTGGTCTCGAACTCCTGGCCTCAAGTGATCTTTCTGCCTCAGCCTCCCAAAGTGCTGCGATTACAGGTGTGAGCCCCTGCACCCAGCCTAGGAGTATATTCATATGGGAAAAAAAACAGTATCTAACGTTGTCTTGCAGGTCTTTAAACTTAATTTTTTCTTTTCTTAGAGACAGGGTCTTACTCTGTTGCCTAGGCTGGAGTACAGTGGTGCAATCATCTCACTGTAACCTCAAACTCCTGGGCTCAAGCAAACAATCCCTTGGCCTCAGCCTCCCTAGTAACCGGGAATATAAGCATAAGCCACCATACCTGGCTAATTTATTATTTATTTATTTTTTGACGGAGTCTCGCTTTGTAGCCCAGGCTGGAATGCAGTGGCACAATCTTGGCTCACTGCAACCTCTGCCTCCCAGACTCAAGCAATTCTCTGCCTCAGCCTCCTGAGTAGCTACGATTACAGGCGCCTGCTATCACGCCCGGCTAATTTTTTTGTATTTTTAGTAGAGATGGGGTTTTACCATCTTGGCCAGGCTGGTCTTGAACTCCTGACCTCGTGATCCACCCGCCCCAGTCTCCCAAGTGCTGGGATTACAGGCATGAGACACCACGACCAGCCTGCTTGGCTAATCTTTAAAATTATTTTTTTGTAGAAACAGGGGTCTGTGTTGCTCTGGCTGGTCTAAAACTCCTGGCCTCAAGCAATCCAGCCACCTCAGCCTTTCAACGCACTGGGATTACAAGCATGAGCCACCATGCCCGGCCTAGACTTAACAGTAATGGTATTATATCATATACATCCCTCTGTAATAGTCAGCTTTAACCATGGAAACACATTTTGCTCTAATTCATGCATTTTCACTGCTGTATAGTAGTCCACTCATGAATATATTCAAACCGATCTACCCTTCTTCTATTTAGAATCACTGATGTTTTTCTATTTTTTGGCTAGTGTGCTTTAACATTCTGTACACATGTAGAAGGGTTTCTCTACAGTTTCTGCTGAAAAGTAAAATTACTGGTCTCTACGCTATGCACTTTGCAAACTTTGTAAGATACTATAATGTCAATTTCTTTCCCAAAGCACTTATCCCAATGTCCTCTCCCACCAGCAGCGTATAAGAGTCTCTATTCTAGCCTGGGCAATATAGCAAGACCCCAGTTCTACAAAAAATTAAAAAATTAGTCAGGCATGTTGGCATACTTGTAGTCCCACCTCTTCGGGAGAGTGAGGCAGGAAGACTGCTTGACCCCAGGAGTTTGAGGCTACAGTGTGCCATGTTCGCACCACTGCGCTCCAGCCTGGGCAACAGAACAAGATCCTATCTCCAAAAAAAAAAAAATCCCCTTGGTATTGCCAGACTTTTACATTTTTCTCAATTTGAAGGTGGTGAAATGGTATTTCATTACAGCATAAATTTGTATTTCCATCATTACTATAAGAGAGATTAGATATTTCCTCTATGTTTACTGGCCATTTAGTTAGGTACACCTTTTCATAAATTTTGCCCCTTTTCTTTTTTTTTTTTTTTTTTTGAGACAGTCTTTCTCTGTTCCCCAACTTGGGGTGCAGTGGGATGACCTCGGCTCACTACAACCTCTGCCTCCTGGGTTCAAGTGACTCTCATGCCTCAGCCTCCCAAGTAGCCAGGACTACAGGCATTTGCCACCAAGCCCGGCTAATTTTTATACTTTTTAGCAGAGATGGGGTTTCACCATGTTGGCCAGGCTGGTCTCAAACTCCCAGCCTCAAGTGATCTGCCTACCTCGGCCTCCCAAAGTGGGGATTACAGGTGTGAGCCACCATGCCTGACCAGTTGTTGTCTTTTTCTTTTCTTTTTTCTTTTTTTTTGGAGGCACAGTCTCCCTCTATCCCCAGGCTGGAGTGCAGTGGCGTGATCTCGGCTCACTACTACCTCCATCTCCCAGGTTCAAGCAATTCTCCTGCCTCAGCCTCCCGAGTAGCTGGGATTACAGACACCCGCCACCATGCCCAGCTAATTTTTGTATTTTCAGTAGAGACGGGATTTCGCCATGTTGGTCAGGCTGGTCTTGAACTCCTGACTTCGGGTGATCCGCCTGCCTCGGCCTCCCAAAGTGCTGGGATTACAGGCATGAGCCACCGCGCCCAGCCGTCTTTTTCTTACTGATTTGTGAGAGATAAATAGTCTGGACACTGACCTTCGTCAGTTGTCTTCTGAGCCTCAGGCTGATGTCAACCAGCCAGGACTTCAGTATCCACCTCTATACTCTGAACCCATATATCCAACTGCCTGGTGGACAGTGCCACTTGATCATCCCACAGGTTCCTCAAATTCAATTTGTCCATAATGGGCCGGGCATCCGCCGCCATCAAACCTGCTGTTCCTCCTGGACTCCACATCCAGTGCTCAATCCTGAAATCTGAGCACCAGCCTTGACTGCTACCATTCTTCACTTCCTTTCCACTCCTGGTCCAACCGAATACCAAATCTTGCCAGTTCCTCCTCCTAGTCTTCCATTACCACGCTGCTACCCCGACCCACCTCTCAAGGCTCATCTCTGCTAATTCCCGTAAAAATCTGAGTCCCGGCCGGGCGCAGTGGCTCACGCCAGTAATCCCAGCACTTTGGAAGGCCAAGGCGGGTGGATCACAAGGTCAGGAGATTGAGACCATCCTGGCTAACACGGTGAAACCCCGTGTCTACTAAAAACACAAAAAATTAGCTGGGCGTGGTGTTGGGCGCCTGTAGTCCCAGCTACTCGGGAGGCTGAGGCAGGAGAATGGCGTGAACCTGGGAGGCGGAGCTTGCAGTGAGCCGAGATTACACCACTGCACTCCAGCCTGGGCGACAGAGCAAGACTCCATTAAAAAAAAAAAAAAAAAAAAAAAAAAAAAATCTCTGAGTCCCGCCATTTTGACTCTCAAGTCCCATAAGGTGCCAACTCGCCACACTTTCAACCCACTGGCTTTCAACATGTCCTAGGCTCCAAGTCTGGAATATTCTTCCTTCATCTCCCCCAACGACTCCTCCTGGCTGAATCCTAGTCATCCTTCAGGTCTCTTAGATGCTTCTTCCTCTGGGAACGCTTCCCTAACCCCTCCAGCTAAGCAAGGCGCCCCTGCTCCGCTTTCCTATAGCCCCGATGCTCCTCACTCCCCTTCCGTCATACCTATCAGAGAAGGAGGGAATCACATCTGCCTCGCTCTCACCACTGCCTCCCCAACACGTGGTGCAGAATCAGCAGAGTCAACAAATACGGTTTTAATGAGCAAAAGGAGGCAGGAGACTGTTTCAGCAACATAAGGCCCAAAATAATAGGCCCTTGAATTAAAGTAGAGGCAGTGAGAGGGACAGATGTGGGTGGATTAGGAAGATTAGGCAGACTTGATGGGATTTGGGAAGTAATTGGATGTGAGGAGTTAGGAACAGGGAGATTAAAGATTAAAGGATGAGAGAGACCCTGGCTTCTGGCTTGGATACCCGAGGTCACCAAAATGGCGGGAGAACAGGAGAGCACCGGAAGGAAGGCTGTACAGTGCTAACGTCGTCAGCGGGAGAGAGAATCAGCATAAGCCTCAAAGGAAAAGTTTCACAAAGACGAAAGAGCAATTGTGTGGCTACAGCATTTGGGAATGAGGACGCTCCCCGTCCCCACCCTGAGAGATAAAGGGCACAGAGGACGCAAAGTGTCTCCTAGAGAGGGCAAGACGAGGAGTAAAGGCTTCCTGCAAGAGCCATGGGGCCCGGCAAGTACTCAGGAAAGACGCTGGGGAGCTGCAAATGAGACTTGCAGAAAGTTCTGTGAAAAGGTAGAAAAGAAAGGAGAAAACCCGAGAAACTATATTGGGAAGAAGACTCAGTACACACAAGTATATGGAAATACCCAAATACACCCTTCCCCAATTTTCTGACCTATACAAATTTTATCTATTTAAGGCCGGGCGCGGTGGCTCACGCCTGTAATCCCAGCACTTTGAGAGGCCGAGGCGGGCGAATCACGAGGTCAGGAGATCGAGACCATCCTGGCTAACATGATGAAACCCCGTCTGTACTAAAAATACAAAAAATTTGCCTGGCGTGGTGGCAGTGGGCGCCTGTAGTCCCAGCTACTCGGGAGGCTGAGGCAGGAGAATGGCGTGAACCCGGGAGGCGGAGCTTGCAGTGAGCCAAGATCGCGCCACTGCACTCCAGCCTGGGCGACACAGCAAGACTCCGTCTCAAAAAAAAAAAAAAAAAAAAAAAAAGAAATGTTATCTATTTCAAATGCTAAACTTGTAGACACTAAAAATTAAAATATCTAATGAGAGAGGTTACGATAGAACTGGTACACTAGCAGGAAAAAAAAAAAAAAACAAACAAACACAAAAAGGTTTTGGTTGTTTGTTTTGAGACAGTCTCGCTCTGTCACCCAGGCTAGAGTACAATGGTGCGATCAAAGGTCATGGCAGCCTCAACCTCGCAGGCTCAAGCGATCCTCCCACCTCAGCCTCCCAAGTGCCTGGGACCACAGGCCCAACTTTTTTGATAGAGACAGGATCTGGCTGTGTTACCAAGGCTGGTCTCAAATTCCTGGGCTCAAGCGTTCTTCCCACCTTGGCCTCCCAAAGTGCTGGGATTATAGGCATGAGCCACCACACCAGCCACGAAAATCTTTTGAAAACAAACTGACTGGCCAGGAGCGGTGGCTCATGCCTGTAATCCCACCACTTTAGGAGGCGGAAGTGGGTGGATCACTTGAGGTCGGGAGTTTGAGACCAGCCTGGCCAACATGGTGAAACCCTATCTCTACTAAAAATACAAAAATTAGCCGGGTGCAGTGGTGCGTGCCTGTAATCCCAGCTACTCAGGAAGCTGAGGCAGGAGAATCGCTTGAACCGGGAAACAGAGGTTGCAGTGAGGCAAGATCACACCACTGCACTCCAGCCTGGGCCACAGAGCAAGACTCTGTCTCAAAAAAAAAAAAAAGAAAGAAAGAAAAAAAGAAAACAAATCGACTATCTGTATTTCAAGGTATATTTTTAAAAAGTTAATATTATCTGACCTAGAATATTTCTTATTCACAAAATTTCTCTTAGGGCTAGGTGCCGTGGCTCACGCCTGTAATCCCAGCACTTTGGGAGGCAGAGGTGGGTGGATAACTTGAGGTCAGGAATAGAGACCAGCCTGGCCAACATGGTGAAACCCTGTCTCTACTAAAAATACAAAAATTAGCCAGGCATGGTGGCGGGCCCCTGTAATCCCAGCTACTTGGGAAGCTGAGGAAGGAGAATCACTTGAACCCAGAGGCAGAGGTTTCAGTGAGCCAAGATCATGCCACTGCACTCCAGCCTGGGTGATGGAGCAAGACTCTGTCTCAAAAAAAAAAAAAATTCTCTTAACAAAAGAACCTCCCTCAAAATACATGAAGATAATTTGTTCACTGAAGAATAATTTATGATATAATAATCCTGGAAACAACCCAAATGTCCAAAACAGGAGAAGAGGTAAGAAAATTATCATAAGCACTCAATGCAATATCACACACCATTAAACACCATAACAGTGAAGACTAGACTACCACAAAAAACATTCAGGATATGATTGTTAAAAGGAAAAAAGGAATGTATAAAACCATGTACTATATGATTACAACTGCATAAAAGCTTTCAGTACTTGGACAGAGCTTAGAAAGAAATGTAGAAAAATTCAGAAGGCTAAATTCTGCAGTGGCACGTAATGACGATTTTTTCTCTTTTTAACATTCCCATTTCTCTTAAACAAGTTTTTGCAATACTCAAAACTGCCCCCCCCCACCCCGCCCCACATTTCCAGAGTCTCTTCTAACTATCCCTGCCTTGAAACAACCTCTCACCTCCTGAACTCTTTTAACATGGCTGCACCAGCTGCACCACCACCCCCTGGCCCTGAGGAACCAGGGTTCACGGCTTAGATCACCTTATAGTCTGCACAGAGAACTCAAATGTCTGCAGCCTCCAGCCTTAAAGAGTTGCATGTCAGGTAAGCGTTCAGGAACAGCCTTGGAACTGAGTACCTTTCTTCTTTTAACGAGCCAACAAGACTCAGCCCTGCTGCAGATCACTTGAAGACAGGAGTTTGAGAACAGCCTGGGCAACATGGAGAAACCCCATCTCTACTAAAAATACAAAAATGAGTTGGGCATGGTGGCGCACGCCTGTAGTCCCAGCTACTTGGGAGGCTGAGGCACGAGAATCACTTGAACCTGGGAGGCGGAGGTTGCAGTGAGCTGAGATTGTGCCACTGCCCACTGTACTCCAGCCTAAGCAAGAGTGAGACCCTGTCTCAAAAAACAAAAAAAGACTCACCCCTGCCCCATCCTCATATTAACCTTAAGGACTAGAGAAGTCCTGGTCTTCTAGGTCATCTGTCATCACCACCACCTGTATACTGCTCTACACACACCCTTATCTGCCCCAAACCCACTGAAATTCCTACTCAAGGATCTAAAAACCAGCTGGGCACAGTGGCTCATGCCTGTAATCACAACATTTTGAGAGGCCAAGGCAGGAGAACTGCTTGAAGCCAGGAGTTTGAGACCAGCCTGGACAACATAGCAAGACCCCATCTCTACAGAAAGTACAAAAATTAGCTGAGCATGGTGGCATGGCCTATAGTCTCAGCTACTCGGGAGGAGTTCAAGGTTGTAGTGAGCTATGACTGTGACTGTACTCTATCCAGCCTGGGCAACAGAGCGAGACCCCGCCTCTAATAAAATAAATAAATAACACCCTCCCATATTTCTCATCTTCTCCTCAGAATGATCCATTCGTCCTGCACTTGTGTGGCCCTGGCTGTGCCCCCCGACCCTCTCAAGCTGAGATGGCTTTAATGCTCACGGCCAGCTGTCCCCAGTACACACCTTAAGGACAAGAGGTGGCTGGGTGTCATTATGCCCCCGGCTGTCAAACCCCAGCTCCTCTGCAGTTCTTCTTATCAGACTAGCTTCCTCTGTTTTATCACCCTCCCTCATCCACTAAGACTTTACCGCCTGGTTCACCATCTCACTGCCCACAAACAGTCCTGTTATCATTCTTGTTTTTTTGTGGGGTTTCTTGTTTTTGTTTTTGAGGTGGAGTCTTGCTCTGTCGCCCAGGCTGGAGTGCAGTGGTGCGATCACTGCAACCTCTGCCTCCCAGGTTCAAGCAATTCTCCTGCCTCAGCCTCCCAAGTAGCTGGGACTACAGGCAATCACGACCATGCCTGGCTAACTTTGTATTTTTTTTAGTAGAGACGGGGTTTCACCATGTTGGCCAGGCTGGTCTCGAACTCCTGACCTTAGGTGATCCACCCGCCTCGGCCTCCCAAAGTGTCGGGATTACAGGCATGAGCCACCAGACCTGACCCTGCTCTGCTATTTCTACCATGACAATTTATTCAGCTTCATCAAAAACATATTTACAGTCCAGTTCCTTAACCACTTTAGATTCCAGTCCACCACGGCATGCACACTCTTGAAGACACTCTCAAGATACCCTTGTCTTTCTCTCCTGGTAAACCTCAACCAGACCATCCTCCTATTCTGGCTTGCACGCAACTGATACCAGTGACTACTAGTGTTTACTGAACACTTACTATATGCTAGGTGCTGTTTTAAGTGCTTTTTTTAAATTTTATTATTATTTTTTGGGGACTAAGTCTTGCTCTGTTGCCCAGGTTGGAGTGCAGTGGCGCGATCAGCTCACTGCAACCTCCGCCTCCTGGATTCAAGCAATTCTCCTGCCTCAAACCTCCCAAGTAGCTGGGATTACAGGTGCCCGCCACTAAGCCCGGCTAATTTTTGTATTTTTAGTAAAGACAGGGTTTCACTATGTTGGCCAGGTCGGTCTCGAACTCCTGACCTCAGGCAATCCACCTGCCTCGGCCTCCCAAAGTGCTGGGATTACAGGCGTGAGCCACCGTGCCCGGCCTTAAGTGCTTTAATTCATTACTGATTATTTTAATTCTCACAACTCCGTGAGGCAGGTGCTATTATAATCATCTCCATTTTACAAACAGAGAAACTATAATCATTTAACTTGCCAGGAAAAATGCACAGTCACACTAACTGGTCTCATTTCAAATTAATGGCAACGGACCTCTAGTGGGCACCAAGCAAAGAGCAACACAACTGCCACATGCCTCGGTGGGTGTGAATTTTTGAAACTCCGTCTCAAAAAAAAAAAGAAAGAAAGAAAGAGTGCTGATGGAGGAGGAGGAGGCCCAGCAGAGCCTTGAGTGCCTGAGTGCTCCAGCACAGGGAGGCGGAGACAGTGACTCATGCTGCTGAGAGATGGAGTGAGGCGAATTTACGGAATGACCCAAGAGAGGCCAGGCGCGGTGGCTCACGCTTGTAATCCCAGCACTTTGGGAGGCCGAGGCGGGAGGATCACGAGGTCAGGAGATCGAGACCACGGTGAAACCCTGTCTCTACTAAAAATACAAAAAATTAGCCAGGCGTGGTGGCGGGCGCCTGTAGTCCCAGCTACTCGGGAGAGGCGGAGGCAGGAGAATGGCGTGAACCCGGGAGGTGGAGCTTGCAGTGAGCCGAGATAGCACCACTGCACTCCAGCCTGGGTGACAGAGCGAGACACTCCAGCCTGGGTGACACAGCGAGACTCCATCTCAAAAAAAAAAAAAGGAGAATGACCCAAGACAAGAGGACATTAGTGACCTTGACAAGAGCACTTTCAGGGAAGCGATGGAGGCAGAACCTGATTAGGATGGGTGGGAGAAAACTATAGCCAATCTTTTTTTTTTTTTTTTTTGAGACGGAGTCTTGCACTGTTGCCTGGACTGGAGTGCAGTGGTGCAATCCTGGCTCACTACAACCTCCATCTCCTTGGTTCAAGTAATTCTCCTGCCTCAGACTCCAGAGTAGCTGGGATTACAGGCGCCCGCCACCACGCCCAACTAATTTTTTGTATTTTTAGTAAAGACGGGGTTTCATCATGTTGGCCAGGCTGGTCTCGAACTCCTGACCTCAGGTGATCCACTTGCCTCAGCCTTCCAAAGTGCTGGGATTACAGGCATCAGCCACCACGCCCGGCCCCAACTAATTTTTGTATTTTAGTAGAGACAGGGTTTTACCATGTTGGCCAGGCTGGTCTCAAACTCTTCACCTCAGGTGATACACCCGTCTCAGCCTCCCAAAGTGTTGGGATTACAGGCGTCAGCCACTGTGCCTAGCCCCGGATTTCACTCTTGCCCACCCATAAACCATTCACTCTTCTGTTTTAAAACTCTCTTGGCCGGGCGCAGTGGCTCACACCTGTAATCCCAGCAATTTGGGAGGCCAAGGTGGGTAGATCACAAGGTCAGGAGTTCGAGACCAGCCTGGCCAATATGATGAAACCCCATATCTACTAAAAAAATACAAAAAAATTAGCCGGGTATGGTGGCACATGCCTGTAATCCCAGGTACTCGGAAGGTTGAGGCAGGAGAATCACTTGAACCTGGGAGGCAGAGGTTGCGGTGAGCTGAGATGGTGCCACTGCACTCCAGCCTGGGCAAGAGAGCAAGACTCTGTCTCAAAAAAATAAAAAAACCTCTCATGGCCCGGCGTGGTGGCTCACGCCTGTAATCCTAGCACTTTGGAAGGCCGAGGCGGGTGGATCACCTGAGGTCAGGAGTTTGAGACCAGCCAGGCCAACATGGCAAAACCTGTCTCTACTAAAAATACAAAAATTAAGTCAGGCGCAGTGGCTCACGCCTATAATCCCAGCACTTTGGGAGGCCGAGACCGGCGGATCAAATGTCAGGAGTACGAGACCATCCTGGCCAATATGGTAAAACCCTGTCTCTATTTAAAAAAATACAAAAATTAGCTGGGGCGGGCGCCTGTAATCCCAGCTACTCGGGAGGCTGAGGCAGGAGAATCGCTTGAATCCAGGAGGCAGAGGTTGCAGTGAGCCGAGATCACACCATTGCACTCCAGCCTGGGTGACAGAGCAAGACTCGTCTCAAAAAAAAGAAAAAAAAAACCTCTCTCATGACTTCTCAAATAAACTCCAAATGCCTTACCCATAAGACCCAACACAACGTGGCTGCTCTTCTCTGTCCTCACCCCTCTGTTCCCCTCATTTGCCTCAGTCTGGCTATACCAGCATTCTGTGTTTTTTGTTTTGTGTTTGTTTGTTTGTTTGTTTTGGGATGGAGTCTCGCTCTGTAGCCCAGGCTGGAGTGCAGTGGCATGATCTCGGCTCACTGCAACCTCCATCTCCTGGGTTCAAATGATTCTCCTGCTTCAGCCTCTCAAGTAGCTGGGATTACAGGCACCCACCTTCACACCCAGCTAATTTTTGTATTTCTGTAGAGATGAGGTTTTGCCATGTTGGCCAGGCTGGTCTCGAACTCCTGACCTCAGGTGATCTGCCCACCTCAGCCTCCCAAAGTGCTGGGATTACAGGCGTGAGCCACTGAGCCCAGTCTGTTTTGTTGTTTTTTGAGATGGAGCCTCACTCTGTCGCCCAGGCTGAAGTGCACTGGTACAATCTTGTCTGACTGCAGCCTCCACCTCCCGAGTTTGAGAGATTCTCCTGCCTCAGCCACACGAGTAGCTGGGATTACAGGCGCGTGCCAACACATGCAGCTAATTTTTGTATTTTTAGTAGAGATTTTGCCATATTGGCCATTTTAGTAGAGTAGAGGTTTTGCCATATTGGCCAGGCTGGTCTCGAACTCCTGGCCTCAAGTGATCTGCACGCCTCGGCCTCCCGAGTAGCTGGGATTACAGGTGTGAGCCACCGTGCAGGGCCTTTCTGGTCTTTTAACGCACAAAGCTATTTCCCAGTTCTGGGTGTTTGTAGTATCATTGCCAGTTCCTGGAAAGCTCTTTCCAGAAGCCTTCACATGACTGATCCCTTATCCTCCTTCAGGTCTTAGCTCAAATGCCTCCTTTTCAGAGAGCTCCTTCCTGAGCATTTTATGCAATGTGCTTTCCTCTAGTTAGTCTCTCTTCATTCTGTGTATTTCCTTCAGAGCATTTATCATCATCTTGGTCCTGATGCTTGCTGGTTTACATGTTTGTTGTCTATCTCCCACACAGAAAGCAAACCAGCCCTTCATCTGTCTTGTCCATCACTTTACGCCAGCACAGTGACTAACATATATCAGTAGTCAATCAATAAATGTCTATAGGCCAGGCACGGTGACTCACACCTGTAATCCCCGCACTTTGGGAGGCCGAGGTGGGCGGATCATCTGAGGTCAAGAATTTGATATCAGCTTGCCCAACATGGCGAAACCCCATCTCTACTAAAACTATAAAAATTAGTCGAGTGTGATGGTGTGTGCCCGTAGTACCAGCTACTTGTGGGGCTGAGGCAGGAGAATCCCTTGAACCCGGGAGGCAGAGGTTGCAGTGAGCCGAGATCACACCACGGCGCTCCAGCCTGGGTGACAGAGCAAGACCAAGTCTCAAAAAAATAATAAATATAAATATATATATACTGCCACAAGAAATTCACTACTTTTTAGTGAAAAACACAGATTCCTAATTAAAGAAAGGGGAAATATCTCTCTAAATAACTTCAGAATTCGGGGCAGAAAACGCTACATGTGGAAACTCATCTTGAAAAACAGTCCCGTTTGTGAACAGGAAACACTTGGACTACACTTTTTCCATCTCCAAGAAGGACTTAATGTGCAGCATTGATGAAGAGGCAGCCCCAGTCCTTACCATTTCTGCATATTCCACCTGCTCCCCCTCAAGGTACAGCTCTGGGGGCAGGTTATAAATTCGCAAGATGTTATCAGCACTATTGGTCAAGATGCAGGAACCGTCAGGAGCCCTAGAAACAGGAGAGAGTTAGAAAGCTGGCCAGACCTATGCTTTTCAAGAGTAGGGCTAGGGCTGAGCCTACCTCTGGGGTGGGTAAGCCCCCCTGAATCCTTGAGGGAAGCAGAAGACACAAACTGCTAGATAAAATGTAAGCTCAGTCTAAAAGGGCTACGTGCCCCTTCTCCCAGCTCTGGGGCATCCCTCTCCTAGACAACTGGACTGTTTTACGTGAAAATCTCGGGGGTGGTCAGCTCCCTGCCCCGTTGTTATCCTTACCACTTACAGCCTTTCAAGAAGTTCTCAGGTTGGGTGCTGAACTCTGACCAGGAACCACTGAGAAATCGAGGCAGCTGGGAGAAGCTGTAGTTCCAAGCGCTGAAAGGAAGATGGGGGACAACAAACCTGGGTCGCCAAGCAAAGGGGGCAGGGGCCTGGAGAAATGGGTCTCAGGACCAGAGGACAGGTCGACCTCACACTTCATCTCCCCAGACTCCACAGTCCACTGCCATCACCACTTACGTGTCTCCCTCGTCCTCTGCAGCGGGTTCCCCAGAGGTATCTTCCATGGCTTCTCCAGACCCCAACTCTGGCCCGTTCGCTTCTTCTTCAGAAAGGCTCCCGTTTCCTTCTTCTGCAGGAAGGCTCGTATTTTCGGAAAGTTCTTGCTCCTCGATTCGAGGACTCAACTCACTAGGAGAACCAAACTCTGTTTCCAGGGGAGTGCAGAGAGAAACTGGGTCCCCCTCCCCTAGCTCCTGGGACACAACTGAGCCAGCCACAGGATCTGGGGACAACCGGGGCAGATCCTCCCTTTCGGGAGGCGGTGGCATCAGTTCAGAGTCCGCATTTTTATCCATCGGGGAAGCGTGGGGAGAAGGATGGGCTGGAGCTGGGTCCTGGTCTGAAGGACAACAGTCCGGAGCTAACGGTTGAGTCTCCAAAGTCTTCATACTGCAGAGGAAGCACAGCGGACATTAGCCTCAGCCAGGATGGCTTCGAAGTTCTCAGGGATCCGACGCAGAGCTAAAGAAACCCACCTGTGCTTCCTTCCTCTTCTGGGAGTAGGCAGAAGACTCCCGGGAGGAGAGGCGAACGGCGGATGCCAATTCTTTTGAAAGCACTGCGTTCCTTAGCACCGCGGGTCGCTACGGGCCTCTTGCTGTCGCGGGATTTGGGCCCACCTTCCTATTGGGCCGCCGCATCCCGGATCAGATTTCGCGGGCGACCCACGGAACCCGCGGAGCCGGGACGTGAAAGGTAAGAAGGTTTCCCGTTCCCATCAAGCCCTAGGGCTCCTCGTGGCTGCTGGGAGTTGTAGTCTGAACGCTTCTATCTTGGCGCGAAGCGCCTACACTCCCCCTACCGAGTCCCGCGGTCATTCTTAAAGCACCTGCACCGCCCCCCCGCCGCCTGCAGAGGGCGCAGCAGGTCTTGCACCTCTTTTGCGTCTCATTCTCCAGGCTTCAGACCGGTCTCCCTTCATTCAAAAAATATTTATTATCGAGCTCTTACTTGCCACCCAGCACTGATATAGGCACTCAGGAATACAACAATGAATAAGATAGTAGAAAAATTCTATATCCTCATAAGACTTACGTTTCCATGTACTGAAAGCAATGAAGAAATAAATCTTTTCAGAGTGATAAGGGTTGTGAAGGAGATTAAATAAGATGGTGTGATATAAAGTATCTGGGAAAAAACGTTAGGGTGAGATATTAAGGAAAGCCTTCCTAAAAAATGACATTTTAACTGATGAGAAGAAAGGATCCAGCTGAGAGCAAACGCAAAAGCTTTCTTCCTTCCACCCTTCATATTTGACACAGTGCAGGATTCCTCCAAAATGGTTTCCACCAACTCTGCCCTCACAGCTCTGGCTTGTAGAATTTTCCACCCCAAAATGTTAGTATCTACGGCACAAGGTCGGCGAGAATCCTGACTCCCTCTGCACCCTCCTCCCCAACTCCATTTCCTTTGCTTCCTCCGGCAGGCGGATTACTTGCCCTTACTTGTCATGGCGACTGTCCAGCTTTGTGCCAGGAGCCTCGCAGGGGTTGATGGGATTGGGGTTTTCCCCTCCCATGTGCTCAAGACTGGCGCTAAAAGTTTTGAGCTTCTCAAAAGTCTAGAGCCACCGTCCAGGGAGCAGGTAGCTGCTGGGCTCCGGGGACACTTTGCGTTCGGGCTGGGAGCGTGCTTTCCACGACGGTGACACGCTTCCCTGGATTGGGTAAGCTCCTGACTGAACTTGATGAGTCCTCTCTGAGTCACGGGCTCTCGGCTCCGTGTATTTTCAGCTCGGGAGAATCGCTGGGGCTGGGGGTGGGGCAGTGGGGACTTAGCGAGTTTGGGGGTGAGTGGGATGGAAGGTTGGCTAGAGGGATCAACATAGGAGTTGCATTGTTGGGAGACCTGGGTGTAGATGATGGGGATGTTAGGACTATCCGAACTCAAAGTTGAACGCCTAGGCAGAGGAGTGGAGCTTTGGGGAACCTTGAGCCGGCCTAAAGGGTACTTCTTTGCACATCCACCCGGTGCTGGGCGTAGGGAATCCCTGGAGTAAAAGATGCACAAAGCATTGAGGTCTCAGACTTTTGGATCTCGAAACATTGAGAACTCAGAGCTGTATATTTTAGAGCCCATGGCATCCTAGTGAAAACTGGGGCTCCATTCCGAAATGATCATTTGGGGGTGATCCGGGGAGCCCAAGCTGCTAAGGTCCCACAACTTCCGGACCTTTGTCCTTCCTGGAGCGATCTTTCCAGCCAGCCCCCGGCTCCGCTAGATGGAGAAAATCCAATTGAAGGCTGTCAGTCGTGGAAGTGAGAAGTGCTAAACAAGGGGTTTGCCCGCCAGGCCGAGGAGGACCGTCTCAGTCTGAGAGGCCCGGCAGCCCTGTTATTGTTTGGCTCCACATTTACATTTCTGCCTCTTGCAGCAGCATTTCCGGTTTCTTTTTGCCGGAGCAGCTCACTATTCACCCGATGAGAGGGGAGGAGAGAGAGAGAAAATGTCCTTTAGGCCGGTTCCTCTTACTTGGCAGAGGGAGGCTGCTATTCTCCGCCCGCATTTCTTTTTCTGGATTACTTAGTTATGGCCTTTGCAGAGGCAGGGGTATTTGTTTTGATGCAAACCTCAATCCCTCCCCTTCTTTGAATGGTGTGCCCCACCCCGCGGGTCGGCTGCAACCTAGACGGACGCTACCATGGCGTGAGACAGGGAGGGAAAGAAGTGTGCAGAAGGCAAGCCCGGGGGTATTTTCAAGAATGAGTACATCTCATCTTCCCGGAGGAAAAAAAAAAGAATGAGTACGTCTGAGAATCAAATTTCGAAAGAGTGCAATGATGGGTCGTTTGATAATATTTGTCGGAAAAACAATCTACCTGTTATCTGGCTTTGGGCTAGGCCATTCCAGTTCCAGACGCAGGCTGAACGTCGTGAAGCGGAAGGGGCGGGCCCGCAGGCATCCGTGTGGTCCTCCGTGCAGCCCTCCGGCCCGAGCCGGTTCTTCCCGGTAGGAGGCGGAACTCGAATTCATTTCTCCCGCTGCCCCATCTCTTAGCTCGCGGTTGTTTCATTCCGCAGTTTCTTCCCATGCACCTGCCGCGTACCGGGCACTTTGTGCCGTACTTACGTCATCTTTTTCCTAAATCGAGGTGGCATTTACACACAGCGCCAGTGCACACACCAAGTGCACAGGAAGATGAGTTTTGGCCCCTAACCGCTCCATGATGCCTACCAAGTCACAGACCCTTTTCATCGTCCCAGAAACGTTTCATCACGCCTCTTCCCAGTCGATTCCCGACCCCATCTTTATTCTGATCTCCATAACCATTTTGCCTGTTGGAGAACTTCATATAAAATGGAATCAGGCTGGGCGCTGTGGCTCACGCCTGCACTTTGGGAGGCCGAGGCGGGCGGATTACTTGAGGATAGGAGTTCCAGACCAGCCTGGCCAACATGGTGAATCCCCGTCTCTACTAAAAAATACAAAAATTAGCTGGGCGTGGTGGGTGCCTGTAATCCCAGCTATTCGGGAGGCTGAGGCAGGAGAATCGCTTGAACCCAGGAGGCAGAGGTCGCAGTGAGCCAAGATCGTGCCACTACACTCCAGCCTGGGCGACAAGAACGAAACTCCGTCTCAAAAAAAAGGGGGGGAATCATACATTATGTGCTCATTTTTGTCGGGCTTCTGTCCTTCAATGTACTGTCTGACATTCGTTCATGTTGTTGTATATATCAGTATTTTGCTCCTTTTCATTTAATATAGTCCATCGATTGTATATCGGTTCTTTTGATGGCCTTTTGAGTTGTTTCCCATTTGGGGTTATGAAATAAAGCTGCTATAAACATTCTTGTACAATTCTTTTTGTGATCATGTGTTTTCGTGTTTCTTGGAGAAATACTTACGAGGGGAATTGCGAGTTTGGAAGTAAAAAGTAGATGTATTTTGAACTTTATCAGAAGCTCTGAGTTTTCCAGAGCTGTTGTACCATTTTACACTCCAACTAGCAAGGTATGGGAGTTATTATGGTTGTGCCACAGCCTTCCGGACATTAGGTATTGTCAGTCTTTCTAATGTGGTATATCCTTGTAGTTGTAATTTACAGTTCTCTGTTGACTAAGGATGTTCAGCATTTTTTCATGTGCCTATTGGCCATTCGTATTTTGTTTGTAAAGTAGCTCTTCGAGTCTTTTGCCTGTTATTTTGGTCTTTTGTTTGTTTTTATTGTTCAGTTGTGGGACTGCTTTATACATTCTGGATACAAGTCCTTTATCAGATCCATGTGTCGTGAATGTTTTCTTCTGATCTGTTGCTTGCCTATTTGTTTGCTTTACAGAGTTTACAGTATCTTAAGAGGAGTGGATTTATCTTTTTTATGTTCAGTATTTGCCTTGTCCTGCTTAGGACATCTTTTTTTTTTTTTTTTTTTTTTTAACCCCAGGGTCATGAATATATTATCTTATATTTTCTTTTAGGACCTTTATGGTTGTAAGTTTTACAGTAAGGTCCTTGAGCCATTAATTAATTCTTAAAATTAATTGTTTATGGTGTGAGGTGTAGGAGTCAGTCTCTGGTACCTTACCTGTATGGAAATCCAGTTATTCTGTCTCCACTTGTTGAAACAGGCTTCCTTTCTCTACTGAATGCTTTTAATTTTAATTATTGTACAGTTGGAGTATAGGGCTACCATTTTAGTGCTATTTTCTTTTTTTCTTCTTTAATTTTTGAGACAGGGACTCACACTGTTGCCTGGGCTAGAGTACAATGGCACAATCAAGGCTCACTGCAGCCTCGAACCCCTGGGCTCAAGCAGTCCTCTAGTCTCTGCCTCACGAGTAGCTGGGATTACTCCACCACACCCAGCTAACTATTTTATTTTTTTGTATTGACAGGATCTCACTATGTTGCCCAGGCTAGTCTCAAACTGCTGGCCTCAAGCTTTCATCCCATCTCAGCCTGCCAGAGTGCTGGGATTACAGGTGTGAGCCCACCATGCCTGACCTCTTAGTGCTATTTTCTATTTATCTCCTCTGTTCTTTGCTCTCTTTAAACGTTGGAGGAAGAAACAGTACCCATCTTACACAACTCTTCAGAAAACAGAGGAACAGACTGGGTGCGGTGGCTCATACCTGTAATCCCAGCACTTTGGTACGCCGAAGTGGGAGATCACTTGAGGTCAGGAGTTCGAGACCAGCCTGGCCAACACAACGAAACACCATCTCTACTAAAAATACAAAAATTAGCTAGGCGTGGTGGCACATACCTGTAATCCCAGTTACTCAGGAGGCTGAGGCACAAGAATCCCTTGAACCTGGGAAGCGGAGGTTGCAGTGAGCCGAGATTGCGCCACTGCACTGCAGCCTGGGCAATAGAGTGAGACCCTGTCTCAGAAAAAAAAGAAAGAAAGAAAGAAAAAATAGAGGAACATTTCCCAACTTGTTTTTGAAGCCAGCATAATCCTGGTACCAAAACCAAACAAGGACATTAAAAGAAAAGAAAATTTAGACCAATATTCCTGTTAGTATATACATGCAAGAGCTAACAAATTTTAGCAAAACAAACCTGGTAATATAGAAAGAAGGATAAATAGGCCAGGCGCGGTGGCTCATGCCTGTAATCCCAGCACTTTGGGAGGCCGAGGCAGGCAGATCACTTGAGGTCAGGAGTTTGAGACCAGCCTGACCAACATGGTGAAACCCCGTTTCTAATAAAAATACAAAAATTAGGCTGGGCGCGATGGCTCCTGCCTGTAATCCCAGCACTTTGGGAGGCCAAGGTGGGCAGATCACGAGGTCAGGAGTTCAAGACCAGCCTGACCAATGTGGTGAAACCCCATCTCTACTAAAAATACAAAAATTAGCCGATGTGGTGGCGCCTGCCTGTAATCCCAGCTACTCAGGAGGCTGAGGCAGAATTGCTTGAACCCGGGAGGCAGAGGTTGCAGTGAGCCAAGATCGTGCCACTGCACTCCAGCCTGGGCAACAGAGCAAGACTTTATCTCAAAAAAAAAAAAAAAATTAGCTGGGCATGGTGGTGGTGCACCTGAAATCCCAGCTACTCAGGAGTCTGAGGCAGGAGAATCGCTTGAACCCAGGAGGCAGAAGTTGCAGTGAGCTGGGATCATGCCGTTGCACTCCAGCCTGGGCAACAGAGTGAGACTCCATCTCAAAAAAAGAAAAAGAAAAAGAAAAAGGATAAATACATTCTAACCGAATAATATTTATCTCATGATTGTAGCTGATTTAACATTCAAAAATTGGCCTGGTGCAGTAGCTCAGGCCTGTAATCCCAACACTTTAGGAGGCTGAGGCAGGAAGATCTCTTGAGCCCAGGATTTCGAGACCAGCCTGGGCAACATAGTCAGACTGGTCTTTACTGGAGGGGGGGCGGAAATCAGTCTGTGTAATTCACCACATTAACAAATGGAAACATAAAAACCCTATGATCATTTCAAAAGATGTAGTAAAAGCAGTTAAGGATATTCAACACATATGCATGATTACAAACAAACCAACCTCCTGGCAAACTAGGGAAAGGAAACTTACCTAGTTTGATAACAGGGCATCCACAGTCGGAGTTCCACTAGCAGCATACATAATGGTAGAAAACTCAATGCTGCCAGGCGCAGTGGCTGACGCCTGTAATCCCAGCACTTTGGGAGGCCGAGGCGGGCGGATCACAAGGTCAGGAGATCAAGACTGTCCTGACTGACATGCTGAAACCCCGTCTCTACTAAAAATACAAAAACAAAAAATTAGCCGAGCGTGGTGGCGGGCGCCTGTAGTCCCAGCTACTCGGGAGGCTGAGGCGAGAGAATGCCGTAAACCCGGGAGGCGGAGCTTGCAGAGCCTAGATCGTGCCACTGCACTCCAGCCTGGGCGACAGAGTGAGAGTTCGTCTCAAAAAAAAAAAAAAAAAAGGAAAGAAAAGAAAACTCAATGCTTTTTCCTCTAAGATCAGGAACTAGAAAAGGATTTGACTCTCACAACGTTGATATCATACTGGAGGTTTTAACCAGGCAAGAAAAAGAAATAATGAGGGCCGGGTGCAGTGGCTCAGGCCTGTAATCCCAGCACTTTGGGAAGCCGAGGCGGGTGGATCACGAGGTCAGGAGATCGAGACCATCCTGGCTAACACAGTGAAACCCCGTCTCTACTAAAAATACAAAACATTAGCCGGGCGTAGTGGCGGGCGCCTGTAGTCCCAGCTACTCAGGAGGCTGAGGCAGGAGAATGGCATGATCTCAGGGGGCGGAGCTTGCAGTGAGCTGAGATCGAGCCACTGCACTCCAGCCTGGGAGACAGAGCAAGACTCTGTCTCAAAAAAAAAAAAAAAAGAAAAAGAAATAATGATTAGTGGCCCGATGGCTCACGCCTATAATCCCAGCACTTTGGGAGGCCGAGGTGGGCAGATCACCTGGGGTCTGGAGTTGGAGACCAGCCTGACAAAAATGGTGAAACCTCGTCTCTATTAAAATATTAAAAAATTAGCCAGGAGTTGCCCGGGTACAGTGGCTCATGCCTGTAATCCCAGAACTTTGGGAGGCCGAGGTGCGTGGATCACCTGAGGTCAGGAGTTCAAGACCAGCCTGGCCAACACGGTGAAACCCCATCTCTACTAAAAATACAAAAATTAGCTGGGCATGGTGGCGCGTGCCTGTAATCCCAGCTACTTGGGAGGCTAAGGCAGGAGAATCGCTTGAACCTGGGAGGTGGAGGTTGTAGTGAGCCAGGATTGCACCATTGCACTCCAGCCTGGGTGACAAAAGCAAAAACTCCGTCTCAAAAAAAAAAAATTAGCCAGGCGTAGTGGTGCACGCCTGTAGTCCCAGCTACTCAGGAGGCAGAGGCAGGAGAATCACTTGAACCCAGGAGGCAGAGGTTGCAGTGAGCCGAGATTGTCCCATTGCACTCCAGCCTAGGCGACAAGAGCAAAACTCCATCTCAAAAAAAAAAGGAAAGAAAAAAGAAATAACGATTAAAAAGGAAGAAATAAAACTTATATTCACAGCCAGTATGATTCTATACATACATGTCCTAATGGGGCCGGGCGTGGTGGCTCATGCCTGTGATCCTAGCACTTTAGGAGGCTGAGGCAGGTGGCTCCCCTGGGACCAGCCTGGCCAACATGGTGAAACCCCGTCTCTAATAAAAATACAAAAAATTAGCCAGGCATGGTGACGGGCACCTCTAATCCCAGCTACTCAGGAGGCTGAGGCAGGAGAATTGCCTGGACCTGGGAGGCAGAGGTTGCAGTGAGCCGAGATCGCGCTATTGTACTCCAGCCTGGGCAACAAGAGTGAAACTCTGGCAGGGTGTGGTGGCTCACGCCTGTAATCCCAGCACTTTGGGAGGCCGAGGCAGGCAGATCACCTGAGGTCAGGAGTTCAAGACCAGCCTGACTAACATGGTGAAACCCCGTCTCTACTAAAAATACAAGAATTAGCTGGGTGTAGTGGTGGGCGCCTGTAATCCCAGCTACTTGGGAGGCTGAGACAGAAGAATTGCTTGAACCCGGGAGGTGGAGGTTGCAGTGAGCTGAGATCATGCCATTGCACTCCACGCTGGGCAACAGAGCGAGATTCCGTCTCAAAAAAAAAAAGAGTGAAACTCCATCTCAAAAAAAAAAAAAGTCCTAATGGAAAATCCATAAAAAGCTACCAAAACTAATCAATAAATATAGCAGGGTTGCAGGTTACAGGGCAATATAGTTATCCCTCTATCTGTAGGGGCTTGGTTCTCGGACTCCTCACACACTAAACCCACAGATGTCTAAGTCCCATATATAAGATGGTATAGTATTTGCATTTAACCTACACATATCCTCCCATATAGTTTAAATTATCTCTAGATTACTTACATTACCCCCATACAATGAAAATGCTAATGTACATACAAGTATGTATGTAAATACTTGTCGTACTATATTGTTTAGGGAATCACTGGGCATATAGGCCTTCAAGACTGATACCAGCAGCCACTGTTAAGATTCTGGTCAGGCCTGCCCCTGTTTGGGGTCTCAGTTGAGCTCATTGCCTTCCAACCCAGCCAAGGGTGCCTGCATTTCTCTTGGCTCCCTGACCGTTTGGAAGGCCTAGTTCAGCTTGGCACATTTGTATCCTGGCCCACTGATGCTGGTACCCCTGGGAAGGTCCTGCTCTGAAAAACACTGAGATTTTAGTTGCTACTGAAGATTTGAGAGATGAAGACAGGGAGACCTGTCTGTAGAGCTGTGTCCCTCCAAGTGGGATTGAGACTTTGGGCCCCCCATTTCAGGACAGCACCTCCTGACCTGTTGACTGGATAGTTCCCTGAAGGAGGTGTACTTGCATTAATGGAGTGGGGGTGGGGGCAGTACCACAGATCCGCACTAACAATCACACAGTTCTCTCTAGAATAATAATATAGAACAAGTGAAATAGAACAATTGCAGAAACAGCTAACCTTTGTTGAGCTCTTACTGTGTGCCCAGCACTTTCCTCAACTCTACATTTCCCATAATACACAGTGTACTAGGCCAGGCTTGGTGGCTCACGCCTGTAATCCCAGCACTTTAGGAGGCCAAGGTAGGCAGATCACCTGAGGTCGGGAGTTCGAGACCAGCCTGACCAACATGGTGACACCCCGTCTCTACTAGAAGTACAAAATTAGCCAGGCGTGGTGGCACGCGCCTGTAGTCCTAGCTACTCAGGAGGCTGAGGCAGGAGAATCATTTGAATCCGGGAGGCAGAGGTTGCAGTAAGCGGAGATCGTGCCACTGCACTCCAGCCTGGGCAACAGGAGCTGAGACTCCATCTCAAAATAAAATGAAATAAAATAAAGAAAAAAAGAAGAGCCTGCCATTGAAGGAGCTGTTTGGTAGGGGATGTTTTGTCAGTGCAAAAAACAGAAAAGTGGGCTGGGCACAGTGGTTCATGCCTGTAATCCCAGCACTTTGGGAGGCTGAGGCGGGCGGATCACCTGAGGTTGGGAGTTCAAGACCAGCCTGACCAATATGGAGAAACCCCGTCTCTACTAAAAATACAAAATTAGCCAGGCGCAGTGGCGCATGCCTGTAATCCCAGCTACTCGGGAGGCTGAGGCAGGAGAATCGCTTGAACCTGGGAGGCAGAGGTTGCGGTGAGCCGAGATCGCACCATTGCACTCCAGCCTGGACAAGAGCAAAACTCTGTCTCAAAAAAAAAAACAGAAAAGTGTAACGAACACTTACAGTAGGCATGTTTCTTAGCAAATCTGATGACAAATTTGGCATAAAGGAAGAGAGCATCCCTAAAAAAAAAAAAAAAAAAAAAAAAAGAAAGAGAGCATCCTGCCTGGGCAACATAGTGAAACCCTGCCTCTACAAAAAAACTCAAAAATTGGCCGGTTGCAGTGGCTCACGCCTGTAATCCCAGCACTTTGGGAGTCGGAGGTTGGAGGATCACCTGAGGTCAGGAGTTCGAAACCAGCCAGGCCAACATGGCAAAACCCCGTCTCTACTAAAAATACAAAAAATTAATCAGGCACATTGGTGGGCGCCTGTAATCCCAGCTACTCAGGAAGCTGAGGCAAGAGGATCGCTTGAACCCGGGAGGTGGAGGTTACAGTGAGTCGAGATCACACCACTGCAACTCTAGCCTGGGTGACAGGGTGAGACTCCGTCTCCAAAAAAAAAAAGAAAGAAAAAGACTAAAAAATTAGCCAGGCAGGCCTCTGTGGTCCCAGCTACTCGGGAGGCTGAGGCAGGAGAATCACTGAGCCCAGGAGTCCGAGGCTGTAGTGAGCCATGATTGCACCACTGTACCCTAGCCTGGGCAACAAAGCAAGACCCTGCCTCAAAAATAAAGAAAAGAAAGAAAGAACATGGCGGGCCGGGCGCAGTGGCTCACACCTGTAATCCCAGCGCTTTGGGAGGCCGAGGCAGGCGGATCACAAGGTCAGGAGTTCCACACCAGCCTGGCCAATATGGTGAAACCCTGTCTCTACTAAAAAGACAAAAAATCAGCCAGGCATGGTGGCAGGTGCCTGTAATCCCAGCTACTCGGGAGGCTGAGGCAGGAGAATTGCTTGAAACCAGAAGGCAGAGGTTGCAGTGAGCCTAGACTGCACCACTGCACTCCAGCCTGGGCGAAAAGAGCCAAACTCCATCTCAAAAAAAAAAAAAAAAAAACATGGCAAAGCCTTTGAAAGCTTGTCTGGGAGAATTTGCAATGATAGTTGCATAACTTCGCTGGCCCACACAGCGAAGATGTGCTCCACACAGGGGCTGCCCCTTGCTCTTTCTTGCTCTCTTGACCTCTCATATAACAGGCTCATGTGTTATTCACATTTATTGAGCCCAAGCAGGTGCAAGGCATTGTGATCTAATACTTTCGTCAGCAAGACAACAAGATAGATCACTGCCCTGCCCTTAGGAAGTGTATATGCTATTAGAGAAAACAGATTAAATAAACAAGGATAAGTATCAGACAATGTAAGTGCTATGAGAATGCAAATGAGGTGATGTGAATTAAAATAGGATGACTTGAAGTCTGTGCGGGAAGGAGCCTACCCCAGTGTTCCTGGCTAGCCAAGGAACCACCAGTTGATTATCAGAGAAGGGCAGCCAGTCTAGCTAGAGTTTTTGGGGAAGAGGGAGTGGTTTATAAGAGATGAGATTAAAGAAGCCGAGAAGGGCCAATTCGTGAGGGGTTTGTAACGCAGGGCTGAGGAGTGTCCCAAGAGAATGGGCAGGTGAGTGGTGAGACAGTTGTTCTTCTAGAAGCTTTGCAGTGAAAGGAATCAAAGAAATGGAGCCATGTATCAGGTGGGGAAGGGTGGGGGCCAAGGGGGTGTCCTTCCCCATACAGAGATTGCAGGCTGAGAACGACTGTATCCTTGTTAACAGGAGGTGGGAGCAGGGTGCAGTAGCTCACACCTGTAATCCTGGCACTTTAGGAGGCTGAGGCGGGCCGATCACCTGAGGTCAGGAGTTCGAGACCAACCTGGCCTACATGGCGAAGCCCCGTCTCTACTAAAAATACAAAAATTAGCTGGGTGTGGTGGTACTCGTCTGTAATCCCAGCTACTCGGGAGACTGAGGCAGGAGAATGGCTTGAACCCGGAAGGTAGAGGTTGCAGTGAGCTGAGATCATGCCACTGCACTCCAGCCTAGGTGACAGAGTGAGACTCCATCTCAAAAAAAAAAAAAAAAAAAAAAAATACAGGAAGGGAGTTGAGAATAGGGTGCACCTTTAGGAAGTCTTGGGGATTTAGTGGTGGGAAGGTTGGAAGTCCCTCTCTGATTATCTTTTCCTCAAAGAAGTGCATGGCTGGTGAGGGGTGGGGCAGGAGTGCTTGGGTTGTGGTGAAAGATTGGAAGAGAGAATGTGAAGCAGCCATTCTTTTCCTGCTCCACGGGAAGCCGAGCTGTCTCAGACCCTGGCATGGTGTTGGGGGAGGGGGTACCTTCTCCGCAGTCCCAGGTGACCCAGGGTTGGAAGTGTCTCATGCTGGATCCCCACTTTTCCTCTTGCAGCAGCCAGACTGCCTTCCAGGTGACTGCCATGGAGGAGCCACAGTCAGATCCTAGCGTCGAGCCCCCACTGAGCCAGGAAACATTTTCAGACCTATGGAAACTGTGAGTGGATTCATTGGAAGGGCAGGTCCACCGTCCGCATCCCAACCCCAGCCCCCTAGCAGAGGCCTGTGGGAAGCAAAAAAATCCTTGGGACTGACTTTCTGCTCTTGTCTTTCAGACTTCCTGAAAACAACGTTCTGGTAAGGACAAGGGTTGGGCTGGGGACCTGGCGGGCTAGGGGCCTGGGGGGCTGGGGGGGCTGAGGACCTGCTCCTCTGACTGCTCTTTTCACCCATCTACAGTCCCCCTTGCCGTCCCAAGCGGTGGATGATTTGCTGCTGTCCCCGGACGATATTGCACAATGGTTCATTGAAGACCCAGGTCCAGATGAAGCTCCCAGAATGTCAGAGGCTGCTTCCCCTGTGGACCCCGCACCAGCAGCTCCTATACCGGCGGCCCCTGCACCAGCCCCCTCCTGGCCCCTGTCATCCTCTGTCCCTTCCCAGAAAACCTACCAGGGCAGCTACGGTTTCCGTCTGGGCTTCTTGCATTCTGGGACAGCCAAGTCTGTGACTTGCACGGTCAGTGGCCCTGAGGGGCTGGCTTCCATGAGACTAAATTGCCTGGCCGTATACCCCTGCATTTCTTCTGTTTGGAACTTTGGGATTCCTCTTCACCCTTTGGCTTCCTGTCAGTGTTTTTTTATGGTTTACCCACTTAATGTGTGATCTCTGACCCCTGTCCCAAAGTTGAACATTCCCCCTTGAATTTGGGCTTTTATCCATCCCATCACACCCTCAGCATCTCTCCTGGGGATGCAGAACTTTTCTTTTTCTTCACCCACTTTTATTCCTTGGCTTTTGAAAATAAGCTCCTGACCAGGCTTGGTGGATCACGCCTGCAATCCCAGCTTTCTCAAAGAGGCCAAGGCGGGCAGATCACCTAAGCCCAGGAGTTCAAGACCAGCCTGGGTAACATGGTGAAACCTCGTCTCTACAAAAAGTACAAAAAATTAGCCAGGCATGGTGGCGCACACCTACAGTCCCAGCCACTCAGGAGGCTGAGGTGGGAAGATCACTTGAGCCCAGGAGATGGAGGCTGCAGTGAGCTGTGATCACACCACTGCGCTCCAGCCTGGGTGACAGAGCACGACCCTATCTCAAAAAAAAAAAAAAAGAAAAGAAAAGCTCCTGAGGTGTAGACGCCAGCTCTCTCTAGCTCGCTAGTGGGTTGCAGGAGGTGCTTACACATATTTGTTTCTTTGCTGCCCTCTTCCGTTTGCTTTATTTGTTCACTTGTGCCCTGACTTTCAACTCTGTCTCCTTCCTCTTCCTACAGTACTCCCCTGCCCTCAACAAGATGTTTTGCCAGCTGGCCAAGACCTGCCCTGTGCAGCTGTGGGTTGATTCCACACCCCCACCTGGCACCCGCGTCCGCGCCATGGCCATCTACAAGCAGTCACAGCACATGACGGAGGTCGTGAGGCGCTGTCCCCACCATGAGCGCTGCTCAGATAGTGATGGTGAGCAGCTGGGGCTGGAGAGATGACAGGGCTGGTTGCCCAGGGTCCCCAGGCCTCTGATTCCTCACTGATTGCTCTTAGGTCTGGCCCCTCCTCAGCATCTTATCCGAGTGGAAGGAAATTTGCGTGTGGAGTATTTGGATGACAGAAACACTTTTCGACATAGTGTGGTGGTGCCCTATGAGCCGCCTGAGGTCTGGTTTGCAACTGGGGTCTCTGGGAGGAGGGGGTAAGGGCGGTTGTCAGTGGCCCTCCAGGTGAGCAGTAGGGAGGCTTTCTCCTGCTGCTTATTTGACCTCCCCATAACCCCATGAGATGTGCAAAGTAAATGGGTTTACCTATTGCACAGTTGAAAAAACTGAAGCTTACAGAGGCTAAGGGGCTCCCCTGCTTGGCTGGGCACGGTGGCTCATGCCTGTAATCCCAGCACTTTGGGAGGCCGAGGCAGGCGGATCACGAGGTTGGGAGATCGAGACCATCCTGGCTAACACGGTGAAACCCCGTCTCTACTGAAAAATACAAAAAAAAATTAGCCGGGCGAGGTGGCGGGCACCTGTAGTCCCAGCTACTCGGGAGGCTGAGGAAGGAGAATGGCGTGAACCTGGGAGGTAGAGCTTGCAGTGAGCCGAGATCACGCCACTGCACTCCAGCCTGGGCGACAGAGCAAGACTCCGTCTCAGGAAAAAAAAAAAAAAAAGGCCTCCCCTGCTTGCCACAGGTCTCCCCAAGGCCCCCTGGCCTCATCTTGGGCCTGTGTTCTCTCCTAGGTTGGCTCTGACTGTACCACCATCCACTACAACTACATGTGTAACAGTTCCTGCATGGGCGGCATGAACCGGAGGCCCATCCTCACCATCATCACACTGGAAGACTCCAGGTCAGGAGCCACTTGCCACCCTGCACACTGACCTGCTGTGCCCGAGCCTCTGCTTGCCTCTGACCCCTGGGCCCACCTCTTACTGATTTCTTCCATACTACTACCCATCCACCTCTCATCACATCCCCAGTGGGGAATCTCCTTACTGCTCCCACTCGGTTTTCTTTTCTCTGGCTTTGGGACCTCTTACCTGTGACTTCTCCTCCACTTACCTGGAGCTGGAGCTTAGGCTCCAGAAAGGACAGGGGTAGTTGGGAGTAGATGGAGCCTGGTTTTTGAAACGGGACAGGTAGGACCTGATTTCCTTACTGTCTCCTATCCTGAGTAGTGGTAATCTACTGGGACGGAACAGCTTTGAGGTGCGCGTTTGTGCCTGTCCTGGGAGAGACCGGCGCACAGAGGAAGAGAATTTCCGCAAGAAAGGGGAGCCTCACCATGAGCTGCCCCCTGGGAGCACTAAGCGAGGTAAGCAAGCAGGACAAGCAGCGGTGGAGGAGACCAAGGGTGCAGTTATGCCTCAGATTCACTTTTATCACCTTTCCTTGCCTCTTTCCTAGCACTGCCCAACAACACCAGCTCCTCTCCCCAGCCAAAGAAGAAACCACTGGATGGAGAATATTTCACCCTTCAGGTACTAAGTCTTGGGACCTCTTATCAAGTGGAAAGTTTCCAGTCTAACACTCAAAATGCCATTTTCTTCTTGACTGTTTTACCTGCAATTGGGGCATTTGCCATCAGGGGGCAGTGATGCCTCAAAGACAATGGCTCCTGGTTGTACCTAACTAACTTCAGAACACCAACTTATACCATAATATATATTTTAAAGGACCAGACCAGCTTTCAAAAAGAAAATTGTTAAAGAGAGCATGAAAATGGTTCTATGACTTTGCCTGATACAGATGCTACTTGACTTACGATGGTGTTACTTCCTGATAAACTCGTCGTAAGTTGAAAATATTGTAAGTTGAAAATGGATTTAATACACCTAATCTAAGGAACATCATAGCTTAGCCTAGCCTGCTTTTTTTTTTTTTTTTTTGAGACAGAGTCTCACTCTGTCACTCAGGCTGGAGTGCAGTGGCAGGATCTCGGCTCACTGCAACCTCCGCCTCCCGGGTTCAAGCGATTCTCCTGCCTCAGCCCACTGAGTAGCTGGGATTACAGGCACCCGCCCCGACGCCCAGCTAACTTTTTGTATTTTTTTTTTTTTAGTAGAGATGAGGTTTCACCATGTTGGCCAGGCTGGTCTCGAACTCCTGACCTTATGATCTGCCTGCCTTGGCCTCCCAAAGTGCTGGGATTACAGGCGTGAGCCACTGCACCTGGCCTGCCTAGCCTACTTTTATTTTATTTTTAATGGAGACAGCATCTTGCTCTGTTGCCCAGGCTGGATTACAGTGATGTGATCATAGCTCATTATACCCTCGAACTCCTGGGCTCAAGCAATCCCCCTACCTCTGCCTCCCCAGTAGCTAGGACCACAGGCGTACACCACCATACCCAGCTAATTTTTAAAATTTTTTGTAGGTAGATAGAGTCTCACTATGTTGCCCAGGCTGGTCTCTAGCCTACTTTTTTGAGACAAGGTCTTGCTCTGTCACCCAGGCTGGTGCAGTAGTGCAGTCACAGCTCACTGCAGCCTCCACCTCCTGGGCTCCATCCATCCTCCCAGCTTAGCCTCCCAAGTCCCTGGAACTACAGGCCCGCACCACCATGCCTGGCTAATTTTTATTTATTTATTTTATTTTATTTATTTATTTATTTTTTTGAGACTGAGTCTCGCTCTGTCACCCAGGCTGGAGTGCAGTGGCACGATCTCGGCTCACTGCAACCTCTGCCTCCTGGGTTCAAGCGATTCTCCTGCCTCAGCCTCCCGAGCAGCTAGGACTACAAGCGCCTGCTACCACGCCCGGCTAATTTTTGTATTTTTAGTAGAGACAGGGTTTCACCATGTTGGCCAGGCTGGTCTCGAACTTCTGACCATGTGATCCGCCCGCCTTGGCCTCCCAAACTGCTGGGATTACAGGCGTGAGCCACCACACCCGGCTAATTTTTATTATGTATTTATTTAAAGACAGAGTCTCACTCTGTCACTCAGGCTAGAGTGCAGTGGCGCGATCTCAGCTCACTGCAGCCTTGACCTCCCTGAGCTCCGGTGATTTCACCCTCCCAAGTAGCTAGGACTACAGGCACGTGCCACGACACCCAGCTAATTTTTTATTTTCTGTGAAGTCAAGGTCTTGCTATGTTGCCCATGCTGGTATCAAACCCCTGGGCTCAATCAATCCTTCCACCTCAGCCTCCCCAAGTACTAGGGTTACAGGCATGAGCTACCACACTCAGCCCTAGCCTACTTGAAACGTGTTCAGAGCATTTCAGTTACCCTACAGTTGGGCAAAGTCATCTAACACAAAGCCTATTTTATAGTAATAAAATGTTGTATATCTCATGTGATTTATTGAATATTGTTACTGAAAGTAAGAAACAGCATGGTTGCATGAAAGGAGGCACAGTCGGGCCGGGCGCAGCCTGGGCGCAGAGCGAGACTCAAAAAAAGAAAAGGCCAGGCGCACTGGCTCACGCCTGTAATCCCAGCATTTCGGGAGGCCGAGGCGGGCGGATCACCTGAGGTCAGGAGTTCAAGACCAGCCTGGCCAACATGGTGGAACCCTGTCTCTACTAAAATACAAAAATTAACCGGGCATGATGGCAGGTGCCTGTAATCCCAGCTACTTGGGAGGCTGAGGCAGGAGAATCGCTTGAACCGGGAGGCGGAGGTTGCAGTGAGCCAAGATGGCGCCACTGCACTCCAGCCTGGGTGATAGAGTGAGACTCCGTCTCAAAAAAAAAAGAAAAGAAACGAGGCACAGTCGCATGCACATGTAGTCCCAGTTACTTGAGAGGCTAAGGCAGGAGGATCACTTGAGCCCAAGAGTTTAAGTCCAGCCTGAACAACATAGCAAGACATCATCTCTAAAATTTAAAAAAGATCTGGGCACAGTGGCTCACACCTGTAATCCCAGCACTTTGGGAGGTGGAGGTGGGTGGATCACCTGACGTCAGGAGTTAGAAACCAGCCTGGCTAACATGGTGAAGCCCCATCTCTACTAAAAACACAAAAATTAGCCAGGTGTGGTAGCACATGCCTGTAGTCCCAGCTACTCGGGAGGCTGAGGCACAAGAATCACTTGAACCCCAGAGACGGAGATGGCAATCAGCCAAGATTGCACCATTGCACTCCAGCCTGGGCAACAGAGCAAGACTCCATCTCAAAATAAATAAATAAATATTTTTAAAAGTCAGCTGTATAGGTACTTGAAGTACAGTTTCTACTAAATGCATGTTGCTTTTGTACCATCATAAAGTCAAACAATTGTAACTTGAACCATCTTTTAACTCAGGTACTGTGTATACTTATTTCTCCCGCTCCTCTGTTGCTGCAGATCCGTGGGCGTGAGCGCTTCGAGATGTTCCGAGAGCTGAATGAGGCCTTGGAACTCAAGGATGCCCAGGCTGGGAAGGAGCCAGGGGGGAGCAGGGCTCACTCCAGGTGAGTGACGTCAGCCCCTTCCTGGCCCTACTCCCCCTGCCTTCCTAGGTTGGAAAGCCATAGGATTCCATTCTCATCCGGCCTTCATTGTCAAAGGCAGCTGACCCCATCTCATTGGGTCCCAGCCCTGCACAGACATTTTTTTAGTCTTCCTCCAGTTGAATCCTATAACCACATTCTTGCCTCAGTGTATCCACAGAACATCCAAACCCAGGGACGAGTGTGGATACTTCTTTTACTTCCTTGCCATTCTCGGCCAACTCCCAGCACAGAGCTGGAGGGTCTCAAGGAGGGGCCTAATAATTGTGTAATATTGAATAGAGCCAGAGTTTCAGCTCATATACTCAGCCCTGCCATGCAGCGGCAGGTCCTAGGTGACCCCCGTCAGACTCAGTTTCCTTATATATAAAATGGGGTAAGGGGGCCGGGCGCAGTGGCTCACGAATCCCACACTCTGGGAGGCCAAGGCGAGTGGAGTCGGGAGTTTGAGCCCAGCCTGACCAACATGGAGAAACCCCATCACTACTAAAAATACAAAATTAGCCGGGCGTGGTGGCGCATGCCTGTAATCCCAGCTACCTACCCGGGAGGCTGAAGCAGGAGAATCGCTTGAACCCGGGAGGCAGAGGTTGTGGTGAGCCGAGATCTCGCCATTACACTCCAGCCTGGGCAACAAGAGTGAAACTCCATCTCAAAAAAAATAAATAAAGTAAAATGGGGTAAGGGAAGATGACGAGACTAATACACACTATTATTTGCATGGGGTGTAGCCACCATCTTGATTTGAATTCCTGTTGTCCCAGCCTTAGGCCCTTCAAAGCATTGGTCAGAAAAGGGGCACAGACCCTCTCACTCATGTGATGTCATCTCTCCTCCCTGCTTCTGTCTCCTACAGCCACCTGAAGTCCAAGAAGGGTCAGTCTACCTCCCGCCATAAAAAACTCATGTTCAAGACAGAAGGGCCTGACTCAGACTGACATTCTCCGCTTCTTGTTCCCCACTGACAGCCTCCCACCCCCATCTCTCCCTCCCCTGCCATTTTGGGTTTTGGGTCTTTGAACCCTTGCTTGCAATAGGTGTGCGTCAGAAGCACCCAGGACTTCCGTTGGCTTTGTCCCGGGGCTCGACTGAACAAGTTGGCCTGCACTGGTGTTTTGTTGTGGGGAGGAGGATGGGGAGTAGGACATACCAGCTTAGATTTTAAGGTTTTTACTGTGAGGGATGTTTGGGAGATGTAAGAAATGTTCTTGCAGGTAAGGGTTCGTTTACAATCAGCCACATTCTAGGTAGGGGCCAACTTCACCGTACTAACCAGGGAAGCTGTCCCTCACTGTTGAATTTTCTCTAACTTCAAGGCCCATATCTATGAAATGCTGGCATTTGCACCTACCTCACAGAGTGCGTTGTGAGGGTTAATGAAATAATGTACGTCTGGCCTTGAAACCACCTTTTATTACATGGGGTCTAGAACTTGACCCCCTTGAGGGTGCTTGTTCCCTCTCCCTGTTGGTCGGTGGGTTGGTAGTTTCTACAGCTGGGCAGCTGGTTAGGTAGAGGGAGTTGCCAAGTCTCTGCTGGCCCAGCCAAACCCTGTCTGACAACCTCTTGGTGAACCTTAGTACCCAAAAGGAAATCTCACCCCATCTCACACCCTGGAGGATTTCATCTCTTGTATATGATGATCTGGATCCACCAAGACTTGTTTTATGCTCAGGGTCAATTTCTTTTTTCTTTTTTCTTTTTTTTTCTTTGTCTTTGAGACTGGGTCTCGCTTTGTTGCCCAGGCTGGAGTGGAGTGGCGTGATCTTGGCTCACTGCAGCCTTTGCCTCCCCGGCTCAAGCAGTCCTGCTTCAGCCTCCGGAGTAGCTGGGACCACAGGTTCACGCCGCCATGGCCAGCCAACTTTTGCATGTTTTGTAGAGATGGGGTCTCACAGTGTTGCCCAGGCTGGTCTCAAACTCCTGGGCTCAGGCGATCCGCCTGTCTCAGCCTCCCAGAGTGCTGGGATTACAAGTGTGAGCCCCCACGTCCAGCTGGAATAGTCAACATCTTTTACATTCTGCAAGCACGTCTGCATTTTCACCCCACCCTTCCCCTCCTCCTCCCTTTTTATATCCCATTTTTATATCAATCTCTTATTTTACAATAAAACTTTGCTGCCACCTGTGTGTCTGAGGTGTGAATGCCAGTGCAGGCTACCAGGGTCAGCAGGTGCAGGGGTGAGTGAGGAGGTGCTGGGAAGCAGCCACCTGAGTCTGCAATGAGTGTGGGCTGGGGGGCCCAGTGCCCGGGTTCCGGGAGGGGAACAAAGGCTGGAGACTGGGTCAGTCTGCGGGCTGCATGACAACAAGGGAGGGGGGTGGCTCCATTCATAACTCAGGAACCAACTGTCCCTCCTCCCCTCCGGCCACGGCTGGCACAAGTTTCTCTCCCTCCCCTGCTTCTAGGACTGGGCTGCTTCCCCCTCGGCAGCCTCTCACCAAGGATTACGGGATTTAAATGTCTGATTTAGCAAGCCTGAGCCTCCAGGGTGGCCATCTGCTCCACTAGAAAGTGGCAGGATACCTGGGTTCCCAAGGGGAACGGGGGTGGGTGCTACTGGATGGAGAGAGGCCAGTGGGAGGCCTGCTAGCCAGGGTCCCAGGAAAGTGGGGGCAGCTAAGGTAAGAGTAGGGGTGAGGGGCTAGGGCCTTCCCAGCATCCCCTCATCCTGGGCCTCATGCCAGGTGGTTGAATGAATTGAAGCTTTAAACTCTGCCAGGAAAACCTTTCAAAGGGCTTCTTGGGATAGGGAGGAGAGTCGGGTTGAGGAGCTCAGTACCGCCTGCCCATGCTCCTCAGGGCTGCTGGCTCCCAGGGAGGGGGCCTGGGAGCAGGCAGGCTCTTCCCCATCACCCACTGCTGTCTGAGCCAGTGCTTGGAGGGGCAGTCAGACATGGCTTGCCCTTCCTTCTCCCTGATGGTGGAGACCGGTGCTAGGGTCCAGGGGGGCTTCTGGGGCCACTAGCCTGTCAGCTCATCAACCAGGCTGAAGGTGCCAGCAGGAGCCCCTTGCCTTGCCCCAAGGATCCCAGACAGCTATGAAGCCACCAGCCTTCCTGACCTCAAGACCACCTTTTTTTTTCTCTTTCTTACTAGGGAATGCCAAACACTCTCCCCAGGAGATCCGGATCCGCCTCTTTCAGAGACTTTTAACTTAAACATCTGTCCCTACCCAGCAGGCAAACTACAGCTCCTGAAGCTCAGTCCCTGTCCTTGCCTCTGTAGACAGGTCACCTTGATGAGCTTCCTTTTTTTTTTTATTTTAGGCTTTATTGGGGCATAATTGATCCCCCAAAATTGCATACATTCAAGGTATGCAGTGTGATGATTTGATATGGGGGTATATTGTGAAACCATTACCACAATCAAATTAACCAGCATGTCCATCATCACACGTAGTTACCATTTGTGTGTGTGCGCATGTGTTCACCTATGACAAGGACACTTGGATCTACTCTGCAGATCTCAAGTAAACGGAAAATCTCCCTTTTTGACAACCGTCCTCCACCCTTTCAATCCCAACCTTTTCCTAGATTATGTCCCTAGTTCTGTTTTTATTTCTGCTGTGCTGCTTCAGATCCATTCTGACTCTGCCAAACCCTTCTTTGTGAGCTGATAGATTGCTGGATTGAGAATTACAGCCGGGCACGGTGGCTCACGCCTGTAATCCCAACACTGTGGGAGGCCAAGGCTGGCGGATCACCTGAGGTCAGGAGTTGGAGACCAGCCTGACCAACATGATGAAACCCCGTCTCTACTAAAAATACAAAATTAGCTGGGCATGGTGGTACACGCCTGTAATCTCATCTACTCAGGAGGCTGAGGCAGGAGAATTGCTTGAACCCGGGAGGTGGAGGTTGCAGTGAGCCGAGATCCTGCCATTGCACTCCAGCCTGGGTGACAAGAGTGAAGCTCCATCTCAAAACACAAAAAAAAGAAGTACAAAGTCTGAGACTTCAGCCCAGCTCTGCTACACTATATACTCTAACCTCTCTGGTCCTACTTGGTGGCTTCTTTCCCTCTGGTTGTGTTCAAGTTCCCATCCCATCCAGTCAAACAGGTACTCATTGGTACCTTATCCTGTGCCAGGAGCTGTTCTAGGCCCTGGAAACCTATGGCAGACATGGTCCCTACCCTCCCACTCAAAGAGCCCAGGCCTTATCCTAATGAGGTCTGAAATCAAATCTCCCAATTTCCTCATGGCTTCAATCTAAACTTGTAATTCACAACCTTAAATCAATATGTTTTTTTTTTTAATTTAGAAAACATTTCCGGCCGGGCACGGTGGATCACACCTGTAATCCCAGCTACTCGGGAGGCTGAGGCAGGAGAATCATTTGAACCCAGGAGGCAGAGGATTGCAGTGAGCCGAGATTGCGCCACTGCACTCTAGCCTGGGCAACAGAGCAAGACTCCATCTCAAAAAAGAAAAAAAAAAGAAAGAAAAAAACATTTCCCCCTCATTTTAGGAACATGAGGTCTCCAAAGCTAAAATTCGTACTCTGAGGAGGTTGAATAGCCTTAAATGCTTTCATCATTAAAAAGAAAAGAAAGGAACCTGATATGCATCCTAAAAATGAAAAATCTACCTGTAATCCCAGCACACAGCACATTGGGAGGCTAAAGCAGGAGGATAGCTTGAGGCCAGGAGTTTCAGATCAGCCGGGGCAACATAGCAACACCCCATTTCTTTTTCTTTTCTTTTTCTTTTTTTTGAGATACAGTCTCGCTCTGTCACTCAGGCTGGAGTGCAGTGGCTCGATCTCGGCTCACTGCAAGCTCTGCCTCCTGGGTTCATGCCATTCTCCTGCCTCAGCCTCCTGAGTAGCTGGGACTACAGGCGTCCACCACCACGCCTGGCTAATTTTTTGTATTTTTAGTAGAGACAGGATTTCACCGTGTTAGCCAGGATGGTCTCAATCTCCTGACCTCGTGATCCGCCAGCCTTGGCCTCCTAAAGTGCTGGGATTACAGGCGTGAGCCACCGCGCCTGGCCGCAACACTCCATTTCTATTTTAATAAAATAAAATATTGTGAAAAACATTTACAATTTTTAAATTTTAATTTTAAAATTAAACTTAAATTTATTCATTTGTGTGTGGGGGTTTGTTTGTTTTTTGTTTTTTTTTTTGCTTTTTTTTTGAGATGGAGTGTCACTCTGTCACCCAGGCTGGAGTGCAGTGGCGCGATCTCTGCCTCCCGGTTCAAGCGATTCTCCTGCCTCAGCCTCTCAAGTAGCTGGGACTACAGGTGCACGCCACCACGCCAGGTTAATTTTTGTATTTTTAGTAGAGACAGCATTTCACTATGTCACCAGGCTAGCCTCGAACTCCTGACCTCAGGTGATTCACCCACCTTGGCCTCCCAAAGTGCTGGGATTACAAGCGTGAGCCACCGCGCCCAGCCCAAAGTTGGTTTTAATAGCAGAAAATCTATCAACATAATTCAATATATTAAATTTAGAAAGAAAAATTATGTATCATATCAACAGATACTGAAAGGAATTTGATTAAATTTCAGTAGCCATTTCCTTTAAAAAAAAAAAAAAACACTTTAACACAGTAATAGACTGATAATGGAATACCAATTTTCCTAAACAGTTAAACACTGTTTAGGAAATTTCAATTAAGGTCAAGAGCTGGGCCAGGTGCAGTGGCTCACACCTGTAATCCCAACACTTTGGAGGCCAAGGTGGGTGGATCACCTGAGGTCAGGAGTCGAGACCAGCCTGGCTGACATAGTGAAATCCTGCCTCTACTAAAAATACAAAAAATTAGCTGGGCATGGTGGTGGGCACCTATAATCCCAGCTACTGGGAAGGCTGAGACAGGAGAATTGCTTGAACCTGGGAGGCGGAGGTTGCAGTGAGCAAAGATCACACCATTGCACTCCAGCCTGGGCGACAGAGCCAGAGTTAGTCTCAAAAAAAAAAAGAGCTGGCCACACCTATAATCCAAACATTTTGTGAAGAATTGCTTCAGGCCAAGAGTTGAACACCTAGTCAACATAGCCAGCCAGACCTCTCTCTAGATAGATAGATAGATACATAGATAGATAGATAGATAGATGATTGATAGATAGATAGATAGGATAGATAGATTGGATAGATAGATTAGATAGATAGATTAGATAGATAGATTGATAGATAGATAGATAGATAGATAGATAGATAGATAGATAGATAATCTGGCCAGGCGTGGTGGCTCACGCCTGTAATCCCAGCACTTTGGGAGGCTGAGGCGGGTGGATCACGAGGACAAGAGATTGAGACCATCCTGGCTAACAAGGTGAAACCCCGTCTCTACTAAAAATACAAAAAATTAGGTGGGTGTGGTGGCACGCGCCTGTAGTCCCAGATATTCAGGAGGCTGAGACAGGAGAATTGCTTGAATCTGAGAGGCGGGGGTTGCAGCTAGCCGAGATCGCGCCACTGCACTCCAGCCTGGGTGACAGAGTGAGACTCCGTCTCAAAATAAATAAATAAATAAATAATCAAGAACAGTATAAAGGGCTGTATGGTGGCTCATACCTGTGATCCCAGCACTTTGGGAGGCCAAGGCAGGCAGATGAGGAGGTCAGGAGTTCGAGACCAGCCTGGCCAACGTGGTGAAACCCCATCTCTACTAAAAATACAAAAAGTAGCTGGGCGTGGTGGCAGGCACCTGTAATCCCAGCTACTTGGGAGGCTGAGGCAGGAGAATCGCTTGAACCCAGGAGGCGGAGGTTGCAGTGGGCAAAGATTGCGCCATTGCACTCAGCCTGGGCGACAGGGCAAGACTCCATCTCAAAATAAATAAACAAATTAATTAATTAATTAAAAACTGCATGGGGATATAGACTTACTCTGATTTTCTTTTTTCTTTCTTTTTTTTTTTTTTTCTGAGATGGAGTCTCGCTCTGTAGCCCAGGCTGGAGTACAGTGGCGTGGTTTCTGTTCACTGCAACCTCTGCCTCCCAGATTCAAGCGATTCTCTTGCCTCAGCCTCTTGAATACCTGGAATTACAGGTGCCTGCCACCACCCCCGGGCTAATTTTTTGTATTTCTAGTAGAGACAGGGTTTCACCATGTTGGCCAGGCTGGTCTCGAACTCCTGACCTCATGATCCACCCGCCTCTGCCTCCCAAAGCACTGAGACTACAGGAGTGAGCCACTGTGCCCAGCCTACTCTGGTTTTAGTGCATTCAAGAGGAACAAAAAAGGAAGAAAATCACTGGTAAATATACCTCTTTCTGGTTAGAGTGGATATTTGGAAATTATATATATATTATATAATATATATTATATATATATACACACACACATACATACATGCACACACATATATGCCTTTTTGATTATAGGATAGTATACCAAAACTCAGAAATATTATGGAATTAACAGAATTTAGTAAGGTAGATAAGTAGTAGGTAGAAAAATATTAATTTTATCTTCCAGCAGAAGCACTGTGAAAAATTAGAGAACAAGAAAACATTCCATTCAAAATAATGACAATAAGGCCGGACATGGTGGCTCACACCTGTAATCCCAGCACTTTGGGAGGCCGAGGCAGGAGGATCATCTGAGGTCAGGTTTGAGATCAGCCTGGTCAACATGGTGACACCCCGTCTCTACTGAAAATACAAAAATTAGCCAGCTGTGGTAGTGTAAGCCTGTAACTCCAGCTACTCGGGAGGTCGAGACAGGAGAATCACTTGAACCCAGGAGGCAGAGATTGCAGTGAGCTGAGATCCTGCCAGTGCTTTCCAGCCTGGGCAACAGAGTGAGGCTCCATCTCAAAAAAAAAGACAATAGCAATAAACATTAAGAAATAAGTGTAATAGGAATGACACACACAAAGAAGGAATGGCACAGAGCCTATATGCAGAAGCCCACAAACCCTTATTTAACAACGTAAGCCAAGATCCAAAGAAAATGATAGATTCTCAGATGAGAAAGCTGAAAAAATAAGAAAAATCAATTATCTCGAGATAAATATAATACAATGCAATTTCAATTGGAATCCCAAATTTTCATTGTGTGTGTGTGTGAGTTGGGTAAATTTATCATAAATGTATAGGAACGAGTAAGTGTCACTAGTTGTTTAAAGAAATACTGGATTTGGGCCAGGCACGGTGGCTCACGCCTCTAATCCCAGCACTTTGGGAGGCTGAGGCCGGCAGATCACGAGGTCAGGAGATCGAGACCATCTGGCCAACATAGTGAAAACTCGTCTCTACTAAAAATACAAAAAATTAGCTGGGCATGGTGGCACGCGCCTGTAGTTCCAGCTACTCTGGAGGCTGAGGCAGGAGAGTTGCTTGAACCCGGGACGTGGAAGTTGCAGTGGGCCGAGATCCTGTCACTGCACTCCACCCTGGTGACAAAGTGAGACTCCGTCTCTCTCTCTCTCTCTTTAGGCCAAGGCGGGTGGATCACCTGAGGTCAGGAGTTCAAGACAGCCTGGCCAACATAGTGAAATCCATCTCTACTGAAAATACAAAAATTAGCCTGGCAGTGGTGGCCCATGCCTGTAATCCCAGCTACTAAGGGGGCTGAGGCAGGAGGATCTCTTAACCAGGGAGGAGGAGGTTGCAGTGAGCAGAGATTGTGCCACTGCACTCCAACCTGGGCAACAGAGCGAGACTCTGTCTCAAAAAAAATAAATAAATAAAATACTGGAGGCCAGGCAAGGTGGCTCACGCCTGTAATCCCAGCACTTTGGGAGCCCAAGGTGGGTGAATCACTTTCAGCTCAGGAGTTCCAGACCAGTCTGGGCAACATGGCAAAACCCCGTCTATACTAAAAATACAAAACTTAGCCAGCCTTGGTGTGCATGCCTGTAATCCCAGCTACTCGAGAGGCTGAGGCAGGAGAATCCCTTGGACCTGGGAGGCAGAGGTTGCAATGAGCTGAAATCGTGCCACTGCACTCCAGCCTGGACGACACAGTGAGAGCTGTCTCAATAAATAAAACAAATAATATAAAATAACATAAATAATAACATTTAAAATAATAAGTAAATAATAAGCAACAGAATGGGGAGGGGGTCCTATTTGCCTTGCCAGATTTTAGAGAACTTAGTATAGGCCAGGCAGGTACAGTGGCTCACGCCTGTAATCCCAGCACTTTGGGAGGCCAAGGCAGTGGATCACATGAGGTCAGGAGTTCAAGACCAGCCTGACCAACATGGTGAAACCCCATCTCTACTAAAAATACAAAATTAGCCAGGCGTGGTGGCACATGCCTGTAATCCCAGCTACTTGGGAGGCTGAGGCAGGAGAATCACTTGAACTCGAGAGGTGGAGGTTGCAGTGAGCTGAGATCACGCTACTGTACTCCAGCCTGGGCAACAAGAGTGAGACTCCGTCAAAAAAAAAAAAAAAGAAAAGAAACGAGAAAAAAAAGAAAACTTACTATATAACTACTGGAATGAGGTCGATGTGACATATGGAGTGGTAGACAAACCAAGGAAAGCAAGTAACAAATACAGGAGATGTTCTCATACAGGAGAATTATTATATGGCCAAAATTAGCATTTCAATTTAATTGGAACACTTTAGATATATTTGTTCTTTTGTTCTTTTTGTTATCTTTGTGTGTGTGTGTGTGTGAGACAGAGTTTCGCTCTCATTGCCCAGGCTGGAGTGTAATGGTGCGATCTTGGCTCACCGCAACCTCCGCCTCCTAGGTTGAAGTGATTCTCCTGCCTCAGCCTCCCGAGTAGCTGGGATTACAGGCGTACACCACCACACCCGGCTAATTTTTTTTTGCATTTTTAGTAGAGACAGGGTTTCTCCATGTTGGTCAGGCTGGTTTCGAACTCCTGAGCTTAAGTGATCTGCCCACCTCGGCCTCCCAAAGTGCTGGGATAACAGGCGTGAGCCACCATGCCCGGCCCCTATCTCTTTTTTTTCTTTTTCTTTTTTGAGATGGAGTCTGGCTCTCTCACCCAGGCTGGAGTGCAATGGCGCGATCTTGGCTCACTGCAACATCCACCTCCTGGGTTCAAGCGATTCTCCTGCCTCAGCCTCCCAAGTAGCTGGGATTACAGGTGCCTGCCGGCACGTCCGGCTAATTTTTTGTATTTTTAGTAGAGACAGGGTTTCGCCGTGTTCCCCAGGCTGGTCTCAAACTCCTGAGCTCAGGCAATCCACCCGCCTTGGCCTCCCAAAGTGCTAGGATTACAGGCGTGAGCCACCGCACCCGGCTCCTATCTCTTAAAAATATATTTTTTGCCCAACACACATTTCCAAGTTGCCTTGGGGGGAAAAAAATAAATGAAGCTGGCACAACTGAAAAAATAAAACTGGGGCCTTGGCCAGGCACAGTGGCTCAGGCCTATAATCTCAGCACTTTGGGAAGCTGAGGTGGGAGGATCATTTGAGCCCAGGAGTTTGAGACCAGCCTGAGCAGCATAGTAAGACCCTATCTCTATCAAAAATTTAGGCTGGGCATGGTGGCTCACGCCTGTAATCGCAGCACTTTGGGAGGCCAAGGTGGGCAGATCACTTGAGGTCAGGAGTTCGAGGCCAGTCTGGCTAACACGGTGAAAACCCTTCTCTACTAAAAATACAAAAGTTAGCCAGGCATAGTGGCGTGCACCTGTAATCCCAGCTACTCGGGTAGCTGAGGCATGAGAATCACATGAACCTGGAAAGTGGAGGTTGCAGTGAGCCGAGATTGCACCACTGCACTCCAGCCTGGGTAAGGAAATGAGACTCTGTCTCCAAAAAAAAAAGATACTACAAAGTCAAGAGACAAACAACAGATAGGAACAATGATGCAGAAAGCTCATATCAAAATTATCAAGGAGGCCCGGCCAGGTGGCTCACGCCTGTAATCCCAACACTTTGGGAGGCCAAGGCAGGTGGATCGCCTGAGGTCAGGTGTTTGAGACCAGCCTGGCCAACATGGCACAACCCTGTCTCTACCAAAAATACAAAAATTAACCGGGTGTGCTGGCGGGCACCTGTAATCCCTGCTACTCAAGAGGCTGAGGTGGGAGAATCGCTTGAACCCAGGTGGTGGAGGTTGCAGTGAGCCAAGATTAAACCACTGCATTCCAACCTGGGCGACAGGGAAAGACTCTGTCTCAAAAATAAATAAGTATATACATAAATAATTAAGTTCATAAAGAAATAAAATTTAAAATGAATTAGAGCTCTGCCAGGGGAAGTACTGACATATGATATTTATTGAGTGGGAAAAGTAAGATGCATGAAAGTGTGTATGGTATGATCCAATTTTGGTACAACAATGACCAAAACCCAGTGATCCTTTTCTATATGATGAGGGGTGTGTGTGTCTGTGTGTGTGTGTGTGTGTGTGTGCGTGCGTGCATGTGTGTATATTATGCATTCACGATAAAATTGTGTATAGGTGGATGCATGTGTAATAAAGCTATTTTTTTAAGACAAATACTAAGACCAATTCATTGCAAAAAGAAAAAGGCCCCGATAAGAAAATAAAAATTAGCTATAAGCCCCTCCCCCATATACCACAAGAAACATCATATATATTTTTTTCTATCCTTATGTGTGTGTTTACTTATTTATTTATTTATTTATTTGAGACGGAGTTTCGCTCTTGTTGCCTAGGCTGGAGTGCAATGGCGCAATCTCAGCTCACTGCACCCTCCGCCTCCTGGGTTCAAATGATTCTCCTGCCTCAGCCTCCCAAGTAGCTGGGACTACAGGCATCTGCCACCAGGCCCGGCTAATTTTTTGTATTTTTAGTAGAGCCGGGGTTTCACCACGTTGGCCAGGCTAGTCTCAAACTCCTGACCTCAGGTAATCCTCCCACCTCGGCCTCCCAAAGAGCTGGGATTACAGGCATGAGCTACCACGCCCGGCCTGTGTGTTTACTTTGCACAAAAGTAGGATCTTATAGTTCATATGGCTTTTTTTTTTTTTTTTTTTTTTTGAGACGGAGTTTTGCTCTTGTTGCCCAGGCTGGAGTGCAATGGCACACTCTCGGCTCACTGTAACCTCCACCTCCCGGGTTCAAGCGATTTTCCTACCTCAGCCTCCCGAGTAGCTGGGATTACAGGCGGGCACCATCATGCCTGGCTAATTTTGTATTTTTTTTTTAGTAGAGACGGGGTTTCACCATGTTGGCCAGGCTGGTCTTGAACTCCCTACCTCAGGTGATCTGTCCGCCTCAGCCTCCCAAAGTGTTGAGATTACAGGCGTGAGCCACCACGCCCGGCTCATATTGCTTTGACATTCATATTTCTTCTAGTCAACTTTTCTCATCTGTCTCTGAGCATTTGCTGATGCTCTTTTCTCTCCAAATCACCCCTCCTTTAAGCTCCCGTTTAAATGTTACCTTCTCTGAGAAAGCTTCCCTTTAACGTGCCTGACAGACAGCGGTTGACGGCTCTGAATTTTATCATCACAGGCTCTCTCCCTTTCCTTGAAGCATGTTTAGGTCTACCTTGTATGAGAGTTTCTCGTGTGTTCCTCACCTCTCCTGTTAAACTGGGGAGCTCCTTGGGGGCAGGATCTCTGCCTCTTTCATAACTGTGTCCTCACGGTGCCTAGAATGCACACAGTAGGCACTTCATAAGCATCACTGTACAAAAGGGACGTAGGCTTCCTGTCTCTCTTGCATGGAGTTATCTCAAGATGGTGCGCACTAAATTAGTCAAGGTGAAGGGGGTAGATGCTTGGACACTGGAAGGAAGAGATCAAAGCTGAGAAGCAGCCTCCAAGGCCTGGGGGATCCCCTTGGGACCACCCAGATCCACCCTCCACTCCTTCCCTGGGCTCTTTCAACTGCTCAGAAAGGAACAACCCACACACAGGGCTCTGTGTATGATATATATTTATATATATAATTGCTCTCATTTTATTTTACTTAATCCTCTTTTTACAGTAGATCTGACACAGGCATTAAATAACTGCAGAGAGAGACCATAGTAGGGCGGGTGCAGGAAAACATGGGGGCCCGAAGGGAAGAAACACAGATCCAGCTAGAGAAAAAGGGAAGGGTCCACCTGTGGGTGGAGTGTAGAGGCTGCAGCATTAAAAAAAGAAAAAGGAGGTTAGAGAAGATGAGGAAGTGAAGGGATGCTGGAGGACAAAGGGTTAAAATGCCTCTACAGCTACAGAATATTCAGAGCAGGAGGCAGGAGGCCCCTCATTTGACATTCTATGGGCATTATGGGTTTTTTTGTTTTTGTTTCTGTTTTTTTTTAAAGGCAAAGGGGTCTGAAGAGATGGAGCCAAGACATTCAGAGGCTAGATTTGGAATTTTCAGGCCAGCATGCAGAGGAAAGGGAAGGAGTTAGTGATTAGTTGATAACTTGCTAAAAGAAGTCAGAGAGAGGATGGCGGGGGCAGATCTGGGCTCAGGGGAAGGAGGTGGAATAGTCCCAAAGCCAGCCGATGTTTCCAAGGTGGCCACTGGGGACAGAGCCAGAATGGCCGCCCCTCCCCCAGAACTCCCTGGGAAGTGGAACTTGAAGGATATTCTGGGAAGGCGAATGGGGGAAGGGAGCCATCCGTAAAAACAAAGTGGATATTCAGCCTAGGTCAACCCCGCCCCTCTGGGTAGCAGCTATTTGGGTGATAGAAGGGCCTAGGAAGAAACTGAAGGCCAGGCGCGGTGGCTCACGCCTGTAATCCCAACACTTTGGGAGGCCGAGGCAGGTGGATCACCTGAGGTCGGGAGTTCGAGACCAGCCTGACCAACAAGGAGAAACCCCCATCTCTACTAAAAAAATGCAAAACAAAAAAAAACAGAAATTGGCTGGGCGTGGGTGGCGCATGCCTGTAATCCCAGCTACTCGGGAGCCTGAGCTGGGAGAATCGCTTGAACCTGGGATGCGGAGGTTGCGATGGGCTGAGATTGCGCCATTGCACTCCAGCCTGGGCAACAAGAGCGAAACTCCATCTCAAAAAAAAAAAGAAAGAAAGAAAAACTGCTGAAGTCGGGGGCTGCTAGAGGATTTTCAGGAAGGGTCAACACAGGCCTCGCTTCCAGTCCCTCATTTCCCAGCTCACAGAGTCACCAGAGGGTGAGAAGCACAGAACGTGCCAGCAAAGAGGGAAAAGGCCACAGAACCACCTTGTCGTCAATTACAAAGGGGTGCATTTCAGAGGAGGGAATAGGGATGGAGAGGAGGAGAAGACCTGCCCAGGAGCCAGATAAGTTCAAAGTCACCAAGATGGCGACTGTGTAGACAGGGAGAAAGTGTCAGAGATCAAGGGACAGTGGCTAGAGCTTAGGAATGGAAGGAGGGAGTGCCACATTCATCTCTGGAAGCAAAGGGGTGAAATGAGACGCGTGTGCACGTTTGTGTGTGATGGGGGGGTGTAGGTGGGTGGGTGGGTCAGTGGGCACTTCTATAACTCTCAGGGGATATGCAGGCAGGAGAGTGGATAGCTCTCACAGCTAAACCAGAACTAGAAAGGCTCCTAACTCCTCTGTGGCCATCTTAGCCCAGCTCCCTCTCTGACTGATCTGAGGTTGGGAGAAGTTGGTGGGAAAGGTGAGTGACAGGGAACCGCAATGGACTTCAGGCTGGGTTGAGAAGTCAAGGAAAAGGGTGTGAGGCTCAGACAAGTCATAGCTCTGTTATCAAAAATACCTTTGGGGTGGGTGAGGGAGGGATCAGGCAGGGTCAGGGATATTCCAGGAGCATCCACAGGAGAGAGATGGGGTGGGAGGAAGGGGCTTCAGGTTTTGTTGATGCGGAGTTTGAAGGCCACGCGGCCGGCGAACTTGTCTCGCTCATCGTCTGTGGCGATGTTGGCGGCGTTGATGCGACATTCTACATTCACCTCCACATTGGGGGTCACATTCAGGAACTTCACGGCCACCAGGGGCTGTGTGTAGTTGACCTGGGCCGGAGGAGCAGTGCAGGGTCTAGGCGTGGGGCAACGCGGCCTCCTTCCCGAGCTCACCACCCGCACCCGCCATCAGCCTGGGCCTCCCCTGGGACTTACGTGGAACTTTTTGCCATAGTAGGGGAAATACATGAGGTCGATGTTGCCGTTGGCGGGGAACATGACGAAGTTGCCGAGATTCTCAGCATCTTCATCTCGCTGTGGGGGTGCAGGAAGAAACGGGGTGAGCCAGTTAGGGATGGCAGGCACCCAGGAGCTCACCAGACTTCCATTTGTTCTTTTGTTCTTCCTTCGCCCCAATTATTCCTGTCTCAAGTCTGCCTCCCTGGAGCTGTGAGTCTGTGTGTGTGTGTCTGCATGTGCGTGTGTAGATGAGGGGATGGTCTGTCTCTGTCATCATTCTAGGAACTCCTGAAGGCTGCTAATGGCACGAAAGCCTCCTACTCCACTCCTACCCCAAGTTCTTACCCCATCCTCAGGAATCAGTTTCTGGAGTAGAGCCAAGAAAGAACAGATACATGATTAAGGGTTGAATAGGAAGCAAGGAAGGGGATGTGGAGGGAGCAGCAAGTTTCTAGAAAGGACAGACTGGGGGGGAAGGGGGGAACAGGGTCCCAAGGACAACGAAGTGGTGGCAGATGGTGCTAACAGATCAGCAGCTACCAGACACCTAGAAGGAACTGACGGGTGGGGGCCATATGGGAGGGAGAGCGAAAGATACGGACAATCTGGGAATGAAGGAGAAGGTGGAAGCGTTAGGGAGAGAAGCCAGAGGCCAGGGTGTTGGTGGAGGAGGGCGTGTGTCTGGCCCCTAGGAGAGCAGGCCTCTGCATCCTAGAGAGAAGCAAGAGGAGTGCGGGGCCCTCGGAGTTCAAGCTACAGTGGAACCCAAAAGCCCACTCTTACCCCCTTGTTTCTATGGTGATGGGGCCTCTAGGAGCAAAGAAGATAGGGAGAGACAGGTGAATTACACAGAAACCATGAAGGACACTCAGGTGAGCCACTCAGGTGAGCCACTCAGGTGAGCAGGCAGACGAACTCACCTTCCCAGCACAGGTAACATTCATGCTCTGGTTTGCTCCTGCATAGAAGTTGATGACCTGGAGTGAGGGTGGAAGGTGAAGAGAGTCAGAAGAAGAAGTTGTCAAAGATGGGCATCCAGACCAAGCTAAGCCGGGGACTGTAGTCCCAACTACTAGTGAAGTTGAAGCGGGAGGATAGCTTAATTCCAGGAGTTCAAGGCCAGCCTGGGCAACATAGCAAGACCCTGTCTAAAAAAAAAAAAAAAAAAGGCATCCAGCCTTCTAACTGCAGAGCTTAGCCTCCAAGGGTCCCACCTCTCTTTTCCTCTCAGCTACACAAACATCCAAGTCTCTCTCACGCCCATTAGCCCCAGTGAAAGAATGCAACTGTCTGCAGGTGGTGTCCCCAGATCCTTCCTCCATTCACCCTGGGAACCAAGGTCATAGGTACCCGGTTCATCTTGATGAAGACACAGGGCTGCCCAGTGCTGTAACCATAGTGGGTGGGGTCCCCGATGCCGGAGCAGTTGCCCAGCTGGGTCCGGTTGAATTGGCAGGCACGTTTGGGGTAGTTGAGGACTCCATTATCTGGCTGTTTGTAATAGCGCCCAGGGCGGCAGACATCATTCTTTTGGGCTTGGATAGAGTCGTTGTAAGCTAAAGAGATGGGAGGGAGAGAGTCAGGGGCCAGATGTTCCACTTCCAAGGTCCCCGGTCCCCTGCCCGAAGTCCTGAACTGCCACATAACCAGGCCCACACTCACGTTCCAAGAACTTGTTGAGCTTCTGAACATGCTGGTACCAGCTTTCAGTGTCACTGACATTGACAATGACATCAAGGTTCTCAGTCTTGGGGCGAATCATCAAGCCTACAGTCGACAAAGGCAGAAGTTGGGGGTATCTATAAGATGAGGGGCTGCACAGAGAGGAAAGAAAATGGACACAGGGAACACCAGGGTGGGGACAGCGGTGAATATCTGAGATCGTCTTCATGGGAGGGTGATCTCCTGTGGTTATCTGCCACATGCCCAAATTACACAGCTCCCAACTGCAATAAATGGGAAGGTGGACAGATTTCAAGAACTTCCAGGCACGTGGGGATTGGGTCATCAAAATCAAACTCCTGGAAGGAACTATGAGTTCCTTCTGGAGGTTTGGGGGCACAAGAGCAGTTAGAGTAGCTGGCAGGGGGAGCCTCCACACTCACCCGGTGTGGCCAGTCGGTCCTGGTACTTGGGAGTATGGTCGGAGACAGTCTGCAGCATCACCCACATGGTGAGGGTGAACATGGCGGTGAGGAACCCATAAAAAACGAGGTAGAAGAGGAGGATAAAGGCTAGGGAGGAGGAAACAGGGTCAGCAGGGCCCAAGGTTCCCACCATAATCTCACCTATCCCCACGCACCCCTCTACCCACTTTGAAATTCTGCACTGGGACTGATCACAGAGCCACAGGGATGTCTTAGAGCCTTCCTCTGAGAGCAAAATGAGACAAACTGGAAACAGGCAGTTGTGTCTGGCTTCTAGCCATGACTCCCAGCCCCCTCCTGGTCCTAGGGCACAGTGAAGCCCGACCTTGTGGAGGTCTGTTATTTTGCCTCCAATTACACTTCCAACTTCTCAACCATGCATAGTCCTGACAAGGCACACATCTGTTACCTTTGCATTTGTACTCATGCTTAAAGCTGTGCTAGCATGGTGACTTTTTAAGCGGGTACTGGCCACCATTCACAAGCAAACCCTCATACCATCCCACAGAGCCTGGACCCTCAGATTTGAATAGCAAAATCTCTCTCCTGGGGCCCTTCAGAAGCCAAACTTTGAACACAGTCCCTGAAAATGAAAGACCTAACACTCTAGCCTAGCTACAAATCTCTCAGAGACAGCTTGTTAGAACCTTCAATAGTCACCCCACCCTCAGTTCACACCCAGCACCCAGGGCAGAGGCAGGGAGGTAAGGCAGAATCTCCCACAGCCTTCCCTTGGTGGGATCCCTCCATGGCTCCCCCGCCTGAAGTAAGGGCCCAAAGGCCTGCTGTTCCCACCACCCTGGACTCCCAATCCTTCCATCTCAGAGGACACTTCTTCCATGAAGTCCTCTGGTTCTCCCAAGCACTGCTGGATTCTTCCCATCCCAGGGGCTGGAGTTTGAGTTCCCTGAGGGAATGGATTGCATGGGACCCACCTCGTGTAGGCCCCTGAATGGGTGGACTGATGGGGACTTTGCCCAGTGTGGAAAGATTGTAAATCGTGTCACACAGTGTCCTCTGTCCCCTGTGACTCAACGTCCCAGCTTGACCATCCCTCTTGGAAGAATTCCACCCTTCACCTGCACCTGTACCGGTCACCAGACCCACCCCCACCCCCGACCACTACAACTCCCTGAGTCCTGCCATGGCCAGCCTGGGGAGGCTCCCAAGTCATCCGACTGTCACAGACACCTGGCTGGCTGATGCACACAAATCACCACAGTGATCACTCCTCCCTCCGCCACCGACATGGGAGCAAAACCTGCAGCCTCGGAAAAACTCATACTATCAGCAGCCCCCCAACCCAAAAAGCAGTCC